>NC_140948.1:141375087-141975087 GCF_014529385.1 Adiantum capillus-veneris
TCTCCCGTCCAACATTGGCGCCGCTGCTGGGGACACAAGGACCTAAGTAGGTTTCCTACTAACACTCATGTGATGGTTGCTTGATTTAGTTTCGGCTAAAGAAAGCGTTTTTCTTAAGTGGATCCGGAAGAGGATATTCCGCGATCAAGTGGATAGCCAGGAAGCGTGTGTCTTGTCGAGGCCGGTCTGCGACTAGATAGGTTTAGTTAGGATCTGTGGATTAGAGTAGTTGTTGGTGGTCGAGTGATTTGTGAGGTGATAAAAGCATTTACTAGTCCGTGTGTGGCAGTGAAGCGTTTTTCTACTCATAGATGCAAAACCCTACATGACTTGTAGGAGTAGCTTTAGGTAAGTGATCCGATTCTGATCTAGAGCTATTCAACACTGAATTATTTGCTAAAGTGCTTGATTCAACACTGAATTATTTGAAATCACTGAATTATTCAACACTGAATTATTTGAAATCACGGAAAAGTGTGCTTTTGAGGGTAAAAATGCATTAAACAAGCTTTTGTGGATATTTTTGTATGACTGACTGATGCTGTGCATATAAAAGAGCATTTGCAAGGGTTCTGTGAAGAAAACCTGTAATTTTGTAAACATAGCGCGTAGGATGTCTCAAGGGGGTTCTGGAGACCAAATTTGAAAATTCTAACTTCACCGGTGGGTTGAGAGGGTAGGTTTTACCCTAGTAACATATTGACTTGGGTGTTTTTTCCTATTTTTGTTGACCAAAAGCCAAAAGGCGGAGTCAGAAAACGTAAAATTTCAGACAAGGCTTAAACTGAGTGATTTTTGCATGTTTTTGCAATTGTGAAGCATACTTGCACTTGCTGAGAGCATAAGGAAGCATCAGGGACACTTCAGTCTGAAAAAATCAGCAGTAGACATCCTACGCGTAGGATGTCTACAGGGTGATCTGGTGGAAATTTTGAAAATCTGAGGTTACTAGTGTGTTTAGAAGGTAGGTTTTACCCTATTTTCACCTGGAAAGTGGAAATTTGACCAAATTTTGACAGATCAAAGCCAAAAGACGAGAATTGTCAGACATCTTATCCAAATTGTGTCCAAGGCATAATTTTTGAGACCAAGCCATAGGATGACTCCAAAGGCATGTTCTAAATGTTGTATTGAATGCATGTGAGAGTTTTCAGCTCATTTGGGTGAGAAAATTTTTGAGACCAAGCCATAGGATGACTCCAAAGGCATGTTCTAAATGTTGTATTGAATGCATGTGAGAGTTTTCAGCTCATTTGGACTTTAACACTTTTGACTGAAAAAGGCAAGAACAGCTAAAAATTGGGACTTTTGAAATCCAAACCAAAATCTAAGCATACCACTGGGTTACTGACATCAAGGGGAAGCTGTGGGACAAGTCTGGGGTCAAACAGGCCAAAAAGACATCCTACGCGTAGGATGTCATATGTGTGATTTTGCACTCCAAACTTAATTTTGAGCATACCACTGTGATCAACACCATAAGGAGAGTCTGTGATTCAAATTTGGGGCAATTCTGAGCAGTTAGACATCCTACACGTAGGATGTCTAAGGCATGATTTAGAGGCCAAATTCAAACTGTGGACATAACAGGGTGTCATATAGACTGTAATAAGCCTCCTAGTCAATTTTGGTTCAATTTGGAGTTGATTTGACTTAGGAATTCATCAAAACAGACATCAAGCTTTGGAACAGATTCTTGATCATTTGACCAACCTATAGTTGTCAGAATCAAAAAGTAAAAAGAGCTGTGAGCTTAGCACATCAAGGGGAAGCTACAGTGCAAGTTTGAGCTGAAACAGAGCAAAAAGACATCCTACGCGTAGGATATCTCCAACTTGATTTAGGACTCCAAACCAACTTACGAGCACACCACTGTGATCAGCACATCAAGGAGAAGCTGGGGTGAAAATTTCAAGTCATTCCGAGCAAAAAGACATCCTACGCGTAGGATGTCTCAAGGCCATTTTTAAATCCAAATGAAATTCTGAGCATACCATTGTGTTGCTGGACTTAAGGGGAGTCTCTGGACCAAATTTTGTTAAATTCTGATGCGTAGTATGTCTCTAGGCCAGTTTTAGGGTCCAACTATATTTTTGACCATACTTCTAGAAGTGTTCACAGTGTCACAGAGATCCCAAATCTTCTTTTAAAATTGAATGTGGACTCATTTTGACCAGTCTAAACTGCATTTTACTGTTTTGGCCATAACTTTCACAAACGGTATCGGATCGGAAAAGTTTTTATATCAAAACGTAGCCTGAGAGCGGCTCTACAGATGTTAGAGCAAAACTTGAACTAAATGTATGCCTACGGAAACCTTTTAGTTCAACTTTGAAAAAAACGTCGTTTGAGGCCTCAAAATTCATCCGTAAGTTAGGGATGTCTAAAAGCGACAATTTGCGAGAATTGTGACGAAACGGTTGCGGCTTTGGACATAGTTTCGACTTTTCCCTAACCAAAGAACTTGAACATAGTGGACTAAGTCTACTTGAACCAAGCAAAAGCTCTTAAGCCCAAAAATCATGTCTACCCTAGATTCAAACGCAGCTTACACAAGCTTGGAGATCCCAACGATAGAGGAATATCCTCCCACAATGGATCTTCCAAACTTGCAATTGATAAAGACCCATCTTGATGAGAGAGTTTGGATGATTGGTCATGAGAGTGAAGGACTATATAGATACATTGATGACAATGAGGTCAATCTTTATAGGTGCTCAGATCCATACCTAGAAGAGATAACGGATTACAAGCTCTTATATGTCTACACATACGGAGTTGACTGTCAATGGAGATCTATAGTTGTTGACAAGTATGGATGAGAATACAGAGTTGTAGAAAGCACAAATCCACAGACTGTACTAGAAAGAGGTGGATATTTGGTCAATGAAGGACCACAAATGCCTCCACCAAACACGAGAATTCCTATAGGAATTCCAAGAAGAGAGCCACCAGGATTCCCTTCAAGAGCGATAACGAGAGAAGGATTGGGAGAGTCTCTGGTTAGACTTGTAGACAATCGACGAGTTAGACCATCCCAAGTCCAAAAATGGGTAAACAGAAAATACTCCGGAGATAAAGATCCGAGAGATCACGTAACGGCTTTTAAAAGAGTGATTAGAGCAGAGGAAGTTTCAGATTTTGCGACACAGTTTGCGGGATTTGGATTGACTCTAGAAGATGATGCAGCTACATGGTTCGACTCGGTGGAAAAATGGGATTTTGAGACCCTAGATGAGTTGTTTGAGGAGTTTATTGAAGAATTCTCGCCAAAAGGCATTGCTCACAACACGGTCTCGCAAATCCATGGATTCAAACAGAAAGAGGATGAATCGGTACGCAAAGCATCATTAGGGCTCAAGAGATATGTTAAGCTCTGTCCGAGAGCGGAATTACCTACGCAAGCACGACTGATGTTGATCTTTATCCAGGGAATGAGAGATGAGGGCCTTCAGAAGGATTTACATATGATAAGGAGGATGACGCTAAACGAGTTGATCAAAGAAGCTCTTTATCTAGTGGATAACTGTGAGGCATACAAAGAAAAGGACTTAAAGAGTCAAGGAGATGACACATCCTCTCAGCACAGTGTTTCACAGATAAGTGAGTCCATTGTCAAGCCAACGGCACCTATTGATCAAGAAAATCTTATCTACGACTTGGTCAAGAGGTTGATTCCTCTTGTAAGGTCTGATTCGGGAGAGCCGAAGTGGTGTGAAATTGAGAGACGAACCATACGAAGGAAGAGTGCTATTATAGCATGGAAAATGCTAGGGAGAGGTATGTACAACCTGTTTCAGAAGCACCTACTCCACCTAGATACATTACGGGGAATGTGCCAGGACCAGTTGGAGTTTTAAGGCCACAGCTTGTCTTAGGACAACAACCTCCGCTGCCAGGTGCTAGAATGCCGGTAGACATGAGATACATGCCAATGATGGAAGCATCAAATAAACCAATGCCAGTACCAGCTACAATGTGGTATAGCAACCACAGTGAGTACTACCCTTCGGAGCAACAAAAGGTGAGAGAAACACATGGAGTGGTGAGGCCGGTACAACCTCCACCTCCTGGGTTTCAATCGAAAGAAAGAAGGTATGAAATGGACGAAAGGACATTGCGATTCATTGCAAATAGCGGCTTATCTAGGTCAAAGCTTGCTTATAGCCAAGAGGAAATGCTGAAAGAATCTCCTCAACCAAAGACAGATTGTCACAAAAGTCGTGACAACCACTTGGTCAAACAATGTCCTCATACGGAGATCACTGAAGTAAATGCCTATTGTCTTGAGTGTGACATCACTCACTTGATCCCCGATTGCCCAAAAAAAACCAAACCAAATCAGGAAAATAACGACAAATGTAGCAGGGATTGTTCAGCTACCTAGTAGCTCAGAAAATGAAAATGTCGTACCAGTTCAAGTGGTTACGAGAGCACAAACTCAAAAGAAAGCTGATGAGAATCCAGAGACAAGGAACACAGAAAGTGACATGAGTCCAAAGACAGATGATGGACCAAAGACAAACGCACCTAGTGAGAAAACCAAGAGCAAACGAAATAGTTGGAAAGCTAGAAAGACTAGGATGAAAGCACGCAGGGAACGAGAGCAAAAATCCCTAGCTGAGAAGCTTACCGAAGCTTAGGAGAAGATAAAACAACATGAGGAAAAGGAGGCACCTTCTCTTACACAGATGGTTAAACCTCTAGAAGAACCATCCACGGATGAGAAACCGAGAAGTGCTAGTTCAGGAGGATCTGTGTTGGTAGAGAAGGTTAATGAGACATTAGATGCCCTCTTGAAAGCCTATGATGCGAGGCTCAAAAACAAACAAACCCAAGAACACAGGTGGATGACATATCCCTATACGGAACTAGAAAAGCAAAGGTTTGAAATGTGCAAGAAAATGATTCAAACAGCCCAAGCTTTACTAGAACTACCAATTGCAAAACCTGAGGATGTGATCCGTGTCATGCCTACACAAGTAATCCCACCAAACCAGGAACTAAAAGAGCCAGATTCTAGTCATGAGCACATACCAAACCTCAAAGACCCAGCATTAGAACCAAGGATAGTACTGAATACCACGGATAACTCTTCCGAGGGATTTCACCAAGCTATACCTGAGGATTGTAAAGAGATAGATGGTCTTGATGAATTGTGGAAACAAGTCAAAGAGGCCAATGAAGCCGATGACCTAAGAAGACGAGTAGACAAGACTGGTGATGAACGAGGAGTGTTTCTACCACCAATAGAGGAATTTGAGACTGGATCTCAAATGAATCTAGACGTGCAATCGTGTTGGGGCGACAAAGGATCTGTATAATCTATGGATAGTCAACCCCATTCGATAAGAACACTACCGTCCTACATGGGAGAGTACGAGACCAAGTCAGATGTCGTTGCAGTCCCATCACAGAGACTGTCTCCCAACAAGGCCATCGATTCAAAGGGGCTAGTAGATATTCTATCTACCCTAGTCACCTGTACAATAATGTTAGCGGAGTTGCTCAGAACAAGACCAAACATGTGGGCTAATGTGGATAAATGTCTAGAGAAATTTGGTGTAAAAACCCCAATGACTCAAATCGAGGAAGGCATCAAAGAGCTTGAAATGCCTCAACTAAATACTAGGCCAGTGTCATTAAACAAGGTAGGCGAGTATTACGAGGGAGAAGATGGAAACACCACCCTTCCTATGGAATTCAATGGTGTAAAAACCATGGCAATCCTTGACAGTGGAGCTGGTGTGGCCATTGCAACCAAAGAGGTTTGGAAAAAATGGGGAGAACCTACCTTGATATCCACACGAATGACCCTGCAGCTTGCAGATGGACACAAAGAAAAGCCCCTAGGACTGCTAGAAAAAGTACTTGTTACTTCTTGTGGCATTGAATATGAACACACTTTTGCTGTTGTTGACTTTGGCAAGAAGAACAACTATGACATCATTCTGGGAAGACCATTCATGCGACAAGTGAAAATGGTCCAAGATTGGGGTTATGACCATATATACCTGAGACATATGGAAACCATAACAAAGATAAACTTGAGGGACCATAGCTATAGGGATGTGACGAGAACACCGGTTGAGGAGTTTGATTCCGCCACAGTAGCAAGATCAAAACTTCCAGCTTGGTTAGGTAAGCCTAAAGACATGTGGATGTGTGGAGCTTCACAATGTGGTAGCTTGAAACGTGAGGAATGTATCCTAGAACGGGTTATAGAGGATATGGACTATATCCCAGAACCATTTCCTGAAGAAGAGTTAGAGCCTTTTGGATGGGAACACATCTTGGCTACTCTGGATGTGTGCGCCGTGGAGGATGCTCCAACAACAAAGTTTGGTGATGAAAATGGCTATGATGTCGTTCCTTATTTTGCAGTGAGTGTAATCCAAGAAAACGAAGAGAACCAGATATCAGCAAGCTCTCGAAATAAGGAGCAAACAAAGAAATGTGGAGAATCAAAAGATGAAGAAGACGACGAGTTCTATGACTCTGTAGAACACTTCGAGCTTCAAGAAGATCAACGACCCAAGAATCAATGTCATCGCTACACGAATAAAGTGCATCAAAAGTGGATTCCAAAGTCCTCCTTGAAGACACAGCCACCACAAGCACCCTCATACATGGCTCCTAATAAGGATGCAAAGACTCAGCTAGGAGGAATACGACCAGAGCAACGAGCTAACAATGCTCTAATCAATGGGCTAGAAAAGTCCTCCAAGAAACTACCACCCACGAGCAAACAGACAGTAACTTTCCACTACCAGCCAAAAAATCAAAGGAAAGTACAAGAAGTCAACCTTGCTGAGGATAGTAGCGATAGTGATGAATCTTACAACATCCCCTATCATCAACTCAGGCCATCACTATCAGTACCAACCCCTTCAACAACAACCATGACAGGTCAAAAGAACAGTACAACACGTCAAAGCCAAAAAGCTCGACAAATCTGGATACCAAAAAGCCAGATCGGCCAAAAACAGATATGGATCAAGAAGACAAAGATCTCTAATGACAAATCACAAGATCCAACACCAAAACAAAAACAAGGAAAGCGTGCACGAACGGCTAAGAATATCACAAAGTCGCAAGCTTTTACAACTCAGGTTTGGGCTCCAAAGAAGTTGATTCAAGTACAAAAAAGTCAGGAATTCATTTGGATTCCAAAACAACCACAATATCAACTTTCAAAGCCTGAATCCCGTCACCAACCAAGCGTACAAGGGCTGAAGCAAAGACCACTGTCGACTCACACAACAAAAAGGTGGATCCCAAAGAAGTCTCTTCAAACACAAACGAAGCACGGGCAAGTATGGGTTCCCAAACGAGAGCCAGCAACAAAACAACCAATAATCGCAAAGAAATGGGTCCCAAAGAAGAACAACAAAACTGCTGTCAATGCATCGCCGCTTGAATTCTTACAATTCTTCCTACGATTACAGTACAGTTAAAAGAGAGAAAATTGCTTCAATCAAGCAACGATACAGGAGCTTCAAAGACCATTACATTGCTTAGAATAGGAAGCCTCGCCAACAAATGCCAATAAGCAAATTGCTTAAACCCACATCTTGCACAACATAAATCTTTTCCATGCATTGACTGTGTATGCATAATAGGGCTACATTACAAGGCATGCATAGGCACAACTTTTAATTGCCCAAGCACAACACATACCCTTTGCTATACCCTGTCGTAAGGGATGACTCCAAATAGGAAGGGGGGAGGCATTCTGAATGCGGACCTAACATTATGACTGTTAGAGGGCAATGTTTTGTGTGATGCATTGAATTTTTGCGTTTTATTGTGATAATTTTTTGACGAAATTTAGAGTATATGCCCTCATAGTAGTGTTACAGAGGAGTATGGGGACAAAATCCATATATGAGCCCCTAGGGACATGTGTATAGTGTACATAGCATTTAGATTTCTATTTGAATGATTTTTCTTTTGTTGAGTTGTTTTAAGATTTTCTTTGTTTATTATTAAGAAAAAATAAAAAAATCCATAATCCACATGAAGAAAAGACTGACGAGAGGCTTGAGCACAACAAAGAGAAGAAGGTACAGGAAAACGATGAAACTTCACGAAGTATGTCTCAGTAGCCACTACAACAGCCGAAGAACTTGTCACAAAGCAGTGTCAACATGCAACCGACAAGTCATCAAAGTCAGAGTCGAGTAGCTAAGCCACAAAATGAGTGAGGTGTTAGTCCCAAAGCTTCAAGTAATATTCTATGTGGTCTAAGCGTCTTAGCTATTCTAAGTACTGCTCAAGCTGGAAGAGTTGAGCATATTTACGTTGTGTCGCTCATACTGGTATAGGTGAGCAAAAGAGTCGAAGTCTAAATACTTAAGTCTGGTGAAGTGAAGGAGAAGGTCCAAAAGACACTCACGTACTGAGCACAGTGAGATACGAGTGGAGAAACTTCTACATTGAAAACCCTTCTTGGAAAGGTGGAAGCTATTGAGACATCTTTTTGATGTCACATGTGCTACATTTATTCCTCAAAACACCCATCATCTCCTTCTTTCACATTGCATGCTTTTGTTGACAAATTTCTCATATGCATATAGAGTGTCCCATAATTGGCACTTGCATCAGGCACTCTTTCCGTGTTTCACCCAAGCACTCACCTTTCATGAACATGTACTTCATGTTCAACTGCTCAACTCCAATAAGAGCGTATACCAAAGGCATTTTTTTGCCACCGGGTTTTTTCCCTTTGGTCGTCCAGGTTTTAGACCCTAATCTAAAGACACCTATCACCATCCTCTTGTACATATTCCTTCTACATCAACAATAAGGAAATGTTACTCAAATCAATTGACAAATGAATTGGAGCACCAATTTCAGATCATAGCATACTTCTCCTCAATGGCGAGTCGAAGAATGGCCTACAATGACAAAGAACAGGAACAAAGAAGTTACCAATGAAGAAGAGCAGACACAAAAGTAATCAGAGGATCTCAGAAGATGAATGGTTATGATGATAGATGTCCGCTCTAATGGATCATAGTTCTTGTTGTGGTTCGATAAAGATACAAGCAGTGCAACAGATGAAGTCAAAACAACAGCAAAGTGTTGACCGCTGGGTCAACAACACAACATAAATCCTTACAAAGTTGTCATTGGCTCACAAGATCAGAAAGCCAATCACTCAATTCTACAGATTGTAGAAGTTGTTTCTGAGAATCACAAATACTCCGAATTGACAGATTTGCTGGAGCAAGGGATGGATGGAGCTTTCTCTATCCATGATGATAAGAGTCAAGTTAAACGACATTGGGTTCTTTTTGAATTTAGACCTGACAGTAGACCTATAATGACAGAAACAGATGCTGCAGATCGGAGCGTGGATGTGAAAGACATAAAGTTCGTCATCAATTATGATTTTCCTGAATCATGTGAAGACTATGTACATCGGATTGGACGAACAAGACAAGCTACTACAAAGGCTATAGTCTATACTTTCTTTCCGACGACAAAACGACAGCAAAGACCACATCGCCATCGACAATCAGGTCATGTCGGGGACGACATGAACGCGGAAGGGGAGAATGTTGACCGCTGGGTCAACAACACAACATAACTCAAGTTTTGTACCAAAGTCTTATCTTTTGCGAGTTATGAAATGCTGCGGATTATGGCTATAAACGTCATTTGTAATGAGTAGTTATTCTAGTTTCAGAAACCGGGGTGCAATGGCACTTCCAGATTGTAAATACAAAGCCATTTGACCCTTTCAACCCCATTTTTGGTTAAACCTAAGGTAGCCTTAGTATATAAGGTACCTAGGTTATTTTGTAAAAGAAGACTTTGATCATAATCAAAACTTAGCGCTGCCGTCTACTGTGTGTGAGAGAGAAAGAGAGTGAGCGTGAGCTTCATCCTCTCGCTACGCCCGGCTCGCTCAACACATTGGAGATCCGACTGCACCATTGCTGTAGGCTCGAGGAGAGCTACGCGACGACGCCAAGCATTCCACGCGAGACGAAGCGCACATGCCGATGCATCTACGAGCTATTTGTGGCCGTAAGTGTATCAAAGGATGTCTGTTTTCTGCGTGCTAGGAGTCTATAGAATCGTGGCGACATAAGCTACGCATAGGTACTCATAAATTTCAGTTTCGGGCACTTTCAAAATTCTGTTCTGTCATCCTACGCGTTTTCCGCAGATGGGTTTAGAGTGAGGGTTTTGAGTGTACAAGCTTAGGGACAGGTGTATCCTAGTGAGGGGATGGTGTTCCTTAAGTTTCGTACAAATCTGGCATGATTAGGTGAGTTACCTTCCGTATGTGTGTATGTGGCTAGGTGGTGTAGTTGAGAGCAGTGAGGTTCTTGATTGTGGTTTAGTTGGCCTTCCAGAGTGTTGTATGTGTAGGATGGTCTCAGCCTAACAAGCTTAAGAGATTTCCTCCGTGTGCCTATCGTGTCATCCGTGTCCTCGATTGACATTATGTTGATCTAGGTAGTGTTTGCATGCACTTCATGGGTGTGTGAGTCTCTCCCGTCCAACAGAAGGTTTTCTTCAGAATTTGTGCAAAAACTTCCAAAGGAGAAGCCTATATGGAAGTGGTGCATGTTTAGTCCCTAGGTTGGGTCAATTGGTTGTGAGTATGTTTATGCAAAGTTTAAGGGCTGATTTGAGATTAAAGGTTGAGCTTAAAATATCTGAGACTTTTGACGATGCAATAAGGATTACAAAGCATTAAAAATGGAAGCTAGAGAGATTGCAAGAGCTTGGATGGCAAGGTGATGTGAAGCCAAAGGTTCCTCTACACTATGATGTGGATTTCAAGAGTATCTAAAATGATGCTTAAGTGGATGTATGACATGCTATAGATTATTCTCATGTGAATAGTGGGCCAAATGCAAATAAGCAGTCAGTATGCACATCCGAGAACGTGAGCTCTATGCAGGAGATGGAGGATATTTTGGAGCCAGTTATTGCTACCAAAAGGTGTTCAGCCTAGTTCAATGCTTAGTAGCTCATAAAAGTTGTTGATTTTACGGACACTTTGAAAGGCACCTTGCAAGCATTTCTATACTTTGCAATAATTTCCTCCGAAAACGCATTTTAAGACTTGTCAAAAAACTTTGAAGATATACCTTGTAATAGTTATCAACACACCACAAAGAATTTCTAGGAAGATTTTCTTTTGATTACTTGTAATTTTACCTCATCTGTATTGTGAGCTTGTAAGTGAAAAAAACAATGGAGTACCAAAGAGTTTTCAGCCACACTCACGTGCTTAACCTTTGAGCTACTCTCAAGACTTATAAATAGAGATTCGGTAGACATTGGATTGCACCATCCTAAACCCTAAACATCAACATTTTATCATTTGAGCCATGCTCAAGACTCATAGAAGTAGACCATAACTTGTGAGCCACCATCAACTCCTCATAAATAGACAATGCGTTGACAACAATACAGTGACAAAATTGCCTTGCTATTAAGAGAAATCAGTGTAGCTTATGACATAAGACAAGATGCACTAAATTTCAAACATCAGAGGACTCATGAGCCATCTTTGGAAGGGGGTAAAGGCATCACTTGGGTGACAAGCCAAACTTGGTGCGATGTGCATCCAAGTTTCCGATTGTTTTTCTATCCATCCAATCTTTGGTAAACCCTATGTTGATGGTAATCCTATCCTCCCAAGAACTCTGGAACTCAGCAAGCTCGGTGTAGAATCTAGCAAAAATCTCATTCATGCTTGCAAAAATAATACATATGAAGCCTTGCTCCATGGACAAGCTAATCGCCTATCCCAAGATCTCCGGTGGTTGCCAGGGCTATTAGTCATGCTATCCCTTGTTGGTGATGTTGGTGGGCCTTTGCTCTGTGCCGCCTCTCAGACCAATGCCCCAATCAATGATTCCCATGGTTCCCCTTCTTTCCTGTAATCCAGCATGATGTTCCACAGGTGTAAATAATTGGGGATGATGAGAACTTTGTGAGCAAAGGCCATTGTGCATACCAAGGCATATCATGGACCTCACGATGCCTTTGTGGGTGACACTTTTCCCTCGATCAGACTTCTGAGGCTCCTCTATTGAAGTACTAGGGGCAGAATCAACACCCACGACTCTTTCTTGGTGAGTCAAATGGTGTGAAGAATAATTCCTCTGTGAATAAGGTTGATGCAGAATTCTTGAGAGAGAGATTTTAGGTGCAATTGTTGACTACTCAAGATGCTCTACGAACCCAGGCTCTATATGAAATTTCACGCACAATGCCGTATGAGCCTTCTGTGAGCTTCTGTTGCATGAGTAGCTGGCACTCCTATTATGGTTGTGGCTGGTATGAGGCCGGAGATGGGCCCTTGGGACATACTTCAAAATGCTGTTAGCTTTGCTTTTGCTCAAGGATCCTCTCCTTGGGCTGCCACCACCTCACGTGTGTGTGTGCGCGCGCCATATCTACGCGTGCATGCGCGCATGCACACACTATATATAGCCTTCCAGGCCAAGGAGGAGCCCTTCTGGGAAAAACCACGAGCCCTTCTGGGAAATTGCCTTGCTCTATTGGCTACTTGTAGTTCACTAGGTCACCCTAGTAGTAGGCGACAACTGTGATCACAGAAAGACAAACAATGAACACGTGAATATGGAGTCCGTTGGGCATAAATTGAAGAACTCTAAGAAATGAAAAAGCGCAAGCAAGATAGAGCGCTACCCAAAACGTTGCCAAGCTTTCCTAATGATGATACGGCTGAATACAACGGGTGTGTGGGTCCCTATATAGGGACTCCCCAAAAATTCCTTACTCACAAATCTAGTCCCCATGAACGGGGAACCCTGATAAATATGGCACATTACTTTAAATAGTAATAAAATGGCCACGGACAGGAAAACTATGAAACATTATAGACTTTGACTTCCAAAAACCCTAGGAATAAGGGTCTTGCCTCATGCAAGCCTATTGTATGGGCACAACCTGTGGATTGTACCATCAAAGAAGGTATGTTTACCCCAAGTATGGTTGGGCATAACCACAAAATAGCCCTCACTCCCTAATCTGCTCATGGGAGGTATAGGAACCACCACGGGACATGAAGGTGTGACTCTAGCACCCCCTCTCATCTCGTGGATGGGGGACAATCCAAGGGAGCTGGCATGAAGGGATAATATCACGTGCTAGAGGTTTGGTGACGTTATTAGTAGGGTCATCTGAAATGCCAAAGTATAGTACATGAGTTCAAAATAAGGGGGTTTTTGTTGGGAACCTTTTTAAAAATTACTAAAATTACTTTTATGGAAGTGGTTTTTATTTTGCATTTTGGAAACGTTTGTCAAGAGAAAGGGGTCATGGGATTTTTAAAATACCCTTTGAACGCACATGATATAGGTGATTTCTTGCAAATGATCCCCCTCCCTCTGAGTGTGACATAGGAGAATACTCTAGTCAAATAGATCCATCCTTGGTATTCTCAAGAAAAAAATGTTATTGCTTGTCTATATGATAAATCCGAGTATGAAAAATTGGGTTCCTGAGATTATGAGAAATCAACTGTGATTGTTAGAGTAGTAGATCATGGTCGTCTTCTGCAGCCATACAATCTCCGAAGTAGCCTTTTTAACTACACTGACTCACATGTATAGTAGTACAAACAACCATGTACTTGGCCTTTGTGGATGATAATAAATTTGTATGCTGCTTCTTACTGCTCCATGAAATCACTCCAAAAAGCACTGAAATCAGATTTGTACTGGTCTTGTAAACCCATTTGACATCAATGACCTTTTGCTTTGCCGTTCGTGGAATCAACTCCCATGTGTTATTCTTCTTGATGGAATCAAGATCTTTCTGCATGACCAACTTCCACTTTGATTGTGAAAGGGCCAGGCCTTCTCGATTGTAAGAGGGTCTTTGTAGTTGAATCAATGAGGACATCAAGGCATAGTTCACCTATAATGAAGGCCCATTTTTCTCAACATTTTGAAGTTGTTGAGAACAGAATCATGCCAATCAAGTGGAAAATCTGAAGTAGTTGCATCACACAAAGTATCCAATAGCTACTTTGGTAACTTGTTGGGTTTGCCCTTGGAAGAGGGAGCTATTGGTACATTCTCCTCAACATGAGTACCATGGTGAGAATCTTTTTCATTTCCATCATCAAGGATAGGTGTATTCGTCGAGCCTGAGTGACTGGGACTAGATAAGAGGGTTCATCAACCTCAACAAGGAAATCATTGTCAAGATCTCCAAGAATAGGCAAATAAGGGATAATTGTGGAAGAATTGGGAGCATAAACGTCCTCTAAAGAAATACACTCACCAAAGAGTACATTGCATCTAAGTACAACATTCTTCTTTTGCGGATCATAAATTGGGTATTCCTTGGAAAGACGATTTTATCTGACAAAAATCATTTTGTTGGACTTGGGGTCAAAATTCCCCCTCTACTTCTTTGGTAGATGGATGTATTCATCGCTTCCAAATATTGAAAATTGAGAGGCATTTGGTTTGCTACCAAAGTAATCCTCGAACAAAGTCTTCCTTGGAACTAAAGACATAGGAGCCGTTGGTAGTTTTTATTGTCACTACCACCTCCACATTAAAGACTTTGGCAGGTCTCTATGCTTGAGCATTAGCCTTGCCATCTCCACCGTAGTTCTATTCTTATGCTCCATAACTCCATTTCAAAGGGTGACCAAGAATTTGCAAGCTCCCACTTGATGTCATGGTCTGCAGAAATTAAATTAAATTGTCTTCAACACTTTGCCGGTTTCCTTCTCAACAAATGTATGGTACTTCCCTTCTTGGAAAGATCAAATGCCTCTGATTTATGTTGTAGAATATACCCAATTAAAGTGGCTAAATCATCCACCAACAACATGAAGTAAAGAGCTATACACAAAGATCAAGTCTGCATACGTCCAGAAAGGTCAGTGTGAACCATTTCTAAACCTTCAATAGTGGCATGTAGAGTGCTTCTGAATCGTTTCTCTATGTTGCTTTCCACGAATGCAAGTAATGCATTTCCCATGCTTACTCCCAACATTTGGTAAGCTTTCAATCAATTGTTTGAGAAAAGCACGACAAACATTATCAATGTTTAAATGACCAAATCGATAATACCATAAACCCCTTGTAAGAGTATGAGCCACCAGAGAAAGAGCGTGGAGCTTGTAGGGACCATGCTCCATCATGCCCCCTTTGATCTCCTTGTTGGAGTCTCGATCCCATATGGTCAATGCATCCTTTGTGAAAACTTCACCTTCATGCCTAACTTGCACACTTCATGTACATACATGAGATGAAAACCCGCCTTTGGAACATAAAGAACCTTGGAGCTATGCATACCCCCTTTTCTATCTAGAATCAACTCCATGGTACCCTCGTTGTGCATAGGAATCTCCAATTTCTCATTGATGAAATTGGAAGTACAATGTTGCCGTGTAGCACCACTATCAAGAATTCAAATGAACAAAGGTAGCATGTTCACATGAACAAATGCCGCGGTGACTACAGTGCCGTCGAAGAAGTAAAAGCCTCACCAACTTGTTTTGGCCATTTCCACGAATAATGGCCTTTTTTCCACAAAGATTGTAATGCCAATCTATTTTCAATGCATGGTTTCCAACATTAGTCTTCTTGGAAATGTTGTTGCTTTTCTTCTTACCCTTCTACTTCTTTTTATTGTAACCGGAAGAACCAACAAAGGCTTGAAGTTTGGCTTGTTTCCCTCATTGAACCACTCCTCGTGGTCCAATATCATTGTAACAATCTCGTATTTAGAAATGGTGTTCAATCCGCCACTCGTAATCAACAAAGCTCTTCTAAGCATAAGAAGGGGGTGATAATTAGCTTTGGGGGGTCACTATATGTAAACCGCTAGTATCATGTGTGTTCAAGGCCTATTTGGCATATCCTTTCCTATACAGAATGGATCCCCCAGGCGCTAGATCCATTGGCTTTTGAAAGTTGCTACTGACAAAGCCTCCAAGCTTGTAAGAGTTGAAAACTATCATTTTGGTTTCTTTTCGAATGACATAATTGTTGCCATTCAACTGCCAATCCGAGGGAAATTTAGGTATCTTGATTGGTTGATCACATATACGAGAGTAGAACTAGGACCAATCCACCCACTCCTTGTTTACTATTGCTCCATCATGAACTTCCTTTTCTTGTATTTCTTCATTGTGGACCGGGTTAAAGTTAGAATCATCACGCCTTGACATTATTGATGCATTCATTGGCATGTGACAAAGCTAGGAAAAGTTGGATGAATAAAACCTTCAAATCAGTCCACTACGGCTCACAACCCCAAGAGGATAGAAAGCACCAAAAACTAGAAAATCATTCTTTTTGTCAAGGAAATTCAACATTAAATACTCGCACAAATCACTGATCTGACTCAAGAGCACACCTTGGATCTGATACCATGTCAAAGGTGTCACAAAAAAGGTGAATCAGATGATGTTCACGTTTGCTACCATGAGCACACCTCCCCTCTGGATCGGGTAGCAGGTGGATGTCAGATCTACCACAAAAGATCTCCTCAAATATGTTCTTTGTGTGTCAACTACCAATCGTATGGACATCTGGATGCAACACCTATAAGTAAACTTGTCACAAACTAAACTTTCAACTCAAAAGAGATGAGGGAGAAGATTGACACAGTGTTTGTGACAAGCAGATGGGTTGCTCCCCCCCCCCAAAGAGAGTCTTTATTAGGGAGAAACCTTTTTACAAGCACAAGAACCGGAGTGACCCCTCCATTCTACATCTTCAGACTCGATGGTGGTCAGTTCCTCCCTGTGCGGGAAATTCTTGAGAGACGAGCTTTCAATTATGTTTATGTCTGTTCCTAGAGAGTAAATCCCTATAGAACGTTCCCAATTCCGTCCATGGAATCTTTGAGCATAGGCCAAGGCATCTTTGCTCCTTCTCTATGATGGAGTACCTTCAAAAGCACAAACATAAAACAACAATTCGTATCACAAATTTACAATCGACACCTTCTGCTCTGAGTATGGGAAAGCAAACTCCGTAACTAACTTCTCTCATTCACTTGCACTAGGTTCTTCGCCGAAAGGGCTCTTTGCTACTAGCACTGGCACATCTGGGAAGCTAAGAGAGAGAATGGGTTGCTTTTATAGACACCCGCATCCAACAAGAATAGTCGGTGCGGAGCCATCGGTGCGGAGCCAGCTGGAATAGGGACAAAGATTAGCACTAGAGATAGGGGAAGCACTAGAAAATTTCGAAGATCTTTTGGAGGGCCTTTTAGTAGAGAGAGAAAAAGGAGTTCCTCCAATGAGAGAAGAGCCAACGTTACGTAGAAAATAAGCGTTATATTAACAAAAATATGAAAAAGGTATTATCCATGCTTTCAATGATCCAACCGTCCTTGAAAAGGGTCACTTTTTATTAAATGCAAGTGTCTTTTTTACGAGGCTAGTGCCGCTCATTCAATGTGGCTTGCGTCATCATTGAAATGTGAAAAAAATTCACAAATTGTCAATTAGTGCCAAAATTTGAAGATTTTGACACTGCCAATGCGTTCGGAACGACCAAAAACCTCAAAATCGAATGACTACTTGCCCTTTTTCGATACCCGGAGAGGGAGAAATTTCCTAAAAACCTCTAAAGAGGCTCTTTGCTGAATGGCACGCGGGGCCACTTGAAACTTTTGCCCAATGGGGAAAAAGTTTCAAGTGGCCCCGCAAGCCATTCGGCAAAGAGCCTCTTTTAGAGGTTTTTTGGAAATTTCTCCCTCTCCGGGTGTTAGAAAAGGGCAAGTAGATATTTGATTTTGAGGTTTTTGGGTGCTCCAGACGCATTGGTGGTGCCAAAATCTTCAAATTTTGACAGTAGTTGACAGTTTGGTGAATTTTTTTCAATGATGACGCAAGCCACATTAAATGAGCGGCATCGGCCTCGTGAAAAAGATACTCGTATTTAATAAAAAAAGTGATCGTTTTTAAGGACTTCTAGAAAGTTAGGTTTACTTTTCAAAGTATTTAGTTGTCCTTTTGGACGTACTCAATAAGTACAAAGGCCTTTTATGAAAATTTTCTAGAGAGAGAAATAGAATTTCTTAGAAGGCCCTCCAAATGACCTCTGAAATCTTCTAATGGTTGGTGATGCTTTTTGCATCACAGAGAGAGAGAGAGAGAGAGAGAGAGAGAGAGAGAGAGAGAGAGAGAGAGAGAGAGAGAGAGAGAGAGAGAGAGAGAGAGATTGCTTCATTATTTTCAACCTATTGGAGAGCACCGGTCTTTTTTTGAAGCGGCCTTGGTTATTATTTTATGTGGGATACCCACTTATTCAGTGGGCGGCTGATTACTTTTCTAAAAAATGTGGATCCGGACAAAAACTCAATAAAACTGAGTGAGCTGAAGATTGATGCTACATAGTCACATTACAGGCATTCCGGATGCAGTTCTTAGGTGCACAGATGCAATGCAAACATAGATTCTTCGCGAGAAATCATTTGCTTTTCCTAGAAAACACTTAAAAATATTCAGCTTTTCAAAAAAAGCTTTATTCTTGTGCTTGCGTCTTTACGCGTATTTCTTTTTACAGCTTGGAGTTCCTGCGAGACTAATGGAATACTCCCTTTTCGATGCTCCCATCACCCATCACATGACGCACCAAGAATATCCGTTTCTTGGTCTCTCCTACCAAATTAATGGTACAACCCTTTCGCGATGCTTAATGTCACCCATCATATGACACATTAAAGTTGACCGTTCCTGATGGCTTTCAATAATTCCAATAGATCTACAATTCCTAACTTTACAGTTCAAGTGCACACCTTCAAATATCCTAATTTAATAAAAAGAAATTACTCAAAAAAAAAAGAAAATAGTCCATTTAGCAATATCCTCTAGCTTCTAAACAGTTGTCCTCAGCAGTAGTGCTTATAAATATCCTTTGAGAATATCAGGATAAGATGATAATTCTTGCGCGGTCATCCACTGAGTGTCCAGAGTTGAGGGGTTGGAGTATTTATTTTGTCTCCTCAACCCCTGGAGGTTCCTCAGCAATAGGCCGACTTGGAGGTGGTCCCATATATGGATTGAGTAAACTAACATGGAAAGAATTGTGGATCTTCCAATTAGATGGTAATTTTAATCGGAAGTCACATGTTTCACTTGGTCAATTATTTTATACGGCCCATAACAAAACGATTGGAAAGTTTTACCACTTTTCCTTTATGAGTCGCTTGTTTCTTTAGTCTTGCCTTCTCAAACTTAAGTAAGACTAATTGACCGACTGCTAAGTCTTGATTCCTTCTATGCTTGGTTGTAAAATTCTTATGCTTTTCCAGAGAGCGCAAAATTGCTCTCTTAACTTGCCCGTAGGCTGTGTCCAAATCCGGGACAAATTCATCTGTTGCAAAAATCTTATCCTTAGTTACAAGGATCGGTGGAAGCAAAGGCTTACCATAAAGAATCTCAAAGGAAGCTTTCCCTGTAGACGAATGTACGG
The DNA here is from genome assembly GCF_014529385.1 of Adiantum capillus-veneris. Classification (NCBI taxonomy): domain Eukaryota; kingdom Viridiplantae; phylum Streptophyta; class Polypodiopsida; order Polypodiales; family Pteridaceae; genus Adiantum; species Adiantum capillus-veneris. The sequence goes on from NC_140948.1 coordinate 141,394,542, forward strand.
TATTTTTGTACGCGTACTTGACAAGGGGCAAATACTTCTCCCAATCAGATTGTCTATTAGACACATAAGATTTCAACATATCTAATACTATGGAATTAGCAAACTCACTCTACGTATCTCTTTGAGGATGATATGTAGAAGAAAAATTCAACTTTGTGCCAAGGTTATCAAACAAAGCACGCCAAAAATTTCTTGTCATGCGAGAATCTCGATCACTCACAATAGACTTGTGCATCCCATGATGCTTAAAAAATTATGCTAGAAAAACCCTAGCCATATGATCTGCCTTTATCGTCTTCTTGACTGGAATAAAGTGAGCTTGCTTGCTAAATCTGTCCACAATGGTCCAAATTGCATCATTTCTAGTCTGAGTCTTTGGGAGATCCATAATAAAATCCATGGCAATACTCTTCCAAGGTTGATCAAGCACATGTAAAGGTTGGAGAAACCTCGCCATCTTATGCCGATCGTATTTTACCTTTTGACAAACCAAACATTCCCTGACATATCGATCAATGTTTGCTTTCAGGTTTGGCCAAAAGTAATGTTTTTTTAATGCTAAAACCGTAGGGAGAATACCCTGATGACCCGCATAGGGCGAAGCATGCGCTTCTTCCATGATTTTCTTCCTCAATGGTACCGCCACACAAATTGCTTGGTGGTGGTAGAGATAACCATGCCAAATGGAATAGGGATATTCGTTCTCTCCATTCTATAACTTTCTCTAAATGAAGGAGAAGTCTGGGTCGTTTAGATACAAATTTGGAAGTGATTCCAGTTCTTAGTGATATATAGAAGTAATTGTATTACGTAGGCCATCTAAACAATGCGTCTGCAACCACATTCTTACTCCCACCCGCATGAAGGACCTGAAAGTGAAACATAGAAAAAAGTTAGCCCATCTCATCTACTTCTTAGATCGTTTCCATTGTGTAAGGAAATAGCACAAACTCTGATGATCGATTTTGATCACAAAATTTGCTCCTAGAAGATAGTACTTCCATGTAGATAAGACGTGGATCACATCCATAAGTTCCTTCTTGTAGAACGAGGCATGCAATTTTGCATCCTTAAGCCGTCCACTTTTAAAAGCCCTTGCATGGGCTTCTTGGTTAAAAACTGCACCAATGCAATCACCTGAAGCGTCATAGTGAGGAATTGATTTTATTTCAAACTAAAGAGTAAACCCTCATTAGTTTTATATTCTTCTCGTGCGAAAATCAAGTTAGAAAAAACACACTTTTTTATTTCCTTTTTAATGGAGATATGGCTTGCAATAGGAAATAGCCAATCCCCTGCATCAACGAAAACTTTAATGTTCTTTCCCTCATGCTCAAAGGCGAGGGTCTTTTCTACATAATCTGGGACCGGTTGCATATGGTACTGCCATGGCATACCCAAGATGATATCACATCTCTCGATGGGTGCCATCAAAAAGGATTCGCGGTCCTTGTACTCGCCAATCTGTGGATTGAGTTGTCCTTGCACGAGAGCTGCATTGGTGGTCAACCCCTCGAATGCCAATCCGGAAGTGATTAGAGTGCCAAGTTTAGCCAGTGTGAGGCCTAAGCGTTCTGCAGTTTTTAGTGAGATGAAATTGTCCATCGATCCAGGTCATAGAGGATCAACACTCGCTGGTTATTCACGGATCCCCAACCTTTAAGGAGCTGACGCTTTCCTTTTTCTGTTTTCGTATTCCCCTGCAAATCAGGAATGGAATTCGAGCCTAGCAAAGCGGATTCCTTCTTTGATTGTTCCTTCTTTGAAGATGCTTGTTCCTACCGTTGATGTCGAACAAGGCAATCAGTCTTCATGTGTTCTTTCTCACCACAATAGAAGCACCTTCCTTGCTCTTTGAAGGTTTGTACTTGATTCGGCGTGAGATACTTGAGTCGTTTGTCGGTACCCTCTGTCTTTGTAGACTGATTTGGGTCCTCAAGAGGATGTTTTTTGCCTTCATCGCCATGGTCATAATAACCAGCTTGTTACCTTGCACGGTACGTGCTATGTTCCATCTGTCTGGAGATACCAATGGATTGTAGATCCTCGACAATGATTGCCGAATCCATCATCTGTTGAAGGGTGTTGTGGGGGTACACCTTCATGCTCTTCGGAAGCGGTGGTTGAAGGCTTGCTTCAAACTACCGTATCTTTTCCTTGTCATTTAGGGTCTTAAAACTTGATATTTATGTCTATGTGTGTGTGTAAATAGAATCTAAGACACATTCGTTAGATCAATTTATTCTTTCTTAATTTTTCATCCCCAAATATGAAACATTCTCCTCTCTCTCTCTCTCTCTCTCTCTCTCTCATGTCTCTCTCTAAACTTTCTATTATACTACCATCAATAGAGGTGGGTTTCAACCCTCACTCCTCACCACTTTGCCCCCAACCAACATGTTCACACTAATACACACAAAGAAATTGTTGTACTCTTAATGTAAACCTATCAACTAAAGTATAATCTAGAAGTAAGAAACATCTAGATTTTAACATCTAGAAGTACAATCAACAAAACGGTCGTCTAGAGTTGTAAGAGTAATGGGAGGAATCCACTTATCCTCCACTATGAAGACCAAGGGAAACAACCAAGATGAGGAACATTATGAGAATGTCAACATTCCCAAGACATCACTAATTTCATACATACATGGGAACTGGCCATAGTCTATGCAGTCTCTGCCTCCTGCACTAGTGTCTTTTACTCCTGTAACTAGCCATAGTCTATGAAGTCTCTGTCTCTTGCATTAGTGTCTTTTACTCCTATAAATCATCATAGCTTGTATTTTTTCCACCAGGGAAATTCATTTGAGGTTCGCAACCTGTATGTGCTCATGAGTGTTCTTTGTGGACCTGAAAGTATTGGGCTTTATGAGGGAGAACATTGCTTGAAGAAGATTTCCACACATAGGGGCCCACAATAAATTTTCACATGCCATCATCCTCCTCTTGTATTCTAGCAGTACATGTGGCCTAGAATTGGAACTAATTCCCCCCTAAAACCTAGCATCTCTCTCTTCAAATGCTACATCCTAAGACATTTTCCTTTCCGTTACACCCATACACTCTTGAAGCATCCTTGCAACCTTTCGAGAGAATTATCCTAGTGTGCTCTATTTTTCCTAATGGCCATATAATACCTTATATATAAGATAATCGTATAATAATTATTTTTCAAATATAGCTCTTATAGTCATAAGAAGGGGGTCATAATTACCACATACTAATCGTAAATAAGGGATTTTAAGATTCTTTGGTCACAAGTGGCATGTTGGTTTCTTTATAGAGTGTATTTCTGGGGTTGTAATAACTTGCCTTCGCCAAGGAAAGCCTACATGCAAGGGGACAAAAAAAGGTTAACTAGTGCTGGCTAATGCATTTTTGGAGATGTAGGCCAAAGCCCGAGGCTTAATAGTGGGCCAAGGTTGGATGCAAGAATATGCCTCCTTGCATATTCTTGCAAAATGGTAAACCTAGAATCCAACTCAAGGACTAATTTTTGCTCTCTCATGTCTAAAAGGGTCAATATAGACAATCCACTATATGGAAACAACTACCAAGTGGCATGCCCTTCTCACCCTCTAGTGGTAGGGGGGAATTTCAAACTCCGAGCAAACCTTTCCGAGCAATCATAAAAACGAGCAAAACCTAACAAGATACATATAGAACTTAAACCCTAAAAACTTGCCCAAGGTGATTGCCACATCGTTCCATCTGCCAATACACTTAGTCGTCAATGGCCCAGCTTGAAGAAATGGAAGAGTGCCACATTTTGTTGTGAATGCCAAAGGAAGGTTTGATATTCTACAAAAGAGAACGAAGAGGCCCTCGACCAGTAATAGCGAGACAAGCACACATGCAGTGTGTGTGATCAAAAGGTACAATGAGTTAAATGCAGTAGCATCCACGGTAATTTGATCGACAAATTCACCATCGTTAGTATCTCTACCTTCTTGACCGTAGGATAATCTGCCATGCGTAAAGGGCTTCAACATCTTCCCCTCCCTCGCATGAGACTCTTACAAGATTGTGATCCCATTATATGCAATAAGTAGGCTCCACTCTTGCAGCTTCCTTTAACATGTCCGTTGTCCTCATGATGCAACCTCTCCACTACCTTGTGGAGTTGTCCCACCCCTATTAGGGCTTTCTCTATCTTGCAAAATTTGAACAAAGTGAAATCCCAGTGTGCACCTGCTTGAGCACCCCATAGGGTACCCCTCTCCAAGGGGTGATTGGGTTGTTGGCTGTTACAACGAACAACTTTGACACAACAGTGTTGGCTAGGAAAGGCTAATATGAATGTCCCTATTCATTGGATTTGGTTTGGCAAGACTTGTCTATTAGTGATACGCAGTGGAGTAAAGGGATCAACAACTGCACCTCAATCTGCAAGAGGGGCATGATCCGGGATGGTGGATCGCCAAAACAGAAGAGGCAAGCCTTTTAAAGACTTTTATACATACGACCTTGCCGCATGCATAGTGATGCCTGCTAGCCTAGATGGTTAAGGTAGAGTGCCTCGAGGCGGGACGTCCAACGGTTGAAGGGCATTCTTGATGCCAAGAGATCCCTAATATTTTTGCAAGACTAGATTTGATCAATGGTAGATTAGACCTCCACCATTGATGCCTTCACTTCACCAATGCATGTAGCGATGAGGTTGGGCTAGAAGCATGTTGGATTCAGACTAATTAAGGCAAGAAGGTCAATCGTACTCATTTTCATCAGTGACCAGATAAATGAGCCCGTGTCGACGTGGACTCACTTTGAGAATTTCCAAAATCCTCTGTTTGAATTTTCAAGGCGAGCTGCAAGAGGGGACCCTTATTAACGAGGGCTTCAATATGGGCAAGGGCTAGGGAGGTGATGACGATCACGCGGGTATTGCCGACATGAAGGCTAAAGATGAGGCCGAGGTAAATGCAAAGTCATTGCATGAAAGCAAGGATTGCACCAGTGTTTGGGAAAAGTGTGCCTCAGTTTAGCCTTGAGTTGTTGCAAAATCAAAGCAACCGGTTGAGGGGAGGGTAAGAAGGAGAAAATTCCGCTTAAAATACATGGAAAATAGTGTAATTTTGCAAAAACACTGGCTAGTATTGTAAAATTTCCGGTTCAGATTTGTCTTGGAGGGATTTTTGTATGTTTGTGAAAATGACTTTTCCAGAACACTCCTTATAGAATGAAGTTGGTCTCTCTCTCTATCTCTCATTGAGCTTCTCTCTCTCTCTAAAGAAAACTGTCTGGAAGAGTCTGCGCGGACAGGTTTTTTTTAAACTTTTTTTTAAAGACAGAGCAATCACCGGCTCATCTTCCACAACTACACGCTCATATCCTTTACTCTCAAGCTTAAATTATTGAAAAAGACAATAGCACGAACACATTTTCTCACACACTGTGTATGCAATATCGGCTCAGAACGTTGTGCATGCAGTGTCGGCTCAGAACGTCTCATTTTGCAGACAACGAACTTGCTAGGCTTCTTTCCCGCATCCAATGTCACTGGGTTGCCATTGTGCACCCACACGACTGGATTTTTAGCAACCCCTTCACTTGCACCCTCTTCAATGGAAAGCTCCACAACAACAAGTAAAAGTACTCAGATTATAGCATATCTTAATAGTGATCCATTTTGCATATTCACAGTGCTTCAAAGTGTATCTTGATTATCTTAATTGTTTCATGTAGTGACGCAAAGGTTCCGAGTGACAAAGGGGGAGACATACATGCTCAACTAGTGAATGCGGCCCTCAATTTCCCATTGTATTTTGCAATAGCAAATCACACACTTACTGTAGTAGAAGCAGATGCAGAATATACACAACCACTAGAAACAAATGTTGCCGACCACAGCTCCACCTACTGGTAAAGTAGAAAACTTGACTTTGCTACTGGTGGGTAGTCAGTTGCACGAGAGGCCGGTGGCGTGCATGAAAACTTGACGCTCGCCTGCAGGCTACCCAATTAGCCTCCTTGGCGGCCTGGCGTCATCTCATGGTAGGGTTTGCAGTTGAAATTTCGATCGCTACAGGGGTTGCAGGAGGTGCAGAAGCCTCGTACCATGCCAGTTATGTGTGCTCCTCTCTCTCTCTCTCTCTCTCTCTCTCTCTCTCTCTCTCTCTCTCTCTCTCTCTCACACACACACACACACACACACACACACACACACACACACACACAGTCTCGGAGTCAGTGCCGCCAGTTACTCTCTCTCTCTCTCTCTCTCTCTCTCTCTCTCTCTCTCTCTATATATATATATATATATATATATATATATATATATATATATATATATATATATATATATATATATATATATATATATATATATATATAAACTCCCTGAAGGAGCCCGCACCGGCATGGACTCCTGCAGAGAGTTTGCAAACAAAGGAATTAAAGAGATCACACTGCGTTTCTCTCTCATCGCCATTTTTAACCTTCTGTATTGTAGACAAAAACAAAAACGCTATGTTTCTCTCCCGTATGGAGAGGGAGGTGTGGCAAAGCAAGGCGAAAAACAACGAGGCGATGGCGCCATCATGAGGAGCAATTTGCAACAAGCAATGGTGCATCATCAGAACCGGGAGCCGAGCCGCATTCGAGGGTGTGAGGATAGTGAGGCGGATGATGCAGCGTCAGTGTATATTGATGACAATGTGCCAACGCAGCAATCGAGGGTCTCAATATAAAAAAAAGAGAAAATTACCAAAATACCCCTCTAATTTGTGGAAATTCCCAAAACATCCCTCAAATTTCAAAAATTCCCAAATTACCCCCAATATTTTGTCCTAAATTCCCAAAATGCCCTTCAAATTTTCCAAAATTCCCAACTTACCACGAGTTTTGAGACTAAATTTCTCCAAAGATAAAAAAATTTGTAGCTTTCCGTAAGAAGATGATTGTCTATCAATAGAAGATGCTAAAACTAGAATTTGAGTTGGTTATGTAGGCTCTAGAGACGAATTGCTTCATTATTTTTTAACATAATTGCCCTTTTTGTGGGGTAACTTGTGACAAATTACATGCTGAGCACTCAAAAACGGATCTCAATTCTCAAAAAGGAATAAAGGTTACAAAACCTTGAAGAATCCAACCAAAATAGATGCAAGGGTATTTGGGAATTTTTGAAATTTGAAGGGTATTTTGGGAATTTCCACAAATTAGAGGGGTATTTTGGTAATTTTCCCTAAAAAAAACTCTCTGTAGAAGCCCGCGCCGGCGCGGGCTCCTTCAAAGAGTTTTTTTATAAAGATATAGAGAGAGAAAGATCCAATTCATCTCACTGATGAGAAGCCATGAGTGGCGCAGCTCATGCCCGTCCTCCTGACTATGACTATCTGCAGAGAAAGAACGGCTCCCTATAAGCAGGATTGGCCCGAATGCTGAATGACGTTGCATGGAGACAAGGTCGAACACGGCAAGCATTATAGGGGAAGATGGTGGATGGTTGACTGCGAGCTTATATACATGCAAGCTCTGATCCGTGACTCTGCATTGCTCGAAAAATACCTAGGTTTAGTGTAATCCCACCTTCAAATTTTGAAAATCACCTCTACATTTGTTTTTCATAGGTTTCAATACCTACAAAATTTGGAAAATTCTAGTATATTTTTGCGAGAATACCTTCAAATTTTGGGAAAAAACCTCCAAATACATGTAGTTGTGGGCTTTCTACCTACTTAGGAAAATATTTATTTTGAGCATTGTCCGTGAGCCTGGCATGCTGCATATTGGTGGACCACGTCCACATGCGCACCAGCGAGAGGCTACCGAAACACCCACAAGCCGAGTCAATGTATTATGTATTGACTCTGGCCGCATGTTGATGTCATGACACTAGAAATTGGGTTGCGTCAAAGCATGATATCATGGCTAACACGCCAGCAGTGGCCAGACATCTCATTCCACACTTGACCATGCACAGCTCGACCACCCTTCTCCAACAATTTTTTGACCTTGCACATACCCCCAATAATTTATTGTGCCACACCTCATCCACCTTATCCAATACACCAAAATCTCATTTTTGAAAACTAAGCTCTGCTTCTCATATCATTCTTTTTCTCCCATTCCCTCCTATGTGCTCTTGTGCACGAATATTGAATGTTCTTTCCTCCATTACCCTCACCTCTGGCACCGTCTCATTGCATACATCGTGATTCCTCGCTATCATTGCTTTGTCTGCATTAGGCATAATGCAAAAGAGCGCTATGACTATAAAGTTGGTAAGCAACAAGAAATGTGTGTGTGTGTGTGTGTGTGTGTGTGTGTGTGTGTGTGTGAGAGAGAGAGAGAGAGAGAGAGAGAGAGAGAGAGAGAGTTCACATACTTCAGTGGTTGCCTGTTTGTGCGGAACCAGCAACCGACCATGTTATGTTCTTGTGATAACTATGAGCAGTTGTGCAAATAAAGTAAATATAGTGTCTCAATTTGTGAGAACCTAAAAAAGTACATCACGAGTGTTGATTTATTTCTCGTGGTCTTCGATTCCCAATCTGCTCCACCCCGTGCCTAGAAGGTGTAGGGTTGCAACTGGTTGCACCCTTTTTTGTCAATTTCTCATCTGATTGGCAACCAATTGGGAAATGAGCCTTCATGTGAACTGGCTCAAAGAAATCCGAAAACTCAAAGAGCTAAAAAAAAACTCTTTGAAAGAGTTCATGCCGGCACGGACTCTTTTAGAGAGTTTTTCTAGAGAGAGAGAGAGAGAGAGAGAGAGAGAGAGAGAGAGAGAGAGAGAGAGAGAGAGAGAATCCTATGAAGGAGACTGGTTGTGTTCACGTGTTGACATGGTTTTCATGAGGGCTAAAATTTAAGTGGGAGAATACACAAGTTGAAGAGAAAGCGAAGAAAGATAAGGCAAAGATCGGATAGATCTAGTTAGCTATGTCTCTCGAAGTGCAAAGGCTTTTTCCTGGAGATTCTCCAGGCCGGACATTTTGTTGTAAAGACATTTTGTATCTGTTGAAAACATATTGCTTATTGTCCCGGTGATAGTGATATTGTTTCTCTCTTTTTTTTTAAGAGAGAGAGAGAGAGAGAGAGAGAGAGAGAGAGAGAGAGAAAGAGATCTAAGAAGCTTCTCTCACTTAGCAGCATTCTTCCTGGTGGATGGACATGGCATATCTTGGTTTGGCAGGTCCATATGGTCTCCAAAACAATGCGTTGTGAATACAATGCAATTCTTTCCCCCATATTCTAGCTAGCAAGATTTCTATACCACCTCATCAATCTTGAGTAGACAAAAGCTCAAAAGAGATTGAATTTTGCTTCAACCAAATTATGGCCTTCCTGACGTCTACTAGATTTTTCGAAACAATGATCCAAAATGGAAAGGAGCCGCATCTTTAATCTTTGTGAAAGAAGTTGTTCAATTGATGCATGAAGCGGGATATACTATGTGAAATTTGAATGCCACCCTCATATTATGAAGGACAAAGTTGAGTCCACATACGGAGGCCATAAAGTTGAACCTCTGTGAGATGCTCAGTTAATATCAAGGCTAGTACCTATGAAAAGGTGGATAGCTTGGGATAGAATCATAGCGTTGCTACCCACATTGTTGTGTTATTAATAAAGAAATAAGCAAACAAATATATAGTAAAGGTTTGTAGGCTTTAATGGCTACAAATGTTTACCAATTAATTACTGATTATACAATGATTGAGAGAAAGAGAGTGAGGCTGATACCATCAGAGACTAGCAATGGTGAGACTAGCAATGGTGCTGACAATATTTATTGTTTGGGTTTGGAGAAATCTCTCTCTATAGAAGAAGTATACATATACTTGAGCAACTCACTTAATAACTTTGCTCGGTTTTGAGTTTTCTCGGATAAGTTTGCTCGATGTTTGGTAGAACTCGTGGTAGGCATCTTTCTCTAAAATCATGGATGTGGTATTAAAAAAATTAGACATGAATCCTAGATAGCCATGTTAGAATATTTTTAGGAATGCTTACGAACTTTTCGCAAAAGATTTTTTGTTTTCAATACAAGGGTCCAAGAATCAAGGTTGTCATTGCAGTCTATATGTCCTCTCACACTCTTATGTTATCTATTGAGTAATTTAGCCGAGACTTAGCAGAGGGGCCATGGGGGGGTGGTCGGGGTGGGGCTCCTATAGAAACACATCTATATCATGTGAGTTCAAATGATATTAAAAAAAACATTGTATGGTACATGCTATGAGACAATGAGATAACCCCTTTTTCTTGAAGACTTATGAGGGACTTTTTTTAAATCAAAATACATTGTAACTGTGATATGTATATGTTAAAAAAAAATCCAAATAAAATAGCCCTTATTTTGAATTCATGTGACACACTTACATTTTCAGAGATGTCTGGTTGATTGCTTTCATTTGTTTCACAGATGGGCACAAATTGCATCTCACTTACCCGGGAGAACCGACAATGAGATAAAGAACCATTGGAACTCTTCCTTGAAGAAAAGGGTTTTCTCTAAAGCTCAATCACATCAAGGTGGCAATGTGACCAAATCCAATGAGATGCTACATAAGTTCAACCCATTCGCCTCCCTTGGATGTGAAAATAAGTTTATGCATTGTGAAAATAAAGGCACCTATCCCAATCAACAAGAGAAGTCTAAATTGTTCAACTTGAAGCTAGTTTCACAAGAAGGTCACCTTCTTCAAGAGGATAGCATTCAGTCATCTTCAGGCAAGTACCTTTCTCACATCTATATAACACATCAAGGTCATTCATAACATTAAAACTAAGGGCATGCACAGATCTTATATGACCTAGACTTTGATTCTATATGGTGCATTTTGGAATTCCTCTACATCTAGTGAAAGTGTGAGCATAAAAATTTCCACAGGTTTGCTTCTTTGCATCTCCATTCATCAAAATTGAGTAATTTAAAGCATCTGATTGAGATAAAGCTCTCTCTCTCTCTCTCTCTCTCTCTCTCTCTCTCTCACTCACACACACACACACACACACACACACACACACACACACACACACACACACACACACACACGATACATGTATGTCAACAAATGTATGCCCATCACAAGACATGCACATCTCACTTGCAAGGTTGAATTGATCTAACATAAGGTCACATATTACTATTTGCAGGCATTCAAATACCCCAAACTTGGAATGAGAATTCCATATTTGAAAGTAAGAATTATCAAAACAACTCCATAAAATACTTAGCATATAGACCAACAAACCTTGCAAATAATGTTGATCTCTCAAGCCCTACAAAAGAAATCACGCAAACAACAAACGAGATCTCTGAATTGCACAGTACTTGTTCAAATTCTTTGTACATAAATGATGATGCAGATGACTGTATCAAAGACCATCATGACATGTCATTGAAAAGCACAAAAGGAATGGAGCTTCAAACCAGTACTCATTTTCACAATGTTTATGACAACATTTTGATGGAGAATTGTATTTCCCACTATGGTTTGGAACAGTACCCAGACCAATGCTATCTCACTACATCAATGCCAATTTGGATTGATCCTCTCACTACAAATTCTATTCCAACTGTTGACAAGGAGGCAAAGGATTCTATTATTTGTGATTATGACCTACAATTAGATCATCATTACAATGTACTTGACCTTCAAAAACCATTTGATTATTATGTTAATGTTGATGATAACATGGCCCCTACAACCAACAACATTGTATGCACACCTACATTGTAGATCTTACTCGATGTATTATTACTTGCCCATGAAATTCTTTGCTAGCCATTCTTGTAGTATACGTATGGTTACCTTGTAATAAGAACTTGAAATTCTTTTGATTCTACAAACCACTCAAAGAACCACAATGTTCCTATGACATAATGAGCAAATGAGTAAAATTTTAATATCCTTAGGATTTGCAAACCAAACAATACATGTGTATACAACCTTTGTGTACTCAACAAGGGAAAAAAAGAAGAGAAACATGACCTCTCAAATATACTATATAGTCTTAGAACCACTATGCATAGATGCTAACAAAAGCCACAAGAAGGGGAATGCTATAGATTTTTTATGACACATATTTTCATTGATGGAAACTCTTTTTTGTAACTAGTTACATTATCTCTATTGAAAATCCTTCATTGCGACTATTGAATTTCATTATGAGTGTAAATGTAGTAGAAAGTGTACCCATTCGAGCCAAGTTCTTGCATATTGAAATAATATTACAACAACCTGCAAAAAATGTAAGAAATTGGAAGCTTGCATTTATCCCTACTGAGTTGGACGGATACATTTCTTTTGATCTCCACCACTTGAAGGCAGCATAAACATCGCATGTCTCTTGCGCTTGCAAATGTGGTAGCTCAATGGAATGTGTGTGAGATGATCAATTCGCCGGCGCATATGCGCAATGTGTTGTAGCTGAACATAATTGTCTAGATGGCGCTCTTGCTCCATTTTTTGATGATCTACTTTTTTATTAAGCTTCACCATCTCATCGTTTAGCTGCTTTGCTTCTCGTTGGCTTCCTCTTTGACTTGCTGAATGTCTTTCACGTACTTCTCTTGAAATGATGAATAGGCAACACAGAGACGTTTTCTTGCTTCCCTTGCATTGGCAAAAGCTGAATATACTCTCCAGCAGTAGCCAAATAATCCGTCTCTCCCATCTCCAATAAAAGGTAGTAGCTCAGTGACGTTACGAAAGTGCGGTGCTGCACTGGTCATTGGATCGCCAGGGTAATATGGCTATCAACCCATAAGTTGATTGCCTTACACCCAAGGTTCTGTAGATGATCTCCAACATTGCGATTAGCTGTGCCAAGCCGCACAGTAGCGTACTCTTGATTTAAATCAATGTTTAATTGATATCGTTTTATCTTGTTAGTAATGTCTTGCAATGGTAGGGGATTGAATGACATTTATGTTAGCTAATCAAACAAATTAGAGAGAGAATGTGTAATGGTGACTGTTACAAGCAGGTGAAGCTAGCCATGGAGGAAAGAAGTGGAGAGTACTCAAAGATAGGAGAAAAGGATTATGTTGTGGAGGGAAGAAAGAGAGGGAGTGCAGCTCAATATCCTTTGAATTCAAATTGTTGATCATGAGTGTAGAGAGAGAAATGTTGTTGCACACACAGGTAATGGAGTTTTTCATTGCTCTCAGCTGGAGCTAAAGTGGAAGAAGCATGAGAGAGAGAGAGAGAGAGAGAGAGAGAGAGAGAGAGAGAGAGAGAAAGACAATAAAGGAAGAGAGAGTGGGAGAGAGAGCAAATCTGCAACCTTGGAGGATCTGCACTCTGTCAGAAGTAGGAAGCAAAGAATGTTCCTTAATGATTGGGAGAGAAAAGTGATAAGAGAGAAAAGGGGAGAAAAGAGAGAGAGAGAGAGAGAGAGAGAGAGAGAGAGAATGTGGAAATTTTGCTTTTCTGACAGGGGGTGAAAAGTGCCTCCTTTAATGAGATCTAAGGGAGAGAGTGTGTTTTATACGTTAGAAAGAGAAGAGGCGTGGTAAAAGAACATTTTAAAATCCATTTACCCATCTCTCTTTTGGGTTACTAAAGAGACTATTTTTAAATACAAAATATGAAAATGGATTTTTTAAAAATCTCAACAAAGGCCTTTTTGCCCTCTCTTTTAGGCTTGGTCATACTTGGCTTAATCTTTAAGCATTCCCTTAAACTGCCAAATAAAGAGGCCCTTCTATACCCCATTCACTTCCTTATGTAAATCAAGATATAAAACATTGTCTTCAGTGTAGCCATAGAGCTATAAGATTTTCTCAACTATACTATTCTCCGTGCTACTATTACTACTACTATTGTTGATTGGTTCTACTGCATTGAGACTCTCTACTCCACTTGAGTCTATGTTGTGCTTTGTTATGGAATTGATGTTTTATTATTTATTGTAGTTGTTGACAGGTGGAAAAGATTGGATCGAGCTAGGCCTATGCGAATAAAAATATATACATTGTACATTTTGTTATTCAAGTGCTCTTTTATGAGCTTTGGCCATTTATGACCGGCCAGCCAGTTTGTAACCAATTTGACCATTCAAGAAATCTATAAAACAAATATGTGCAAGAGGGAGATGGTCACTCTTGCATGGGGGGAGATTGCACCCAGTGTTTGCGTTGTTCTTCTCTCCTCTTCCCTCTTCTCTCTCCCCGTGCCGGCGTAGCACTCTGCTCTAGGAGGTGCACTTGCACCCGCTCTCTTGCTCTCTCCCGCTCTCTGTCTCTCTCTATTTGTGTTGTGCTTGATTATGGATTTGTGCGAGTCGGCAGGTACGTAGATTTAGTCGTTTATGTCTTGCTATGTGCTATTTTTGGGTATTTTGCAGGGCAGCCAGGCTTATGACTGTAGCAGTGGTATCAGAGCTTAGGCTACGTTCCAAGACTAATGATTATGATCGATAAGCAGCAGCTAAGTATTTTTCTTTCTTGTATTTGTAGATTCCATGAATTGCTTCACTTTGTACTGATTAATGTTGATTGTATGATATAATTAGTGAATTTTTGAAATTAAAATCGAGTCCTTTCTTTATTGCCATAATATAGTGATTGTTAGTGTAATTATTTTAATTGAACATAATAATGAATGGATTAAAGTATATCAAAATACTCAATTATGAAAAGAAAAAAAGAAACGAAGAGGAATATCACATAGCCTTGGATAGGACATTACGAAGAGGAGAATCTCGGTCAAGAGATCTAAATACCATTCATATCGTAGGATGGCAAGGAGGAAGAAGAGAGAGAGTTATAAGCACAACCGTTGGGGTCTAAGCAAAAAGAGGAAGATACAATTTATTTTCTTTTTTCTTGAACCATTTCTGACCATTGCAATGCACAGGACACACCCCCACAAAACTTCAAAGGTCCCATGCACCTTGAGATTAATTGTTCACAATTAAAATCTTGCACCAGCATGGTCACTACACCCTTAGAAGCGACGAATTGAGCTAGTCGCGAGTGTAGTAGGTCTCTGCCCGTCAACGACTTCACACACTACAGCAGTGCCATAGACACCCTATGTCGCCACACATCTCAGTGAGCACTAGCAGCATGAGGCTCACATGCATGGTCGCTAAAAACCACCTACACACAAGATTGAAGAGCTGCATTTAAAAGTATATATATATATATATATATAATAATTATTTTCTCGAACGTTGTCTCCACAATGCGTCCCTGATGGCGCCTTGCATTCTCATCCCCTTGTCCCTCAACGACTCCTTCCTCCACTGCCCTTGAGCAAGTGGCGTGTACCCCCTTAAGGCGTAATCAACTGGCGCCCCCAATAATTGAAGCAAGCAGTGGCTATCAACCACATATGGATGCTGTTCTACTACAGGGCAGCCTTGCATACTCTGCATGCGAAAGTCTCTGTCTCCCACTTTTTCACGAATCACTGGCGGCATCAAATTTTATTTTTTATTTTTAGTCCCGGCATCCCCATGCAGCCATCAAATACCTCGTCTCAACCACAAACTCCAGTCATCTCTTCTGTCTCTCTCTCGCTCTATTGAGCTGCACCAACCACTGTTACCTGCTCCTCTTCACCCACCAACCTGTACCAGTTCTCAACTCTTGCATGCCCATGGCGACCGCTGAATTCTCTCTCTCTCTCTCTCTCTCTCTCTCTCTCTCTCTCTCTCTCTCTCTCTCTCTCTCTCTCTCTCTCTCTCTCTCTCTCTCTCTCTCTCTCTCTCTCTCTCTCTCTCTCTCTCTCTCTCTCTCTCTCTCTCTCTCTCTCTCTCTCTCTCTCTCTCTCTCAGGCTGTGGCGAACCGCCAACAAACTCCCTCTCTCTCTTTCACTTTTCTCTTCTACTCTCACTTAACGAGCGACTCCTGCTCATGTGGTCTACCCACCCATGCAAGTGGCCGTCTCTGTAGTTCGCCTACCCCTCTTTCTCTCTCTCTCTCTCTCTCTCTCTCTCTCTCTCTCTCTCTCTCTCTCTCTCTCTCTCTCTCTCTCTCTCTCTCTCTCTCTCTCTCTCTCTCTCTCTCTCTCTCTCTCTCTCTCTCTCTCTCTCTCTCTCTCTCTCTCTCTCTCTCTCTCTCTCTCTCTCTCTCTCTCTATCTCTATCTATCGCTGGTTCACCACGTGCAGCTACTCGTCTAACATCGTTTGATGCATGGCATTAACTTTTTTATAATAATAAAATAAAAATCAAACGCAGAAACAGTTATCTGATGCATGGCAGCGCTGTTATTTGATGCTGGAGCTATCGTCCTTTTGTTGACCACCGCTACCTTTTCCGCTACCTCTGGCATGCCTGCAATAACCCATTTGAAGCTTCAAGTAATGTAGCCTTCGAGACCATTGCTTTCAATATATTCTTTAGCTCATCCTCAATAAGGGACTGCCGTCTGCGTTCCTCCTCTAACTGGCCTTTCAGGAAATCCCTTTCCCTGGATGCTTTGGGCACGTCTGTATAAAGCCGTCAGTGGAGGATTTGGCTCCAGCAATTGCAACATTGGCCTTGCCTATTGCCAAAAATACATTTCCCCTTGAGAGCTCAAATTTGTCATACTACTCATTATTGGCTCCTGCATCTATTGAAAATTCTCACTTTCAAGCCATGCTGCCTAATTTGCCTGGCTCTGGCGCAGCTGCAACATCGACCTTGTCAAGGTGCGGGGTCGGCCTGATTGAGTTGCTTTTCATCTCATCTTTGCTTCTGAATTGAAACGGTTCAGGCATATCACATTGTGAAGATGGGGAAATTAAGGCATCATTGCTATCTCGTCGGGACTTTGACATCAACGATGTCTGCAATAAAGGTGCAACAACATCAAGCGCTACCGGACCACTTAATATTGATGACTTACCTGGCAGTTGATCCCACTCTGCTTAGCCAACCCCCATACATCGTCACCACGTCACCCTGTAGCGTTGCTTGTTCTCGGCGCTCTGCACACCTTGTTGTAACGAATGCTTCAACTTCTCCTACTAGTTCCGAGAGAAATTAAGAGAGAGAGGTGGCACACAAAAGGGCCGCAGAAGAACATTAATATTGTTGGGATCTATATCAGGTTGCAAGGGAAGAAGGGGGTGACCATAAGAATCTGGCCAAGTGCCACAAGGAGTAGTGCATGATATTGAACAACAAGGCAAGGTCGATTGGTGGCGAGAAAGGCGCGCCAAAATGAAGGGCGCAAGCTGCCAAGAGGAGAGAGCGCCATTATTTTTAATTTTATTAAACAAGGCATTGCCTTTGATTGTTATGCGGAGGACTACGTCAAAGGAGTTAAGGAACTTGAGGGGCCTCCACTTTAAGCTCGTTGGTAGGGCTGAGGTGTCAACTATTGGAGGTTGCTGCGAGAATAGCAAAAGGAGGGGGGAAGCTAGTCGGAGGGCTCCCTCCTGTTTATTATCCATCAAAGACTTGCCAGAAGTCACACCAAGTAGCATAATTTTTTAGTGGAATCCATCCTTGTATTGCATGCTCTAATTTAAGCTCATCGACTCACTTCTAAGTTCTAACCTCCATATGCTTGTTGTTTGAGTGCATATTTATTTTTTTTATTTTTTCTCTCTTGATCTCATGCTCATGTACTATGGGACATGTATCCAAGTTGTTATGCTGCAGGTATCGTGTCAGTAAAGGTACCAACCTTGCGGTGTGTTGAGTGTGTGAGCTTACCATATAGGGAAAAAGTATAAGCCAAATGGATGCCATGTTGTACAGGAATTTGCGTATGCCAGAAGGTTTGTAAATGTCCAAGGTCGTTAACTCATTTAGGATTGCTTATCTATGGCTTATCTCTGGGTAAGGGTGCTCTGAGGGCTTAATAGTCTCAATTATCATTAAAAATGACATCACAAATTGTCAGATCAGTTGGCATGGTAACATGCATACGAACCAATTTAACACGTGATATCATAACTAAACACTAGTCAATGCCCTTTAATAATTATAAATAATAATTTTTATAGAGAGCAACCAGGTAAGTTATCTCCACAATTTCATTTTGGGTTTTGGAAAATCTTCTCAGAAACACAAGTAATTATACACTGATAACACTCTCTCAGATACTCATAGTGCTACACATATTTCTTAATACCATTCCACAGAGAACAACAACGTTACATAAATTCAACACATCTAGCTTACTTATCAGCTTTATTACCATTTATTTCTTGAAAGAAGGCATGGCTCTTTTCATTACTTGCATTCTCTAACATTATGCCAACACTTGTATTAAACTGAATTTTTATTGCGATCATTTCACATTGAGATATGCAGCTACTCACATGAGTCGCGGTGCTTTCAGTTAAATATCAATTTGTCAGTACTTTGTTACTCAATCTTACTCTAATGTGGTGTGAAACAGGAAGTACATTTTTTTAAATGTTTTTATGCCCTGCCTAGTCTGTTGGTCACATGCACACAGATCCGCCGATTTAAGCACTGTGTAAATGCTCGTCTTGGTGTAGATTCGCCGATTTAGGCAACCCCAGTTATATGTGCAAATCCGCGGATTTAGGTAGCACACTAACAAATTGCAAAGTCACAATGGTAAATGCAAATTCGCCGATATAGGCAGCATTAGTGCAGATTCACCGATCTAGGCAGCACGCCTTATTGGTGTAGATTCGTTGGTTGAGGCAACACCGATCACGAAATCATGCTGTAGTGGCTGGCCACCACTATAACTGGTATGATTTTGTTACCCAGGTACATAATGAAAGGGATTTGGATTTGGACTTATATTGTGGAATTGGAATTGGATTGGGATTTGGTATCTGATGATTATTTTATCACGGCAGTGTTTATGTGATGAAACTTGACATTATGAGATTGATGATGAGTGTGACCAATGATATCCTGATTCATCAGGGTATGACATATACTGCTTATTCTAGTGGTATGGGACACTAGAATAGGTAGTATGTGGATGACGGCAGGCATAAGAAATGTTGTCTAATTTTATGGATTTTTCTTTTACTATTTGCTACAGATTTCTAATCATTGTTTTTGACAAGTATTGTTTGCAGATTTTTATCTTTGCCAACTGAGGACAGTTGCTTTCCAACGGAGAGGTATGTTATGGAATTGATATTTTATTATTTATTGCAGCTGTTGACAGGTGGAAAAGATTGGATCGAGCTAGGCCTATGCGAATAAAAATATATACATTGTACATTTTGTTATTCAAGTGCTCTTTTATGAGCTTTGGCCATTTATGACCTGCCGGCCAGTTTGTAACCAATTTGACCATTCAAGAAATCTATAAAACAAATACGTGCAAGAGGTAGATGGTCACTCTTGCACGGGGGGAGATTGCACCCAGTGTTTGCATTGTTCTTCTCTCCTCTTCCCTCTTCTCTCTCGCCGTGCCGGCGTAGCACTCTGCTCTAGGAGGTGCACCTGCACGCGCTCTCTTGCTCTCTCCCGCTCTCTGTCTCTCTCTATTTGTGTTGTGCTTGATTATGGATTTGTGCGATTTAGTCGTTTATGTCTTGCTATGTGCTATTTTCGGGTATTTTGCAGGGCAGCCAGGCTTACGACTGCTTGATCTATAACTTTCCTAGTAGATTCTAATGTGGTTTAGCAAATTTTTTTCTTGCTCGGGTTGAAAAACTGCTTGTGCCAAGGCAATTTTTGCAATTGATTTTTCTTCATATCCACAAGAGCTTGCTAATTCTAACTCATGCAAGTTAGAGATGACTTCAACTCTTTGAAATGACAAAAAATTGGGCTCTAGATAGCTTAATGTGCAACCAAATGTGCCCCTATAGCTAGTCTTTTGATCCTAGGTTCGCATTGCAATGCAAGGCCTCAACATGCAATGATTGCACTTACAAAGTTGTAGCTTGCACAATCACTCTTAGCTTTTGGCGTTCTTTGACTGAACTGAGATACTCTTTTCTAGAATTGGCTAGAACAATGATGTTCTTGGCCAAAGTGATTATCAATCAACTTCAAAAATCTCTTGATTTCTAGGTCAAATTTGAAGCTTTGGCAAGTTTTAATACTAAAACTTTGCCATTTTTCTCCAAAACAAGCTCAAAACTCAGCACGATTCATAGTTTTAGCTCGTTTAATTAGCACTAAATAGTCAGGTTTTTACTGAAAATGACTCTCAAATCCGGGCTTTTGTGTGATCTTTTCTAGCCGATTGGGCTTCAACGGGTTTTTTGGGCATTTTGTTTCAAGAAAATTCAATTTGCTTTCGCCTTTTCTCAATTTTTTGTATTTTTGTCGGCTCATAGCTTGCATTCACCTTGGTTTTTTTCTTTTCTCTAGCATCTTGCTTTGCTTGTAGTTGTGATTACCTCTGTGGATTTTTTGTTTTTTATAATTTTTGATTTTTTATTATTTTTTGTATTAAAGGATTATTTGTATTTTTTTGTGAATTATTTTCTAATTTTTAAAGCTATAATATTTTTCTATCATTTTGAATTTTCTTCACTTGTTTTTTTGTTTTTTTTCTAATTTTTATCTAAATTTATTAAGATGATAGCGTTTAGGCAAGTTTTCTAAAAAGTCCATTTTTATACTTTCAAACAATATTGACGTGTAACGTTGATATGTTTTTGGGGGTCGTCATCACTAATGTCGATTCAATTCGTGTCACTCTACTTATGCAACCTTGCAGCCTATCAACTCTATCAAGCTCGCGCAACGATGAACTAGTAAGAGATCAATGTAGCTTATTGATGTTTCCAATAATTGGAGGTTCTCTCTCTCTCTCTCTCTCTCTCTCTCTCTCTCTCTCTCTCTCTCTCTCTCTCTCTCTCTCTCTCTCTCTCTCTCTCTCTCTCTCTCTCTCTCTACGTGTATAGTTTATGCTATTTTGAAAAAGCCGCCAAAAGACCTCATTCCATATGCAATAAACTATGCTTGTGCCCGTAGTCAAAGGATGAAATCATAGCTATCCCAACTTCTCTCTCTCTCTCTCTCTCTCTCTCTCTCTGTCTCTCTCTCTCTCTCATACTGTAATGAACCAATACATGATGTGTTGACATGAAGCACAACATGTTTGTGGTAGATGTGCAATATGTGTTAGCTGCAATGGAGAAAAAATAGTTCATCGTGCGAGCATGTTTATCATATTTTTTGATGCTTTTGTGATTTACTATTAGTCACCTTATCAATTGCTATTAGTTGTGAGTCCGATTAGGCTAACTCAATATTGTGGTTTGCATAAGCACATCAAGGCTTTAGATCAGCCCATCATGAGCAATCATGAAAGGCTATTGGCAAGCATCATGAGAGAGAAGGAGAAGTTGATGTTGGGCTAGGGTGGATCAACGAGAGTAGCATTCATCTTTGTTGCATATATAATTACACTAGTAATTAGAGAGAGAGAGAGAGAGAGAGAGTGTAGACTCAAAACATGATAACTTGATTAATCATAAACTAGCAATATGCATACAATGGTTTATTGGGTTGAGGTTGGAAAGTGTGTACAAGGGCTTGCTACTTATATAGTCGCTCATTTGGCTAGATGCACCTCTCAAGGGTCATATAGTCTTTTCCCAAGGGTCAAAGGGCAACTCTCCAAAGGTCAAGAGTGGCTCCATAAAATGCGAAAAATCCATGCTGACTGGGATGGAATTTGGACTCTTGTCTAACACATCATTCAGAGCCAATTTTTTTATAGTGTACTACTCAAACATATTAACTTTTATAATGAGTGTGAATTGTTCTCACAACAAAATAGAGTACAATGATCTTAGTTTTAAGAATTTCATATAAGAGAAATAAGTACTATCACAAACAATTTTGAAAAGTTGATAGATTCTTATGAAAGAATATAAATGTTAATCAATGAGAGTGAATTACAAATTATAAACATGATATTGCAACAAAGCCCTCTAAAAATAATACACAATGACATGCTAGTATCAAGTGATTCTATGAATCTAATAGATTATACTTACACCACCAAAAATTTATAAATCACTTAGCTGAATTTAAAAGTATAGAAAACATGAAACTACTATCAATCAACAACATGTTTATGAAAAAATAATGAATAAAAATGGAGGTTTACATATCATAAATGGAAGTCCAAGATCATGCATTAGGGACAAAAACAACTAGAAAAGGGTTGTTAGTTAATCTAAGGATTAAAGAATATTCCAATAGTCATTTGACACGTATACAAAAGTATGGCACTCTTGTCTCCTCTATCTTGGGTTTTGATGGTCCTATTTTGGCGGAGAGCAGCTAAATGTCTTGATCACAAGGCTGAAACTGCTATTTTTAGGTGCTTTTGACGAGTAAGCTCATTAAATTTGTGGCTCAAAGTACTGAAGTCTGATCTTTTATTCTATTTTATATTTCACAAAATCCTTGTCAAAAGACACAAAATCTATGTTCAAAGGCTCTAAAAACAAGGCCATTAATGACAAATCACCTACTTTTTCAAACGTATACCTTTTTCACTTTCCCTCTATTTTGTGAAAGCTTTTCTTCTTTCCGTCAATATATTTTCTTTTTTCTTCTCTAATCTCTGAGTTTCCATGGCATCTTCTACACGTCGCCCTTCACATAACATAACTTCTTGTGACTTTTCATAACGTTAGAGAGGATGGTCTTTGGAAACCCATGTCTTTTCGTTTGAATGACTGGGTAACAATGCTTCCCTCATACAAAGGTCTACACAGAGTGAAGAGAACCAAACGACATAAAGTAAAAAACCATTGGAAAGGTTGTGTTCTTGCTTTCAAAGTGACCGACAATGGC
The DNA here is from genome assembly GCF_014529385.1 of Adiantum capillus-veneris. Lineage (NCBI taxonomy): Eukaryota > Viridiplantae > Streptophyta > Polypodiopsida > Polypodiales > Pteridaceae > Adiantum > Adiantum capillus-veneris. Next base: position 141,417,214 of record NC_140948.1, read on the forward strand.
TAGCTAGCTAAGGTTCAACATGTGTACATGGACAAGGATATGGTGTTAGACTTAGACGAACATCCCACGCTGCATTCTTACTGTAAGTAATAAAAAATCATATCTATTTGATACAATGAATTTATCATTCTCCCATTGTTCTTTCTCATTTTTTGATTCCATTTCAGATATCTTTCCTTCAATAGCTCTAGAGTGCAAGCCTGTGGAGAGCCTAAGTGGGACATTCAAAGCAATGAATAAAGGTATTGCATATGTTATGTATGCTGACAAGCCACCTTCTTTTTATAAAAAAATGGATTTGTTTGTCTATTTTGCAGAATACAAGGTTCCATCACGAGAAGGTACATATAGACAACTACATCAGTTACCCATTCCCACCATAAGTTCACTTGATTGGGAAGCCCATGATGCATGTACTATATCAAGATTCAAATCCAAGATCAAAGAAGACATCCTTAAAGCTATGTCTCTAAGTAGGATATATCAAGAAAGATTAAAGTTTAATGGTTCTTGACTATACATGTCTTTGTGGCATGTTTCAAAACAATGGACCTGCAGAGGACAAAGACAATTTGGCTTAATAGAAGACTTTCTATGACTGAACTGGATAATGTACTTGAAGAAAGATTCTCGGGGGGTGCACTATGTAATCATGTTAATGGATAACGTGAGTTCAATAGGATGGATTCTAAATGCAAAAATTTAGGCAATTTAACAGAGATACATTAAAATAAGAGGTTTTTATATTCAATTTTGGGAAAATTTCCTAAAATAAGGGGTCATTTTATTCATTCAGATATATTAAAGGGAAAATTACAAAAATACCCCTCTAATTTGTGAAAATTCCCAAAATACCCCTCAAATTTCAAAAATTCCCAAAATACCCTTGTATCTATTTTAGTTGGATTGTTTACGATTTCCTAATCTTTATTCTTTTTTGACAATGTATATCCGTTTTTTAGTGCTTAGCATGTAATTTGTCACAAATTACCTCCCAAAAAAGACAATTATATCTAAAAATAATGAAGCAATTCATCTCCAAATCCTACATAACCAGCTCAAATTCTAGTTTTAGTATCTTGTATTCATAGACAATCAGTCTTCTTATGAAAAGCTACAATTTTTTTAATTTTTGGATAGATTTACTCTCACAACCAGGGGTATTTTGGGAATTTTGGAAAATTTGAAGGGCATTTTGGGAATTTTCGACAAAATAAGAGGGGTATATTGGGTATTTTTGAAATTTGAAGGGTATTTTGGGAATTTCCACAAATTAGAGGGGTATTTTGGTAATTTTCCCTATATTAAAAGAGGGATTTTTTTAATACCCCATGAATTCACGTTATATAGGGGGTTATGGATAGGTGAACCCCCGAGGACGAATGGAGTACCAAAGAAAATTTCCATATTGGCAATAATATTAGTTGTAGAGTAATCCCAAATTCTGTGTCTATCTCATACCAACTATGTCGTCAGTCATTAGTTCTGGGATATGAGTATAGGAGATGGAGAAGCAAGTTAGGTAGTTGGGTTCCTCTTGCATCACATGTCTTCCCCCAAAAAGAGTTATATTTGAGCAACTTGCAAGGACTTGACAAAACCAGGGTTCAATGTTGTAATCATTGCATTTTGCAAATATACATGTCTTTTCTACCTTGTTGTGATCATTATTTATGTTTTTTTAAATTTACATGACACCATGATACACTGTTAAGAATCGAATAGTTGGTATTAAATTTTGAAGTACAAAATTATGAACCACCAAAGGGTGTATGTTTATATGGAAAAAATGAACAGAAGTATACATAACTTTTGTGCAGTAATCAATCATGAAACTCCACTTTTTGTTTTGACTAAGAGGATCCTGCATCCTCAAAGACCTTTTTTTTTTTGTGTTCAGGAGGGGGTGAAGTTGATTCAGGAGGGGATGGTATAATTTGGGCTCCTCAGGGCTTGGCATGTGGGACTTGGCAGTGGGTTCTATGGGGGTTGGTGCTTTGGGCTCCTGGGGAGTGGTTGGCTTGGGTCACTTGGCAACCTTCTTTGGTAACATGAATGGTAGTGTGAAAGGTGAGCCAGGTGCCTCCCCCTTACTGTTCTTAGCTAAACAATTCTTTTGAACCTTGAATTTCAATGGTGAATGGAGTGGATGGCCCTTTGCATCTGATTTTCTTTTGCAGGGATCTTCTTCTTGGTGGGGCTTTTGCTTTTGGTGGCAAGGCTCTTCTTGGTAGGGATCTTCTTTGTAGGGCTCTTTTTTGCAAGTCTCTTATTTGTATGGCTTCTCTTTGGAGGGATCTTATTTGTATGGCTCCTCTTTGAAGGGATCTTCTTTGCAAGGCTCTTCTTCTTGTGGTCCCAGCTTTTCTTTGCATCCAAACCCTAGGTGGCTCCATCTTTCTTTGGTGGTGGCAAAGGAGACTCTGGTTCATCTGTAGTTGGTGCCATAGGAGAGTCTGTCATAAAATCTAATATCTAACTTTATCAAATTATTTTCTCATGTTAAACTGATCATTTAATATGGGGAAATAAAAGGGAAACAAGAGTCAGAATATAGATATGTTCTTGTAGACATATCTCAACCATGGGCCTAAATGAGAGATAATGTTATCTCTAACTAGAGACCAAAAGGGAGATAGTCTACTGAAGAGTTGGGTGTCATAAGTGCTTTAAGATCACCTCACCATGGGACCAAGAGGAGAGATGACTGCATCTCATTAAGGGTCCATAATGGAGGCAGCTTAACAAAGAGCAAGGTGCACTTAATGAAGCTCTAAAAGACCTTAGGGTTGGATTCATTAAATCCTCCAAAGGTAAGTGTTAAAAGCCTTCAGCCATAGTCTTTAATTTTTAACTTTAGTCAATTAATGTTCAAGCAGGCAAGGGGGCAGCTTTCTTAAGCAGGGGTTGTACTTAAGCAGGGGGCCTACCTGCTTACCAAGTTCATAGAACTAGCTACAAAGGAGGGGGTGAGCCCTACAAAGGAGGGAGGAAGGTAGTGTATGTGCACCTCACCAAGGGCCCATACTCTCATGAGAGGAAAGGGGCCACATGTCAGGTGTAGAGGAAAATTGCTCAAGCAAGCAGGGGTTGTGCTTAAAAAAGGGGGGTGCTAGCTTAGCCTCAAAAGAGGGAAAGAAGGACACTTTTCAAGAGGCTACACACCTTGCCCCAAAGGGAACCAAGATCTCATTGGCTAGAGGGCTACATGGCCCAATGAGCTTCACAGGAAGCCTAGGAAAGGGGGTCGACCAAGCTACCTCTCTCTCTCTCTCTCTCTCTCTCTCTCTCTCTCTCTCTCTCTCTCTCTCTCTCTCTCTCTCTCTCTCTCTCTCTCTCTCTCATTTGAGCCTCCCATGAGCCCTCTCGCTCGCTGATTCTTCTCTTCACACACTCTTGTGAAGCAAGAACTCCATCTCCTTCTCCAAACTTGAGAAGTTGAGTACCTACTACAACAAGATCTTGGCTATGGATGAAAATCCACACAAGAGAATGCTTATTCTTGCTTATCAATCTCTCTAATCTACATTATCACTATGCTAAGCTATGCTACAAGAGATATGAGTGATTATGTGCAAGGGGGTATTGCTTTCTTGTAGAGCTACTTCTACTTCTCTCTTCTTCCTCACTCCCTGCCAACTCTCCTCACCTTTCATGGTGTTTGAGGTCTTGGGATTGAGGCTAGGAATTTTTCAAGCTCATGCTAATAATGTTTATTGTTGTTGTTATACTAATGCTTGGTGAGTGAATCTTGCCATCTTCACCTCATCAAGAAGGTCTCATGGAGCACAATAAGTTGTATTTTAAACAAGTCTTTAGTCATGGAAGAATCTATAATACAAATGCCTATTGGAGGGGGGACCGGCTCCAACTAATCCGGTCCTCTATTTGTGTTGATTTCTCTAACTCTCACTCTCTTTTGCAAGTATTATTCAGGCCATGTTATTGTGTTAGTGTTGTTCTCTCCATCCAAGCACTCTATTTATCATTCTACATCTACATACAAAGGATTCTCAACGAAATGCTCAATATGTTATTCACTTTCCACTCCAACTCAAGTTAAAAAGCTAATTCTATTATAGAGTCTGGATCATTTGGGTTTATTGATCTTTCCAAAACCATAAAAACAACCTTCTCTCTCACCCACATGACCCAAAACTCTAGATATTCATGCAACTGCAGCAAATAGAAAAAGAAAATAAATAACATGAATACATACATAAGTTAAGAAGTCAAAACAAATCAATGGCATGGGATGCACACTTACAGTGAGTGTAGTCATCTTGCACCTTGACTCAAGATATCGCCATGCATTGGCAAGCACCCTCCATCCACAAGATGCTGAGTCTATTTGTAAAGGCAATTTTTGATTGTAGTACTTGAAAGCTTCTATACTATAATCCTTATTTGTGGTACTCAGGTGACCAAAGATAAGCTTGGCAGCATTGGAAGAAGACATCAATCAAAAATCTACTAACAGAAAAAAAGGGACCATCAAGCATAGATCATACTTCAGATTTCTAGTTTACTTCTCCCATGGATATTTGACAGTGAATTCATAAATATAACATCTTTTTCCAAAATACTGAAAATAATAAGACTCCAATGCCCTCTACATGAAAATAACAAATAGCTAGGAATACCATAGAATATAAAAAATTGTTAGGAGTTAAGACTTACCCTTCAACATAGGGGTATATTATGTAATTGCAGGTCAGCATGTCAAACTCTTCAAAAAAACTTGAAAGGCTTCCTTGCTTGTTGAATAGGCATTGTGTCACTAGAGGATTGAGTATGGATGTTTGCATAGCTATAGCCTATGGGAGATCCCTCATAAGACACCTAAAGTCAAAGAAAATACATCCCCCAAAATGAGGCCCTTGTAGGCCCATATGCACTAATCATTAGAAAAGGGGCAGCACATACCTGAGACAAATAAAGAGCACAGTATCACTAACCTCAATTTTGGGGTTTACAAGCATACTTGTGTCTTGAGGGAATATGTCACAATATACCTCATCATCCCCATACATGGAGACATCCACAACCATTTGGCATGTACCCTTTTCATAAAGGAGAGAGTTGGATGCTCTTAAAATTTTTCTTGCTCTCTAAGGATAGCATCTTTTGATATACTTCTTGCTCCCTCTCAGCCTCCTTGCCTGCTTCGATATCCTTGGACTTTCTTGTTTCATAATGATGTGTAACATCTTCAATGACAACCCCTAACTTCTTCTGCTACCTGGCAGGGGGAATATTTAAAATTTGATAGGCCCTAAGATAGTCACTAGGAATTGGCTCCAGAGCCTTATCAAACTTGTAACTTAGCCTTGAAACAAGCACAAAATCTTTGCTCATCAGTCTGACCCTGTGAGAAAATGCAACAACAATGTAGCTATCATTCATAAAGTCTATTAAGAAATCCTAAGTAGCCTCCTGAAGGCACATCAAGGCTTGAGATTACCACCTTATTGAAACAAAAGTTTTGCTTTTCATCATGCTCACCAATCTATCTGATATCTCTTTGACAACTCTCATGAAGGGTAGCCTAGGAATAAGAAGACAAATATATATTTTTGTGCTTTCCTTATCTCCCTTAGAGATTTGACTTGATAGTTCATTATCTTCCTATCAGGACGCCTCTAACAAGGTTGTGTAAGTGGCTTCTCCTCCTCTTTCTTCCCAAACTCTGGCTTGAGTAATTCTTGCTAGTTGTGATCATCTTTCTTTGAATCCTTTGGAACTTGGTAAACTTTTCTTACAATTTTCTTTGTCCTTGCTCGAACAACACAATAGGAGGTGCTTGTAACTTTTCAAACCATGCACTATCGCATTTTGCGGGAAGATGAGATGAAAGTGTCACACACTTCGAAATTTCCCAAACAATGCAATAAGAGGTGCTTGCAACTTTTCAAACTATGCGCTATCGCATTGTGCAGGAAGATGGGAAGAAAGTGTTCCACCATATTATATTTTTGGAACGACGTGATAGGACTTGCTTTCAAATTTTCAAACCATGTCTTATTGCATCGTGCGGGAAGATGGGAATAAATCATCACACCTTGTAGGTTTGTGCAAACAAGGCAATAGATGTTCACGACAATGTAGGGTTGCACTGTGGAGGATAATGATAGAAAGTACGCATGCTTGAACAAAGCGATAGAATGTACTTGCACTATTCAAGACCACACCTTATCACGCCATGGAAGATAACTTACAAACATAATGGGACAAGGAAATTGTGAAAAGGCTCCGCAAAATGACGCGAGGGGTGGGGGATGGGGTAAGGACAAAACGAGGCGATCAGATGATTTGAGAGGGGTGAGAAATGAGCACGTGACATGGAAGTTTTATACTTCCAACCATCTGTACAGTGATCGTTTGAACTTTGCCACATGGCTCGTGTGCATGTGTGACACGTGTCGCCAATGGTCATTTTTGAGTGCCCCATATGAAGCTTAACCTTTTCCATTTTCTCTCCTTTCCCACACCCTATGATAATCCCTTACGGCAATGGTTACACATACTCCAAAAACTTTTCTAGCCCCTTTTTAGTGCTTTATCACTTGTTCTGCATGGCGCGAGTAGGTGGTGTTGAAAGATTTGGGTCATAAGACGATCGCACCGTTAAGGCTTCCACTCAGATCTCTTCCAAGTATCCTTCCTACCCATTAGTTTATCAACTCCTCCAACCCCTTTAGAGCACTCTCATCCCCTCACCTTTTGCATTTTTTAACACCATTCCTCCCTATCCTATACATCCTCCAACATATCCCCCTAGGGGCTCTCCACATCGATCCAGCATGTTCTCCACATCGTTTGAGCGATTCTCTTCTATCCCATCCATAACTCCTGCACGACGCGATAAGAAATAGTTGCAGAGTCTACCTCAGGCTAGTATCATGCCAATTGGTTCTAAAGGGTTCACTGATGGTCTCTCAAGTTACCTCTTGCTTGACACGATAAGATATAGTTGTAGAGTCTGCGTAAGGCCAGTTTCGTGTTGTTCGGTTTTGAAGGGTTCATTGACATGTGGTCTCTCAAGTTACCATCCTTTTTAATTAAAAAAAGAGTCTTATTGCTGAAGGTTGTGAAGAGATTTTAGAGGGGAGCCCAAGTGAGAAGCTCTTGGTTGCTATCATGGATGGTGGTGACATGGAAGTGTACTCAAAGGCATATGAAATATTCAATCCTTTGTTTGATCTTGTAGTTATGCTAGACAAATTGAAGGACATTTTGTCAGAGGAGGTCAAAGAGTTAGAAGAGGTAGTTGAGGGTAAGTGTTTGGTGTTGGATGTCAATACTTATTGTCATCTAACTAAATTTACTACCAACTCAATTGAGAAAGGCAAAGTAACAAGGAGATCACAAAGATTTTCCAAGAAGACTTCTTTTGTTTGCCCACTATCCATTTCTTTTTCTTCCATTCAAAGCCTTCAAACCTTGTTCCAAAAGAAGTTTCCTTTCTTTTCTTTTTGTTCCTTCAAGTTTATATGCAAGTCAAAGGTGATGAAGTGAAAGATATAGAAAAATATAACAAATACAAATATTTCCACATTCCTGTAGCTTGCGAAAATTGAAGTTCTAGAGGAGGAGGAAATTGATGATGTAGCTGAGGACGAGGAGAGTTCAAATTTTGATGTAGCTCAAATTAGAGCTAGTACTATCATTAATGAGCCCACAAAGGAGACAGAGTTATATGAGTCCTCCCTTACTATTCCAAGCCTACCCTACTTTTATAGCAATGGAAAATTGTATATCCCTCTCCACCATATTCAATGTTTGCTTAATATCAGGGAGGACTACTATATTGCAACCATTTTTGAGTCTTTTGAGGTGTCCAAAGACTTCATTGATACAAAAGAAGATCAAAAGAGGAGTTTTTGGAACTTCAACTACAAACATCCGCCGATAACTCATTTCTTCTTGCTCCTGATGCACTTGCTCTATGCATGAAATGAGAGAGAGGAGAAATCTACTCTTAAAGATGAGTATTTTGAGAAGAAACTTGTTGAACTCGGTATCCAATATTTTGGCAGAGACTTTAAGTTAAAGGAAGTTGAAAAGGATGTTGACAAAAGAGAGATAACTGGATCATGCAATCTCCTTCAAGAAAAAGTCATTGTTGAGGATGAGTTACAAAAGGTAGATTCAGTTTCACCTTGATCTCCCTTCCTATAATCTTCCTTTTTTTTCAAGTTTGTTCTAATTAATCATTACTTCTTGTTTTGCAGATTGAACTCCTTGACAGAGACATTTTTCTTGGGAGATTTAAAGGCTCGAGAGGGAAAGCAACATAGGGCACTTCAAGAAGGGATGCCTCCTCTCTCATGCACTACATGCCTACATTGGATAGTGCCACCTTCTGTGCTTTTCAACTTAAATAATTACTTTAGTGTATTTCTCCTTCTTTGTCCCCCTCCCTTTCTCGTACATCTGAAAAATGAAGTCCTCGCTTGATAGTGAGATTTTTCCATTCCTTGAGTATTCCATGTTGGGGTCCTTGTTTTGCAAAATATGGTTCTTGCAGGTACAAAATATGCTTAACACTAGTCCTGTAAAAAATCAGCCACTTTTGTGGCTTTTTGAGACTTTTGTAAAAAAATTCTCAACACTATGTTAGTTATCTAAATAGAAAATGGTTTCAGGGAATTATGACCAACGTTCAATATGAGTTGATAAAAAATAGTACATAGCTAAATGAAGGTTTGAAGGTGTCTTTCCATTGCCATCTTCTACAACTAATTTGTGCGGATGGACAAATTTTTTATATTTTCTTTTGAAAGTAAATCAAATCATTGTTAAGCAGGCCCAAACTTCTTTGAAAAGTCCCTCAATAGGTATGTGACAGATGTACCAAGCTTTTTTAACCCATATACAAAGACTGTCGACATGTTTTACCTCTCCAAGTTAAGTGTTGGAGTGCAGTTTTACGTAAAATTTACTAATTTTAGAAAAGTAATTTTTTTATTTTTGAGCTTTTCATGTAAATTGTGTATTTAGAAACCTTTTTCATATCTTGCACCCATAATTAAGAAGTCTCATGAAATTTTGATGTCATATACAAAAGTTATGTTTCATTTACTAGAATCCTGATGTGAGCCATTTTTGTGGCTTCATCACTCATTACAAGTCTGGTGTTAAATTTTTAAAAAAAAATGCTAGTTGAACTCATAGGATGCAATGTAAAAAATTATCCAGAATTTAAGAAGTAATTGAATACTCACCAAGTAATATGTGATGTTTTTTTCTCCCCAAGCATTTGTGATAGCAGTTATTAAAATATTTATTGCATTCTTAAAGTCATTTGCATAAGTAGTAGAGCTAACTTGGTGTCTCAAGACTTTCAAAAAATTATCGTGCTTCTTCCATGCGTTTGTCGGCTACATCTGGTCTACTTTTGACATTGGTTGTTATTACACAAAGATCCTTCTAGTAGTTCCACATAGCATCGACTTGTTTGTTCTCATGGCTGCTCAAAAATCTTCTGGCTTTTGCTCCACCCATTGAAACATCTTGCAGAACATCACCCATTCCTTTTGAAAGAGTAGGATCTTTTTTTAGATGCACTTGACCACCATCGAAACCCATTCGAGAGAGCAAAGCCTCACATTTTTCTATGCACTTGTCTGCAAGTTTACTCAATTTAATAGAATATGCATAATCAAGATGGAGTCGAAGAAATTTGTCTAAGATTCTAAGAGTCTTTACATGCATTAACCATATATGTATAATTGGATCCCAAATCATAGAAGATGATGGGTAGTGGATGACGTTCACACTATTTCTCGATGGTGGTTTTCCAACCTCATGTTCTGCAAGCCATCCTTTCGTTCCGATGCTTGCCATGCAACCCACACATGGATACTTGGTATTGGCACCTCCACATACACCAAACATGCACTTCAGTGCCTTAAGGTCTTCACTCAAGTGCCATTCTACAATGAAGTCACCCATGCCATCTACATGGATTTGTTCACCTGCATTTTGGTCTTGTATAACGAAAGGGATGTTGATCTGTAAAAAGAGCCATTTCAATGTATCTTGGTTTTCTACTGGTATTTGAGGTGCTCCAATCCACCATAACTCCATTTCTAATTGAGTTTTGTGGTATGGGAAATCTAGCTTACCTTGGCTATAATCTAATGCTTTATTCATTATAGATATGGATACTCTTTCCATTTTTTGACATTTTTGAATTTGAGCTTCATCCAATTTCATAACAAATATAAGTTTTGCTTCACAATCTAGTTCTTGCATTTATTGTATCTCACCATAGCAGATTGAACTTTTTGTATACTCATCCAAATGTTATTAAAAACAATATACTCAAAAGAAGATTTTTTCTTCTGCTTTTTGTATGCATCATTCCCTCTATATGATAGTGCTCTCCAACATGTTCGGGTATTTCTTTGTTTAACAGAGTCCTTAATTTCCCAACATTGTGAGGCCTAGGCAATCCAAAAGCTGGCCATATAACCCTTCTGCTCACCCCACTGTGTCACAAACTTCTTGCATTTGAGAAGGTTGGGCCAATAAATCCATATCTTTTAGTAAATTTTGAAATACCAATTTCTTTTGGGTTCGATTTTTGGGAAGTTTCAAAATTTTCAAAATGTCACTCTTTTTCATTACCTCATTCAAGAATCTCATCCTTTCTTGAACATTGGACATATCAAATCCTAAAAGGCTGGTCACATGTTCTCTAGTAATCTTTAACCTTTATTTTCTTTGTCCAAAACCTTCTGTTAAGTTTACTACATATTTCATTTATTTTACTCGTGCTCTTAATCCTATTGGAGTTTCTTTTAAAGTTTGAAGCTGATGATTTTCTTGTTTTAGAGACGCTATTTGGTTTTCAAGTTCTAAAAATCTTGATGCATTAGAAGACAAAGGAGTTTGGAGATATTGAATGTGATGTGTATGATTAATGTGTAACTGAGATAGCTTAGAACTATATCCTAGTAAGCTATCAACCCCATCTCCAACAAATCTCATCAAATCATGAGGTGTGTGAAAAGATGGATACCTTCCAGTGATGGGATCCGGTGGATACAAGCTCCCATTTGTCCATAGATCAATGTGTTTCTCCCCTCATTGAAAAGTTGTTGTGCTTCATTTGCATTTGTAATTGGTCTTTGATAGACATTCCACGTAGTAGCATATTCTTGGCTTAGCTTAATGCTCAAGTGAAACTTGCGATTATCACTTATGGAAGATGTATTATTCATTGTAAGTAATGAAGAGCACACAGAAATTATGATGGGGATAGCATAGTAGTAGAGATACTGGCATCAAAAAAGAAGAGAGAAATCTTGTGAAAGGTCAAAGAGATAAAAGAGGAATTGAGTGATTCAAAAGTGGAAAAAACTATTTGGCGCCAAGTGAATTAAATGAGAACAAATTTCAAGGTGAGACGAAAAGGAATGTGAAGAAAATGATATCTTTTTTAATATTTAGAGATATCTACCTAGATATGCTTTAAATTGAATATATATGCTTTAAATAACCAAAATGGCCAAATTTGGAGCCGTTTTTATTATCGACGGCTCTGCTAATTAGTAAGTCAACCAATTCCTTACACAACCCTTTTTGAGTCATTTTTGGCCCTAATGAAAAAAACTCACATTATAATATATATAGCATATAATCCTATAAAAAATGGAGAAGTAGCTACTTTAGTAGCAACTACAGGTGCAACAAAAATGCAAATCACTAGGTTAGCTAGAGCCGCACATCACCAATTTGAATTATTATAAAAAAGTACATGTACAGATCATCACTAATTGTACTGATGAACATTATTTTGATACTAAAATGCAATTTTAATAATTATAGATGAGACATCTATAATGAAAATCATAACATTCTACACAATAGTCATGCAAATATGTGAAGCATGTAATATCAATCTCATACATCCTTTTACAACCAAAAAGGTACTGTTAGTTTGAGATTTAGCTCAATTTCCACCATGATGTAATTGCGAATTGAGGAAACCTTTTTGTCAAGTTTTACAAATTTTGGATTTTGGAAATAAAGAACATTATACACACTAATAATTCCAAATTGTCAAGTGTTAGATCCCAACTTTATTGAGTTCTTACACATTATTCAAATAAGACAATCTACAATAAAACAAATCAATCGTTACATAGGTCATATAATAGTTAATGAACAAGAAGCTATTGAGTTTATTGATGAAAAAACAATCATAATTTGTATACACTTAATTGATACACAATTATAGCAAGTATTATATGTTATGTAAGTTATTTTCAAATACAAATAGTAATAAAATAGATGTTAGCTATTGCATACATGAACATCATACAACTTTAAAAACTTGGATAGAAAACCCAAAATTTCATACCATAATAGAACTACGTGCAAAAGTCATGATCACACATAATATTGACTTTAATATTGGAGCAATCAATGGTGCAATAGGAGTAATTGTATTTATGAAATTTCATACGTCTAAACTAGTAATTACTACTATACATATTCTTACGATTTCAATTAATGAGATTAATTTTATTAAATGATCAAAATAACAAAAAAGAACATATGAAAATAAATAGTACTATAAAACTAGTTTCTCTTTAACATTGGCATATGCAATTACCGATCACAAGTCTCAAGGAATGACAATAGTTAATAAAACATTGATAGGAATTTAAAATTAATTTAGTCCTAAACTTATTTATGTAATGTTATCACAAAGCACAACAAGAAATAACATGAGAAAAATAAACACATTTAAACAAGATTATTTTGAACCAATGCATGAGTTTTAGTAACAAACTAGATATCAAATGACACGTATATGTTTATAATCTTTTGCCCAAAAATGTATTTTTCTGTATCTATATGCTATATCAAAACAACAAATAACTATATTTTTGTTATCTTTTCAAAAAGGCACGATTTGAACAAGAAAAAGAAGACAAACTACTTCAAGAAAAAAATAAAAGATTTCACCTTTGCAACTTAAAAGTTAAACTTGCAGCTAGATTAGGATATGAAACCATGGAGTATATAGAGGGTTTTGAGAATAAAGAAAACCTACAAGAGTTTATGGATGGATGTAAAAAAATCTAAATCAATGGTCAACCAATCATGCAATTGGTGATATCAAAACAGATTCAAAAGAGCATTATAAAACACCAAAAGCAAAAGAGTATAACATGACTCTAGAAAAGGTTAAGAAAATTGTCAAATATCATGGACAAAACAAGTACCAAAATCAAAACTCGTCATTTGAAGCAGGTATAAACATTATATAAAATAAAATTTTACATAATTTTGTATATAAAAAAATTCATTACTATAAAGAAAGAAGATCAAATACATATTTACATGCTTGAATGTATAAGAAATGAAAAAAAAGGGCAAAAAAAACAACCTATGTTTCATCACAAATCTAACTCTTCAAATAAGTTGCATTGAGATATCTACAGGTACAAACAATTCAACGTAAACTTCAAAGTCAAAATCTTACAAATAGTTCAATATAAATGCAAAGAAAATAGATTGAAAAAAATATGTATTAATTTATATCAATCAATCCATTATGGACACAATATACTTTAAAGAAGTCCTAGCACAACCAAAAAAAATTACCACTTAATGACAAATCAATTATTATAACATTAATTATATATTAACTAATGTGTGTGCTAAATATGCTAAATTCTTTGATTCTTTCATAACATCAAAAACTCTAGTATCAATAGTATATTCATTATAATGATTTAGTTCAAATGCACAAATGCTACACTCCGGTAATGCCAAATGATGAACATGTCCAATAATGTGTTGGGTTAGATGCAGAGCCGTGCTCCCTAATCACAAATGGTTTAGCATTAGGCTATGGAAGGTGAATCCTTAGCTTAACCATGGTGTTAGAGTAAGGGCTATAGATATGGAGATTAGGGTTAGGCTACACCAAGTGCAAGAGAATAAAGAGAGAGAGAGAGTATAGATACAATGATAGAGTCAAAGTGCAATCGATTGATTAGGGAATAGCCTCTTCAATAGGCTTAGTGATTTACAATCATTGGCTAGAGAGGTTGCATCCTCTTGCTATTGGACCATGTCATCATATATCTCTTCCTAGGTGGCTAGAGGGCTTTCCCATATGGTGCCACAAGTTGGGCTTAACCTAAAAAATGTCCCTATATGCCAAACTTGGGGTTTTACAAGGACTTCATGTATTTTGGTTCATGTGTTCATGTCATGGTGTCCTAGTCTAACATGATTCATCTACTTGATATAGCATGGCGGTCCAATTTGATTCTTCACCATGGTTCAATTTCCTATGATACATCATAGTGCTTCTCATTTGGATTCACCACTATGGTTCACAAGCAAGACTAAGTAGGTTCAATAATAGTCCTCGGTAGTACAATATATTCATTCACTTTTGTGTGTGTGTCCTCTTCAAAATTGTCTTCATCTTGTTGTTGTTGTCCTTTGTTGTTGCCGTCTTCATCTTCATATTGTTGGATTCATGTGTTGTTGTCTTCATATTGTCATTTGTGTATGTGTGTGTGTGTGTGTGTGTGTGTGTGTGTGTGTGTGTGTGTGTGTGTGTGTGTGTGTGTGTGTGTGTGTGTGTGTGTGTGTGTGTGTGTGTGTGCGTGCGCGCGTGCATAATGTGATGCCTCATGATGAAGGTCTTGTCATTTGTCATGGTAGTGTCTAATCCTCTTACATGGGATGGCATAATCAAGTCTTCAAGGTGATCTTGGAGTTGGTCCAGATGGCTCCTTAATCGGAGCTACTAGGTGAAAGTTATTGCAATATGAAAGCAGAGGTGCTTTTGCACAACCCCGTCAAAATGGGCAAGTGTGATACAGCCTTGAAGTGTTAAAGATGGTACTAGGTTTAAAATTCTCACATTATCGAGCATGCCGGTTTTTTAAGATTGTCAATCTAGGTTCAAACGATCAAGATATAAGTCGTGGAAGTTTTATCGAGGGCTAGGTTTGTGCCAGTTTGATCGCCTCAGTAGCTGTGTCATTAGGGGTTTTCTTGATCTAGCCAACTTTTGGAAAGATAGTGCACAATATGAAAAGCTAGACAAAAGTGATAGCTTGTCAATCTAAATCCCAAGCACGGAGATATCTCCATTTAAAGTTTGTGGATAGTGGTGGCAATGGAGGATCAAATGATTTTTGTCCAATTTGGGGCTCGTTGTTTGAGGCCACAGGAAATCCGAAATGCAGAGTGGGTGCGGAAAGTTGAAGTTTGAGATGTGAACTTTTGGCCACGTTTTGTGGCCTGAGCATTGAATTACCAAGTAGGAAATGAGGGTTTCTTGAATTGGTGTAAAAATTGGGTTTTTGACAAGTTCCTAGAGAGTTTTTAACCCCATGAGGGTGCAGTGAGCATGATGCAATGATGTGGCATCCAATATAACCCATATGAGCAGGCACAAATCATTTCTGACGGCGATATACATTGCAACATGAGCTACTATAGGAGTGTCTCATGAAGAGAGGGGGAGCTTCCATGGCGCCTCTCACCCCCTTCCCCATGGGTGCGCGACGGCGGTGCTGCATGTGCCATTGTTGGTGGCAGTAGTGGCCATCTGTCATTGTCTATGGTGGTTGGTGTGCCACTTTTGGCCATTGGCAGTTCAATTTGAGTGCCCATAGGGGCTTGTGTACACGTGGGGTCCTCGAAGGTCCCCCCTTTTTTAATATTGAACAGAAAAGAACCACTCCCCACTAGCAATATTGCTAATGCGAGAGAGAGAGAGAGAGAGAGAGAGAGAGAGAGAGAGAGAGAGAGAGAGAGAGAGAGAGAGAGAGAGAGAGAGAGAGAGAGAGAGAGAGAGAGAGAGAGAGAGAGAGAGAGAGAGAGATGAAGACTTGAGAATCACAAAGGGGGACCACCCTCTCCCAACTACAAAAGGGCGAGAATAAAACTACTAAAAATGAACAGGACACCTTTATAAAGAAGTTTTTAATTCATTTTGGGGGGGCTTTTTTGGGAGCCATTGAAGTCTACAAAGGGTTTTTTTTTTTGACAGAGGAGTGTGCGTGTGGAGCCAGGGAGGTGTTTTATCTTGGAGATAGCCATGATATTGGCATTGGGGATGTTGCATATGGTTCTCTAAAGCAAGATCAAGCCCATTTCTTCCCTTTTTGATGTTGATTCTTCTGTCCCCCCTCCTTTCTCCTAATATTGTTGTGCTCCATGGTGTTGGTAGTATGGATGTGTGTGCCCTCCCAAACCAGTAGTTTTTGTGTAAATAGAGCAAGACAGAGTGGTTGTGTGCGTTGAAAGGGTTGAGACAAACCGTGATGGTGCTTGTGTGTTGTGTGTCGTGTGGTGATCTTGTCGGACGTGTGTGCATTGAATTGTGTGTAAATAGTGATTTGCTAGTGTAAATTGTTTGAATGCCTTGATCTCTAGAGAGGCAATCTTTGTGTGTTTTGGGTGTGTTCCCCAATTCCTCTCTCCATCTTCTGGTGCCCCCACGGAGGAGGCGTACTGATTGCTCTTCAATTGACAAGAAGGTGAGGTTTTTTCATTGGAAAGCATAGCAACGCAAAGTTATGGACCAATTTTCATTAGTGAGGAAAATCAAGACGAGTGGATGGAAGATTTTGATATATACATGCTATCACTATGTATACCTAACGAGGATAGCAAGATGCTGACTTTTCCGTTGGTGACGTGTGACAAAGCTAAAGTGTGGTTTGAAGCATTGTGTAAGGCAATCCAAAGCATGCACATGGCCAGCTCTATGGACACAATGTTTGCCCGACTTCCACGAGGATATGTCTTTAGTTGAGATGGATGCAAAGTTGAAGGCTCTTAATCAAGATTTAAGTGAAGATTTTAATATGTCTCCTGATCGTTTTGAACTTCATGGCGTGCTTGCATCCCAAGGTGTGAGAAAAGGTGGACTTTGAAAGACCAAAAAACTACAATGGTGTAGTAACAATCTCATGATCCAAGAGTAGAAAATTTAAGAAGAAGATTGAACATGGTGTGATGGTCTATGAGATTGTGGTTCCTACTCAGCCACAGAGTATTTGTGGTCCTTGCAAAAAGCTTCAACCTCTTCAGGAGAGAGTTTATATTTACCTTTGTAAACTCCCTTCCCGATTTTTGTTGTTGTTGTTGTTGAAATTTCCTTGGGAAGAACTTTGGGCATTGATTTTTCCCATAGCATCACTTTTGTCTTTGCTTTCCATGGGCTTGACATTCCTTCTAGACCCTTGTTGGAAATTGATGCACGAAGCAACCATAGTGTGGTGGATTACTTCAGTGATAAAACCAAGCAGTTGGGAGCTGATGTACTTGACCATCTCTTCAGGTAATCCCGCATAAAATTGTTGCTTTTGCTTGGCAAAGTCTATCTTTTGAAAGACAGTAGCCTTGAGATGTAAATCCCAAAACTTGTCCATATATTTATGGATAGACTCATGGGAGAGAAGCTTCAAACTCTACCAGTCGGTAAGCACTTTGTCCTTTGCATCGCTTGCAAAGTATTGCTTCATGATGGAAACTCATAGAGTTTTTCGTGTCTTTGGGGATTTACTGTTGCCATGAAGGCTAGCCCGCCATTGACGAGAAGATTTCTGGAAGTGCATAGCTACATGGCGTAGCTTGGAAGACTCTATGAAACCCTTGTCTCCAAAGGCTGCATCAAATTGTTGGATGAAGGCCAATACTTTGGCGGTAGCACCAAAGGTGCCATCATAAATGAGAAAAGAGATATTGTTTCCTCCCTCTTGGAACTTCTTGAGCTTTTGGGACCTTTGCCTTTGGGACCTTTGCCTTTGGGACCTTTTCCATGCAGGGTAAGATTTGCGATGATCTCCCCTCTTGTATTCTGTAGGAGAATAGCTATTGCTTTGACGGGAAGAGGAGGAAGGTGAAGAAGAGGGTGACCTCTTTCTTTCTCTTTTCTTCCTTTGTTTCCTCTCTTCCCTTTTGGAGTGACGGGGAGAAGGACTGTGGGTTGCCGTTTCCTCTTGGGAGGAGTTGGCGATCATCTAGACCGTCATCTTCATGAAGTCACATCTTTAGAGGAACTTAGGGATTCACTTCTTTCTCATTCTTTGGATTCCTCCTCTCTTATGGGAGAGAGTCTTTTTTTGGGGGTCTCATCAAAAGGCCTCCTAAGCTCTCTCTCCTCTTGGAAAGAGAGGGAAATCCCATAAGCACAAAGTTCTTGAGTAACTTCGGCTTGCAAAGCAGGGTTGCCCATAGCTTGCTGCAACCTAGTAACAAGGTAATTAACAAACACGGAGGTGTCATCATTAGCACCTTCATGTGCAAAATCAAAGTTATCAATGTTCATTCCACTCTCTTGGTTATTTTCAACCATGCTAATTATACTTATGTATAGAATTACTTTGTGCTTTGGTACCCTCAAATACCTTAGTCGCTATTCTTCTTTACCTTTGAAAATCAGTTCTCAAGCAGCCACACCGGTGGTTTAGACATTGTTGATTGCAAAGACTAGTGTAGAGGGTCTAACATTTCTTGGCTAATTATGGTTCTTGTTGAGCTTTCTTGTAGCTGAATAATGGTTAAGCCAATAAATAGGCCCAACCTTTCATGGACAACTTAAAGACCTCTCTTCTTAAGCAAGAAAAGAGAAACCAATAGCTCTGATACCAATGTAATGGAAATGGCCTATGAACTTTGAGAATAGCAGAATTAAAAGAATTAGAGTGAGCATTTTTGTAAGACTACTTTGAGAACATAGAGTGTGAACTTAATTAGCGGTAGCATTATAACCATAGTACTTAATTAACTTGGCATGAGCAATACTTTTGTAAGAGAGAGAGTTTAGAGAACTCAACATCAATGAGGACCGGATTTATGCAGAGTCAGTCCCCCCTCCAATAGGCTTTTTGTATTTTAAATTCTCCCATCAAGAGAGACTTTGGTACAATACAATATTTGTGTTCCTTGTGACCTAGGTGATGCAATGAAGATAGAAATCTTCATGCATCACGAGCATAACATAGACTTTGTAGAAAGCATTAACCATCCCCAGCCTCCATCCCAAGGACTCAAACACCTTCAAAGGTGGAGAGATCTAGCGGTGAATGAGGGTAGGAAAGAGGAAGAAGAAACATTCATAGGAGAAAGAAATATCTCCTCACTTATCATCACTCTTCTTGCATAGCATACATAATAGCATAGTAACGAAGATGGAGAATATGGCAAGCTTAAGCATTGGAGCATTGTTCTTGGTTGGATTTGCATTCCATAGCCAAGAGTGTTGGTGTAGGCTCTCAAATTCTCTACAAGCTTGGAGAAGGAGATGGAGCTCTTGCGCTTTGCAACTCCCACAATGTGTGTGTGTGCATGCGCGGGCCGGGGGGGGGGGGGGAGAGTATACCCCCCAAGCTAGCCCCCACCTTTCTTTGGTCGACGCCCTCTTCTAGCACTAGCTTGCACTTGATTGGACCTCCTCAAGCTTTTCCAATCACATGCTTAGTGTATATCAAGCAACAAGGGTAGCATTAGGGCAAGTGTCCTTCTTACCCCTTTGAGAGAGAGGGCTTGAATAATTCTTTAAAATTTAATTAAATAAAATAATTTCTCATTGGACCCCTTGAGAGGCCAATCAATAGGCTCTAGGCACCTTATGAGGGAAACATGGAGAGGAGCTTGACATGGGTCCTTGTTGCCTCCTTGGTCTAGGCTTGCCTTTTTTGAGGGTGTGTGTGTTCTCTCTCATGCCCCCTGCTTGTAGGGCTCGCCCCCTCCTTGTAGGGATACTTGTTGACTTTTTGACACCTCAAGCCCCTCAATCTTGGGCCCGGCTCCCACCACGGGCTCCCACCACAAGCTCGGCCCTTAAGCCCCTCGGGCTCCCGCCTCAAGTACAACCCTAGCATCTCAAGCACCTCAAGCATCTTAATCATCAAGCACCTCAAGAATCTCAGTCATCAAGCACGACAAGCACCTCAAGAATCTCAGTCATCAAGCACGACAAGCACCTTAAGCTTGGGCCGGGTTCCCACCTCAAGCACAACCCTAGCTTATTACCTAAGTTCCAAGGCTTTTCACACTAACTATTGGAGGTGTTTAATGAAACCCTAGTAAGGTCTTTTAAGGTCCATTAGCATTTCTCATTGATAGACCATATCCCGTTTGGAACCATTACCTTTGGTCTCGTTCTAAGATGCATCTATGAAAAAAATCATTTGGGTATAGTTAGATATTAGTTTTTATGACACAACTTATACATTGGAATGATGATAATTATTTGCAGAACACAAACAAAAGCAATAATATCTATGATTTCAATCTCATGCACCAACAATTTTTCACAATACACAATGCACTCTCTATCTAAACTAGGGCATAAAACAAGATTATAAAATTATCAATATAATTTCACAATTGAGGACTACTTTTACCCAATCAAGGATTGTAAACCCCTTATGAATTTGATTCAATATATAAAATCTATTTTCATTCAATTAAGGATTATAGCTCTCATATTGTGCAATGACAAATAATGTACATCAATTAAAATCTATGATGGTTTGAAATGCAAGACTTCAAGGATCTTTATATACTCAGTACACTAGTATAGGGCATCCAACCCTTGACTATCAACTCATTATTTTAATATGCTCATCTTCTAAAACCAAATTTAGCCCTTTTATGGACCAGTAGCTTCATCACAATGAGAATGACTCTTCAAATATTTGACTTGTTTGGCATCATACATTGCCTTTGGTCAAGAATTCATTTTTTTAAAGAAGTGGTTACCGTATTAAGAATCACACTCAGCCCAAAAGAAGGACATGTGACTTTAGGTTATGATTTGAGCTTTTGAGCTATATTAGCTTTAGCTTCCAGTGATTTAGAGAGAAGCAAGCTCGTGTGTACAAGGAAGCCCGCTGGGCTTTTTTATTTTCCCAACGAGAAAGTAAGAATGTTCAACTCTCAACTACACCACCAACCCACATACACAAAAATGGAAGGAAACTCATCAAACCATGCCAGAATCATACAAAACTTAAGGCTTACCATCCCCTCACTAGGATACGCCTGTCCCAAAGCCTCTACACTCCAAACACTAGCTCTAAACTCATCTGCAAAAAAAAGCGTATGAAGACAGAGTCAAAATTTTGAAGTGCCCGAAATCAAAATCTATGAGTACCTATGTGTAGCTTATGTCGCCACGATTCTAATGACTACTTGCATGCAAAAAATAGACATAGTCTTCACATGATTCAGGAAAATCATAATTGATGACAAACATCTGCAAATTTGTGTCTTTCTCATTTTCTGAAACAACTTCGACAATCTGTAGGATTGAATGATTGGCATTTAGATCTTGTGATCCAATGAAAACTTTGTAAGGATTCTGTAGAATTTTTTTGGCTAAACCTTCAACTTCTTTAGGCCAAGTTGCACTTCAATACAAAGTTTGTCTGTCAGGCTGAATCTGGGAGATAATTTTTTTGATTTGAGGTTTAAATCCCATGTCTAGCATTCAATCCGCCTCATCAAGGACAATCTTTTGAGATCCTTTGATTTTTTTTTTCTACTCTTCTTCATTGGGGACTTCTTTATTCCTGCATCAAGGTGACCCAAGTCGCATTTGCCACTGTTAGCTTTTATGTGCTGTGTAAATCATTACACTGCTTCTACTTGATACATGACTTAATTGAAGCCTGACACAAACCCCACTTTGCACTTTATGGGTGCTTTTGTTTAGTCCCATCACCAACTTTTGTTGTCCTTGTAGTCCATCCTAGATTTTTATGACCATTCTATTATAGTCAAAGGTTGATCAACATTCTTTTCTTCCCTTTGACATTACCCATTGTGCGTATGGCTTTTGAGACATGCTTAGTGAAGTTTCATCATTTTCTTGGACCTTCTTTGCTTTGTACGGCTCGACGTCTCTTCAGTCTTTTCTTCATTTGAATTATGGATTTTTCTTGCCTTTTTTTTTGAAAATCTTTAAAAAAAACAAAAATCAAATCAACTCAAAAAGTTAAATCATTCTAAAAGAATTCTAAATTCTATGTACATTGTACACATCTCCCTAGGGGCTCATATATGGCTTTTGTCCCCGTACTTCTCTTGTAACGCTATTATGAGGGTATATACTCTGAATTTTGTCAAAAAATGTCACAATCAAGCGCAAAAATTCAATACAACTCACAAAATATTGTCCTCTAATATTCATATATTAGGTCCACATTTAGAATGCCTCCCCTCCTCCTATTTGGACTCCTCCTTGATGATAGGGTATCACCAAGGGTATGTGTTGTGCTTGGGCAATCAAAAAATGTGCCTATGCATGCCTTGTAATGTAGCCCTATTATGCATACATAGTCAATGCATGGAAAAACTTTATGTTGTGCAAGATGTGGGTATAAGCAATTCTTAAGGGCATTTGTTGGCGAGGCTTCCTAATCTAAGCAATGTGATGATCTTTGAAGCTCATGTTCTGTTTGCTTAATTGAAGGTTGTAGAGCTTTTTTGAAGGCTTACATATCAGTTTGATGCTTCTTTGGAATCCAGTTAGCCTTGTGTTTGGTTTTTGTATTTGGCATTGTTTCTCAAATTGGATTCTCTTCTAACTGTATTGTAACTAAAGGAGGAATTGAAAGAATTCAAGCGGTGGTGCAGTAACAGTAGTTTTATTGGTTTTTTTTGGGACTCACTTCTTTGTGATTGCTGGTTGTTTTGTTGATGTTGCTCATTTGGGAACCCATACTTGTCCCTGCTTTGTTTGTGTTTCAAGAGACTTTTTTGGGATCCACCTTGTCTTTCTGTGAGTCTTCAGTGGTCTTTGCTTTAGCTCTTGTACTCTTGGTTGGTGACAAAATTCAGAATTTGGGAGTTGATACTTTTGGAGTTGACAATTTAACCGTTTTTGAATCCAAATGAACCCCTGACCTCTTTGTGCTTGAGTCAACTTCTTTGGAACCCAAATCTTAGTTGTGGAAGCTTGCAACTTTGGGATTTTCTGAGATGTTCTTGCAGGCTTTGACTGTTCTCCTTTTTGTGTTGGATCTTGTGATTTTCTATCACAGATCTTTGTCGTCTTGATCCATGCCTGCTTTGATCCAAGCTAGCTCTTTGGTATCCAGATTTGTTGAACTTCTTGGTTGTAACTTGTTGTTGTTTTCTTTTGGCCTTCTTTGGTTGTTACAAAAGCTGCTAGTGATCATGATGATCTGAATTGTTGGTAGGGGATGTCAAAAGAATCATCATTGTTGCTACTATCCTCATCAAGGTTGCATTCTAGCACTTTCCCTTTGTGGTTTGGCTGGTTATGGAAAGTTATTGCTTGCTTGATCTTGGATTGTTGTTTCTGGGATGACTTTTTTAGCCACTTGATAAGAGTGTTGGTAGCTTGTTGACATGGCCGTCTTCTTCTTGGCTAAGTCTTTTTTGCATGTATAGGAGTCACGTATGAGGATGCTTGTTGCAATTGTGTTTCCATCAAGGATTTTGGAATCCAATTTTGATGCACTTTATTTTTGTAGTGATGACATTGTTTCTTGGGTCTTTGATCTGGACAATCATAAAACCGTGCATTAGTTAAAATTTTGTTTTTGTCACCTGCTGGGTCATTTGGATTTTTGTCGTTTGCATCTTCTTGAAGCTCCAAGTGTTTGACAGAGTCATAGAACTCATCTTCTTCTTTGTCTTTGTTTTTTTGGATCACACTCACTGCAAAGTATTGAGCGACATCATAGCCATCTTCATCACAAAAATTCATTGTTGGATCGTCTTGAATAGCGCACACATCCAAAGTAGCCAAGGTGTGTTCCCAGTCAAGTGGCTCTAATGCTTCCTCGGGAAAGGGTTCTGGGATGTAATCTGTATCTGCAATTGATCTTTTCATGATGACTTCTTCTCGCTTTAATCTTTTGCATTGCGAAGCTCCACACATCCACAGTTCTTTAGGCTTATCCAACCATGCTGGAAGTTTTGATCTTGCTACAGCAGTGGAATCAAACTCCTCCATAGGTGTTCTCGTCACATCCCTATAACTATGGTCCTTGAGATTATCCTTGTCATGGTTTCCATATGTCTCAGGTAGATATAGCTATAACCCCAGTCTTGGACCATTTTCAGTTGTTGCATGAATGGTCTTCCTAGGATGATTTCATAGTTGTTCTTCTTGCCAAAGTCAACAATAGCAAAGGTTGGCTCATATTCAATTCCACAAGAAGTAACAACTTCTTTTTCTAGCAGTCTTATGGGCCTTTCCATGTGTCCGTCTTCAAGATGCAGTTTCATCCTAGTAGCCCTCATTACTAGTTTTCCCCATTTTCTCCAGACCTCTTTTGTTGCGATGGCAACAGCAGCTCAACTGTCAAGGATTTCCGTGGTTTTTACACCTTGGAATTCCATGAGAAGAGTGGTGCTCCCATATTCTCTCTCATAGTACTCCCCTACTGTTGTAGACTCAGACATTTAGAACGGGCAAGCACAGGAGTCATAATGGAACTGGAACTGGAACAGAACACAGAAACTAAAAACAGACTAATTTCGCCATAACTTTCGTCATCATATTCCCAAAAAGACACTGATCGACAGTTACATAGTTAGAGAATACTAATGGGCAACGCCCTTTTCCAAGAACACCCCTTGGAATCCCAAAAGTACAAAAGTTAATATTCTGAGTTCCACTAAGGTAAAACATCCAAAATTCCCTAGGCTTAACACCTGGCACAGCCCGGTGGCTAGAGCAATAGGTTGACCTGGACCCACAATCCCTTGATCAAGTAATCTGAGTCCCCAGCAACTCCTTCTGCATCTGTCTCTACAGCCTTTTCTGCCACAAAATCCGGATCCGCTTGCTTTTCCACCTCTGCTTCCCCTATTTGATCAAGGTATTTTGAAATCCCCGTGTCTGCGTGCTCGTTTGGGCACGAAGTTCACTCTAACGCCGTAGACACCGAGAGTTTAGTTGGTTGAGTTTCGAAGGGTAGAGCGGTAGCCTACGTTATAGTTCGTACCTACTTTTCCACTTTCGATTCCACTCCACCTGCTAAATTCCTATCTGGTTCCAAAACGCCACTACTTAGCTCCGTTGTCCACTTACTCAGACCCCTTGCACTTACTTCAATTCCCTTGCTTTTATTCTTCAACTCCTCCATCTCTGCAACCAGCCTCTCATTCTCCATCTTCAATGCCTCATTCTCCCTCCTAGCGCTCTCCTTTTCAGCTAGTTGAAACCAATTCTTGAAGCGGTCCGTCGACACTTCCATATGCTCCCTCCAAAGCCTAGTTGCTTT
The DNA here is from genome assembly GCF_014529385.1 of Adiantum capillus-veneris. NCBI lineage: Eukaryota > Viridiplantae > Streptophyta > Polypodiopsida > Polypodiales > Pteridaceae > Adiantum > Adiantum capillus-veneris. Next base: position 141,442,482 of record NC_140948.1, read on the forward strand.
ATTCACACATCTCCTACGCATATTCTAGCACTTCTTGCTTCAAGGCATCCACATCTGAATCAGCTACTAAGAGACCTATCATCCCCGCCATCAGCTTTCCCTTAACATTTTCAGAAAACATTTCGCCCATCTTCTCCTTAGCAGTTAGTGAACTGCAATGTTCGCACACTTCGATGTGATCTCCAACACTTCTCACCATCTTAATCTTATAATGATGAATTTCACCTCGATTCGGGCAAACCAAGCAAGATTCGCCCAAAAAGTATTTGTCCTTAAATGAGTCAGATCAGCACTAAGCGAGTTTTTAGCCTTAAAGTGAGTACCCCCACTAATTAGTACCCCTTGACCCTTTTGCCCAATTCCATTCCTCCAACTTTCCTCTTTCTGGACTTCCAATCCCACAGTCCAAATTCCAACATCCAGTCCGCCATTCGAATTCCGAATTCCAGATCCCTTGACATGTTGAACATACTTTGACACTAAATATGGATTCTGTTGAACATCCTATACTTCCACGTTTACATCATCTGCTTGACTCCCAAATTGACAAATGGCTTGACAATCGCCATGATACAATTCAGCTCCATCTACATTTCCAAAGATGACTTCATCATTTGCTGCAATATCTTTAGCCTTCCGCAACATCCACTGTGAAATTTCAAGAACTTTTAATATTTGAATTTGCATCTGCATTTCCGCCTAAATCTGAATCTGAATTTGAATATGAATCTCACTCGGAATATGAATTTGAACCAAAATCTGATACTTGGGATACTCCTCTTCATGTTCCTTATACAATAGTGCCCTATCAACTCCTACATATTTGTTCTAATTTTGTCCAATCCAAGAAGAAAATGATGTTGTTAATCCCCACTGAGTATCGATGTCATCCTCCTTGTGACACTGATTGTCATACCCCTTCATCAAGCTTTCCACGGCTTCCATTAAAATTTGCATCTGAATTGGTCTTTGCATCCAAAATTGCAGTTGAATCCAAATCCAAAATTGAGACTGAATCTGAATTGAAATCTGAATTTGAGTCTGAATCACATTCGGCATCTTCCAAAATTTGACTTGCTTTATCAACTGAAAATTTGCCCTCAATATCTCTTCATATCCATCTATATGAAACTGCCGCAATATGGAATGCCACCTCCAACTTCCAATATGAATATCATCATCCTCAATCTCCTTAATTATGCTGCTATCATCTTCTGGTCCTTGCTGCTACAATTGTTGCTTGGCTCTTTTGACATTTGCTTTGAAGTACGCTTGAAATGACAAAATTCCACCATGATATCCGCATTAGCATGCACATCCTCCATTTACTACTGACAACTGTCCTCTTCAAATGTATGTGAATTCCCAATGAGCATGACACCTCGATCAATCAAAAAGGAATCTTCCCGTGCTTCATGGACACACTTCCGTGGTAGGATAGAGGTAACCAAGGTTTCTGCCCGGCTCTATTCCCTGACCTCATGTTGCTCCTCCTTACCTTGCTGCCTTTTATCCTGTTGATATTGTTGATCCTCCACATGGTCTTCTTTCTGACTTCCCACTTGCATTTGCTGAGCTACCACCCATTGATTGTCAAATCGAAACTGTTGTGTACATTGTTGGGATACAATTTCCACAAGATTTGCTAACTGCATATTTCCATCAGTGGATCTTCGTGGTGACAATTCCTCCAAAACTGAGTTGTTCATTGTTGTTGCTGCAAATTCCTCTTGAGTACATTTGATTTTTGAAACTTCTTCCTGCTTTGACTCTTCATTTGTAATCCTACATACATTCTCAATTGAACCCAAAAATAAATCAATCACCTCTTCTTCTTCATTCCTCTCTCTATCCATCACCTCTCTGTTCATCCGACTATCCACCTGTCCATTCCTCACATTATCCACCTCTTCAAATGGTCTTTGATTTCCGTGAACAACATCCTCAATATGTATGATTTTCTTCTCCTCTGAATAATAAATCTCATTGACAAGTGGCAACACTGACATCAATTTCAGCAATGGATATTCCGTCTCCACTCTATGAGCACACTCCAGTGGTAGGGTAGGGGTATCTAGGGGCAGTTTTAGGCTCTCTTGGCCAACCTCCTTTTGCACCTCCTTCTCCTCCACCTTTGGTATCCCCACATGATGGATGTCCGTCTCCAAGACAACCCATCCGTCATCATCATCACTTAATTCATCTTCAAACTCAGCCGCATATGCATCCCTCAATCTCTCACATGCTTCCTGCAATTTTCTCACCTCCTTTCTGCTGGAACATGATGTCCTCCTCTTTCCTTTATGATTATTCAACCACTCATATGCCCTCTCTAAGTCATCCTCAAAATCTTCCAACTTCTCCCATGCTACCTGTGTCCCATCAACTGATGCTTTATGCATTCTTCGGCTAAATTTTTGAAGTTTTGAACACAAATCCACCATACACCACTTCCTACATGCATCTCCCTTTGAAAACTCATCAACTACACATGGGCAATCCTCCACTTCATGCTTCCGACTCATGCATACCTTGCATTTCTTCCTCTTCTTCTTTTGACTCCCCATGGCGCTTATCCGCTAGAACTTTGATTTGAAAGTTGGCTGCTTTCTGACTTCCACGTTTGCAATAGTTCTAATTCCAGATTCCATAATTTGACTTCAAACTCTGCAACAGTCATTCTGATTTGAATTTTGATTCTACAAACTTATCTGATTCCTGATTCTGGTGGTACTCAACTTCTTGCACTTCCTCCTAGTGGAACTTGACTCCCATAACTCCCCCTGATGGAACTGATCCCCCGGAATTTCTTCCTGGTGACCCTCAAAATCTGTGATAATAAATCTGGTTCATCTTCCAATTCTTCCTTCTGTCTGTCTCTCGGATAATCCTCTAGTACATCTAAATCTTCTTGTCCAATCTGGATCCTCTTTTGCTTCTTCTAGGGCAACATCTGAATTTTGATGACTTTCAGAAAATCAGCCCAACTCCATCAGCATAAATGTAATTGTCTTCTTCTAGAGCGCAAATAATTGCCCATACAGACTTGCCCTATTTTGAACGTCTTCCCCTTATTCAGTAACTACTTCCGTCTCTTCAGCACTCGCTCCCACAAGAGAAATCTGAATCCGTCTATGCTACGTCACACATACACCGTGATCGCCAAGTGTTGTAGGCACAAACATTCAGAACGGGCAAACACAGGAGTCAAAATGGAACTAGAACTGGAAAAGAACACAAAAATTGAAAACAGACTAATTCCGCCATAACTTCCATCATCATATTCCCAAAAAGACACTGATCGACAGTTACATAGTTAGAGAATACTAATGGGCAACGCTCTTTCCCAAGAACACCCCTTGGAATCCCAAAAGTACAAAAGTTGATATTCCAAATTCCACTAAGGTAAAACATCCAAAATTCCCTAGGCTTAATACTTACTTTATTCAGAGGCACCGGCCTAGTGTTTAGTTGAGCCATTTCTAGCTCTTTGATCCTTTCCTCAATTTGAGTCATTGGTTTTTAACACCAAATTTCTCTAGGAATTTTCCCACAATAGCTCACATGTTCGGTCTTATTCTAAGCAATTTAGCTAATGTTATTGTACAGGTGATTGGTGCTGAAAAAATGTCCATCAGCCCTTTCAAATCAATAACCTTGTTGGGAGACAATCTCTGACAAGACTGCAATAACATCTGACTTGGCCTCTTAGCAAATGGGGTTGACTGTTGATATCCTTTGTCTCCCCAATATGATTCCACTTCTAAATTCATTTGAGATCCAGTCTCAATTTCCTCTATTTGTGGAAGAGACACTCCTCTTCCATCACCATATTGGTTTACTCGTCTTCTTATCTCACTTGCTTCATTGGCCTCTCTGACTTGTTTCCACAATTCATCAAGACCATCTATTTCTTTACAGTTGTCAGGTATACCTATGTGAAATCCATCGAAAGATTTATTTGTGGTATTCAATACTATCCTTGGCTCTAATGCGGGGTCCTTGAGCTTTTGTCCGTGCTCTTGTGACTGGAATCTAGCTCTTTTTGTTCCTCGTTTGGTCAGATTACTGGTGTAGGTGGGACAAGGATCACACCCTTAGGTTTTCCAACTTGTGGTTCTTGTAAATCTTGGGCACATTTCAAGAATGTCCTTTTCTAGTTCCACATATGGTTATGTGATCCACCTATGTTCTTGGACTTGATTGTTTTTGAGCCGTGTTTCATAGGCTTTTAGGAGGGTGTCTAATGGCTCATTAGCCTTCTCAACCAATAATGGTCCTCCTAAACTAGGACTTCAGTTTCTCATCTGTGGATGGTTCTTATGGAGGTTGAGAAATCTGCATAAGAGAAGGTGCAACCATTTCCTCATGTTGTCTTATCTTTTCTTCAACTTGGGTAAGCTTCTCATCCATGGATTTTTGCTCTCGTTCCCTACTTGCTTTCATCCTAGTCTTTCTAGCTTTCCAACTATTTTGTTTGCATAGTGAACCCCCCAAGGTTTGACCAAGTGGTTGCCACGGCTTTTGTGACAATCTATCTTCGGTTGAAGAGCTTGAAAAGCTTCTTCTAGCATTTCCTCTTGGCTATAAACAGGCTCTGACCTAGCTAAGAATTTATTCACACAATGAACCGCAATGTTCTTTCATCCATCTCATACCTTCTTTCTTCAAGTCAAAACGCAAGAGGTGGAGGTTGTATCGGCCTCATCACTCCATGTATTTCTCTCATCTTCTTTTGCTTCGAAGGGTAGTACCCACTTTGGTTGTTATAATACATGGTAGCTAGTACTAAAGCTTGTTTATTGGATGGTTCCATCATTTGTGTATATCTCATGTCTACATGAATTCTAGCACCTGGCAGTAGAGGTTGTTGTCCTAAGACAGACTGTGGCCTTCAGACTGTGACCTTGAAACTCCTACTACTCCTGGCGCATTCCCCAAAATGTTTCTAGGTGGAGGAGGTGCTACTTGAATAGGTTGTACATACCTCTCCCTAGCATATTCCATGCCATAGTAAACTCCCTCAATTTTGCACCACTTAAACTCCCTTGAATCAGCATTTACAAGAGGAGCTAACCTCTTGACCATTTCATTAATAAAGGTTTCTTGATTAATAGGTGCCACTGGTTTTGCAATGGACTCACTTATCTGTGGATAACTGTGTTGAGAGGATGTGTCATCCTCTTGACTCTTATAATTATTTTCTTTATATTTCTCATAGTTATTTACCAAATAAAGAGATTCTTTAATCAATTCATTTAGCATCATGCTCCTTATCATATGCATATCCTTCTGAAGAGGCGCATGTCTCATTCCTTGGATAAAGATGAGCATTAACCATGCTTGCATAGCAAGTTCCACTCTTGGACAGAACTTGACATATCTCTTGAGACATAATGCTGCTTTGCGAACTAATTCACCCTCTTTTTGTTTGAATCTATGAATTATTGAAACCGTATTGTGAGTTATGCCTTTCTGCAATAGTTCTTCAATGAATTCCTCAAACAGCTCGTCAAGAGTCTCAAAATCACACCTTTTCATTGACTTGAACCATGTAGCCACGTCATCTTCTAGAGTCAGTCCAAATCCTACAAATTGTGCTGAAAAATCCAAAACTTCCTCTGCTGTAGTTACTCTTGTGAAAGCCGCTACATGATCTCTTAGATCTTTATCTTTGGAGTATTGCCTATTTACCCATTTTGGGATTTGGGATGGTCTAACTCGCCGATTGTCTACAAGTCTAATCATAGACTCTCCCAATCCTTCTCTCGATTCAGGCCTTCTACTATGCCTAGGTTCTTCTTTGAAGGGATTAGTCATTCTGTTGGAATTTGGTCCTTGAGAAAGCATGTTTTGTTACCATATACATGTGGTAGTGATGTGTGTGAACACACTAGGACCGTCGGGGCATTTCTTCCCTGTTTAGGAGGTTTTTTCCCCCGAGCATTGTATATACGCCCATCACGCTAGGGCTATCTATCTTTCCATTGCACACCAAGTAAAACACTCTCTATTGTGTGCCTTGAGCTTCCTTTTTCTTCTCCAAGCTGTCTGTGTTTCTCTGCAACCCTAATTCCAACAATTGGTATCAGAGCAGGTTGTGTCCTCCCGGACTTAGTCGCCTGTTGCTCTAGCACACGCCTACTCACTATCTCTTATTACAGTGAGGTTTGGTGTGCATTCGTAGGTCGACAAATATTTCGAGCAAGCTCGTAGAGCTTAGTCTGCTCAAATTTCTGATTCGGGTTCATTTCAGCCTCCGTTTCCACTACAGGCAGGTCTGCATAGGCAATTTCGTCATTTTGTGCAAAGTTTTTGTCAGAGCCGTTTTTTGCATAACATGTGCCTTATAGTCTTCTACGGTTTGTGCTATATAGCACGTGTTGTTCCCACTCCGTTTGTCCTATTTTTGGGTAGTTTTCACATCAGGTGCAGCATTTACCATGGCTGACAACAACAACACAGATGTGTTCAAGATGTTTGCTGCTGAGGACAGGTTGGATGGGGACAGTTACCCTATGTGGACTTATATGATGCAACACGTTCTTGTGTCAAAGGGTGTCTAGAATATTGTGCAGGGCATTGATGTACGTCCTGGTTCTAAGGATGTAGGCGATGTTGAGGATGTTGCAGGTCTTGCTGCAAGGATTGCTGCTATTAGAGTTATTTTGCCTACAAGCTCGTTGGGATGTAAAGGATGCACAGGCTCGTGCATTGATTGTGTTGTCTATGAAGCGCACCATTGTTCCTCACATCCGTTTAGCAAAATCTGAAAACAAGCTTGGGATATTTTGCCTGGTCTTTATGCAAGTTGCAATGAGGCTAAAATTGCGTTGCTACGTAAAGAGCTGGAATCGAAGATTATGCATGAGGAAGATGATATGGACACTTTCCTTGCTGGTGTCAAGGATATCAATGAGCAAATTGTTTCTGCAGGTGAAGTCATTTCAAACAGTTCCCTTGTGCAGACTGTTCTTGATGTCTTACCAGATTTTTGCTAGTACTTGGAGACTGATGACCCAAGGAAATCTTGAAGTTGTCAAGTTTGATGCATTATGCACATTGCTGTTGCAAGAATCACTTTCCAGAAAAAACAGAACTAGGTAGCGTGCAATTGAACAGGCTTTTATTGCTTCTCAAAGAAAGGGTGGTAACAAAAATGCGGCCACTTCTTATGGTTCGGCTACAGTGGCAAAACTTATGTTCCTAATGCTTCTGTTCCTAATGCTTCTGCTGGCAGCAATTTGTTTGGAAATTCTGGTGATAAGGGCAAAAAGAAGATGCATTTCCATTATTGTAAAGCTAATGATATCTTGATCAAGTCGTGTCCTAAGTTGAAGGGCAAAGAGGCTAAGAATAATGAGGGTGGTTCCACTGCAAATGCTGGTTCCACTACAAATGCAGCCATTGTTGAGTCTTCTGTGAAAGGAGACAGTGTTGCTGATGTTGATGCAGAATGGGCTTTTAGCGCAAAGTGCACTTATAATCCTGCTGTCCATGATGCATGCTTGTCAGTTGCTATAGATTCACATGTGTGGTATTTCGACAGTGGTGCCACAAAGCACATTACCTCACATCGTGAATTGTTTACCTCTCTCAAGTCTGTCCCTCATGGGAATTCAATCACTTGTGCCAACAAGGCCTCTTATCCGGTTCAAGGTGTTGGAAAGATTATGCTCACTGCTGCAAATGGCAGTTCCTTCACACTTGTTGATGCACTTTATGTACCTGGGATCAAGAAGAATCTCTTGAGTGTATCCGCACTTCCTAGACGTGGACTTGTAGTCAAATTTGTGGATGACAGATGTACAGCTCATGATCTCAGTGTTGGTGATAAAATTGTTGCATCTTTTGTGTTGTGGGCTGTATAAGCTCACTTTGTATGACAACTGTGGACAAAATTTTGCAAATGATGTTGCAGATTCAAGGGCCATTTCAGATGCAAAACTTTGGTATGCACGTTTTGGTCATCTGAATTTTGTCAGTTTGCTGCGTTTACAAAAAGCTGATATGGTTGCTTCTTTGCCACCTCTTGAAGCACCTGTCAAACATGTTTGTGAAGGGTGTATTTTGGGTAAGATGCAGTGTTCTAAGTTTCCAAAGGATGGTTTAGTTCAGGCAACATGCAGGTTGCAACTTGTGCATAGTGGTGTTTGTGGGCCCATGCAAAATCCGTCCTTAGGAAATTACCTGTACTTCGTGACTTTCATTGATGATTACTCTAGGCATGCATGGGTATTTTTGCTTAAAGGGAAGTCAGAAGTTTTTATGTGCTTCAAACAATTTCTGGCTATGGCTGAAAATGTCTCGAAATGTACTATGGTCACCCTCCGTTCCGATCGAGGGGGGGAGTATATGTCTCATGAATTCAATGCATTTCTGGCTAATCGTGGGATAAAACACCAATGTATAGTGCCTTATACACCTCAGCAAAATGGTGTTGCTGAGAGGAAAAACAGGTCACTTATGAAAATGGCACGATGTATGGTCAACAGTCAAGTTTTGCCGCATTCTTTTTGGCATGAGGCCATCATGTGTGCCACTTATGTACTTAACAGGTGTCCTACAAAATCTTTGTAGTCTATTACTCCATATGAAGCATGGCATGATAGAAAGCCTTCTATTGAGCACATGCGTGTTTTTGGTTGTTTGGCATATGCTTTGGTGGCACAAACACAGCGCAGAAAATTGGATGATAAGGCTGTCAAATGTATTTTTGTTGGTTATAGTGCTGAAAGCAAAGGTTACAGGTTATATCATCCGCAAACAAAGCGTATTCTGGTTTCACGGGATGTAGTGTTTGTGGAAGATTCTGTTCAGCCATTGTTGTCATGTACTAGAGACAGTAATGTAAGCTCATAGGACATTTATGACACTTTGTTGCCTCTTTTCAGTGGTCGAAATACAAATGTAATTTCCAATGAGGCAAATGTACAGCCTATGGGGGTTTCTAAAAATGTTACAGATCAGCCTATTACTGATGCAAATGTACATGATGTACTTGAGGAGGAAAGGGCTGGAAATGAGCAGGCTAGAGGTATGCCAAAATGGCTGGTGCACACTTTGCGTGATAGTAAATTGGATGCACCTTTGTCTAGTCGTACTCATTCAGGCTCTCGCCATGCATCTTATGCATCAGATTGTTATGCTTTGGCTATGTCTAGCTTACATGATGTTGAGGAGCCTCTGTCTTTTGATGAAGCACAGAATTCAAAAAATTGGATGGCTGCCATGCAATCAGAATATGATGCACTTATCAAAAATGACACATAGACTTTATGTGATTTTCCTCCTAGCAAAAAGGCCATTGGTACGAAGTGGGTTTACAAGTTGAAATGCAAGCTGGATGGTGAGATCGATCGCCATAAGGCTCGACTTGTTGCAAAGGGTTATGCACAGCAAAAAGGCATAGATTATAAAGAGACTTTTTCTCCCACTTGTCGTATGACTATTGTTCATTTTCTATGTGCATTGGTAGCTCATTTTGGTTGGGATGTACATCAATCAGACATTGTTACTGCTTTCTTGAATGGTGACGTATTTGAGGAAGTTTATGTAACGTAGCCTCGCGGTTTTGTCATAAAAGGACAAGAGGACAAAGTGTGCAGATGTAAGAAGGCTTTGTATGGGTTGACGCAATCTCCTCGTGCTTGGTATGAGAAATTTGATACTCATTTGATTAAACGAGGCTTTCGTAACAGTCCAACAGAAAGCACATTGTATGTAAAGCGTGAGGTTGATGTACTTCTCATTGTGGTTCTTTATGTTGATGATTTGCTGATCATTGGACCAAATGAGAGACATATTGCTGAATTAAAGGCTAATTTGAATGCTACTTTCAAGATGAAAGATTTGGGGCTCTTGCATCATTACTTGGGTACAAAGTTTAAGCAATTTGATGGTGGTATTTCCTTGTGTCCAAAAAGTTACATAGAGACATTGCTATGTAAGTTTGGACTTGAGGATTGCAAACCTATTGCCACTTCCCATGGAAACAGGTTTGAATTTGAGTCTACACGATGTTGGCGATCCTGTTGATATCACTCTTTATCAAATTGTTGTTGGCTGCCTCATTTATGTATGTAACACGAGGCCGGATATTCAGTTTGCAGTCTCATAGGTCAACAAATTTATGCATAGCCCAGGGTCTAAGCATTGGCAGGCTGTCAAGAGGATTGTTCGCTACCTTAGTGGCACTTTACATCCTGGCTTGTTTTATCCCAAGGTGGGATCATTGCCGCCAGACTTACATGCTTTTTCGGACTCAGATTCGCGGCTGGTTGTTTTGACACGGGAGTGTCCACAAGTGGTTTTTGTTTCATGCTTCGCAGTTCATGTATATCATGGTTGAGCAAGAAGCAACCTACTGTGGCCACTTTGAGTTGTGAGGCTGAGTACACGGCAGTCTTCACAGCTACGGTTGAGTGTGTATGGCTCAGACGTCTTATGGCTGATTTGGGTGTTGGACAGGACGCTACCAACACTATCTACACTTACAATCAGAGCGCATTGGCAGTTGTGAGGAACCCAGTTTTTCATGCTCGCACAAAGTACATTGAGGTGCATTACCACTATTTCAGGGAGAGGCTCTCAACAGGAGAAATCATCTTGGCTTATGTGCCAACATAGGACAACCTTGCAGATCTTTTCACAAAGGCATTGTCTCGTGAGAATCTTGAAGCTTTCCGCAAAGCTTTGGGCTTACTCCCCTTTGTGGATTGATCATGTCCTCAGAACATGGAACTTCCCTTTACTCATGTGCCAGCTCTCGTTCACCGCATCACTCCAGAGGGGATTTGTTACCATATACATGTGGTAGTGATGTGTGTGAACACACTAGGGCCGCCGGGGCATTTTTTCCCTCTTTAGTAGGTTTTTCCCCCGAGCATTGTATATACGCCCATCACTCTAGGGCTATCTATCTTTCCATTGCACGCTAAGTAAAACACTCTCTATTGTGTGCCTTGAGCTTCCTTCATCTTCTCCAAGATGTGTGCGTTTCTCTGCAACCCTAATTCCAACATGTTTTCCCTCTCTATGATCACTTCATCTCTCGTTGCCACTCTAGAAGGGAATCCATGTGGCTTGCTCTTTGGAATTATTGTAGGAATTGTCGTGTTTGGTGGAGATTTTTGTGGTCCACCTATTTCTAATGCATTCCATGGATTTGTGCTTTCTAGATCTCTATATTCTTTTCCATACTTGTCAGCAACTATAGATTTCCATTTATAGTTGATTCTATATGTATAGACAGATAAGAGCTTTTAATCTAGCAACTCTTCTAGGTATGGCTTATGTGCACCTATAAAGATTGACCTCTTTGTCGTCAATGTATCTATATAGTCCTTCACTCTTATGATTTGTCATCTAAAATATCTCAACAAGATTGGTCTTTATCAACTGCAAGTTTGAAAGATCCATTGAGGGTGGATGCTCCTCTATTGTTGGGATCTCGAAGCTCGTGTAAGGTGAGTTTGAGTCTAAAGTAGACATGATCTCTAGGCTTAACAGGTCTAGCTTGATATAAGAGGACTTGGACCAATGTGTTCAAGTGCTTTGGTTAGGAAAAAGTCAAAACTTGAAGTCTTTGATGTCTCACCTTGAGACATCATACATGTTTCATTGTTGTTCAGGGTCTACACAAAAAGCCGTAGAGCTATTGTGGAGCTTCGTTTTGATAAAAAAAGTTTTTGAATCTGATACCGGAAGCTCAAGTTATGGCTAAAATAGTTTTTTTTTTACTCAATATATACTTGGAGACTTTATATGATGTTAGCGTGCAAACAAGAAGGAAAATGAATGCCTCTATAGCCTTGCACAAGCCACATTGTCGGAAGGAAGAACTATTGCACGATTGAAAACACATGTGGTAAACACCATTAGAGATTTATGAAAAACCCTCCAAGCATGGAACACACTCAAAATTAAGAGAAACAAAGGATGTCATGACGAAGCTCGTCTTGTGGAGATGTCTGTAGAGTATCCATTGTCAGGCCAAGGGCAGGGCCAAGGACTAGGACGGACATGCGGTCAAGGGGCGCTATATTTAGGGGCTAGGAGTCTATATATGGCACGGTTGGGTAGAGAGTTGCATGGTCCAGTCCCCCGCGGTCTAACATTGGTATCAGAGCAATGTTAGACCATGGGGGACTGGACCATGCAACTCTCCACCCAACCGTGCCATATATAGACTCCTAGCCCCAAAATATAGCGCCCCTTGACCGCATGTCCGTCCTGGCCCTTGGCCTGACATTACTCCCCCCTTGGAGAAGTGTTTTCGTCCTCGAAAACACAAGTGGTAGTATCTTCGTAAGCACTGATGTTTTCCTTATTGGCATCCTCTACACGGGCCAATTGTCCATATGACCGATACCTAGTGCAGTGAGGAGGTTCAATGAAACCAAGAGCAACATCTTGATTTTCAACATTGTTGTCCTTTTGCAACCACCCGTATCTAAATGGTAACTCATGATAACGCATGTGAGTATCTTGAAAAGCTCATAGGTACTGAAAGATAGAATAGGGAGTGTCCTCATGTCAGACTTCTGAACATTTTGGAACACACAGAACCACATGTTCACCCCTAACAAAGGTTACATGCCAACATATTTTGTCAGCACACCTACTAAGTCCTTGACTTATGAAACTATCGGTATCCAACCCCACCACAACAGGTGTTCAAAGTTGAAAACCTAACCTAAGCAAATTCTAGAATAAGAAGAGAATCACCTATTCAGAATGCATTGTGCTAACGTATGCTCTTAGCAGATCCTTTAGTACAGTTTACTAACGTATGCGCTTAGCATATCCTTTAGTACTAAATAGAATACTTGTAAGCTGTCCATGGGATGAATAACAGCAGTAAGAGTGAGGTACTTTCCCCAGCCACTCACAGACAGTCTTCCACGACTGACGACAAACTATGATTCAACCATTGAGTATCCAGCCATATACTCGATATGGAATGGAAACAACCAACTAGGTTGAAGGTAGATTGGAGGTTCCAGCAACCAATCACTAACATCCATACTCAGCCATCACCTTGTATGGCAGGGTGTAAACTCATACTAAATCTGCAAGAGAGATTGCACTAGCAGTGCAAAATGGTGCAGAAAGAATAAAGTCCATGGATTTGCATGCCGCTCCAAATAAATTTGTGTTAAACACTAGGGCCCATAACACCTAGTGTGCATGCATTTAACACAAACATATCCAAACCGCAATTCCATGACGAGACTTTCCACGATACTTACGTGAAAATCTTGCAACAAAGTTGGACCATAATAGAATGTGACAACCCGGTCACACCTAGGAACCAACCATGAGACATTCTCATGAACGTAGCATACTTTGCAGCAAAAGTTGGACCATAATAGAATGTGACAACCCGGTCACACCTAGGAACCAACCATGAGACATTCTCATGAACGTAGCATACTTTGCTTTATGTAGAAATGACCCTCCGTTAAGGTGGTTTCACAGCACTTGTAATCACAACAAGTCTGTACTTAGTACCCGATAATTTCTTGCCACTGAAATTGTTCCTGATACTGTGTGCGTCAATTGGTCTAATGAACGGATGCGACCAGCACCTAGGGACTTCATCGCGACACATCATTTTGAATTGGGCACCAGTGTCAGTCCCAGAGACTCATATTCTCCACATGTGGAATATGTCTCAAGTAAGGATGCCAGGAAAAGTGACATCCATCAAGTACGAGTTGTACTTGTGTGTGGAGGTAACTACAAACACTCTGCGACGCGAGTGAGAGGGACCCTCATTATCATGCTCCACACTGGCTAAACCAAACTCCTTGAGTTCCTAGACCATGTTGTATCCCATGTGACAACATGTGCCAAATCGAACCCTACAAGTAGGTTCGTAATAGCATAAGGCAAAAAGGTAGATTGGACACTTGGCCCAAAATACTTTGTGCCGACATGCCCTTGGCATGGCTCTGTAACATTCAAGCGTACTTATACGTCTTGAAAAAAAAAACAAGCAGAGCATACAAAAAATGGAATAACACCAAATTAATAGATGCGTACCTGGAGGTTTGAACGTAATGTTCACTTACCAGTATTTAAATGGAGAGGAGCACATCTCCTACCTGAAAAACAAACAGCATTGCACTGGGAACCGTGGGTGTTGCCTTCGCACTCCAACCCCTTTGGTTAAAATCTACGTAGTCAAACCCCTTGGTAAGACCCTTTGTAGAAACTGCTCAACTAGCAGGTAACGGCAACCAACATAGTTAACCATGTACATAATGATTGGAATCAACTTGAAAAGTTGAGTTTGTCTGCTACCGCGTGGTAGATTGCGGAATTCTTTCCTTGAAAGTCTAACTGAGAGAGATCAAACTATGATCCTCAATGCAGATCAGCTGTGATCCTCAATGTAGATCAACTATGATCCTCAATGCCTATGGGGTGATGTAGCAGTCACCCGTCAGGTTGTACCCCAAAACAATATGTCCATAGACACTCCGTAGTTCTATAGAGAGAGTAGGAAATCCACACAAGTGAACTGCCTAGCTCGTGTGGACAGCCATGCTGTCACCACTGATTGCTGCATCTATACTTCCTTGTAGAGATCAACTGTTGTGAGTTGAAGATTATCAAAAACTTAGCTTGAGTGTAGCACTGAAAACATGTAGTGCAAAAATGATACCCTAAACATCCGTAATGACAAGACTCTTGCTTGTGCATTAACGTCGATGTATACTTCCCTGGGTAGATCTGTTCAATCTTGAAAACAATCACCCCAAAGAATGCCAATAGTTGGGTCTTACCCTTGGCCTGACAATGGCTCTTAGCCGGTGTGGCTCATAGCCCTTATGCAAATTAGTGTTCAATGGACGAACCGATGAAGACTAATTTGAGTAGCATCTTAGCCACGTGCTAGCTGAGAGTTAGAGCACCTTGGCTCAGGCTGACTCACGAGCAAAACACGTATCCAAAGCTTCTTAGAAGATTTTTCATTTTTCCCTTAAAGAGAGGGAGAGAGAGAAGAAGAACATGCTGGGCTGAGGAATTTTTCTTAAATTTCTAGAGTGTGAACCCAATCTGTGTGCTTTTACACATCTTATGCCTGACTTGTAGCTTATCCTATAAGCATTCCACAGTTTTCAGGTATGACTCTCTCATTGAGAGAGGTAACAGAAAAACACAACCACATTTTGACCTACCTGCCTTGCAGGGTCGTGATTGTATGAAAATGACTTAGCATTGGCACTTTGCCTGTGAAATAAGTTCTAGATTTAGGTTCCTTTTAGTGTTGTTGGGTGTTGATAGCAACCAACCATCATGTTCAACAATCCATCACTTAGTCTGTCCATGACAGAGCTGCGAGTGTGACAGCGGAAGCGTAATCCATGAAGTGGTGGACTCCATGCCACCTGCTTAGCATGCCTTGCGTGCAAAAGCGTAAGCCCTTGGCTACTAGGACAGTCTCAAGCGTGAGAACCAAAACCATAAGTGCTTTGCACAGAAGAAACTGGTAGGGATTCTGTGAGCTGACATTCCCTATTTTTCCAGTTCCCCAAACTTGTGTGCCAAAGCCCTTGATTCCAAGTCAATGGCAGTATCTCGACACAAGGGAGAAGCCGTGCTTCATGTAAAATTGCCAAAGCACTTTGCTTTGCACAATGACAGTAATTGCCAAGGAAAGTGTAAACATGGAAAAAAAAAACTAGAAAACTTGAACTTGGCTAACCTGGTAGGTGTTGCAGCAACCAGTTGTTATAAAATTCCAAAGGAAAAACTCGCGTAAAGGTGGCTCATAGCCAAATCTGCCGTGCGAGAGAGAGTTGTCACATATGTATATTCCCCCTCGTGTATCATATACATCCGTCGTATACGGAATGAAAGAATCTACAAGCATTTTGCCAAATCCGTCCCAAGTTTGTATGCTCATAGCATATGCCAAACGTGGTGAGTCATTATGCAAGATGCGTAAATAGAAGTCGTGCTTCAGCTAAATCTGTTAGTGCTAATAGCCAACTGAAGTGGCTGCAAATAGCATGACAAAAAGAATCGACCTTGTCGAACAATTTCAAGTGAAATTAACCGGTATTGTGTGACAAGCATCCTATGTTGGCTTGTAGAAACAGTGACAAGGAGTCGGCCATGCCGAGCAACTTGCTGCCCTCAACAAATCCAGTAATATGCCATGCCTGTCACCTTGAGATGCTGAAAAACTAGCCCTTGGCCCTGCCTTTGAAGCAACAAATAATCTGTGATGAGCGTGTTCCATCAAGGTACTCAGGAGAAGCCATGCTTCATATCACTATGTCTGGCCTCTTTGCCAATAAATGCTGCTTGGCATTATGAATGATAGCTGTGATTATTCATTCCATTGCATACGAGAGTTACAAAGCACATGTGCAATAAGTACTCCGCTTCATCCTGTCAAGGGCCTTGCCCAATTCACAACCAATTTGGAATTTTGTGAGCAACTTCAATGCTCCAGTGGTGTTACACAAACCGTGCGTCGGCCCTGCCGAGTTCTATGCACCTTGAACAAGAGCGTTGCAGTAGAATCATTCAAGCCTTGCTTGATAAATTCTACCTATCTCTTGGCAGCAACCATTGCACCACTCGGAATTCACAAAACCAAACAAAGTGCTGATGATTGTATAAAGAATGCAAAAAGTAATGCCGAAACATAAACAAAAATACCTGGAATCATGGTGAAAATCCATGAAGGCATCATAGCTGTTGAAGGATCCTGCTCTTAATCGCCCAAGCCAAACATTTTGACTACCGTCCTGAAGCCTTGCTCGCATTGCTTTTGCTTGCAAAGCGGTTCACCGCTTTCCACAAGCATAATCCATTGGAAAGCTCGATCCCGTGAATAGCCGTACCTACATATCCGTGTGCCGACATGGTCGAACCATGTTGGTTCCGTCGCTTACTGAATAATCGGTGGTAAATTGAGAAGCTTGCTTCAGTGGAAAACACTCCAGAATTTTCTGTCCCTGCCGAACTATGGCATGGCCTTGGTTGCATGCCAAGCATGCCATGCCCTACGAGCATGCATGGTTGCATGCCTTGACATGCAATCCGCAAAATCCGCGGGTCCCAGCCCCTATCAAGAGGGGGTGTCCTAATTTAGGGCGCCCACTAAATCCAAATTATGAAGAAAAACTCCAAGGCGGCGACGCAGGTGTCTCTGCAAGAGAAAACTCATTTGCGCTGGCCTGCACGGGCTTTGTTGGGACTCCCAAAAGATAATACAAAACATCCCTTGTTATTACAGACATTTTGCATTCTTACAGTATACAAAATCCATCAAGCTTGGAACATCGTAAATGGGGGGATGATACAATCACCCATCTGAGCCGGATAGCAGTAAACAAAGCAACAGCAAACAAGATAGACCCTTACCTGCATCCATACAAACAGAGCAACATTTTGTTAGATCTGACTGCGTATAGACATGTATCATCAGGTCTAGTCAGTTGTTATCCATGTCAATCTACTGAAAACTTAAATTACTGCTACACCTAATAGTGCAGACCATAAGGGTCTAAGTATATAGGCCATAGTTTTCCCCATAGGTCATGACATCCTAGGGGAGGCTAGTGAAGTGCCTAATCCAAATATTTACGAAATCTCCCCACGTCAAAGTATCATTAACAAGTCAGGTTACCTAAAAACAATGCAAGCTTTTCAAACATGCATAGAGTGCAGGTGGCCAAGTGGTGGTGTTTTACAATCACCCAATTTGTGCATAACACCCAATGTTTTTACTGAGCTGCGTCTAACGAAAATTCGAGTGTGATTTTAGTGCATATGATATAGTATATAGCTTATCCTCATATTTCCCAACCATAACGACGAGTATGTAAAAAATTTTGCCAGAGTTTTGTTTGAAAAACGGATTATTTTTCAAAAAAAACCAGCATCTCTCAAGGAGACCCTCAACATGAGGATTTGTAGCATAACCTTGTCTTTGAAATTAAATCAAATTCTTTTCCAAAACATCCTCCTGAATCCCATAAATCTATTTCCAAGAAGAAGCTATCAGTGATACAGGATCTTTAGCACGAGTTGACATAGCCATAGTATGAGGGACTACACCTCTTACTACACAAAATGTTATACCTACCTCTACAGATGCATAAGTTTTTAGTCATAGGCCAAAACTTAGTGTATACAAATAGGGGGTATACAAACCAGTGGTTCATTTACTGTGAGCTCAAAGTAGATCAATCATTGATTAGCCGAGTGGTACCTGCTGATAGTGATAAAATTAAACAACTAAATCCAGCAACAATGTTTGTGAATATTATGCAGAACGGAAAGGCCCATCCTAGGGCCATACTTTGCTGTAAATACCCGATTATGATTTTTTTTTAAAAACCTTTATTTATTCTAGTCTGTACAAAAGTTACATATTGCAAGCCATATATTTTTTTACAAAAAGTAGAATTCAGGCCGGATTTCCCTGCAGCAGCAGCCTTCTCAGCCAGAGTTATTCCAGACATACCATACCTTCCATCTCTCAATCCATGTTCATATGCCAGACCCCTCTTAAAACATTCATAGGGTAGGTATATTTAAACACCATTATAGTACGCTCAGACAATGACCAGTTTATGAAACCTTAGTGTTAATTACTAATGAAGAATCATCGCCATATACAGTATCCATAATCAGCCAAACGAATTTGTGACTCATATGCAGTTAGGATGCACCTTACCAGTACCATATACGTTCCGATGATCCATGTTAAACCAACTAGTTAGTCATAGTTTCATGATTCCCTTACTTTGGCAATGTAACAAAACGCCCTGAAGAAGTACCAATGTCAGTATAGTCAAGCACACTCAGCCAGCAGTAAATTTATTATATGTTAACAACCTGATGTATTTCCACGGTTTAATGTAATGCTATTTTATGGATGGACATCCATCTAGCTCACTCTCTCTTAGTCCCAGTGCTACTCTAGATTAGTCATGCCATGCAAAAGCCAGTAGTATGTACATCAGCATGGACTCAATAGCAAGCCCATCTTACAGGACTAAATTAAAAATTGTTTCTTTACTATATAGTCAGAGGAAGGAGCAACAATACAGCAACCCATAAGTGCCTTATATTCACAGCCAGCTAACAGCTCAACTAGTGGCCCGCATATACTGAGCCCTATACAAAGCTTAGCAGGGTCAACTACTAGGTGATCTTTCCTTATGACATTTTTCAAAATATTCCAAGTATTATCAGGGCTTTAAAGATGCAATAGAGCAATCCCCACCTCAATCCAACCAACGGTAGACCAAGTACGGTGAACCAGAGTGAACCAGAGCTGAGTAAGGTGAACCAAACATATAATCACTGTTTATACGGGCTATCAACCAATAACAGATGTAGTTCCATAATGAACAAGTTAGCAAGCCTGAGTCATAAGGGCCAGGATGTATAGTAAGTAGCCCAATGGTTATGGCTAAAAAGGAAACATGTAACTAGAGTCCCGCAGCTATTGCCGAGCCAGAATCAAGAGGAGTTAAATGTACGACAACAATCATTATATTATGTTTCTTCAGAGAACAGACAAGTAATCCAATTTTTCAAGCCACAGCCTTCAAGAAGCATGCTAACCTGCGTAGCCTCGAGTTCATTCCCAGCAGTCGGTGTTGTCTTCTTCGGCATGATTACTAATGAAAGAATCTCTCCCTTCACCTCACTTAATCCCTCAATGCCAAAAAACAGACAGTAGCACAAACGATCTAAGTGAGAAGCACAAAGGGGCTCTCACCTTTATACATAGCAGGACATGTAGGAGTACTGAGAGGCATTCAAGGCGTTATTTCCCCGAGGCCTCGACACGTCTAGCCATGTTGAGCTCCGAAACCAGCTGTACGACACAGTAAAGCCTCCTGTAGAATCCGCAGGCTCAATTAGATGGTGTGGCATAGGTAGGCACAAGTCCCCATCAAATATCCGTGGAGGCATCGCCTTGTATGGCACAATTTCCACATGCGCAGAAATGCAAGGCTCGGTGAAGAGCAAGCCACGCTACCACTGGGTAGTCTCACAGTAAATTACCCAACAGTGAGAGCCAAGTCTTTAAAGGACTCGTCCCCCTTTTTTAAAAAGACCCCTATTGGTCCATGTGCTAGGTTAGTATCATGTGTTGAAAGGTTCGACTAGGGACACTATCGGTTAAGCCCTCAGCCACCCCGTATTTTAATCCAATACGGTCAAGCCTGCAATTAGTTGGATGTAGCTTGCAGACATTAGGTATAGTTTTTTTTACGCGGTGTAGCGAGCAAACCACATGTGTGTATGTTGTATGTGTGTGTATTGTTTATGCGGTCCCATCGAGCTTAGTATAGAATTATGTAGAGCAACAAGCCACTACCTGGGTGTGTATGTGTGAGTGTGTGTGTGTGTGTGTGTGTGTGTGTGTGTATGTGTGTGTGTGTGTGTGTGACTTCTGGAAATAAAACCGATTGTGAGCATGCCCGGCCATTCAGGCTAACAAGACCCATATGTGTGTGTATGGTTGATGCAGTTTCTTCTAGCATAGTATTTATGTAGCGTAAAGAGTCACCACTTGTGTGTGTGTGTGTGTGTGTGTGTGTGTGTGTGTGTGTGTGTGTGTGTGTGTGTGTGTGTGTGTGTGTGTGTGTGTGTGTGTGTGTGTGTGTGTGTGTGTGTGTGTGTGTGTGTGTGTGTGTGTGTGTGTGTGTGTGTGTGTGTGTGTGTGTGTGTGTGTGTGCGTGCCCTCCCAATCCCAAGCACCATACTCTAAGAGGTAGCAGGCCCATAGAGTATGGGCCTACTACCTCATCATAGAGATGAGCAAAGTTTTATTTACTTTACATCCAGGCCAATCTTTTTCTTCAATCGTCCTAGACAATAAGCTCAGCAGCTCAGTTTTTTGAAAACCATTTCCTTGAAATTTTCTAAGCAATTTTTTGATTTCTTCGAAAGCTACATATGTATTAGTTGAAGAGTACATGATTAAATGCAGCATGCCAAGGGAAGAGTTAATCGCAGTTTTATGTGGTCGGTTACTTTTCCTTTTCACAAACTTAGAGGGTAGGATCTCTAGCTTATCGCGCTTCCAATTGAATCTTGTTACAAAATCCCCAGAGAATGGTGAGACAAGAGTTATCCCAATATTGAGATAATTTGTACTTATTGCAAATGATTTTGAATTGATATCAATGTTATGAGCAGCAGTGGGAACCACTGAGAGTACTGAGGGATAAATGTTTTGGAAGGAGTCAATGTTGGCATGGTTATTAATACTAAAGATATCATCCATAAACCGAAAAGTATACATAAAGCTAGGTAGCATCATAGCCGTATGATGACACACCAGTTGTTTTAATATCCAAGAGTATTCAAAGTAGCCTAAGTACAAATTACACATAACCGGTGAGCAGGAGAAACCCATAGGGATGCCAAGTACCTGTCTAAAACATGAGTTTCCAATACGTACGAAACAATTATTGAGAACCCAGATAATATGTTGAAATAGCTTATATCGATCAAAATGAAGTGGCGTTTTAAGCGCAGTAGTCTTTACCCATTTCAGTTTCTTTACAAGGGAAATCATATGGTATCCTTTCTTATTTTTGGAGTTGAAGGTCAGCTCAATTATCTTTTCAAGAGTGTTAATTAGGCCAAAGTCTCCTGATAAAGGTATATTCTCATAACATTGAGAAATGTCAGCTGTAAAGATGCTATATATCTTATCTGGTAGATTTAATAATACATCTGCAGCATTTTTTATAATCCAGAACGGGCAGATGTCAAGGCCAAAGAAGTTCTTTCATAGTGTCTTCTTTCTTTCACAAACCGCTTCAAATTCGAGTACAATAAGATTAAGGCATACTGTAATGTTCTGTGTAATATCAGTATATATACATTTGGATGCATCTGAGATCCATCGAAACTTATGCTTATGGCTCTTTTATGTAGGAAATAAAATAGGTAGTTTCAAGCAAGTGTTACCATATCCTAATGCTTGTAGTTCAATTAGGATATTATTTGTAAGCACAAAAGGAGTATGGTTAGATGAGTAAAATTCATTTCCACTAAGCCGTTCTTTGGCTGCATCCCAAGCAAGTTTTTTACACATGATACTAGCATTGTTTGCAGCTTTGTCTAAGCCGACAATGAACCACTTGCTGGCCACTTCTTGACAATTGATCGCAAGAGCAGGTGTTAACCAACTAGTGTCATTGCTAAGCCATTTTATGGGAAGAGAACTAATTTTCTTTAGAAAATTGATTTTGACATATTGAGCTAAGTCCTGTAGGACTTCTGACTCCAGTTGGAGTGTTGTAGTAAGATCTGCCAAGCAGTTTAATAATGCGGCCATAGCCAAGTGTGGGTTAAGAGGTTCACAAGGTATATGATTAAGACCTTTAGCCAACAGGCTTCTGATACTTGGATTTCTAATAAAGTTAAGGTCCATAGTACAAACATGGGCCCCAAACTTTTCAAATTCTTTTACGTAATCAGGGAAGTTAGAGCAATGACATACAGGAACTTGTTCCTCAGCGAGAAAATCAGTTTTATAAAACAGTTTTTGTATTGTTTCACAATATTTCCATCCAATCAGAACATTATCAAGCTTGCTGTTATCACCAAAATAATCAAAAAATGCATCTAAGAAGATACTTCTAGGTGTGAAAAAGTCAAAAAGTTTGTTAATATAAAGGCAGTGCACAAAACTGAGATTCACATTCTCCGTAGCCTTCGCAAGACATCTTCTTCCAGAGATAGTCCAGCCAACCTGCACAACCATATTACATATCAAGGAGATGTCGCACCGGTAAGCTTCTGCCTCTTCCTCTAGTAAAGCTTCTAGCTCTTCCCCTATTAACAGAGTTGGAGGAAGAACTAGGCTTTAGAAAAGACGGAAAGGCATTGTTAGGGGAGGTTAAGGCAATAGGTTGTTTTAATGAGGGGGTGGAATCCTCTTCAATACAAGTTTTAAGTATTCCAATAATGTTCTTAACTCCTTTGAAGTTACCGTAAGTAGTTAAGAATGTTCCCGGGACATCCTCCTTGAGCTCCTTCAAGATATCCAACATCATATCTCTAAAATGTAAAAAAGCTATATGTGCTAATACCAGGGCCTTAGCTTGACCTCCCAGCCAAGAACAGAATAGGGTGAGGAGAAACTTTGTAGGTTTGTCTGGAAATAAGAGTTCCAAATGGTTCAAGGTGTACCAAACAGCATGGTCGAACCAGATGATGCTTGATTCACAAGCGGCTTTGTTGTCAAGAAATTTACAAGCACATTTGAGGTACGGCCTGTAAATATTCCAAATGGAATCTGTGTAGTAGTCTGGGTTACTTTTGGAGAAGATCATCATTCCTTTAGTTCTAGCGTAAATCCCAGCATTGGACGCACATTTGGCCGGATCAAGGAAGTTCATGTTGAATGGTGCCTTGATAAGATCTCCCTTATCTAGAAACTGAACACCCTTAAGAACTTGCAGTCTGCATTCTTCCATGGTTGCTGCAGGGAGGTTAGCTAAAAAGACCCAAGTTTCTAATTTAATAGGGGCAATGAAAGATTTATTAGACAAAGCCCATAGTTGATGATCGATGCTTAGAGATTCAACTTCAATCTGTTTATAAGGCAGAAAGGGGAAGACCTTTGATACTTTAGGCACCATTTCCAAGAGGGTGGCCTCACTAAGTGTACACAAATTATTTTGGAACTCCTTTACTGCTTCGAGAGCTGCTTGGTCTCGACAGAAAAGCCCACCATTTTGCACCATCAGTGTGGCAGGAGTAGAGACAAACACCGGGTTAAGACCACAGAGTTTTTTCAGAAAATTAGACAGTTCAGCACCGCTAGAGGAAAAAGTAGCTAAATCCAAATTATGACCTTTAATTAGAACTGGAGATTGCAAGGCCAAATCAGCCAGCATCTTCCATCCTTCAGTGACATTCTTATCCAATGTAGCGAGGATTTTGACCTAGTCATTAAAAGATAAGAGGTGAAGCAAAGAAGACTCCTCCTCTGCGGAGGATTCCAAAATAAGGCCAGAAGCTTTGGGATCATTTATACATCTTAAGACCAGACAGCTGGCCATAGAGATATGTTCCATAGGTATATCCATCCCTTGCGCCAGAGTCAAAGTCTGTTCAAGTACAGCCAAACATTAGTTCTTATTTGTGGGGAGCTTGTTTTTAGTAGACCATGGTAAATACAGTCTAGTTCTAAAAATATGGTAGGGACATGTGTGGTCAAGTCGTTGGGCAACATATATCTTTACAAATATGATGGCTGTCACAGACCGGTCAGCAATTGCCCTCCTACGAGAGGTTAGTCTGTATTGCTTTTCATGAGAAAAGTAAGTGAATTGAAGCATGACAAGATGGGTGTGGATAAAAAAGTCATTGGTAGTTCCTCCTTCTTAACTACCCGTAATCCCGTAGAGGATATCACGACCAGGAGGAGGAACCCCACCCTAGGCTAGTACAACACCACCTAACACCTACCAACCTTTTCAGGGTTTACAGTAGTGGGTGTTAAATAGTGTTCAGGCTTAGTGTACCCAGGAGTCAGAGCCCTGACTATCGCAAAAATTGCGATAATCTAGTGTTTAAAAGTGTGTGTGTTTCATTTATTCTAGGGCTACAATAACCACAACTGAATACTTACATATTCAATAGACTCCAGACTCCTGATTCTCACAAAAGATAATACAAAACATTCCTTGTTATTACAGACATTTTGCATTATTACAGTATACAAAATCCATCAAGCTTGGAACATCATAAATGGGGGGATGATACAATCACCCATCTGAGCCGGATAGCAGTAAACAAAGCAATAGCAAACAAGATAGACCCTTACCTGCATCCATACAAACAGAGCAACATTTCATTAGATCTGGCTGCGTATAGATAGGTATCATCAGGGCTAGTCAGTTGTTATCCATGTCAATCTACTAAAAACTTAAATTACTGCTACACCTAATAGTGCAGACCATAAGGGTCTAAGTATATAGGCCATAGTTTTCCCCATAGGTCATGACATCCTAGGCGAGGCTAGTGAAGTGCCTAATCCAAATATTTACGAAATCTCCCCACGTCAAAGTATCATTAACAAGTCAGGTTACCTAAAACCAATGCAAGCTTTTCAAACATGCATAGAGTGCAGGTGGCCAAGTGGTGGTGTTTTACAATCACCCAATTCGTGCATAACACCCAATGTTTTTACTGAGCTGTGTCTAACGAAAATTCGAGTGTGATTTTAGTGCATATGATATAGTATATAGCTTATCCTCATATTTCCCAACCATAACGACGAGTATGTAAAAAATTTTGCCAGAGTTTTGTTTGAAAAACGGATTATTTTTCAAAAAAAACCAGCATCTCTCAAGGAGACCCTCAACATGAGGATTTGTAGCATAACCTTGTCTTTGAAATTAAATCAAATTCTTTTCCAAAACATCCTCCTGAATCCCATAAATCTATTTCCAAGAAGAAGCTATCAGTGATACAGGATCTTTAGCACGAGTTGACATAGCCATAGTATGAGGGACTACACCTCTTACTACACAAAATGTTATACCTACCTCTACAGATGCATAAGTTTTTAGTCATAGGCCAAAACTTAGTGTATACAAATAGGGGGTATACAAACCAGTGGTTCATTTACTGTGAGCTCAAAGTAGATCAATCATTGATTAGCCGAGTGGTACCTGCTGATAGTGATAAAATTAAACAACTAAATCCAGCAACAATGTTTGTGAATATTATGCAGAACGGAAAGGCCCATCCTAGGGCCATACTTTGCTGTAAATACCCGATTATGATTTTTTTTTTAAAACCTTTATTTATTCTAGTCTGTACAAAAGTTACATATTGCAAGCCATATATTTTTTTACAAAAAGTAGAATTCAGGCCGGATTTCCCTGCAGCAGCAGCCTTCTCAGCCAGAGTTATTCCAGACATACCATACCTTCCATCTCTCAATCCATGTTCATATGCCAGACCCCTCTTAAAACATTCATAGGGTAGGTATATTTAAACACCATTATAGTACGCTCAGACAATGACCAGTTTATGAAACCTTAGTGTTAATTACTAATGAAGAATCATCGCCATATACAGTATCCATAATCAGCCAAACGAATTTGTGACTCATATGCAGTTAGGATGCACCTTACCAGTACCATATACGTTCCGATGATCCATGTTAAACCAACTAGTTAGTCATAGTTTCATGATTCCCTTACTTTGGCAATGTAACAAAACGCCCTGAAGAAGTACCAATGTCAGTATAGTCAAGCACACTCAGCCAGCAGTAAATTTATTATATGTTAACAACCTGATGTATTTCCACGGTTTAATGTAATGCTATTTTATGGATGGACATCCATCTAGCTCACTCTCTCTTAGTCCCAGTGCTACTCTAGATTAGTCATGCCATGCAAAAGCCAGTAGTATGTACATCAGCATGGACTCAATAGCAAGCCCATCTTACAGGACTAAATTAAAAATTGTTTCTTTACTATATAGTCAGAGGAAGGAGCAACAATACAGCAACCCATAAGTGCCTTATATTCACAGCCAGCTAACAGCTCAACTAGTGGCCCGCATATACTGAGCCCTATACAAAGCTTAGCAGGGTCAACTACTAGGTGATCTTTCCTTATGACATTTTTCAAAATATTCCAAGTATTATCAGGGCTTTAAAGATGCAATAGAGCAATCCCCACCTCAATCCAACCAACGGTAGACCAAGTACGGTGAACCAGAGTGAACCAGAGCTGAGTAAGGTGAACCAAACATATAATCACTGTTTATACGGGCTATCAACCAATAACAGATGTAGTTCCATAATGAACAAGTTAGCAAGCCTGAGTCATAAGGGCCAGGATGTATAGTAAGTAGCCCAATGGTTATGGCTAAAAAGGAAACATGTAACTAGAGTCCCGCAGCTATTGCCGAGCCAGAATCAAGAGGAGTTAAATGTACGACAACAATCATTATATTATGTTTCTTCAGAGAACAGACAAGTAATCCAATTTTTCAAGCCACAGCCTTCAAGAAGCATGCTAACCTGCGTAGCCTCGAGTTCATTCCCAGCAGTCGGTGTTGTCTTCTTCGGCATGATTACTAATGAAAGAATCTCTCCCTTCACCTCACTTAATCCCTCAATGCCAAAAAACAGACAGTAGCACAAACGATCTAAGTGAGAAGCACAAAGGGGCTCTCACCTTTATACATAGCAGGACATGTAGGAGTACTGAGAGGCATTCAAGGCGTTATTTCCCCGAGGCCTCGACACGTCTAGCCATGTTGAGCTCCGAAACCAGCTGTACGACACAGTAAAGCCTCCTGTAGAATCCGCAGGCTCAATTAGATGGTGTGGCATAGGTAGGCACAAGTCCCCATCAAATATCCGTGGAGGCATCGCCTTGTATGGCACAATTTCCACATGCGCAGAAATGCAAGGCTCGGTGAAGAGCAAGCCACGCTACCACTGGGTAGTCTCACAGTAAATTACCCAACAGTGAGAGCCAAGTCTTTAAAGGACTCGTCCCCCTTTTTTAAAAAGACCCCTATTGGTCCATGTGCTAGGTTAGTATCATGTGTTGAAAGGTTCGACTAGGGACACTATCGGTTAAGCCCTCAGCCACCCCGTATTTTAATCCAATACGGTCAAGCCTGCAATTAGTTGGATGTAGCTTGCAGACATTAGGTATAGTTTTTTTTACGCGGTGTAGTGAGCAAACCACATGTGTGTATGTTGTATGTGTGTGTACTGTTTATGCGGTCCCATCGGGCTTAGTATAGAATTATGTAGAGCAACAAGCCACGACGTGGGTGTGTATGTGTGAGTGTGTGTGTGTGTACGTGTGTGTGTGTGTGTGTGTGTGTGACTTCTGGAAATCAGACCGATTGTGAGCATGCCCGGCCATTCAGGCTAACAAGACCCATATGTGTGTGTATGGTTGATGCAGTTTCTTCTAGCATAGTATTTATGTAGCGTAAAGAGTCACCACTTGTGTGTGTGTGTGTGTGTGTGTGTGTGTGTGTGTGTGTGTGTGTGTGTGTGTGTGTGTGTGTGTGTGTGTGTGTGTGTGTGTGTGTGTGTGTGTGTGTGTGTGTGTGTGTGTGTGTGTGTGTGTGTGTGTGTGTGTGTGTGTGTGTGTGTGTGTGTGTGTGTGTGTGTAGCTATTTTAACATAATATATAAGACATAATTGTGAACTTTTACATTCAAAAGACATCTGGCTCCAGAATAAAGGAAATGATAAGTACAAAAACACCTCAATCTTTAAATTATCTATGTACATTGCTTGTAAGAATGAAGCCTCATTCCAGTATACAGATAGCTGAAGTACTTCCCGTGCAGTACGTGTATGTATAACCTTGTATTTGGACAACTGCTAAAAGCCAAAAAAAAACTTCTAAGATAAGATAGAGTCCTTACCTGCATCCATTCAAACAAAACAACAAATATGTTAGCCTTGGATGTGTTTTACAGGTATCAATGGACTATACCAATTGTTATCCATGTCCATCCTACAAACTTTTTTTAAACTTTACAAGCTTAGTCCAAAAAATAACCCCAAAGTTTTTAGAAAAAATATATTATTTTGATTAGAAGGCTATCACCCCTTCTAGTCCAAGTGTCTGAATCCCCCATCAATATTTTTATCAGTTTATAAGTTATCCTTCTAGACTAATGAAAACTCCACCACATGAAGTTATAAAAGAGGCTATTAGAAAATTCCATTTATAGTTCTACAAAGTATCAAGCTTGTTTATGTTTTTTTTTGGTCAAATACAGTTTATGCTCATCATGGTACAAGGGATCCTAAACATCCCCCAGTTTGTATATCACTTATATATCTTTGTAGCAAACAAAGTGGTAAGGAGCCTTTGCACAATCAAGCCAAACCTCAAGTCCAACCATGAAGTTAAAAAAGGAACAAATGTCATTATGTTTCTTGTTTCCAGTCTTACTCGTCATTGTGAATGTAAAGAAAGTACTACAATACCTTACCAAGACAAGCAGTAGCAAAACAAACCCAGTAACTGTAAGCATTGGGGTCAGAAAAAAACCATCCAATATCCGTATGCAACTGGGCCAAGCCTCGATTTTCCTTAATCTAAAACAGTGTGCATGTTGTAACCAGTACTGAGTCTAAAACCAAAAAGTCTCCCGGTGTATGCCTACCTTTAGTGGTAGAGGTTCATTTGAATGAATATGGTGTTTTAAGCAACATGGGCATTAAAAAAAACTAATTCTTGTTAAGAAATTACACCCGCCAAGTGAATGCAACAAATGTATATCTCCATCTTGCCCAAACTACCAAGTTAATGAGTCGGTATAGCATCGGTATGCAACTAGGGCAACCAGCCCCACAAACCATAAAAAACAATTTGCAGTAGGTCAATAAAGAACTCCTTATATTTACTTAGACCATTGGATGGGCCGTACCAGGCATTTATGTGATAGTGATCCATTATGCCATGCTTATGCAACAAGTCAATTCCAAACTACACTTGCCCATGCAAATATTGCATTATCTCATTCAAACAACCAAGTAATGAACCAATACAGCATCGGTAAGCACGGGGCAAACACTCATATAGTCCCAAGAAGAAACCACCAACATAAGTGTGCAGTAGGTCAAGAAAACCCCCCCTTTTTTTTAAAACATAGCCAACCCAAACAATTTACCAGGTATATGTGATACTGGTCCATGTACCATTCTTAATTGGCAGTGCCAAGTCAATCGCAAAGCCATTTCATGAATAGTAAGCACCTTTAGTCTGTTAGGTCATTAACGACACATTACTGTCTTGCCAAGCCAAGCGACATCAACCCCAAGTTTTGTCAACTACCATTGGATAACTAATGTATAGTGACAATACTTACCAACCAACCAAATTTAAACAAGCATTACTATGCTGAGTAAAGCAGTGAGCCATATCATCAAACTGATAGAGCAATACCATACTAGTTCTATTGTTAAAAACAATAGGTTTGCAGCGAAAGAATATGATAATCAAGCAGAGTAGACAACCTGTGTATTTTGTGTTGCAAGCTCCATATTTTGGTGCAGTATAGAAAAACACGGTCCCTTACTATTTATGCAAGTAAAAAATACATACAAAGCTAAGTCAGGGGCAGAGATGTACCCTCACCTCTCAAATAGAAGGAGGATGAAGGCCGTTGTCCCTGTGTAGCATGCAGAGTGATGAGTGGAGCGGTCCGTCCTAGGGATCCGAGACAACAAGGCTTCCTGTGGTGCAAAATGCTAAGGTAAAACAACCACACCGCCTTCACAGCCAGTTTTCAAAAGCCAATAAACCACTTTATTAGGCGTTTTAGTACTACTTATGATTTATAAGGTCCATATCCCATGGTGGATATATATTAAAACTAGGAGGCGTGTTTTAGTAGAAACCAAGATGTCAATTCTTGTATGCAAGTATTACAATGTGTGTGTGTGTGTGTGTGTGTGTGTGTGTGTGTGTGTGTGTGTGTGTGTGTGTGTGTGTGTGTGTGTGTGTGTGGTGTGTGTGTGTGTGTGTGTGTGTGTGTGTGTGTGTGTGTGTACCTGCCCTGTCCCAGGCACCAAACACAAAGGGTCGATAGTAGGCCCATTGTGAATGGGCCTACTACCTTATGAGAGTGATGAGAATTCTATGGTTGAAGTGTAACCCAAGCCAGTCATGCTGGGTAAGAGTTTGTAGAATTTTATTGATTATTTTGTTTCTATTAAATCCATTAAGGCAGTACTTTATTATTAATACCTTAATGTCCTCCTAGGCAAGGAGGTAAGTGGAGGAAGAGTAGATGATCAAGTCAAGTAGGCTGATACAAGTGCCAAGAGCCACATTGTGAGGCCTATTACTACTCTTTTTTATGAACTCAATAGGTGGCAGTTTAAGAAGATCTCTTTTCCATACAAATTTTTGGTCATATCCTCCTACACATGGTATATGAAGGGAAATAGAAAAGTTAAGGAATTGTACAGAAATACAAAAAAATCCATTGGGTGTTACAAACTCTTGTAAAGAAGTTGGTTCAATTTTTAGGCAGTTAGGATATATATGATAGATTTCCTCTAATAAGGCTTTATTGTTGATGCCTAGTAAGTCATCCATATAACTGTAAGTGTGTCCAAACAATGAAATTTTGTCATTTTTACTTTCCATGGCTTTGAGACACATTTGTATTCAAAGAAGGCAAGGTAAATATTACACATAAGTGGAGAGCAGGAGAACCCCATGGGGATGCTCAGGCTTTTGTTAAAGCATTGTCCACCAGAGACAATAGTACAGTTATCTTGTCTTGATTGAAGTGTAAGGGGTGTAAGGAGTATGTCTTCTTTATCCATCTAGGTTTTTTTGAAAGGGATATGTAGAAATGACTCTTCTTTCTAGCATTGGTAAAAGCCATTTTAATCACCTTTGCTAGTACATTTATTAAGCCAAGATCACCTTCTAAGGGAATGTTTTCATAACATTGAGTAATATCTGTTGAAAAGATATGGAAGATTTGTTTAGGGAGGTTAAGAGAAACCTCAGTAGAGTTTTTTGTTATCCAGAAGGAGTTGTAATGTATTTGTAAAAAGACGTGGAAAATCTTTTGTTTAGAGGCACAAATAAGTTCAAACTCAACTAATATCAGGTCAACACATAGAGTGATATCCTTGGTGATATCAGTAAAGATACCATTAGAAGCATCAGATATCCATGTGAATTTTATGTTTATGTATTTTATAGGTGGGAGAAAGTACTGGTAGTTTAGTGTCCTGTTGAGTATAGCCTAAAGTATCTAAGTGTCTAGAGATGTCATTGGTAACAGTTTGTAGGGAAGTGTTAATTCTAGTGAATTCCCTCCCAGAAACCCAAAACTAAGCATCTTTCCAAGCTAGGTTGTTGCATATAAGAGTGGACAATTAGAGCTTTTATCTAGCCCGACTATGAACCAATTTTTGGCCAAATTGTGAAAATCATGAGCAAGTTGCGGTGTTAACCAAGAGTTATCAGTTGATAACCATTTTCTCAGTATTTGCGAGATTTTTTGAGAAAAACAACCTTCCACAACTTCTGTTAAGTCCAGTAGGATTGTCTTCTGCAGCTGGAGAGAACTAACAAGGTCAGTTAGGAAGCTAAGTAAAGTTGATAGAGTGAGATATGGGTTTTTGGGGAAGTTAGGTATGTGATTGAGCCCATTGGCCAAAATTTTTTTGTATTCTGGTATTTTCAATGATCCTAAGATCACAAGTACAAACATGCATACCATATGTATCAAAGTTCTTGCAAAATGAGATAAACTAACTGCTTGTACATTCGCGAACCAATTCATTTCGAAGAAAATCATTATTGTAAACCAAGTTTTTAATGGGTTGTTGATACCTCCAACCAATAAGTATTTTATCGAGTATTTTATGATTGCCAAAAAGTAGGTCAAAGCACTCACAAAAACTACCTTAGGTTGTATCTGTTACCATATACATGTGGTAGTGATGTGTGTGAACACACTAGGACCGCCTGGGCATTTTTTCCCTCTTTAGGAGGTTTTTGCCCCCGTGGAGTGTATATATGCCCATCACTCTAGGGCTATCCATCTTTTCATTGCACACTAAGTAATACACTCTTAGTTGTGTGCCTTCAGCTTCCTTTGTCTTCTCCAAGCTGTGTGTGTTTTCCTGCAACCCTAATTCCAACAATTGGCATCAGAGCAGGTTGCGTCCTCTTGGGCTTCGTCGCCAGCAGCTCCAGCACATGCCTGCTCGTTTTCTCCGATTTCAGTAAGCTTTTGGTGAGCGTTCACAGGTTGACAAAAATTTTGAGCAATCTCGTAGAGCTTTGTCTGCTCAGATTTCTGATTCGGGCTCATTTCAGCCTCCGTTTCACTACAATCAGGTCTGCACAAGCAATTTCATCATTTTGTGCAAAATTTTTGTCAGTGTCGTTTTCTGCATAACAGGTCCTATACAGTCTATTGCGGGTTGTGATATATAGCATGTGCTAGTCTCATTCGATTTCTCCTCATTTTGGGCAGTTTTCACATCAAGTGCAGACATTTTCCATAGCTGACAACAACACAGATGTGTTCAAGATGTTTGCTGCTAAGGACAGGTTGGATGGGTACAACTACCCTATGTGGGCTTACATGATGCAACATGTTCTTGTGTCAAAGGGCATCTGGAATATTATACAGGGCATTGATGTATGTCATGGTTCTGAGGATGTAGCCGATGTTGAAGATGTTGCAGGTCTTGCTGCAAGAATTTCTACTAGTAGAGTTGTTTTGCGTACGGAAGAACAAGCTCGTTAGGATGTAAAGGATGCGCATGCTCATGCATTGATTGCGTTGTCTATGAAGTGCACCATTACTCCTCACATTCGTTCAGTGAAATCTACAAAACAGACTTGGGATATTCTAGCAGGTCTTTATGCAAGCCGCAATGAGGCTAAAATTACTTTGCTGCGTAAATAGCTAGAATCAAAGATTATGCATGAGGAAGATGATATGGACACTTTCCTTGCTGGTGTCAAGGATATCAATGAGCAACTTAGTTCTGCAGGTGAAGTCATTTCAGACAATTTCCTTGTGTAGACTGTTTTTCATACCTTACTAAATTCATACCAGACTTTTGCTAGTACTTGGAGACTGATGAATCAAGGAAATCCTCAAGTTGTCAAGTTTGATGCATTATGCACATTGTTGTTGCAAGAGTCACTTTCCAAAAAAAAACAGGACTAGGTAGTGAACAGTTGAACAAGCTTTTATTGCTTCTCAAAGAAAGGGTGGTACTTGCAATGCAGCCACTTCTTATGGTTCTGCTACGAGTGGCAAAACTTCTGTTCCTAATGCTTCTCCTAGCAGAAATTCATCTGGAAATTTTGGTGATAAGGGAAAAAAGAAGATGTGTTGTCATTATTATAAAGCTAATGAACACTTGATCAAGCAGTCTCCTAAGTTGAAGGCCAAAGAGGCTAAGAAGAAAGAGGGTGGTCCCACTCCAAATTTTGGTTCCACTACAAATGTAGCCATTGTTGAGTCTTCTGTGAAAGGAGATTGTGATGTTGATGTTGATGCAGAATGGGCTTTTAGTGCAGAGTGCACTTACAATTCTGTTGTCCATGATGCATGCATGTCAATTGCTGTAGATTCACATGTGTGCTATTTTGGCAGTGTTGCTACAAAGCACATTACCTCACATCGTGAATTGTTCACCTCTCTTGAGTCTGTCCCACATGGGAATTCAGTCACTTGTGCCAACAATGCCTCTTATCCGGTTTAGGGAGTTGGAAAGATTGTGATTACTGCTACAAATGGCATTTCTTTTACACTTGTTGATGCACTTTATGTACATGGGATCAAGAAGAATCTTTTGTCTATATCTGCACTTGCTAGACTTGGACTTGTAGTCAAATTTGTAAATGAAAGATGTACAGTTCATGATCTCAGTTTTGGTGATGAAATTGTGGTCTTTTGTGTCGTGGGCCATATAAGCTCACTTTGTATGACAAGTGTGGACAAAATTTTGCAAATGCAGTCGCAAATTCAATGGTTGTGTCAGATGCAAAATTGTGGCATGCACGTTTTGGGCATCTGAATTTTGCCAGTTTGTTGCGTTTGTAAAAATCTGATATGGTTGCTTCTTTGCCGCCTCTTGAAGCACCTGTCAAACATGTTTGTGAAGGCTGTATTTTGGGTTAAATGCAGTGTTCTAAGTTTCCAAAGGATGGTTCAGTTAGGGCCACATGCAGGTTGCAGCTTGTGCATAGTGATATTTGTGGGCCCACACAAACTCTGTCCTTGGGCAATTACCTTTACTTCGTGACTTTCATTGATGATTACTCCAAGCATGCATGGGTATTTCCGCTTAAAGAAAAGTCCAACATTTTTATGTGCTTCAAACATTTTTTGGCTATGGCTGAAAATGTATCAAAATGTACTATGGGCACCCTCCATTCCAATCGAGGGGGGAGTATATGTCTCATGAATTTAATGCATTTTTGGCTAATCATGGGGTAAAACACCAATGTAGAGTGCCTTATACACCTCAGTAAAATGGTGTTGCTGAGAGGAAAAATAGGTCACTTACAAAAATGGCACGATGTATGGTCAAAAGTCAAGCTTTGCCGCATTCTTTTTGGGAGGCCATCATGTGTGCCACTTATGTACTTAACAAGTGTCCTACAAAAGCTTTGCAGTCTATTACTCCATATGAAGCATGGCATGATAGAAAGCCTTCTATTGAGCACATGCATGTTTTTTGTTGTTTGGTGTTGGAATAGGGTTGCAGAGAAACGCACACAGCTTGGAGAAGACGAAGGAAGCTCAAGGCACACAATAAAGAGTGTGTTACTTAGTGTGCAATGGAAAGATAGATAGCCCTAGAGTGATGGGCGTATATACAATGCACGGGGGAAAAAACCTCCTAAAGAGGGAAAAAATGCCCCAGCGATCCTAGTGTGTTCCCACACATCACTACCACATGTATATGATAACAAATCCCCCCCTGGAGTGATGCGGTGAACGAGAGCTAACACATGAGTAAAGGGAAGTGCCATGCCCTAAGGACATGATCAGTCCACAAAGGGGAGTAATCCCAAAGCTTTGCGGAAAGCTTCAAGCTTCTCATGAGACAATGCCTTTGTGAAAAGATCTGCAAGGTTGTCCTGTGTTGGCACATAAGCCAAGCTAATCTCTCCTGTTGAGAGCCTCTCCCTGCAATAGTGATAATGCACCTCAATGTGCTTTGTGCGAGCATGAAAAACTGGGTTCCTCGCAATTGCCAATGCGCTCTGACTGTCAGTGTAGATAGTGTTGGCAGTGTCCTGTCCAACACCCAAATCAGCCATAAGGCATCTGAGCCATACACACTCAACCATAGCTGTGAAGACTGCCATGTACTCAGCCTCACAACTTGAAGTGGCCACAGTAGGTTGCTTCTTTCTCAACCATTATATACATGAACTACCAAGCATGAAACAAAAAACACTTGTGGACACTTGCGTGTCAAAACAACGAGCCCAATCTGAGTCCGAAAAATCATGTAAGTCTAGCGGCAATGATCCCCCCTGGGATAAAACAAGCCAAGATGTAAAGTGTCACTAAGGTAGCGGAAAATCCTCTTGAGAGCCTGCCAATGCTTAGACCATGGGCTATGCATAAATTTGCTGACTACAAACTGAATATCTGGCCTTGTGTTGCATACATAAATGAGGTAGCTAACAGTAGTTTGGTAAAGAGTGACATCAGTAAGATCGCCAGCATCATGTAGACTCAACTTCAAACCTGTTTCCATGGGAGTGGCAATAGGTTTGCAATCCTCAAGTCCAAACTTACATAGCAATGTCTCTATGTAACTTTTCTGACACAAGGCAATACCACCATCACACTTGATTAAACTGTATACCCAAGTAATGATGCAACAGCCCCAAATCTTTCATCTTGAAAGTAGCATTCAAATCAGCCTTAAATTCAGCAATATGTCTCTCATTTGGTCCAGTGATCAGCAAATCATCGACGTAAAGAACCACAATGAGAAGTACATCACCCTCACGCTTTACATACAATGTGCTTTCTGTTGGACTGTTACAAAAGCCTCGTTTAACCAAATGAGTGTCAGCTTTCTCATACCAAGCACGAGGAGATTGCTTCAACCCATGCAAAGCCTTCTTACATCTGCACACTTTGTCCTCTTGTCCTTTTATGACAAAACCGCGAGGCTACGTTACATAAACATCCTCAAATATGTCACCATTCAAGAAAGCAGTAACAATGTCTGATTGATGTACATCCCAACCAAAATGAGCTGCCAATGCACATAGAAAATGCACAGTAGTCATACGACAAGTGGGAGAAAAAGTCTCTTCATAATCTATGCCTTTTTGCTATGCATAACCATTTGCAACAAGTCGAGCCTTATGGCGATCAATCTCACCATCCGGCTTTCATTTCAACTTGTAAACTCACTTCGTACCAATGGCCTTTTTTCCAGGAGGCAAATCACATAAAGTCCATGTGTCATTTTTGATAAGTGCATCATATTCTGATTGCATGGCAGTGATCCAATTTTTTGAATTCTGTGCTTCATCAAAAGACAGAGGCTCCTCAACATCATGTAAGCTAGACACAGCCAAAGCATAACAATCTGATGCATAAGATGCATGGCGAGAGCCTGAACGAGTACGACTAGACAAAGGTGCATCCAATTTACTATCACGCAAAGTGTGCACTAGCCATTCTCGCATACCTCTAGCCTACTCATTTTCAGCCCTTTCCTCATCAAGTACATCATTTACATCGACATCACTAATAGGCTGATCTACAACATTTTCAGAAACCCCCATAGGCTGTACATTTGCCTCATTGGAGCTTACATTTGTATTTCCACCACTGAAAAGAGGCAACAAAGTGTCATAAATGTCATGTGAGCTTACATTACTGTCTCTAGTACATGACAGCAAGGGCTGAACAGAATCTTCCACAAACACTACATCCTGTGAAACCAGAATACGCTTTGTTTGCGGATGGTATAACTTGTAACCTTTGCTTTCAGCACTATAACCAACAAAAATATATTTGACAGCCTTATCATCCAATTTTCTGCGTTGTGTTTGTGGCACCAAAGCATATGCCAAACAGCCAACAACACGAATGTGCTCAATAGAAGGCTTTCTATCATGCCATGCTTCATACGGAGTAATAGACTGCAAAGCTTTTGTAGGACACCTGTTAAGTACATAAGTGGCACATGATGGCCTCATGCCAAAAAGAATGCGGCAAAGCTTGACTTTTGACCATACATCATGCCATTTCTGTCAGTGACCTGTTTTTCCTCTCAGCAACACCATTTTGCTGAGGTATATAAGGCACTGTACATTGGTGTTTTATCCCACGACTAGCCAGAAATGCATTAAATTCATGAGACATATACTCCCCCCTCGATCGGAATGGAGGGTGCCCAAAGTACATTTCGAGACATTTTCAGCCATAGCCAGAAATTGTTTGAAGCACATAAAAACTTCGGACTTCGCTTTAAGCGAAAATACCCATGCATGCCTGGAGTAATCATCAATGAAAGTCACGAAGTAAAGGTAATTTCCCAAGGACGGAGTTTGCATGGGCCCACAAACATCACTATGCACAAGCTGCAACCTACATGTTGCCTGAACTAAACCATCCTTTGGAAAATTAGAACGTTGCATCTTATCCAAAATACAGCCTTCACAAACATGTTTCACAGGTGCTTCAAGAGGCGGCAAAGAAGCAACCATATCAGATTTCTGCAAACTCAGCAAACTCGCAAAATTCAGATGACCAAAACGTGCATGCCAAACTTTTGCATCTAAAATAGCCCTTGAATCTGCAACATAATTTGCAAAATTTTGTCCACACTTGTCATACAAAGTGAGCTTATATATAAGAGACCACGGCATAAAAGGTCAGATGCAACAATTTCATCATCAAAACTGAGATCATGAATTGTACAACTGTCATCCACAAATTTGACTACAAGTCCAAGTCTAGCAAGTGTGGATACACACAAGAGATTCTTCTTGATCCCAGGTACATAAAATGCATCAACAAGTGTGAAGGAACTACCATTTGCAGCAGTCAGCTCAATCTTTCCAACTCCCTGAACCGGATAAGAGGCATTGTTGGCACAAGTGACTGAATTCCCATGAGGGACAAACTCGAGAGAGGTAAACAATTCACGATGTGAGGTAATATGCTTTGTAGCACCATTGTCGAAATACCACACATGTGAATCTATAGCAACTGACAAGCATGCATCATGGACAGCAGGATTGTAAGTGCACTTTGCACTAAAAGCCCATTCTGCATCAACATCAACAACATAGTCTCCTTTCAGAGAAGACTCAACAATGGCTGCATTTGTAGTGGAACCAGCATTTACAGTGGAACCACCCTCTTTCTTCTTAGCCTCTTTGGCCTTCAACTTAGGACATGACTTGATCAAGTGATCATTAGCTTTACAATAATGGCAACGCATCTTCTTTTTTCCTTATCACCAAAATTGCCAGACGAAGTGCTGCCAACAGAAGCATTGGGAACATAAGTTTTGCCACTCACAGCAGAACCATAAGAAGTGGTTGCATTGCTGTTACCACCCTTTCTTTGAGAAGCAATAAAAGCATGTTCAATTGCACGTTGTCTAGTCCTACTTTTTCTGGAAAGTGACTCTTGCAACAGCAATGTGCATAATGCATCAAACTTGACAACTTCTGATTTTCTTGGGTCATAAGTCTCCAAGTACTAGCAAAAGCCTGGTAAGAATCTGGTAAGACATCAAGAAAAATCTGCACAAGGGAACTGTCTGAAATGACTTCACCTGCAGAAATAAGGTGCTCGTTGATATCCTTGACGCTAGCAAGGAAAGTGTCCATATCATCTTTCTCATGCATAATCTTCGACTCCAGCTCTTTACTCAGCAAAGCAATTTTAGCCTCATTGCGACTTGCATAAAGACCTGCTAGAATATCCCAAGCCTGTTTTGCAAATTTTGTTGAACGAATGTGAGGAACAATGGTGCGCTTCACAGACAACGCAATCGATACATGATGTTGTGCGTCCTTTACATCCCAACGAGCTTGTTCTACCGTAGGCAAAACAACTCTAATAGCAGCAATCCTTGCAGCAAGACCTACAACATCCTCAACATTGCCTACATCCTCAGAACCAGGACATACATCAATGCCCTGCACAATGTTCTAGACGCCCTTTGACACAAGAACATGTTGCATCATACATAGGGTAGTTGTCCCCATCCAACCTGGCCTCAACAGCAAACATCTTGAACACATCTGTGTTGTTGTTGTCATCCATGGTAAATGTTGCACCTGATGTGAAAACTGCCCAAAAATAGGAGAAACAGAGCTGGAACAACACGTACTATATAGCACAAACCGTAGAAGACTGTTAAGGCACCTGTTATACAGAAATTGGCACTGACAAAAGTTCTGCACAAAATGACAAAATTGCCTGTGCAGACCTGCTTGTAGTGGAAACGGAGGCCGAAATGAGCCCGAATCAAAAATCTGAGCAGATGTGTGTTGGAGCAGCTGGCGACTAAGCCCGGGAGGATGTAGCCTGCTCTGATACCAATTGTTGGAATTAGGGCTGCAGAGAAACGCACACAGCTTGGAGAAGACGAAGGAAGCTCAAGGCACACAATAGAGAGTGTGTTACTTAGTGTGCAATGGAAAGATAGATAGCCCTAGAGTGATGGGCATATATACAATGCACGGGGGGAAAACCTCCTAAAGAGGGAAAAAATGCCCCGGCGGTCCTAGTGTGTTCACACACATAACTACCACATGTATATGGTAACATTTGGCATATGCTTTGGTGCCACAAACATAGCGTAGAAAATTGGATGACAAGGCTGTCAAATGTATTTTTGTTGGTTATAGTCCTGAAAGCAAAGGTTACAGGTTGTATCATCCGCAAACAAAGCATATTTTAGTTTCACGAGATGTAGTGTCTGTGGAAGATTCTGTTCAGCCCTTACTATCATGTACTAGAGACAATAATGTAAGATCACAGGACATTTATGACACTTTGTTGCCTCTTTTTAGTGATGGAAGTTTTTAGTGATGGAAGTTCGAATGTAAATTCCAATGAGGCAAATGTACAGCCTATGGGGGTTTCCAAAAATGTTACAGATCAGCCTATTACTGATGCCGATGTATTTGATGTACTTGATGAGGAAACGGTTAAAAATGAGTAGGCTAGAGGTATGCCAAAATGGCTGGTGAATACATTGTGTGATAGTAAATTGAATGCACCTTT
The DNA here is from genome assembly GCF_014529385.1 of Adiantum capillus-veneris. Classification (NCBI taxonomy): domain Eukaryota; kingdom Viridiplantae; phylum Streptophyta; class Polypodiopsida; order Polypodiales; family Pteridaceae; genus Adiantum; species Adiantum capillus-veneris. Next base: position 141,483,282 of record NC_140948.1, read on the forward strand.
GTCTAGTCGTACTTGTTCAGGCTCTCACCATGCATCTTATACATCAAATTGTTATTCTTTGGTTGTGTCTAGCTTACATGATGTTGAGGAACCTCTCTCTTTTGATGAAGCACAGAATTCAAAAAATTGGATGGCTGCCATGCAATCAAAATATGATGCACTTGTAGAAAATGACACATGGACTTTATGTGATTTCCCTCCTCGCAAAAAGGCCATTGGTACAAAGTGGGTTTACAAGTTGAAACACAAGCCGGATGGTGAGGTTGATCGCCATAAGGCTCGACTTGTTGCAAAAGGCTATGCGCAACAAAAAGGCATAGATTATGAAGAAACTTTTGCTCCCACTTGTCGTATGACTACTGTTCATTCTCTATGTTCATTGGTAGCTCATTTTGGTTGGGATTTACATCAATCAAACGTTGTTATTGCTTTCTTGAATGGTGACATATTTGAGGAGGTTTATGTAACACAGCCTCGCAGTTTTGTCATGAAAGGACAAGAGGACAAAGTGTGCAGATGTAAGAAGGCTTTGTATGGATTGAAGCAATCTCCTCGTGCTTGGTATGAGAAAGCTGACACTTATTTGGTAAAACGAGGCTTTTGTAACAGTCCAACAGAAAGCACATTGTATGTAAAGCATGAGGGTGATGTACTTCTCATTGTGGTTCTTTACGTAGATGATTTGTTGATCACTGGACCAAATGAGAGACATATTGTTGAATTTAAGGCTGATTTGAATGCTACTCTCAAGATGAAATATTTGGGGTTGCTGCATCATTACTTGTGTATACAGTTTAAGCAGTGTGATGGTGGTATTGCCTTGTGTCAGAAAAGTTACATAGAGACATTGCTATGTAAGTTTGGACTTGAAGATTGCAAACCTATTGCCACTCCCATGGAAACAAGTTTGAAATTGAGTCTTCATGAAGCTGGCTTTGTATGGGTGATCTTGCTTAGACCCTAGGCTTTGCAACACGAGGCCGGATATTTAGTTTGCAGTCTCATAGGTCATCAGATGCATAGCCCAGGGTCTAAGCATTGGCAAGCTGTCAAGAAGATCTTCTGCTACCTTAGTGGCACTTTACATCTTGGCTTGTTTCATCCCAAGGGGTGATCATTTCCGCCAGACTTACATGCTTTTTTGGACTCAGATTGGGCTGGTTGTTTTGACATGCAAGTGTCCATTAGTGGTTTTTGTTTCATGCTTGGCAGTTCATGTATATCATGGTTGATCAAGAAGCACCCTATTGTGGCCACTTCTAGTTGTGAGACTGAGTACAAGGCAGTCTTCGCAACTACGGTTGAGTGTGTATGGCTCAGATGCCTTATGGCTGATTTGGGTATTGGACCGGACACTGCCAACACTATCTACACTGACAGTCAGAGTGCATTGGCAGTTGCGAGGAACCTAGTTTTTCATGCTCGCACAAAGCACATTGAGGTGCATTACCACACGTCAGGGAGTGGCTCTCAGCAAGAGAGATTAGCTCGGCTTATGTGCCAACACAGGACAACCTTGCAGATCTTTTCACAAAGGCATTGTCTCGTGAGAAGCTCGAAGCTTTCTGCAAAGCTTTGGGTTTACTCCCCTTTGTGGACTGATCATAACCTCAGGGCATGGCACTTCCCTTTACTCATGTGCCAGGTCTTGTTCATCGCATCACTCCAGGGAGAATTTGTTACCATATACATGTGGTAGTGATGTGTGTGAACACACTAGGACTGCCGGGGCATTTTTTCCCTCTTTAGGAGGTTTTTTTCCCCCGTGCATTGTATATACGCCCATCACTCTAGGGCTATCCATCTTTCCATTGCACACTAAGTAAGACACTCTCAGTTGTATGCCTTGAGCTTCCCTTATCTTCTCCAAGCTGTGTGTGTTTTCCTACAACCCTAATTCCAACAGTATCCAGTCAAGAAGTACATTATGGAAGAGACAGCGTACATAGGTGAAGTCTTCGTTTGGAGCTTTTTTATTGCGAATCCATCTTCCACAAGGGCTCGTGATAACCTGCATGTTCATCACGGATTACATTTTCAAGAAAATTCTTGATACGAGAGTTTCTGCCTCTTCCCCTAGTGTAGCTATGAGACTTCCCTCGATTAGAGGAAGAGCTAGGTGTCAAAAAATAAGTAAAGGAGTTGGGAGTAGTAAGAGAGTTCGGCCTTTTCAAAGAACGGGAATCATCCTCATCAATACATGGCTTGAGTAAGCTAGTGATTATCTTTACTCCTTTGTAATTAGCATAAATGGTAAGATAGATCCCGGGTTCATCATATTTTAGTTCCTTCAAGATATCCAGCATTAGTCCTCGAAAGATGTTAAAGCCAATCTGAGCAATTACAATCTTTTTTGCTTGGCCACCCAACTAGGAGCAAATAAGGGAGAGGTGAAAGTCTACGGTTTTTTTAGGGAAGAGTAGGTCAAGATGGTTGAGAATATACCAAATGGCATGATCAAACCACATGATGATGGATTCACACAAGGCTTTTGGGTCAAGAAATTTGTAGTCACATTTTACATATGGCCAAAAAACATTCCAAATGGATTTTGTGTAGAAATCCGGGTTGCTTTTGGCAAACTCCATGTTACCCTTTGTTCGAATGTAGAGGCCAGTATGGGAAGGTAATTTAGAATGGTCAATGAGATTCAAGTTGAAGGGGGATTTTATGAGTTTCCCTTTGTCAAGGAACTGTCCACCTTTCAGGATCTTGAGTCTGCAGTCTTTGACAGTAGAGGCAGGGAGATTAGCAAGGTAAACCCAGGTTTCACTTAACATAGGTGCTAAAAAAGCTTTGTCGAGTAAGACCCAAAGCTGATGGTCTACCCCAAAAGACTCGAATTCTATCTGCCTAACAGGTAAGAAAGGAAATACTTTAGAGATTTTTGGTACCATTTCCAAGAGGTTGGAGTCATTGAGGGAGCAAAGATTACTCTGAAATTCTTTGACAGCTTCTAGAGTCGCACTATCCTCACAAAAGATACCACCAGTTTGAGGTATAGTAGGGGTAGCCGGAGTACTAATAAAAGATGGATTGAGGCCGCATAGTTTCTTCAAAAATTTAGATAGATCAGCCCCAGAAGAGGAGAATAGGGCAAGCTCTTGTTGGCATTGTAAAGAGAGTATGGGAAGCTGAGCAATGTATTGGGAGATCAAATTTACACCCTCCTTGGAATCCTTGTCTAAGGTAGCCAAAACTTTGACCCAATCATTAAAAGATAACATGTGTAAGACATCTTTTTTTCTGAGGTAAGAGGTGAATCATATATTAGTTGAGATGTATCCAAGCTGCTAATACATCTGAGGACAAGAGATGTAGCCACAGAGAGGGGTTTAGAGGTCAATTCCAATCCTTGCAAGAGAGCAAGGGTCTACAATATATCAAAAAAGTTAGTGAGGTTGTGACTACTTTTAGTAGTAAATAATACAATCGTTGGCCTTCCTAGCAAAGAAAGGTCGGGTTCGAACTGCCAGGGCATTTACAGGTTTATGTCTTTAAGGTACAACTTAATCTGCTCAAGAATCTTTGTATGATTCTCAGTTTTGTGTCTAACCCTCATGTGAGTAGTCATTCTAAAGTGTTTGTGGTCCTGAAAGAAAATAAATAAACATAAATAGGATTAGTTATAGTAGATTGGGCCTGCAAACCTTAAACCGGCAAAGTCAAAAACTATAATAGCCGTGAGCAGGAAACAAGAAAAATAGTCTATGAAGGACCATCTAACACCAGTCAACCAATAAAGGGATTATAGACTATGGGTCCATCCTAGAACTACGTTTCAGAACAAGTTTTCAAAGCCAGCATCCTGGTTTCACCATAAAAATGGAAAAACCTTATGTTTAGGATGTGTGTGTAGTTGTTTTAAATAATAAATAAGACATAATTGAACTTTTACATTCAAAAGACAGCTTGACTCCAGAATAAAGAAAATGATAACTACAAAACAACTCAATCTCATAATTATCTTTGTACAATGTTTGTAAGAATGAAGCCTCATTCCAGTATACAGATAGCCAAAGTACTTCCCTTGCAGTAGGTGTATGTTAATCTTGTATTTGGACAATTGCTTTAAGGCCAAAAAAACCTTCTAAGATAAGATAGAGTTCTTACCTGCATCCATCCAAACAAGACAACAAATATGTTAGCCTTGGATGTGTTTTATAGGTATCAATGGACTATAACATTTGTTATCCATGTCCATCTTACAAACTTTTTTTAAACTTTACAAGCTTAGTTCAAAAAATAACCCCAAAGTTTCTAGAAAAAATGTATTATTCTGATTAGAAGGCCATCACCCCTTCTAATCCAAATGTTTGAATCCCCCATCAATATTTTTATCAGTTTATAAGTTATCCTTCTAGACTAATGAAAACTCCACCACATAAAGCTATAAAAGAAGATTGTTTATGTTTGTTTTAGGTCAGATACAGTTTATGCTCATCATGGCACATGGGATCCGAAACATCCCCCAGTTTGTATATCACTTATATATCTTTCTAGCAAACCAAGTGTTAAGGAGCCTTTGCGAAATCAAGACAAACCTCAAGTCCAACCATGAAGTTAAAAAAGGAACAAATGTCATTATGTTTCTTGTTTCCAGTGTTACTCGTCATTGTGAATGTAAAGAAAGTACTCCAATACCTTAAAAAGAGGACCAGTAGCAAGACAAACCCAGTAATTGTAAGCATTTGGGCCAGAAAAGAACCATCCAATGTCTGTATGTAGTTGGGCCAGCCCCGATTTTCCTTAAGCCAAAACATTGTGCGCATTGTAACCAGTACTAAGTCTAAAACCAAAAAGTCTCCCGGTGTATACGTACCTTTAGTGGCAGAGGTTCATTTGAATGAAAATAAGAGGGGCATCAAAAAACCTAATTATTGTTAAGAAATTACACCCTCCAAGTGAATGCAACAAATGTACTGCTTTATCTCACCCAAACTACCAAGTTAATGATGGTATAGCATTGGTATGCAACCGGGGCAACCACCCCCACAAACCATAAAAAACACTTCGTAGTAGGTCAAAAAAGAACTCCTTATATTTACTTAGCCCACCCAATGGGCCTTACCAGGCATTTATGTGACAGTGATCCATTATGACATGCTTATGCGACAGTATCAAGTGAATCCCAAACTACACCTGCCTATGCAAATATTGCATTATCTCTTTCAAACAACCAAGTAATGAACCAGTATAACATTGATAAGCACCCGGGGCAAAAACCCCTACAGTCCCAAGAAGAAACCACCAACATAAGTGCACAGCAGGTCAAGAAAACCCCCCTTTTTTAGAAAACTAGCCAACCCAAACGGTTTACCAGGTATATGTGACAGTGGTCAACGTACTAGTATTAATCGGCAGTACCAAGTCAATCCCAAAGCCATCTCATGAATAGTAAGCACCTTTAGTCTTTTAGGTCATTAATGACACAATATTGCCTTGCCAAGCCAAGCGGCATCAACCCCAAGTTTTCTCAACTACCAGTGAATAACTAATGTAGAGTGACAATACTTACCGACCAACCAACCTTAAACAAGCATTACTATGCTGATAAAAAAAACCCACAACGAGCCATATCATCAAGCTAATAGAGCAACGCCATACTAGTTCTACTGTTATAAACAATAGGTTTGAGCGAAATAATATGATAATCAAGCAGAGTAGCCAACCTGCGTAATTTGTGTTGCAAGCTTCATATTTCAATGTAGTATAGAAAAACACAGTCCCTTACGATTTATGCAAGCAAAACATACATACAAAGTTAAGTGAGGGGCAGAGATGCGCCCTCACCTCTTAAATAGAAGCCCTCACGTCTTAAATAGAAGGAGGATGAAGTCCACCGTCCCTATGTAGCGTGCAGAGTGATGAGAGGAGCGATCCCGTCCTGAGGATCCGAGACAGCGAGGCTGCTTGTGATTTCGAATGCCAAGGTAAAACAAGCACAATGCCTTCACGGCCAGTTTTCAAAAGGCAGTAAACCACTTTATTAGGCTTTTTAGTACTACTTATGATTTATAAGGGCCATATCCCATGGTGGACATATATTAAAACTAGGAGGTGTGTTTTAATAGAAGCCAGGATGTCAATTCTTGTATGCAAGTACTACAGTGTGTGTGTATGTGTGTGTGTGTGTGTGTGTGTGTGTGTGTGTGTGTGTGTGTGTGTGTGTGTGTGTGTGTGTGTGTGTGTGTGTGTGTGTGTGTGTGTGTGTGTGTGTGTGTGTGTGTGTGTGTGTGTTTGATTGAAAAATCCCATCACTTAGAATCATATACTGAGAGAACTTAAATACTGTTTGCACTTATCTTCTGAATACAACAAAGAAAAGTAGAACTTTTTTAATTATAAAAATTGTTACAAGATCCTTTGGTACATAAAAAATATATAGGAGCTTAGCCGAAACTCCTATCAGATGAAAGCAGGGATCTTTACCTGCCAACCAACCACAAGTACAATCAATTAGAATTAATTTGCACTAAATGGGTGACAGATACATCAAGCAATCCCCACTGCTTGTTATCGTTGTCACACCTTGAAGCCCAACCCTACTCCTAGGTATATGTTACATTTTCTTTTTCTTGTCTATGTAAGTATGGTCGAGTACGGTCTATGAAATTTTTAACACTAGAATGGTAACCTAACATGACATAAAAGTGTCCTTTCAGGGTTTTGGGAAAAATTTCCAAAACCATAGTAGATCCACTATGGAAAAAATGAGAAACTTGTAATTTTTCTCATCCCTTGGTCACTACAAGCCTCCAAAGTTGATGGACCAGTGCATTTTGCCCAAAACAGCAATTTCTTACGGTTGATTGCATATAAATAAGAGTGGGGATTTTTGTAGGACATGAGATAAAATGCCCCGTTAACTTCAGTGGGTTGGTGACCAAAACATATGGTTGCTTTGACCTCACCAATTTTTTTTTGGGAAAAAAAAGTAGGTACAAAAAAGTTGCATTTTTGCCATTCTGCGGACCTATCATCAAAGTTTCTATAGTCACACTCAATACAGATACTATATACATGTTTTCTTAGTTCCCTTTGGGCCTTTGGATTCAAAAGGAGCCATGGAGCATGTCAAAAGGATAATGAATCTCTTACAATTGGAACTTTGGGGGCAATGATAAAGTGCTAAATATAGCAAACATGAAAAAATTGGGTTTAGCATTATGACCTCTAGAAACCCATAGAAACTACTCAATATCTAGCCAAGTTTGTAGTCTATAATTATGGTTACTACCTACAAAATACACACAATTTGCCTAAGAAACTAGAAATATTGAGAAAGTTATACTTGCTACTCTAAAATGTATCGTATCCTTCAGTCAATCAAAAAACTCAACCATCATCATATACTATGCTATATAGCATATTAGGTCCCCCAAAACTCAAGGAAGATTAGCTTTATGTTAAACATTACACTTATATAATCAAAATTGAATTTAGATATCAAGAAAGCCACCAAAAAAATCATAAAAGTGCTGATTTTGGCCAAAAAATAGGATTATGCAATTCTTGTAAATTGGCCATAACTTTCAATTTTAACACTTAGCTCTCCCTACAAGCATCAAAACATGTTGAGAACTATGAAGGCCTAACCTCTAGCCATCTAAACCTCACAAACATGAAGTTTAAAATGGTATAGTTGCCAGAAATTGAAAAAAAGCCAAAAACAAGACCCGTTTTTTCACACAGTTTAGGTTCAAAAATGTTGTGCAAGAGTAAAGTTAATGGTGAGATTGATACTTTAAAAAAAAAGGTAAGTTTTTTTCAGCTCATAAGGCAACTTTGTGGATATATAGCACCTAGAAATTCATTTTCATACTCTTCAAATAATTCAAGCAAAATGGTCACTTAATAGGACACAAAAGTGTCCAAGGAGATAAAAGTGTATTGTTACCATTCTAGTGTTAACAAGTTTACAAGGCTTAGGGATGGGGTCTCTAATTGCTAATGGCTTAGTCTGATTATTCCCTTTATGTGCTTCCATGAGCTTGTCCCGAATTCTTTGTAGCTTGAATATATCACGGGTGAAGCTCATCCTAGCTGTTTGCCTGTACCCCTGTTTGTCATCAATGATTAAATATGCGAGTTTAGCATTCTTTTTAGAAACTCTACTATATGTTGCCACCGAGGCAAACCTATCGTTATGGTATACAAGAAAACATCCTACTTGATAAGTATTCATGATTTCTTGAAAATTTCGGCAGCATTTTGTTTGTAAAACCAGTTATTTTTCAAAAAAAACCATATTCCAATCAAACCAGACATCTGTCCTCACAAGAGGTGTCTAAGTCATTGATCCATTCGTTTTAGAAGAGCAAATTTTAAACCTTTCCTTTATACTTACAAACCTTATATCCAAGTTTTTATGTACCAATTCCCTTCTTTATATACCCCATGTTGCTTTAGAGGCAACCATTCGCTCTATGTTTTAAAGTTAAGTATATACTACTTTCGATTTCGTGAAAATTTTGGCAGAACCTTGTTTGTTCTATCAATCTTTTTTCAAAAAAAACCTTCTTTACACAATGACCATGTCTTTATCCCAAATCCTCTTGCCAAGTATTGATACCTCTTTATGCCCGATATTTCGTAAAAAAAAAACTAGTAAGGAAAGAAAACAAACTTTGACAACTATACTCAAGGCTTATAGTTCACCTGGTTGTTACTTGAAGCAGACATCTGTCGTGCTCCTTTTGCCAGTTGAAGTTCAAGGTAGTGCACTCCTTGAAATTGTTACCTTCATTTGTCACATAATTTTGTGTATAGACATTAGTCCGATTACACATCTTTTTAGGTATACTATATACCGGTTTTCATGCTAAAATAATTATTAACTGCGCTTATGAATGCCAAGCCATATGCATGAGTATGAAAACATACGAGTGTGGATTATCAATGCATGAATCTTGTGTCTATTTTCGTGTCATGAATATGCGGTGTAGATATTCGTTCAAAACTGTAAGTGATACGTTCATGTATGCATAACAAGTCTATGCTACAACAGAGTTCTCGTTCGTAGGCAAGTCCCAATTCTTTCCGTAGGAATTTCTTGCTTATGAGACTGTACGTTTTCATGTGTATGCCTATAACCGAGTACCTTGTTTGTGAGAAACTGCTAATGGAAGATGTCTCAAGAGATATTAATGCTATGCATTAAGACATGCTTTGTGAGAAAAAATAGAGTGAGGTTTATTGACAGAAAAAACTATACAGAAAAAAATGTTTTTACCTTCTCTGTACTTTTTTGTAGTCTGCAAGTTTGCCCTTGTGTATGGGAGAGGAGGATTCCCTTGGGAGGCTTGGTGATGTAGCGTTTCCGTAATGTAAGCTCGTGTGCAGTGCTTTGCCAATATGAGTGTTTATAGTAACTTTGCTGTGTGTGAGGCTCTCTGTGCAGAGTATGTGTGCATCCTTGAAGTAGCGCTATTAGGCCTTGCGACACCCTAGCTTTATAGGGATCCTCCTTGCGGTGCCTTAAAGGCAATCCGTGGTTATGTTAGTTGGAGCGAATTTTTTCCGCCAGAGCTTGCTTACGGAGCTGTTTCTAATTGCGCTGGCTACTTTTGGCAAGGTGCACCACCTGCAAGGTTGTATAATCCTTTTAAAAATTTTGTTTTATTATATATATCCCATGTATGGTTACTGGCAATTTGCCAGGTTAATATTTGCAAGGTGTTTTAATACCATGGATTGAGCCATGGCCATTAGCAAGGTGTTGCATACCATGTATTGCGCCCTTTTGCAAGGTTTTTACGCCTTTAAAAATTGATCTTTTATATACTGTGTATATTTACCTTGTTGATCAAGCAGTGGGTAAAACTTTTCTATCTGTACATAGTACCAATAAGTGCTCGAGTTGTAAAAAAAAGAGGGGGGGGGGGGGGGGGAATTTGAGATACGGACACCATACTGCCCGTGAGATTTATATATGCACACTTTACATCCATATGGTGCAAATTTACAAAAATTTGAAAATTTCAAGGATGCTAACATGAATGTGGGGAACTTTTACAAAGTTTCTGGCTCGTCTATACAAAAATCAAAAAAGTAAGCGTTCTTGCTTGAATAATCCATCATCCTTCTCGTGTTGCATGTCTTTGTCTTTCTATCAATCCTCATCCAATGATGTTGTTGTCTGTGTAAGTTTTATATAAAATGTTAGTAAAACATTCGCCTTGTTATTATGCTAGCATGTGTGTGTTATGTTGTTTATATTATCAAGTGTTGGACATCATGTATCCTTTTGTTCTATATATTGTGTGCTATCTTGTGTGTGTGCATCTTGAACAGTCTGTTTATACCTACAATCTGTATGAATTGAATTGAGTATGACAAACATAGAGCAAAAAAAATTGGGGCATAAGATGTCGAGCCGATACCAAAAAGTTGACAAGTAGGATAGGTATGCGATATGTCAATGCGTGTTCCATAGATTGTGTGTGTGTGTGTGTGTGTGTGTGTGTGTGTGTGTGTGTGTGTGTGTGTGTGTGTGTGTGTGTGTGTGTGTGTGTGTGTGTGTGTGTGTGTGTGTGTGTGTGTGCGCGCGCGCGTGCACGCGCGTGTGCGTGTGCGTGTGTTCAGTAAAGTGCGTGGTCTACGTGTAGGTATAAGTGTATGGTATGCCAGTGTGTGTGCAATAAAAAGTGTGTGTGTGTGTGTGTGTGTGTGTGTGTGTGTGTGTGAGAGAGAGAGAGAGAGATAGAAACACAGGTAGAGAGAAATATGTGTGATCCAAGAAGAGGGAAAATAATAACTGTGTTCCATAAAATGTGTGTGTGTGTGTGTGTGTGTCTGTGTGTGTGTGTGTGTGGCCCTCCCCCAACCCTGAGGAAGGTACACTTTGTGGAGGATAGGCCACCAAGTGGACCTATCCTCTACCAATTCGTTGTTTTAATGTACTGATAGTAAACCTTATGCCTGGAAACTGATTTCTCTCAATGAAGCTAGTAATACATGTAATTATTTTCTCTTTTTTGAAACTGTTCTCTACAAACATAGAGACTAATTTATTTAAATCCGTAATTACCGCATATGCTTCTTGGGATGCATTATATAATATGGGAAGAACTTGTGATATGCAAACATTATATGCCATCTTTTTTGGTCTATTACTGGCGGCATGAATAAACGACACGTTAGGGCATGGTAATTTGTCTTTTTTCCATGCAGTGCATGTTATATACTCACCTTCCATTGATTCACACAACTGGATGTGTGTGTTTAAATATGTGGTTTGGTTTGCCTTGTGTGTGGCTTTAATCCCGATAATGTCCAAAGGGTAAATTGTAAAGGGGTCCTCTTGGGGGGTTTTTTGTGATTCCGTAAAATGAAGGGATTATTAGCAAATAATAAATCATCCATATACCGCCATGAATATAAAAATGTCGTCATCATATCAAATCGGGTAAGCCTGGATAGTTTCTTTATGTATTCAACTTCATACCAAGCCAAGTACAAATTACACCATAATGGAGAACAGCTATATCCCATAGGGATACCTTTTTCTTGGCGATAAATGTGCTTACCTAATTTGGTAAAGCAATTATCAAGATCAAACTCATTGATGTTATGCAAATACTCAAACGTCCAGACAACTTCTCTTTTCTTTTTTGTGAGCACAATCCGCTTGCGGTTCTTCTTGAACCCAAGATAATTCATACCCTTGATGAGTCTAATAATGTGGTCTAGTACCTCTAGGAGTCCATGCATGCCTTTGTGAGGGATAGCCTCATAACAGGATGTTATATCAAAGGATGAATGCTTGTAATATGTTTTGGGAGATTAATCAAAAAATCATGCTGATTATTAATCATCCAATACCCGTTTGTTTGTGTCCCAGAGATCATTTGTAGTTTTTTATGTGTGATTTTGGTGAATTCTTCAAAACCTTGTATTACGCTTTTGAGTATTTTGGTGATCATAGTCGTGGCGGGAGTGAATACACAATTATGCGCATTAGTGATCCATCTAAAATCCATTTTATGGATTTTAAATTTCCCATAAGATAAGGGAGAGAGTACACATCTGGTGTCTCTAATCCAATTTCTTGGGTATATGATCCTATAGCTTGGCAAATTTCCTCTTCTTCTAAAGAAAGAAGACGGAACTCGGGGCTTTCCAGTCGTCTCCTTGCCGCTAATTGTATAAGTTTCTTACATATAAAAACGGGAGTTTGAGCTGATTTATCAAGTCCGCATATGAATAGATATTGTAAAAGATAATTTATTTCATTCATAAGGTCCGTGTTTTTGTACCATGAAGTTTGGTTTTGCCTGTAGAAAGGAAACTTTTGGGAAAACAATTCATTAACCGATCCCTAGATATAATTGTAATGTGATTTACTATCTTCACATCCTAGAAGGATACATAATGTTTTCCATGCCCTGCCAAGTTCTTTTTCTACTGACTTAGGGTTGATTGGTACTATCGGTATGTGATTTAACCCTTTCTTGATAAATTCTTGGAATGTTTTGTGTCTAGCTATGGTAGGGTTAGTGGTGATCACATGTTTCCCAAATGGTTCAAAATCAACTAAAAATTTGGAAAATCTCTTATGAGTCAAACACCCACATGGTTGTGATGAATCAAAATCATGGGCAAACACTACAGATGGTTTATAGAGGGTATGGTTCAAATTTTGGGTATACTTCCACCCAAAGCAAATCCTCATTTTAGATATGTCTTTGTTGATATGAAAATCATTGATAAGTGTTTGAAAAAACTTATGCGGATTAATAAAGTCCATAAATTTGTTACAAAATAGTATATGAACAAATCTTCCATGCATCTTAACATTGCGTTCAAAGTGTAATAATCCATTATTTCTTGTATGAAGTGATCATCAGAAGTTGGGTATTCAAGTGCTTTGGGAGTATCACCATAGTCCTCTGATCCTCTAAATTGTCTTGGCCTCTTGCTTGTTGACGCCATGCTGCTTGGTGTGTGTGTGTGTGTGTAATCTTCTTTAGCTGCTCCTTGCCTTTGGGTGGTTTAAGCAGGGTTTCAATTGTGTTGGAAACAGGTGTGTTGTGTAGCTTTTGAAGAAGTGGAGTCCCCGGTGTGTATAGGACCAATCCCTTGGCTGCTTCTAGCATGTACTCATGAAACTGATAGTATATGATTACGGCTTGCCTTAATTCAATCGGAAATGAGGCCACCCATGCAATAAAGGCATAAACCTGGGCGGGTCCGGATGAAAATTGAAAAAACTTTGGTAGATTCTGGAATACGTACAACAAAAACTGATCAAACCAAATAATTGATGACGAACAATTGGAGTTCGGATCCACCCTTTTGCATTGACATTTGAGGAAGGGTCAGTAGGAATTCCAACAATTGCTCAAAAACCGTTTTTGATCCTTTGCTCTGTCCATAAGACAAAGCCCCTTGGTGCGAGCAATGATTGAAGAGCTTGGACACTTTTTTCCATCAACATCACACTTTTTTCCATCAACATCGGATAGTTTAACCTGTTTAAGTTCAAAGAGAACATCTTGTGCCAAAAGATGTTTGGAATGTAAGGCTAAGGTTTTACATTGCTCGACGATGTCTATGGGAATACTACACAACAGCCCTAGAGAGGATATTGTAAAAGGTGTCCGATGGTTCAAAATCTCATAATCCCAAAGTTTGTGCTCAAGCCTAATAGCATCTAACTCCACTTGCCTGGGTGGTAGTAGAGGAATAACCTCTGAAAAAAGCTTAGAAACTGCTCTTTCTGGGGTTATGCAGTTTGCATTGGCTAAAAAGTTGAGGGCTTCCTTCTCTTCTTCTTCCAGAAGGTCAAGATCAAGAAGTGGATTTATGACTTTTTCTGAATGTTTGAGGTACGGCAGGAAAGTTATTCATAAAATATAGCTTGTTCACAATAGTGGGTAGAGATGTAAAGTAAAAATCAAGATCAGAACTGTCTTGTGCATCAATAATGGGAAGTTTAGCTAAGAAAGTGTTGAAGGTCTCTAGAAGCTTATCTTTATCTTTTCTAGAGAGAATCAATAGGGAAAGCCAGTCATTAATAGAAGTTGTGTTTAACATTGATAAAGAGTGGGTGTGTATGGCTTGTTTCTCAAAATCTAATAACTTTTTGTGGAATTATACACCCTTGAAGCAAGACAGTATACATTGTGTTCCCACCGGAGGAATAGGAATGCCTTCTTCTGTTCCATATCCCAGATGGGTGAGAGATGGAATCCAAAAAGGCTGAATAAACAAATGACTAAACCATTATTTATCTTATACCAATACTAAGTTTTCTCAGTATATGATAGATACCTGACCAAAGGTATCTTGGGAAAATTGTGTGTGTGTTTGATTGAAAAATCCCATCACTTAGAATCATATACTGAGAGAACTTAAATACTGTTTGCACTTATCTTCTGAATACAACAAAGAAAAGTAGAACTTTTTTAATTATAAAAATTGTTACAAGATCCTTCGGTACATAAAAAATATATAGGAGCTTAGCCGGAACTCCTATCAGATGAATGCAGGGATCTTTACCTGCCAACCAACCACAAGTACAATCAATTAGAATTAATTTGCACTAAATTGGTGACAGGTACATCAAGCAATCCTCAGTGCTTGTTATCGCTGTCACACCCTGAAGCCCAACCCTACTCCTAGGTATATGTTACATTTTCTTTTGCTCATCTATGTAAGTATGGTTGGGTACGGTCTATGAAATTTTTAACAGGTTTACAAGGCTTAGGGATGGGGTCTCTAATTGCTAATGGCTTAGTCTAATTATTCCCTTTATGTGATGCCATGAGCTTGTCCCGAATCCTTTGTAGCTTGAATATATCACGGGTGACGCTCATCCTAGCTGTCTTCATGTACCCCTGTTTGTCATCAATGATTAAAGATACGAGTTTAGCATTCTTTTTAGAAACTCTACTATATATTGCCACCGGGGCAAACCTATCGTTATGGTATACAAGAAAACATCCTAATTGATAAGTATTCATGATTTCTTAAAAATTTCGGCAGCATTTTGTTTGTAAAACCAGTTATTTTTCAAAAAAAACCATATTCCAATCAAACCAGACATCTGTCCTCACAGGAGGTGTCTAACTCATTGATCCATTCGTTTTAGAAGAGCAGATTTTAAACCTTTCCTTTAGACTTACAAACCTTATATCCAAGGTTTTATGTACCAATTCCCTTCTTTATATACCCCATGTTGCTTTAGAGGCAGCCATTCGCTCTATGTTTTAAAGTTAAGTATATACTACTTTCGATTTCGTGAAAATTTTGGCAGAACCTTGTTTGTTCTATCAATATTTTTTCAAAAAAAAACCTTCTTTACACAATGACCATGTCTTTATCGGAGGTTATCACAAATCCTCTTGCCAAGTATTGATACCTCTTTATGCCCGATATTTCGTAAAAGAAAAGCTGGTAAGGAAAGAAAACAAACTTTGACAACTATACTCAAGGCTTATAATAGTTCACCTGGTTGTTACTTGAAGTAGACATCTGTGGTGCTCCTTTTGCCAGTTGAAGTTCAAGGTAGTGCACTCCTTGAAATTGTTACCTTCATTTGTCACATAATTTTGTGTATAGACATTAGTCCGATTACACATCTTTTTAGGTATACTATATGCCGGTTTTTCATGCTAAAATAATTATTAACTGCGCTTATGAATGCCAAGCCATATGCATGAGTATGAAAACATACGAGTGTGGATTATCAATGCATGAATCTTGTGTCTATTTTCGTGTCATGAATATGCGGTGTAGATATTCGTTCAAAACTGTAAGTGATACGTTCATGTATGCATAACAAGTCTATGCTACAACAGAGTTCTCGTTCGTAGGCAAGTCCCAATTC
The DNA here is from genome assembly GCF_014529385.1 of Adiantum capillus-veneris. Lineage (NCBI taxonomy): Eukaryota > Viridiplantae > Streptophyta > Polypodiopsida > Polypodiales > Pteridaceae > Adiantum > Adiantum capillus-veneris. The sequence goes on from NC_140948.1 coordinate 141,499,117, forward strand.
TTTCTGTAGGAATTTCTTGCTTATGAGACTGTACGTTTTCATGTGTATGCCTATAACCGAGTACCTTGTTTGTGAGAAACTGCTGATGGAAGATGTCTCAAGAGAGATTAATGCTATGCATTAAGACATGCTTTGTGAGAAAAAATAGAGTGAGGTTTATTGACAGAAAAAACTATACAGAAAAAAATGTTTTTACCTTCTCTGTACTTTTTTGTAGTCTGCAAGTTTGCCCTTGTGTATGGGAGAGGAGGATTCCCTTGGGAGGCTTGGTGGTGTAGCGTTTCCGTAATGTAAGCTCGTGTGCAGTGCTTTGCCAATATGAGTGTTTATAGTAACTTTGCTGTGTGTGAGGCTCTCTGTGCAGAGTATGTGTGCATCCTTGAAGTAGCGCTATTAGGCCTTGCGACACCTTAGCTTTATAGGGATCCTCCTTGCGGTGCCTTAAAGGAAATCCGTGGTTATGTTAGCTGGAGCGAATTTTTTCCGCCAGAGCCTGCTTACGGAGCTGTTTCTAATTGCGCTGGCTACTTTTGGCAAGGTGCACCACTTGCAAGGTTGTATAATCCTTTTAAAAATTTTGTTTTATTATATATATCCCATGTATGGTTACTGGCAATTTGCCAGGTTAATATTTGCAAGGTGTTTTAATACCATGGATTGAGCCATGGCCATTAGCAAGGTGTTGCATACCATGTATTGCGCCCTTTTGCAAGGATATTACGCCTTTAAAAATTGATCTTTTATATACTGTGTATATTTACCTTGTTGATCAAGCAGTGGGTAAAACTTTTCTATCTGTACATAGTACCAATAAGTGCTCGAGTTGTAAAAAAAAGAGGGGGGGGGGGGGGGGGGAATTTGAGATACGGACACCATACTGCCCGTGAGATTTATATATGCACACTTTACATCCATATGGTGCAAATTTACAAAAAATTGAAAATTTCAAGGATGCTAACATGAATGTGGGGAACTTTTACAAAGTTTCTGGCTCGTCTATACAAAAATCAAAAAAGTAAGGGTTGTTGCTTGAATAATCCATCATCCTTCTCGTGTTGCATGTCTTCGTCGTCTTTCTATCAATCCTCATCCAATGATGTGTTGTCTGTGTAAGTTTTATATAAAATGTTAGAAAACATTCGCCTTGTTATTATGCTAGCATGTGTGTGTTATGTTATGTTGTTTATATTATCAAGTGTTGGACATCATGTATCCTTTTGTTCTATATATTGTGTGCTATCTTGTGTGTGTGCATCTTGAACAGTCTGTTTATACCTACAATCTGTATGAATTGAATTGAGTATGACAAACATAGAGCAGCAAAAATCGGGGCATAAGATGTCGAGCCGATACCAAAAAGTTGACAAGTAGGCTAGGTATGTGATATGTCAATGCGTGTTCCATAGATTGTGTGTGTGTGTGTGTGTGTGTGTGTGTGTGTGTGTGTGTGTGTGTGTGTGTGTGTGTGTGTGTGTGTGTGTGTGTGTGTGTGTGTGTGTGTGTGTGTGTGTGTGTGTGTGTTTGTTCAGTAAAATGTGTGGTCTACGTGTAGGTATAAGTGTATGGTATGCCAAGGTGTGTACAATAAAGTGTGTATGTGTGTGTGAGAGAGATAGAAACAGAGGTAGAGAGAGATAAAAGAGAGAAAGAGAGAAATATTGTGATCCAAGAAGAGGGAAAATAATAATTGTGTTCCATTAAAAGTGTGTGTGTGTGTGTGTTGTGGGTGTGTGTGGTTGTGTGTGGTGTGTGTTGTGTGTGTGTGTGTGTGGTGTGTGTGTGTGTGTGTGTGTGTGTGTGTGTGTGGGTGTGTGTGTGTGTGTTGGTGTGTGGGTGTGTGTGGTGTGTGGTGTGTGTGTGACAGAGAGAGAGAGAGAGGGGGGGGGGGGGGGGAGAGAGAGATAGACGGAGAGAGAGAGAGAGAGAGAGAGAGAGAGAGAGAGAGAGAGAGAGAGAGAGAGAGAGAGAGAGGAGGGAGAAATTTTCCTCTAAAGCTCTTTCAGATAGGAAGCTTTTGAGGGATCTTTTTTTATTTTTTCTACTGCAAGTAAAAATCACAAAAAAAGCTCCCTAAAAATCTTCCTCTAAAAGCTCTCTTGATACCTCTACTCTTCTCATCCTACTATAGTAGCGGAATCAAACTCTTCTACAAGGATGCTCGTCACATCCTTGCAACTATGGTCTTTCATGTTTATCCTTGTCGTGGTTTCCATATGTCTTTAGATATGGTCATAACCCTAGTCTTGGACCATTTTTAATTGTCGCATGAATGGTCTTCCTAGAATGATATCATATTTGGTCTTCTTGCCGAATTCAACAATAGCAAAGGTTTGCTCATATTCAATGCCACAAGAAGTAACAACTACTTTTTCTAGCAGTCATAGGGGCCTTTCTGTGTGTCCATTTGCAAGCTGCGGTTTCAACCTGGTAGCTCTCATTGCTGGTTTTTCCCATTTTTTCAAGATCTCTTTTGTTATGATGGAAACACCAGCTCGATTGTCAAGGATTGCCATGGTTTTTACACCTTGATACTCCACAAGAAGAGTGGTGTTCTCACCTTCTCCCTCATAGTACTTGCCTACCTTGTTTAATGGCACTGGCCTAGTGTTGAGATGAGTTATTTCAAGCTCTTTTATCCCTTCCTCAATTTGAGTCATTGGTTTTTTTACACTAAATTTCTCTAGGCACTTTCCCACGGTAGCCCACATGTTTGGTCGTATTTTGAGAAACTTGCTAACGTTATCATACAAGTGACTGGTGTTGACAATATGTCTATCAATCCTTTTGAATCAATTACCTTTGTTGGAAGACAGTCTCTGAGATGGGACTGGAATAACATCGGACTTGGCCTCGGGATCTCCCATATAGGATAGTAGAGTTCTTAGCAAATGGGGTTGACTGTCCATAGACTGTACAGATCCTTTGTCTCCCCAGTACGATTCCACTTCTAGATTCATTTGAGATCTAGTCTCAACTTCCTCTATTGGTGGAAGAGACACTCCTCTTCCATCACCCGTCTGGTTACTCGTCTGCTTAGCTCACTCGCTTCATTGGCCTCTCTAACTTGTTATCACAATTTGTCAAGACCATCTATTTCTTTACAACTCTTACGTATAGCTAGGTTAAATCCCTCAAAAGAGTTATCTATGGTATTTAACACTATTTTTGGTTCTAATGTTGGGTCCTTGAGCTTTGGTCCGTGGTGTGACTGGAACCTGACTCTACTTGTTCCTCGTTTGGCGGAATTTGTGGTGTAGGTGGGACAAGGATCACACCCCCAGGTTCTCCAACTGATGGTTTTAGTAAAGCTTGGGCTGTTTGAATCATTTTCTTGCACATTTCAAGCTTGTCATTTTCTAGTTCCGCATATGGATATGTCATCCACCTATGTTCTTGGGTTTGGTTGTTTTTGAGCCGTGTTTCATAGGCTTTTAGGAGGGCGTCTAATTGGATCATTAACCTTCTCGACCAATATTGATCCTCTCAAACTAGCACTTCTTGGTTTCTTTGGAGGCTGGTTCCTTTGGAGACTGAGACATCTGCGTAAGAGAATGTGCAACCATTTACTCATGTTTTCATATCTTCTCTTTAGCTTGGGTAAGCTCCTCAGCTATGAATTTTTGCTCTTGTTCTCTACGTGCTTTCATCCTAGCCTCTCTAGCTTTCCAACTATTCCATTTGCTCTTGGATTTTTGACTAGGTGCATCGGTCTTTGGCTCACCCGTCTCTGGACTCGTGTCAGTTTCCATTTTCTCTGTCTCTGGGTTCTCAGCTTCTTATTGAGCTCGTTCTCTTATAACTACATGAATTGTTGCGACGTTTTTGTTTTTTGAGCTACTAGGTAGCTGAATGATTCCTGACACATTCATGTGATCTTTATGACTCGGTTTGGGTTTTTTGGACAGTCCGGGATCAAGTGAATGACACCACAGTCAAGACAATAGGAATTTACTCGTGTGATCTCTGTCTGAGGAAATTGTTTGACCAAGTGGTTGCCACAGCTTTTGTGACAATCTGATTGAGGAGCTTCTACTTGCATTTCCTCTTGGCTGTAAACAGGCTCTGACCTAGCTAATCCTCTATTCGCAACAATGAACCGCAATGTCCTTTCATCCATCTCATACCTTCTTTCTTCAAGTTGAAATGCAGGAGGTGGAGGTTGTACCGGCCTCACCACTCCATTTGTTTCTCTCATCTTCTGTCGCTTTGAAGGGAAGTACCTGCTTTGGTTGTTATAATACATTGCAGTTGGTACTAGCACTTCTTTATTAGATGCTTCCATCATCGACATGTATCTCATGTCTACAAGCATTTTATCATCTGGCAGTATAGGTTGTTGTCCTAAGATAGGTTGTGGTCTTGAAACTCCCATTGTACCTGGTGCATTCCTCGTAACGTATATGGGTGGAGTAGGTGTTACTGGAATAGGTTGTACATACCTCTCCCTAACATATTCCATGCTATAGGAACACTCTTCCCTCATATGGTTTGTTCATTTTCTTCAATTTCACACCACTTAAGCTCCTCCAAATTAGACTTTACAAGAGCAGATAACCTCTTGACCATTTTGTCGATAAGCCTTTCTTAATTGATGGGTGATGTTGGTTTTCCAATGGACTCACTCATCTATGAATCACTATGCTAAGAGGATGTGTCATCCTCTTGACTATTACAATCCTTTTCTTTATATTCCTCACAGTTATCCATCAGATAAAGAGCTTCTTTAATCAAATTTTTTAGCGCCTTGCTCCTTATCATATGTAGATCCTTCTGAACACCCGCATGTCTCATCCCCTGGATAAAGATCAGCATCGACCGTGCTTGCGTAGGTAGTTCCACTTTCAAATAGAACTTGACATATCTCTTGAATCGTAATGCCACTTTGCGCACTGATTCACCCTCTTTATGTTTGAATTTGTGAATTTGCAAGACCGTATTGTGAGCTATGCCATTCTGCGATAATTCTTTGATGAATTCCTCAAGCAGCTCGTATAGAGTCTCGAAATCCCATCTTTCCACTGAGTCAAACCATGTAGCCGTGTCATCTTCTAGAGTCAATCCAAATCCTGCAAACTGTGATGCAAAATCCAAAATTTGCTTTGCTCTAATTACTCTTTTGAAAGCTGCTACGTGATCTCTCAGATCTTTATCTCCGGAGTATTTTCTATTTACCCATATTTGGATCTGGGATGGTCTAACTCGCCGGCAGTCTACAAGTCTAACCATAGACTCTCCCAATCCTTCTCTCGCTTCAGGTCTTCTACTATGCCTAGGTTCTTCTTCAAAGAGATTAGTTGTTTTGTTGGAGATTGGTCCTTGAGAAGGCATGTATGCCCTCTCTGATCATTTCATCTCTCGTTATTGCTCTAGAAGAGAATCTAGGTGGCTCCCTCTTTGGAATTCTTGTAGGAATTCTTGTGTTTGGTGGAGGTATCTGTGGTCTTTCATTGACCAAATAACCAACTATTCCTAATGCAATCCATGGATTTGTGCTTTCTATAGCTCTATATTCTTGTCCATACTTGTCAACAACTATAGACTTCCATTGATAGTTGACTCCGTATGTATAGACATATAAGAGCTTGTAATCTATTAGCTCTTTTGGGTATGGTTCTGAGCACCTATAAAGGTTGACCTCATTGTTTTCAACGTATATATATATTCCTTCACTCTCATGATCTCTCATCCAAACTCTCTCAACAAAAATTGGTCTTTATCAACTACAAGTTTGGAAGGTCCATTATCGGCAGGCGCTCCTCTCCCACTGGGATCCCAAAGCTTGTGTAAGCTGAGTTTGACTCTAAAAAGGATTGATCTTTGGGATTAATACCTCCAACTTGATGTAAGAAGACTTACTCCAATGTATTCAAGTACTTTGGTTAGGAAAAAGTCAAAAATATGTCCAAAACTGTGACCGTTTTCTCACAATTCTCTCAAATTGTCAATTTTAGACACCCCTAACTTCCGGATGAATTTTTAGGCCTTAAACAATGTTTTTTCGGACACTGCCCAACAATAAATGACCCGAAGGGTCTTTGATTTTTTTTCAGGAGTCATATTGAATCTTGTAGAGATATTATGGAGCTTCGTTTTGATTTAAAAAAAAGGTTTCTGAATCCGATACCTGTAGCTCAAATTATGGCCAAAATAGTCAATCTGTGCCCGAAGACTTCATACGCGTATGATGTCTACTGGCTCAGATTTTCTCCAAACTTCAACAGTAGACTCTCCTTGATGTACCCCAAGCACTCCAAGTCTCAGTTGCAAGTTTTGACTTCAAATTTGGGGCTTGAGACATCATATACGTATGATGTCTTCTGTGCCAGATTGAAGTGACTTTTATCCCAGTGACTCTTTATTACTCAAGCAACTCTCAACAACTTTGAGAATTCAATTTGAACACTTTTTGTGCAAGTTATGACCAATGCAAGCATGAATCTTGCCCAATTCTATCTTTTGGCACTTTTTAGCCCAAATGTGCTCCAAATTCAATTAAATTTTGGCTAGGGTCTTCTTTTATGCTCTAGGACACTAGGGTATATTCAAATGTCTGATTTGACCCAAATCTGGCCCCTAAGACATCATACATGTATGATGTCTTTTTGCTCACATTTCACTTATGCTTCTACCCAAGGTACTCCTTGATGCATACAACAAGAATATATGATCACAACAAATTTTGGATGTCAAAATTGCTCAAAATCACCACTTTTTCACCTTTACCTTCTTGTATCTATAAAAATATCTTTAAATGCAAAATTATGTGTCCAAATGAGATGAGAGTTTGCAAGCAAGCTTAACACATCATACACGTATTATATCTGCTCATGAATCTGTGGATAAAATTCATTCACAGGCATCCCCAAGTCTCAAACACTAGTTTTCAAGCACTTTTACCAATTTTCATGCAAAAATGTGCTCAAAATAACAAGTTTTTTGTTTCCCGTTTCCGACACTCAGAAATGTCAACAAAAAGTTGTTTATTGCATTTTTTCCTCAAAAGCAGACTTTTCAAAGATCATGAAAACAAGCACTTTAGCAAATAAATTGGTGATGAAGAGCTCTACTTACCTAAGGCTACTCCTACACATCATATGGGGTTTTGCATCTATTAGTAGAAAAACGCTTCACTGCCACATACGGACTAGCAACTGCTTTTATCACCTCACAAATCACTCAACCACCAATAACTACTCTAATATACCACTAATACTACAAATCCTAACTAAATCTATCTAGTCGCGGACACTCGACAAGACACACGCTTCCTGGCTATCCATTTGATCTCAGAATAACCTCTTCTAGATTTGCTTAAGAAAAATGCTTTTTTAAGCCGCAAATAATGCAAACAACCATCACACAAGTGTTAGTAGGATTACCTACTCAAGTCCTTGTATCCCCGGCAACGGTGCCAATGTTGCAAGAGCGAATTACAACACCTATAAAGTGCATGCAACTCAACCAAGATCAACATAATATCAATCAAGGACACAGATGACACGATAGGCACATAGAGGCAATCTCTTTAGCTTATCAGGCTGAGATCACCCATGCATACAACACTCTAGAAGGTTAGCTAAACCACAGTCAAGAATCTCACTGCTCTCAACTACACCCAACCACATACACACAAACGGAAGGAAGCTCACTAAACCATGCTAGATTTTTATGAGACTTAAGGAACACCATCCCCTCACTAGGATACACATGTCCCAAGCCTCTACACTCAAAACCCTCACTCTAGACCCATGTGCAGAAAACGCATATAAAGACAGAGCCGAAATTTTGAAGTGCCCAAAACTGAAATCTATGAGTACTCATGCCTAGTTTATGTCGCTACGATTTTAATGACTACTTGCAGGCAGAAAACAGACATCATTTGATATTCTTATGGCCACAAATAGCTTGTAGATGCATCAGCGTGCGTGCTCTGTCTCGCGAGGAATGCTTGGCGTTGATGCGTAGCTCTTGTCAAGCCTATCACGATGGTGCAGTCAAATCTCCAATGTGATGAACAAATGGTAAGTTGCGTTAGGAATAAGCTCACGCTCTCTTTCTTTCTCTCTCACACACAGTCGACGTCAGCTTAAAACTTGATTATGATAAGAGTCCTCTTTAGAAAATGACCTAAGTACCTTATATACTAAGGCTACCATAGGTTAAAACTAAAATAGAGTTCAAGGGGTAAAATGGCTTTGTATGTAAAATCTGGAAGTTCCATTGCACTCTGGCTTCTGCAACTAGACTAATTACTCATCACAAATGATGTTTTTAACCATAATCCATAGCATTTCATAACTCTCAAAAAATAAGGCTTTGTTGAGTTATGTCGTGTTGTTGACCCACGTGTCAATAGACATACAGGCAACAGATGGTCATTGGCACATTTGAGTTTGAGGATTCTCGATATGTCCATATGAAGGACATAAGTTCTGACCATTCTAAGAAAGATGCTTTCTATAGAGTTAGCTTCAAGCTCCGAGTGCATTTGCGTAGGAATGACATCAAATATCTTGTACATAATCCAAAGTGTTGTGTGGTGAAATACTATGTTGGGTTCGTATTGTTTCTAAATGTCATTCTAGATTACCATTGGGACACAGTGGAGGAGGTAAACTGAGTAGTCGGCCTTCGATCACTAGTGTCAAGTTGGTGCAGCCACTAAGTGGTAGTTTACATGTATTGGAATGTTCAGATATCAAAGGGAGCTTTACTGATAAATGTGCTCCCTATTGTCCCCATCGGTGATCATCATTATGTAATGCTTAATGACATCATGAAACTGTTAAACTTAAGACAAGAATATTGCCTTCTTTCTATAGTTGCTCAAAATCTATAAGAGGATGACAGTATAATCAAATTTGCCAATGACAAGTACTATGTCATGGATACTCATGTAGCAATAAGTGAGTTTGTTGAACCAATAGAGGCACTAGTAATGGTTTACAAGGATGTAGTCTCATGTGTCGTGACGCTCCAAACAAAGTCAGAGTGCAAGGCCATACAGAAAAGGCTTGGAATCACAGGGTTGGGAAGAGCTGCTCCATCAATGACGCTTACACCAAGAGCACACTTGACTTATGGAACACAAGATTAGTCAAAGAAAATGAAAATCAGAATGTATACTTCTATGTAAATATATTGTTTTGCTCACATTGATAGTGCATAGATGAAGAGTTTCTTCTGTATATACCAACACTTGGATTTACTTTGTCATAGCTGGTAGGCTATCATGATGAGTTCATTCCTTGTCCCCATGGACAAGGCAAGGGAGATTTGGGGAAAAATTCCTTGTTTGGAAACTACTTGGAGAATTTGAGAGCCCATACTTTCCTTTGCTTTCATTCCAGCTTCTCCGAGGACTATGATGAATTTTCTCTTTTTTTATTGAATACACTCTCAATATATCTAGGAGGTGTCGCTATCATATGGAATGCAGACAAGGTTATCATAAAAATCTAATATCTAACCAACTCAAATTATTTTCTCATATTAATCTGATCATTTAATGTGGGAGAATAGACGGGAACGAGGGTTAGAATATAGACATGTGCTTTCGGGTCTATCTCAACACGGGACCAATGGTAAAGGGGCCCAAATGAGAGATGATCTATCAAAGAGAAAGGTTAGCTAATGGAGCTTAAAGACCTTAGGGTTATCTTCATTAAAGACCTCCAAAGGTTAGTGTTAGAAGTCTGTTAACCTTACGTAAGCTAGGGTTGAGCTTGAGGTGGGAACCCGGCCCAAGCTTCAGGTGCTTGTCGTGCTTGTTGACTAAGGTGCTTGACGTGCTTGATGACTAAGGTGCTTGAGGTGCTTGTCGTGCTTTCCGATTAGGGAGCTTGAGGTGCTTGTGGGAACACTACCCAAGCTTGAGGTTCTTTGTCATGCTTGTTGACTAAGGTGCTTGAGGGTAAGGTGTTCCACAAAGTCAACAAAGATCCCTACAAGGAGGGGGCTAGCCCTACAAGAAGGGGCTAGAGAGAAAACACAGACTCTCACACAAGGCAATCTTGGTTCAAAGAAAGCAAATAGGACACTTGTCAAGCTCCTCCTCATGGTGTGCCTAAAGCCTATTGGTTGGCCTCCAAAGGGGCCCAATGATAAATTAGTTAATTTAATTAATTTTTTTAGCATTTATCAAGTCCTCTCTCTCAAAGGGGAAGGAGGACACTTGTCCCATGCCTACCCTTGTTGCTTCATATGCCTCTTGTATGTGATTGGCTAGGCCTAAAGGGGTCCAATGAGCTTCAAGTATGAGCAAGAAGGGGGGGTCGACCAAAGCAAGAATGGGGGCTGCTTGGGGGGTATACTCTCCCACAAACACTCTCATTGTGTGAAGTGCAAAGTGCAAGAGCTCCATCTCCTTCTCCAAGCTAGTAGAGAGGTTGAGAGCCTACACCAACACTCCTTGGCTATGGAATGCAAATCCAACCAAGAGCCATGCTTCAATGCTTAAGCTTGTCATCTTCTCCATCTTCAATACTATGCTATTATGTATGCTAGCAAGAAGAGTGATGATAAGTGAGGAACTACTTCTTTCTCCTATGGAATCTTTCTTCTTCCTCTTTCCCACCCCCATTCCCCGCTAGCTCTCTCCACCTTCCAAGGTGTTTGAGGCTTTGGGACTGAGGCTTGGGATAGTTAATTTTTTTTATAAATTTTATGTTATGATCGTGATGCATGAAGCTTTCCATCTTCATTGCATTACCTAGGTCACAACAAGGAACACAAAGATTGTATTGTACCAAGTCTCTCTTAATGGGAGAATCTATAATACAAATGCCTATTGGAGGGGGGATCGGCTCCAAATAAATCCAATTGTCATGTTCTCTAAACTCTCTCTCTTGCAAAAGTATTGTTCATGCCAAGTTAACTAAGTACTATGGTTATTTTTTTACTATAATTAAGTTCACCCTGCTCACAAAACTGCTTTCTCTAATTTTCCTAATGTTCTCAAAGTTCATAGGCCATTTCCATTACATTGGTATGAGAGCATTTGGTTTCTCTTTTCTTTCTTAAGAAGAGAGGTCCTTAAGTAGCCTATTAATGGTTTATTTTATTAATTATATTGGGTAAGTGGGACTGAGATCTATTATTAGTTTTGTTGAGCCCACTATGTGGAATATGGTGCACACCTCGGAAGCTTTGGTCTTAATAATGGGGTATTTTTAGACTTGCCTATGGATTTACCATTATTGAGCCATAAGAAGTTCGAAACGAGCTAGCCCTTGGTAATTCTGCAATATTAGACCCACTCCACTACTCTCTATAATTAACCAATTTGAGCCATGGGTGTAGATACTTAAGAGTTGATTTTCAAAGTAGCAACTAAGGTTTTGAATTTCCAATGAATACATAAGCAAACACTCAAATTATGTTAACATGGCTCACAATAACCAAGAGATTAGAATGAACATTGATAGCTTCGATTTTGCACATGAAGCTGCTAATGATGATGCCCCCATGTTTGTCAACTATCTCGTTACTAGGTTGCATCAAGCTATGGGCAACTATCACGTTACTAGGTTGCATCAAGCTATGGGCAACTTTGCTTTGTAAGCCAAAGTTACTCAACAACTTTGCTCTTATGGGATTTCCCTCCTCTCCAAGATGAGAGAGAGCTTAGGAGGCCTCTTTATGATGAGACCCCCAAAAGAAAACTCTCTCCCATACAAGAGGAGGAATCCAAAGAATGAGAAAGTAATGAGTCCCTAAGTTCCTCTGAAGATGTGGCTCCACGAAGGTGGTGGTCTAGACAGTCGCTAACTCCTCTTAAGAGGAAATGGTCAACCCACAATCCTTCTCCTCGACACTCTAAAAGGGAAGAGAGGAGTCAAAGGAAGAAAAGGGCAAGAAAGAGGTCGCCCTCTTCTCCTTCCTCTTCACCTTCCTCCTCTTTCGACGAAATCTATGGCTATTCTCCTAGAGAATACAAGAGGGGAGGACATCGCAAATCTTACCCTGCATGACGAAGATCACAAAAACTCAAGAATTTCAAAGATGGCGGAAAGAGTATCTATTTTCTCAGCTATGATGGCACCTTTGGTGCCACCGACAAAGTATTGGCCTTCATACAGCAATTTGATGCAGCCTTTGGAGACAAGGGCTTCACAAAGTCCTCCAAGCTACACCATGTAGCTATGCACTTCCAAAAATTGGCTCATTAATGGTGGGCTGACCTTCATGGCGGCGGAGAAGCCCCAAAGACATGGAAAACTCTACGAATTTCCATCATGAAGCAATTCCTTGCAAACGGTGCAAAGAAGAAAGTGCTTATTGAGTGGTGCATTTTTAAGCTTCTTTCTCATGAGTCTATTCACAAATATGTAGACAAGTTTTGGGATTTACATCTCAAGGCTACTATCTTTCAAGAGATAGACTTCACCGAGCAAAATCAACAATTGTGTGCAAGATTACCTGAAAAGATGGCCGAGTACATCAACTCCCAATGGCTTGGTTCTATCACCGAATTAATCCACCACACTATGGTTACTTCGTGCATCAATTTCCAACAAGGGGCTAGAAGGAATGTCAAGCCCATGGAAAGCAAAGACAAAAGTGATGCAAAGGGGCCAATGCCCAAAATTCTTCCCAAGGCAATTCCAACCACATCAACAACACTCGGTCCAAGGAGAAGGGAGTTTACAAAGGTAAAAATAAACTCTCATGAAGAGATTGAAGATTTTTTCATTGACCACAAATATTTTTTAAGTGTGGGGAGCAAGAACATGGCTATCATTCTTGCCCCAAGAGAAATGCCCGCAATGAGACTCCTAGAGCTTCCACTATTGAAGCTCCAAAAGAGGATGCTCATTGCAAAGGATCACCTCTCTCTTATGCTTGGGGAAAGGTAAGGGAGCATGCTTCCTTCATTTTGTTTGATCATGGCTCTATTCACAACTTCATATCAACGGAGTTGGTCACCAAGTTGGGCATTCAATCTTTCAAGATGGGAGATACAGTAATTGCTGATACCCCTTTCAAGGGACATCAAGCCTCCGTTACTCCCATGATTGGGAAGTTGAGGCTTCATGTCCAAAGTTATATCGACAAAGAAGACTTTTTCATCGCTCCTCTCCAACATGAGGATGCTATCCTAGGGGCACCATGGTTCAACCGCATGGCTACCAACATGAAGTTCCCTGAAAGGAGAATCTAATTCACCTACAGGGGGAAGAGCATGTATATATATGCTAGTGAGTCTGGTCGTACTATACCACTTATAAATCCTCTTGCTTTTTATAAATCAATCAAGAGCTCAATTTTTGCGTACATGATTTTTGTCAAAGACTCCCTAAAAGGTCCTAATGTTTTATCAAATGTAAATGGTAGAAATCAAGAAGAGTAGACTTGTCTAATTTTCTAAAAGGATTCTAAGATGTGTTCAACGATTATAACCCTATGGACTTACCTCCAAAACAAGGGGATGATGGCCATCGAATTGAGCTCCTACGAGGAAGCTCCCGCCTAACAAGCCTCCTTATCGAGTTTCCCTAGCTCAACAAGAGGAGATCATGAGGCAAGTACAAGAATTGGTTGACAAAGGGATGGTGAGGCCTACCTCCTCTCCCTTTTATTCTGCAGTCCTTTTAGTGTAAAACAAAGATGGTACATACCATATGTGTGTGGACTATCGAGCACTAAACCATATCACTATCAAAAATAGATTTCCCGTGCCTCAGGTAAATGATCTATTTGATAAGCTACAAGGATCTACCTACTTTAGTAGTATTGATCTCAAAAGTGGCTTTCATCAAATAAGGATAGTGGATAAAGATATCCTAAAGACCGCATTTCGTACAACGTTTGGACTTTATGAATATCTAGTCATGCCTTTTGGCTTGAGTAACGCACCAGCCATGTTCAATCAATTAATGTAGAAAAATTTTAGACCCTACCATAAATTCACTGGAGTGTTCTTTGATGATATCATCATCTACTCCAAATCCTTAGAGGAACATAAGCAACGTCTCCAAGTGATTTTTCAAGCATTGAGGGAGAACAAGTTTTTTCTCAACCAAAAGAAAAGCTAATTTTTTCTTCAAGAGATTCAATACTTAGGTCATATTATCTCTCAAGATGGTATCTGTATGGATCCATCAAAGTTAGAGGTAATAAAAGCATGGCCTAATCCAAGGAATCTACATGAGCTAAGAAGCTTTATTGGTATGTGTGCATACTATAGACACTTCATAGCAAAATTCTCTCAAATAGCAAGACCATTATATGACTTAACAAAGAAGAATGTTAAGTATTCATAGACTGCTAAGGAGAAAAATGCTTTTGACAAGCTCAAAGAGAAGCTTACCTCCCAACGAGTCCTCATGCTTCCGGATCTCTCAAAGCCATTTGAGGTCCAATGTGAACTTGTGGTGATTTCCTTGGAGCAGTCTTGCTTCAGGAAGGGCATGACATAGCATATGAGAGTCAAAGGCTCAATATGATGAACGGGTCTTAGGCATTTATGCAAAAGAGCTTTTAGTAGTTCTACATGCCCTAAACACATGGAAGCACTATTATTGGGGACTCCATTCATTTTACGAACAAACCATCAACTTCTCAAGTACTTCATGATGCAAACGAAGCTTTTCAAAAAACAAATGAGGTGGTAAAAATTCTCTTTCACAATTTAATTTTCATAATGCTCACGTTACTGGTAAGCACAATCAAGTGACCGATGCACTTTCACAAGGACCAAAAGTTAATGCGGTGTCTATAGCAACTCACAAGATCTATCTTCTATGATAGATGAGTATGTTATTGACACTGACTTCAGAGACATAATGTCAGCCCCTTCTTTGGGGAAGAAAGAGGAACCATTCACCTTGCAAGATGGTTATCTTCTCCACGGGAATAGGCTATGTGTTACCCACTCCCTTCGTGAGAAAGTCATGTATGAATTCCATGCTTCTCCTTATGCAGGGCATAGAGGCATTCAACCTACTCTCTGAGGAGTAGATATGTATTTCTATTGGCCTACCGTGAAAGTGGACATACAAGAGTATGTTTCAAAATTTGTAGAATGCCAAAAGACTAAGTATAATAGAGGGAAGCAACATGGATTACTCCAGCCATTGCCTATCCCAAATTCACCATGGAAGAGTATATCCATGGATTTTATCTTTGGATTACCCAAGTCTATCCATGGGAATACAGGAATATGGACAATAGTCGATAGGTTTAGCAAGCAAGCACACTTTATTCTTATCAAAAAGACTATTAAGGCACACCAAATGGCAACTCTCTTCATATCGTAGATTTTAAAAACACCATGGATTACCAACATCCATCGTGTCAGATAGAGATCCTAGAATGACCAGTAATTGTTGGAAAGGCCCCTTTGAAAATCTAGGTACAAGGTTGAATTTCTATTTGGCCTATCACCCACAAACGGATGGCCAAAGTGAGATAGCCAATCTTACGATACTCAATCTACTAAAGACTTGTGTTATCGAAGTAGATCAACACTCACAATGGGAAAAGTACTTACCTCTTGTAGAGTATGCGTACAATAATATTGTACATACTTCTATGGGAAAAGAACCTTTTAAAATTTATGAGAGAATACCTAAAAGTCCCTTGCTACTTAAAGTACATGGGAAGATCTTCGCTGCCGATGAGTATAGCCGTGACCTACAAGAAGATTTTATAAAGATTAAGGAGGCTATATCCATCTCTTAATAAATGCAAAAAGTTGCTGCTGACAAGCACAGAAGGGCCTCAATGTTCAAAGAAAATGATTGGGTCTTACTTAAGTTTCCCAAGGCTCGATTGAGGAAAACAACGGGCAAAAATCATACGGGCCATCAAAAGTATTATGCTAAACTAGCAAAAAGATACTAGGGTCCTTTTCAAATTTTGAAGCCAATCAATGAGATGGCTTATCAACTCAAATTGCCCAACCATTGGCTCATACACAATGCTTTTCATCTGAGCCTAGTTAAGCCCTACAAAGGAGAGCCACCAAGTGAACCAATTATTGAAGACCCTCCCGAAATCAAAGACCAAGAAGAGGTACTACAACCTGAAGCTATCCTTTGGCATGAATAAAAGGTACTACAAAATGGTAAGATTATCCAACAGTATCTTATGAAGTTAAAAATTTATCCTTTTGAAGATGATAGATGGATGCAAGGAATACAGCTTAAGGATAGTATGAACCTTGTCAATGCTTACAATGCTACATTAGAGTAAGCAAATGTACAAATTTCTTTCAAATGATCAATGTTTTTGTATTATATGACTAATTCTCCTTTTATTGTGCACAAATTTTAAGTAGTATGCATATTAGAATCATGTTTGTTATGTCGACCGCTCTCAAACACCAAGTAGAATTTGTCACTCTACTTGGGAGAATGAAATGGACTAAAGAGCAGACATGCGTGTGGCGCCATGTCTCCCAAGCACCAATTGGATTAGTCATCCATCTTGGAATGATGTCGTAGCGTAAAAAGGGATCCTCTACCCGCTAAGAAACATTGACTAGTGACTATGGATTTATCTCTTCTACCTCATAGTCAAGGACGACTATGATTTCAAGAGAGAGGTAATTCCATAAAAATCTAATATCTAACGAACCCAAATGATTTTCTCATATTAAATTGATCATTAATAGATGGGAACAAGGGTTGAAATATAGACATGTGCTTTCGGGTCTATCTCGACAGTGGGCAAATGGTAAAGGGGCCCAAATGAGAGATGATCTATCAAAGAGCAAGGTTAGCTAATGGAGCTTAAAGACCTTAGGGTTAGCTTCATTAAAGACCTCCAAACGTTAGTGTTAAAAGTCCTTTGACCTTAGGTAATCTAGGGCTGAGCTTGAGGTGGGAACCCGGCCCAAGCTTGAGGTGCTTGTCGTGCTTGTTGACTAAGGTACTTGAGGTGCTTGTCGTGCTTGATGACTAAGGTGCTTGAGGTGCTTGTCGTTCTTGCTGACTAAGATGCTTGAGGTGCTTGTCGTGCTTGCCAACTAGGGAGCCTGAGGTGCTTGTGGGAACACTACCCAAGCTTGGTACAAAGAAAGCAAATAGGAAACTTGTCAAGCTCCTCCTCATGTTGCTTTCATGGTGTGCCTAAAGCCTATTTGTTGGCCTCCAAAAGGTCCAATGATAAATTAGATAATTTAATTGATTGTTTTAGCATTTCTCAAGTCCTCTCTCTCAAAGGGGAAGGGGGACACTTGTCCCAAGCTTAACGTTGTTGCTTGATATGCCTCTTGCAGGTGATTGGCTAGGTCTGAAGGGGTCCAATGAGCTTCAAGCATGAGCTACAAGGGGGGGGTCGACCAAAGCAAGAAGGGGGGCTGATTGGGTGGTATACTCTCCCACACACACTCTCATTGTGTGAAGTGCAAAGTGCAAGAGCTCCATCTCCTTCTCCTTCTCCTTCTCCATCTTCATTACTATGCTATTATGTATGCTAGCAAGAAGAGTGATGATAAGTGAGGAACTACTTGTTTCTCCTATGGAATGTTTCTTCTTCCTCGTCCCTACCCTCATTCCCTGCAAGCTCTCCCCACCTTCAAAGGTGTTTGAGGTCTTGGGACTGAGGCTTGCGATAGTTAATGTTTTTTACAAAGTGTATGTTATGCTCATGATGCATGAAGCTTTCCATCTTCATTGCATGACTTAGGTCACAAGGAACACAAAGATTGTATTGTACCAAGTCTCTCTTAATGGGAGAATCTATAATATAAATGCCTATTGGAGGGGGGACCGGCTCCACATAAATCTGGTCCTCAACTGTTGTCATGTTCTCTAAACTCTCTCTCTTGCAAAAGTATTTTTCATGCCAAGTTAACTAAGTACTATGTTTATGTTTCTACTATCAATTAAGTTCACCCTCTATGCTCACAAAGTAATCTCACAAAAATGCTTTCTCTAATTTTCCTAATTCCGCTACTCTCAAATTTCATAGGCCATTTCCATTACAAGGTCATGTTGCTAGAGAAGCAAGCAGTGATTTCAATGTTTGGTGTTGGGCCTAGCATCTATGGCCTTCGTAGTTGCTACTTTTTTATACATGATGTGGGTGGTCTAGCTTGTGGAATCATGGACCCACAACAATTGGCACAATACAAAAAACATGATTGTTCAAACATAAGTAGCCATTCCTTTAACTTATAGAAGAGGCCCTGTAGTCAGAGGCAAATGAGGAGACCATATTGCTTGACCTGAATGTGCTCCATGAGAGATGCTAAATGAAAAGACACGTTGCTCAAAAAGACCAAGGCACGAGGAGAAGGGCTCTTCGGATAAGGGCGTCTCAATGCACGGCCAATCTAGCTGGCTTTTACTTGCTCCTTGCGATGTGACCTGTGCATTAGTTTTTGATACATCCATTGATGTAGTTTCTCTAAGCTATTGGCTTTGTCTAAATCACCTCCATGCTGAGTGTGGTTGAAATATCCAGTACGAGCTTGGTAGTGGGTTTTCTCCATGCTCTGTATAGACCAGATACCCAAGCTACTACATACCCTTGCAAACCAAGGCATGTGATTACACATAATGTGTTGCATACAAAGCAAGCACAAACATTGTAAGGATACATATTATCAATTCAAAAGGTTAAACACCATATTAGAGTTTGAGACTTTACAGCCAATTTGGGAATGACCAATGTCTTAAAGATTTATCCATATGGACAAATCTTAAACTATTTTTTAAGACCCTCCTTTCACAAGGTAGTACT
The DNA here is from genome assembly GCF_014529385.1 of Adiantum capillus-veneris. Classification (NCBI taxonomy): domain Eukaryota; kingdom Viridiplantae; phylum Streptophyta; class Polypodiopsida; order Polypodiales; family Pteridaceae; genus Adiantum; species Adiantum capillus-veneris. The sequence continues at coordinate 141,517,810 of NC_140948.1, forward strand.
TAAAAATCTCTTTTGAGCCATGCTCTTGAAATTTTGGCTAAGATTTGGCCATGTGGTCAAATCTTAAGCTCGTTTTTAAAGTGTGAATTGAGAAATTCACTGAGATGGTGTTATTATCACATCTTCAAACCCATTACATTACCATGTAGGAGTGATATGTTGATTTGTCCATGCAATTATCACATCTTCAAACCCATTACATTACCATGTAGGAGTGATATGTTGATTTGTCCATGCACTTATGAATGTCATATGGAATGTCTCCACAGCTTCTTGGAAATTTTCAATCCATGAGTTCAATTCAAAAAACCTGAATATTGCGTCCAAGGTTTTCCATTCCTTCGCCTTGCAAGTCCTTGCTGCATCATTTTCCTACATGATTAACTACAACATTATGTAAATTTTTCCACCTGTTATATCTCAGTGCTTGTCTTCCTTGTGCACTGTGGCTTTTGTGTTGTCTTCTAGTCGTAGGCATTGATAGAAAGAGTATGACTTTCACACCACCAATTGACAATTTCTTTGGAACATCCCACGCATTCTTAGACCTCTTTTCATCATGCTCTATCTTAACATTTCCTCCACACAAACCATCTCTTAGAAGAATGTCTCCAAAGCTGAAATTTCCCTTTGCAGGGAGAGGTCGAGTTGTTTAAGCAAACTAGATGTAGAGAAACATTAGTTTTTCTATTATCCTAAAAAGTGCATGCATTGTGCATATGTGCACTCTAGAAAGTGGGATATCCAATATGGGTCAAAATTTGGGGTCACGAAGATGCTTATCTTCTCTAATATACTTTGTCTAGGATGTGAACCCCTCCCATGCAATATAAGCAAGGACTTTTGCTTGTTGCTCATTTGGAAACATTGTACATGCATTTCAAGGTCTTTAGGTCTTTGGCCATTTTCCACTCCACTGTGTAGGAGCCCATGCTCTCCACATCCAGCTTCTTTCCATTTCTTTGTTTGCTTTTTATTTTTGGAATACTAGTTTCATGGAAAACCCATTCAATATATCAAAGTTCTTAGCTAGCACCTAGAAGCTAATTTTAAACTTTTTAAAATGCGCATTCTGAAGCATACAAGTAAAGTATAATGTTAATTGAACTTCAACATAATGTTAGCTCGCCTTGAAGGTTGCAAGAAGAAAAATTTTGTTCTCAAATTGTAGACTAAAGTTTCTAGGATCATCTGGTCCAATGCTTGTGTCCAAATCTATGTTCATAAGTGTGATTGTGACTCACTCAACCTTCTTCTCCTTTATAAGCTCGCACTCATCTAGCTTGATGACGAAAATTTAGGACACCACTGCACTCGTTGGGAGTAACATCGAACAATTGCACAATGTATGTTTGCAAAGCGATCAAATCATTAAAGGATTACCCAAAGTTTGAAGCACCTCCTCGTTAACTTCCCGTCTTGTTTGCAAAATGTATGTTTATGTTGAGATGTCGAGCTCTACACCTTGAGCTGGCATCCACTACGGGTCTTGGCCGCTTACGGCATTTACTCACTGGCGCATTAGGTGACCGACACAGAGGATCTCTGCCAGTGATTCTACAGCTGGACTACACTTATAGTGCCAGCCTAGTACGCTTCTAACGAGTTCACACTTAGTGACCGCATGTACATATGTGCTACTTTTCAGCTTTAGCACTTAGTCATTTTGTACTCTCTTTTCTGTGAAGAAGAAGAAGAAGCTTTCCATCTCTGTGTGCTTTGTGCTTGTCTTGTGTAGCTCCAAAGTGCAGTATACAGAGATTTACTGTACAAGTACAGTGGTTGTGAAACGCTTGATTGTGGACACTCGTTGAGTATAGAAAGCGTTACAGGAACCACGATAGCAGGTTCAGCAGATTTGCAGGTTTTTGCAGATTGCAGCTATTTTGTCTTGGTGCTTCAAGATGTCTGACGGTTTCAGTCAGATTGTTACTGAGAAGCTTGAGAAAAATAACTACCCTGCATGGAAGTTCAGAATAACAAATTTCCTAAAAGGAAAAGGTTATTGGGACTATGTAGAAGGAAACAATGAAAAGGAACCAGAGATTCCCGAGGCAAATGCTACAGCAGAACAAAGGAAAGCTTTGAGGGACTGGCAACAAGGCCAGAGCAAAGTGATGTATTGGCTTTCTATGAGCATCACAGATGGCATGATGGGCTATCTACAGGATGCTGAAACCCCCGCCATTGCATGGAAAAACTTAGGCAGAGTGTTCGAGGTGAACACCAAGGCCAGGAAGCTTCAACTAAAGTCAGAGCTAAATCAGGTTAAGAGGAACAACCTCTCCATCAATGATTATGCTTTGAAGATCAAGAGTATCATTGAGGCTCTTGGATCTATTAAAGTCTCAGTGGAAGACGATGACATTGTCCGTGCATGCTTGGATAGTCTAGGAGATGAGTATGTACATTTCAGGTCTTCCATGAATACAAGAGACGACATCCCCGTGTTCCAAGATTTGATTTCTATGCTTATTCTTGAGGAGAAGAACCTTGACACATCTTCTTCTCATGGCAGAAATAATTCTGAACAGGCCTTCTATTCTAACTCCAACAGAGGTAGAGGTAGAGGTCGTGGTCGAGGCCCAAGGGGTTGCAGGGGCCAATTTCTCGAAGGTCAATCAAATCAAAACAATACAGGTGGCAGGGGAAACCAGTCTCAAGGCAGGGGGAGTCAAAGAGGTCGTGGTACAGGATCAAGCAGGCAGCAACATACTCCAGATAGTAGAGAATGTTGGACTTGTGGTGAAAGAGGTCACATGTCACGTGACTGTCCAAATGGAAAAGCAAGTAGAAAGAGAGAACAGGGCAACTATGCATCTACTAGCAGAGATGCAGATGACAGCAAAAACGAGCGCATGTTTGTTATGCAGCATGTAATGAATACAATGACTGCAGAGAATTCCACCCAAGATGATGTTTGGTATGTGGATTCAGGTGCCTCTAATCACATGACGTCTCGTGGAGAGTGGTTTAGAGATATGCGCAAACCAGATGTGTCAGGCTATGTGCAGACAGGAGATGACACAGCTCACCCCATTGCTCATGTAGGGGACATACCTCTAAATACGAAGAGTGGGAAATCAAAGTACTTAGCAGATGTACTTCATGTCCCAAACATTACAAAGAATCTTGTTTCTGTTGGACAAATGGTTGAGCAGGGTTTGCAGGTTCGCTTCAATCCAAATGGTTGTTATGTAGAAGATTTCCAGAATGGCTGTAAGCTGATCACAGAGGGCAAATGTGTGGGCAGAATGTTTACGCTGAATGTAGACATGCCTGAGGTAAAAGCTGCATTATTTGCACAGGGCACAGGTGTTGTGGCTGATGTTGACATTTGGCACAAACGCATTGGTCATGTCAATGAGCAAAGATTGCGCAGCATGCAATCAAAACAGATTGTAAAAGGTTTGCCCAAATTCAAGGTGGATGGTATGCATAAAGTGTGTGCAGCATGCCAGTTTGGAAAACAATCAAAGGGCTCATTTCCACATGAGCGCAATGTATGTAAAAAGCCACTTGAGGTGGTGCACACAGATGTTTGGGGTCCAACCGATACTGCAAGTATACATGGTTGCAGGTATTATGTCTCTTTCATTGATGACCATACAAGGAAAGTATGGGTCTACTTCATGCGTAACAAAAGTGAAGTGTTTGGTCACTTTCAAGACTTCAAAGTCATGATTGAGAAGGAGACAGATATGCAAATCAAGACATTGAGGTCAGCCTCATCATTTCTGGGCTGAAGCTGTAAATACAGCTGTGTACATTATGAACAGGACACCTACAGCTGCGGTGCATGATGTAACACCTGAGGAAAAGTTTACAGGTACAAAGCCTGATTTGGCACACTTGAATGTGTTTGGCTGCATAGCTTACGTGCATGTACCAGATGAGTTGCGTAGGAAATTGGATCCTAAAGCAGAGAAATGTATTCTTGTGGGATATTCCCTTGAACAAAAGGGGTACAGGTGCTACAATCCTACTACACGAGAATTACGAGTGAGCAGAGATGTAGTCTTTGATGAGATGAGCAGCTGGTACAGTAATGCACATGGCACTATTGGGGCTGATGTAAAAGATGATGTGGTTGTACAAAATGTGAGGCCACAGTCACAGGTTTTGAGTGGACCACAAGAGTCCTCTTCTCGTGGCTCTGTTGAGAAACCATGGAATGGTAGACTACGTACGCAGGTTACTCCACCAACAGGTACAGGGAATGTATCACGAAAAGGAAAGGAAAAGGTTGATGAACCTCCCTTTATGGCTGATGCATCATCAGGTTTTTCACATGTAGACATGGATTCAGATGGTTCTGAACAAAGTCTTGATGAGGAATTTGGAATTCCGGCTGTCAGGACACCTGGTGTAAGGAAAGTACAAGAAGATGCTAGAGGGCAAAGGAGTGACCCAGGACCGCGCAGATCTAATAGAGTCAGAAATCCAGTTCAGAAATTGACTTATGATGGGTATCTAGCGCATCACCAAGCCTACATGGCTAAGGTGATACAGGATGTGGAGCCCACATGTTTTGAGGATGCAGTTGGAAATGTGCATTGGGATGATGCAATGAATGAAGAGATGGCTGCATTGGAAGCAAATGACACATGGGAGTTGGTGCCATTGCCAAGTGGCAAGAAAGCTATTGGCTGTAAATGGGTGTATAAAACCAAGCATAAGGCTGATGGTAACATTGAGCGTCACAAGGCAAGGCTGGTCACAAAGGGTTATGCACAGACGTATGGCATAGACTATGAGGAGACCTTTGCTCCAGTGGCAAAGATGACGACTGTGAGAGCTGTCATAGCAGTGGCTGCATCTAGAGGATGGATTATGCATCAAATGGATGTAAAGAATGCCTTCTTGAATGGTGAGTTGCAAGAGGAAGTGTATATGGATCAGCCACCTGGTTATGTTGATCCAGGTTACCCAGATTATGTATGCAGACTTCTTAAAGATTTTTATGGTTTGAAGCAGGGCTCTAGAGCATGGTATGACAGGATTGCCAAGTATCTTGTCAGTATTGGTTTTAGGAGAGCTCATGCTGATCATTCACTCTATGTACGTGAGAGTGATGTGGGGATTGTGGTCATTACCATATATGTAGATGACCTTATTATTGTTGGTGACAATGCTATGGAGATTGACCATGTGAAGGGTCTTCTCAAACAGGAGTTTGAAATGAAAGATTTAGGCGAGTTGCGCTACTTTCTTGGCATTGAGGTGATCAGGACTCCAGAGGGTGTATGGCTATCACAGAGACAGTATGCTTTGGATATGTTGTCAAAGTATGGTATGGCTGATTGTAAGCCAATTTCTATTCCCTTGGATGTGAATGCAAAGCTGAGTGCAGAGAAGGGTGATGTTGTTGAGGATGTCAACATGTACAGGAAGATTGTGGGTAGTCTAATCTACTTGACTATCACGAGGCCAGACTTGAGCTACACAGTAGGCTTGGAGAGTCAGTTCATGCAGCTTCCGAGGAAGCCACATTTGGATGGAGTACGACGCACACTTAGGTATGTGCAAGGTACTCTTGACTACGCATTGTTCTATGCAGCAGATGCACCATTAGCATTGTATGGGTATACAGATGCAGATTGGGCAAGTAGCATTGTTGATAGGAGATCTACGAGTGGGTTCATGTTCTCTTTTGGGAGTGCTGCTGTTACTTGGAGCAGCAAAAAGCAGCCTACGGTTGCTTTATCGAGCACAGAGGCCGAGTACAGAGGTGCAGCAGTTGCGGCGTACGAGGTAGCTTGGCTACGCACATTACTTGAGGACTTGGGAGTGCAGGTGGACCAACATATTTTCATCCATTGTGACAACCTCAGCAGCATGCAATTGGCTAGGAACCCAGTGTTCCATGCCAGGACCAAACACATAGAGGTCCATTACCACTACGTTCGAGAGCGAGTGTTGGCGGGCGACATCGACTTGGTCTACGTCAGCACAGAGGAGCAGATAGCGGATATCTTTACCAAGGCCCTCGGAGCTGAGAAGCTTCGACGTTTCCGGACTATGCTTGGACTCTGCGACATGCAGAGCTCGAGGGGGAGTGTTGAGATGTCGAGCTCTACACCTTGAGCTGGCATCCACTACAGGTCTTGGCCGCTTACGGCATTTACTCACTGGCGCGTTAGGTGACCGACACGGAGGATCTCTGCCAGTAATTCTACAGTTGGACTACACTTATAGTGCCAGCCTAGTACGCTTCTAGCGAGTTCACACTTAGTGACCGCATGTACATATGTGCTACTTTTCAGCTTTAGCACTTAGTCATTTTGTACTCTCTTTTCTGTGAAGAAGAAGAAGAAGCTTTCCATCTCTGTGTGCTTTGTGCTTGTCTTGTGTAGCTCTCTTGCATCCTCATTCTTTACAGTTTATACAATGTATGTAAAAGAATTATTGTTAACCCTCACGGTTCACGGACACCCTATCACCTACGAGACGGACATTGTAACCTACGGTGGACATTGTATTATTTATTTGGTAGAGTCAGGTACCGGGCTTATCGGTCCAATAGGAAAAGGGTAAGAGTAATCGCCGATGAGAGGCGCACTCTAACTGGGACATTCAAGGGATTAGTTGTCTAAGCATGTGCGCCCAAGTGTGAATAGGGCGCGCTCTTATAAAAGCCAACTAAACCTAAAATTCACTTATTCTCTCATTTGTGCAATAGAAGAGTGCTCTTGCTCCATCTCCATCTCCATCTTCTTCTTCTTCACCACCTTATGTGTGTGTGTATGTGAGAGAGAGAGAGAGAGAGAGAGAGAGAGAGAGAGTGCGATCGAGCATTGCGGTGGCACGACAGGGGTGAAGTGGTTGAGTGCGACGTAGCGGCGTCTCCTTCTTCTTCGCGGCGAGAAATCCTCCATGGCAAGAGCATAGAGCGGTGAGTGACACACCATTGCCCTCTTTTGAGCTTACTAGTTAAGCTAGTTGTGTGCTTGGAGCCGTCTGTGGCTCGCACACAGTGTTAGGCAAGTCCCTTGCTTCGACAGTGCGGCAAGGAGCGCACATTTTTGGCGCCGTTGCCGGGGAATCGCCCTGCACTAAGCCCAAGAGGCACTTTGTGCTTCTTCTATGAGTTGTTTGTAGTAGGAAAGAAGAGGAAGAGGAAGAGGAATGAGTTATTTTTCTGCAAGTTGTTAATTTCTATATTGTCTGCAAGTTCTGTGATTTCTACATAATCTTGTGTTTTCTGTTTGCACACAGTCTTTGCACAATTAGTAGTCGTTAGCTTGTTCGCAGTGAATGAGTAAGTAGGTAGACAGTTAGCAATTTCTGTTTGCACACAGTCTGTACACAATTTTCTGTTAAGGTTTGCCTGCACACAGTCTTTGCACAGTAAGGTAGTGAGAGAGGAAGTAGATGGACAGTTAGCTCACTGTCAGTAAGCAGTTAGCAAAGTGGTTAACAGATTAGTTAGTAGATTAGTTAGTGGTTAGCAGCATTGTTAGTAAGTAGATAAGGTAGTGAGCTGTGAGCTGTTGACAGAGAGGTTAGGTAGGTGTTGACAGTGTGTGTGGCCAAGAAAGGGTCGCCTAAACTGCGCGCGGTCGTCGCCTTTAAATTTTTAAAAATATATATATTTTTTTTAAAATCCGAAAATATTTAAGCGTGAGTGACTGGGGGCCTACACTAAAATTTTGATCGGGATTAGTTTCCCAAGCCCAAGCCCAAGCCCAACCCCAAGCCCAAGCCCAGGCCTCAGTCCTCGGTCTTATGATATATACTAGACTCACTCTTATATATATACCCTACCCCCTCAAGAGGAAATGAGAGCATGTGGGGCAAGTCCTCCACTCTCCTCCCTCCTCTTCCCACTTGCACCCTTAGACTTTCTAATTTGGGCCTAGTTCCCTACTAGAAATTGATGGTTTTAGGGATTCTGAGGGCATAAAATGACCAAACGGAGGGCTGTAAAGCACGGCACGTCCCTCTGACCGAGACGCTCATTTTGAGCTATCATACGTTCTATTCTATAGCTGGGTCAGAAAAAAACAACCAAAAAAAAAAAAGACTTGGGTTGCAAAACACCCAAAAATACTAGGTGAGCAGCCTTCACGGGCACTCACTAACACTTCTAGGGGATCCAAGTCATATGAACCTACGCTCTGGACGAGTGTTAGAGCACGAGCATATTGGTAGTGCCTCCATTTACGCGGACACCCATTATTCCTCCACCCTAGGTTCTGGACCTTCAGCCGGGACTCAAGGTAGCGCGACCCAAGATCCTCATATCGCGTCTAGTGATTCTTCCTCTGACTACGAAGTCATGGAGGGGTATCCTACACCAAACCCTGATAGTTCAAGTCAAGACATGCATGCCATGGGCCCACGGCCCGGGTCCAGCGTGTTTAGCCGCTTAAAAGAGACCCTTAGTAGAGCTACTCGCTCCGAACATGCGGTTAATGAAATAAATGAAGGGAGTGGGGAAGTAAATTCGTCATTCATGCCTAAAATAGACTCTATGCTTCTTGAGAGTGTGCATGTGAATCCAATGCACCTCCTGATCCTTTAGGACTATCTCCCTCTGAGGTTTTACTACCCGATGGTAGGAGTATTGCCGAAGTGCAAGAGATCGAACCCTATATGCAAGCAACAAGGGAGAGGGAAATTGAGAACCTACGAGGACTAGAACAAAGTCGAGCCCTGAAAGCAAAGGCTCCTATGACAACAATCATGCCAGCCGAGCAACCGAGTGCTCCCAAGGTAGCAGCCACGGAGGGGCAAGCGATGGGGAGCAATAATGCTTCCACTTCGAGGGAAACCTCCAACACGCCAGGCCTAGATGGGATATTCCTAAACGAAAATTGGGAGTATGACTTACAAGCAGAAGCTTTAACGGATCGGTACACAGGACACACCTATCATGTGGGTTGGTTAGATGTTCTACAATCCACATCGGGTGCTACTAGCATAGATGAGCAACAACAGAAAGTCTATGATGTCCTCCATAGGATTGTTGAGTTAGAAAGACAGAACACAGGGATCAACATGCCTTCAACAGGCCTAATGAGATTCTTGGATACGGAAATGCCAACCAACCAACCCTATCACAAATGGAGACTCTGTCAGTGAGCCCCATTGATCCTCCATATGTTGTTTCGCCAGGAGCCTCAGTACAATCTGAGCCCACAAGTGGCAGCTTTACCTTCCCAGATCTAGCTCATCTTTCTCTTAATGACCCTACGGCTACCATGCATATCCCAGTGGTGAGCATGACAAGAAGTACACCATGGAGTTCATTTGTTAATACTGCGCCGATGCCTAGTAGCACAGTGCCCCCAACTATACCTACATGTATGTATCAATCATGTGCACCTGTCGTACCTCAGCCTCATGTAGCTCCTACACCTCCGATTATTCCAAGAGCTTACAATCCACAATGTCATTATCCAAGCTCTTATACAAGTGGATCCATGCCATTTAATAATAACATGCCATATCAGGCACCCCCTATGCCTAGGGCCACGCCTGTAAACTTTGGACCACCGTCTGGTACACCACCATACGAAATATGGGACCCAAGAGCCGCGCGTATGCCAAGGCCAAGGCCAACTCCCATCTCACATGTGGTTCCAGGAGCACATACACCCATTATACCTGCTCAAATAGGAGATTTGGCAGCATTTGCTCAAACTATCGGTCGCTCTATTGCGGAAAACATGCGTAGTGCACCTGATAGAGAGCCTAGGAGCAAGGCAGTTCAAGTAGCTAAGCTCACACAGAAATTCAGTGGAGACGGAGATGCTAGAAAGTATATGGAAGTCTTTGAACATGTGTGTGATTCCTTGGAAGAGCACAATGAGCTACATAAGTGTAAGGCTTTGAGTTTGACCCTAAGCAGAAAGGCTGGAGATTGGTATAGAACCTTAAGAGTAGAAGAGAAAACGATCTACTCTAATCTTAGGAGATTGTTCTTAAAAGAGCACATACAAGAGGGAGTACTTTGGGGTGTAGCCTCTCAGCTCCAGAAAGCCCAACGAGAAGAAGGTGGATCCGTGAGAGACTTCATTAGTCGCCTAAAGAATTTGAATTCTCGATGCAATCCAAACGAGCGATTCAACAACAACCAATTGCTCGATAGATTCATTAGGGGACTACGACATGAAAGTATCTATAATGGCCTAGTCATTAGAGGTATCACTACTTGGGAAGCAGTCACCATGAATGCAATCCAATTGGAGGATAATTTAATGATTGCAGGAGAAAGAGTGTCTGTCGAGCCGAAGTCTAGTAGCTTGCAAGCGTCAGGGCATGAGCCAATGAAGATAAAGCCAATCGTGAAAGAGCAAACGATATCTGAGATGACTTTGGCAGATCTCACCAAGGCCATCCAAGAAAGCCTTAGGGGTAATCGTGCTCCACAAAACACTCATATGTATCCAAGAAGGGAGCAACAATGGTGCTCAATTTTCTTGGGCCCACATACTACGAGTGAATGCCCTACTTTCAGAGTAAAGTTTAACGGGACTTGTAACGCGTGTGGTAGGTATGGCCATCAAGCGAAGGATTGCCTAATGCTTAAACGCATCATGGAAAATAGACCGCCTATAGCTTGGGCAGACTCACCTCGAGTTCCTGCATTGATGCCTACCCCACCCATGGAGCAACAGTTGCCATTACAGCACATGGTCCCTAGAACCCAAAATGTGGTCCAAACCACACCGTTGCCACCTCCAGTGCTAGGACCGCAACCCCCTCATCCAAGAGTTACACCTATGAACCAAATAGGTTGCGAGTCATCTAGTACTTATGTAGATTGCGAAGAGGACATAGACTCTAGTATCACCTATGGAGTCGACATGCTTGAGGAGTGTCCCATGTACCATATGGAAGACCATTGGGGACAAATCAAACCGGTATATCAAGCTACTGCGCTAGCAGCAAGAGGCCAAAACATTAATAGTTTTTCCAGGAGACCACCTCTTCAGTGCTACGAATGTGGTGGACCACATCGAGTAGCTGAGTGCCCCATTAGAATGCAAAAGAATGCTACACTAATGCAAACAAGTCAAGGGAGTGCATTGGCAATGCCAATACTCACTTGTAATCTTTGTGGCATAGATCATTTGATCGCACAGTGTCCTAACAATCCAAACGCATCGAAAATCACACCATTGAACTTAATAGAGATTGTTGATGGGACACCACCAACTATAAACATGGTACTAGTAAACGCACTCACACGATCGATGCTCCAAAAACAAAATTATATTCTTGAGGAAAAAGACACGGCATCAATTGCCCAATCTCAGAAAAAGAAGAAAACACGAAGAAAGAGATCGCAAAAAGCGGCGAAGTCAGACCCCAGCTCAAAGACCAACATAGGGACTGGTGATGACCCCGTATATATGAACGACGCTGAAGAAGATTCTGATTCATGTGAAACCATGGAGACCAAAACGACCACTAACATAGAAACCAACAACGAAGATCTTCATGAGCCACAATGGCCAGGATCCAAAAAGAAGATAGGAACTTACCCAAACCCTACAGAGGAGATTGAGCGAGTCAAGCATTTAAGGAGTTTGGTAGAAGATACCCAAAGGGATCTAGAACCAGCACCTAGGAAGATCCAGATTACAGACACCGTGTTCCCTACACAACAACAACCTCACCAAGTCCATAGACCCTTGGACATACCTAGTGTCATCCAAGAAGAAAGTGACTTAAAGTCATGGGAAAGTGGGCGTACTCACTTCTTGATGGAAAGAATGTTTACAGAGGGACTACCTGATCCTATCGAAGAAATGGAGATCCCATCTTCCCCACGTCAAGGGGCTCAAGGCCAAAAGGTGCCGTTAAACATTGCCAAATTGATGGATTTCATGTCTTCAGAAGTTAGAACCATCATCATGTCCAAACTATATAAAGACCCCAAGCTAGTCTCAGCTCTTCGAGCCTTCCTCAATGGAGAATTACAGGCTGGATTACCACAGTTTGCACATATGAACAAACCTGACTCGGTAATGAATGATGAGGAACATTTAGCACCACCATCTGACCTAGCGGGACATGAATCTGTAATTGAAATACCCGTTAACAAGTTGGGGCAATACTTTGAAGGTGATGAATCTAATGCTACTCTACCAATCACTACTAAAGGATTAACTGTAAAGGGGGTCCTTGATGGTGGTGCGGGAGTCAGCATGGTGACAAAGAGTTGTTGGGAGTCTATGGGGAGACCTCACCTTGAAGCCACAAGCATAGTGGTAAAAATGGCTAATGGATCTATTGTTACGCCTATTGGAATGCTAAAGGATCTCAGGATCAAGGTCTTGGGATACAAGGTAAGGCAGACTTTCATTGTTATGGATTTTTCCAAGCATCCTATGTCATTTGAGATGATCTTAGGGCGTCCATTCATGAGGGAAGCAAAAATGGTGCATGAGTGGTCCAAAAACCACGTCTACTTATAGTTCCAAGACTCTGTCATTCGAGTTGATCTTTTAAGTGGTCGAACGCATCCTCTAGGAAATAAATTCATCATTGATAATCAATCAGACACAACAATTCACTCAGCTCCATTACAGTATTGTTACACGTGTAACGAAGACACGGATATTGGGGAGAACTCTCCTTATATGGATATCCTACCCGGAATGGCTGAGTCAGACAATGTCGATTGGGTACACCTAGCGGCAACTATAGATACATGGGGAGCTAGAGGAACAACCTGGGTAACACCAGATGGGGAAGAGATACCACACATTGCACCAGTAAACATGTTAGGTGTAGCGCATGTAACATCCGATGATAAGAAAGAGGCACACCTACCTGAGAGTGAAACTGATGATTCCTCAAAGGCTTCAGGCCAATACACATCAGAAACGGAATCTCAGGGAGAAATGGATTCAGAACCTGAGGAAACATCGAGTGAACCAAGTATAGAAACTAAACACTCAAGGCCTAGTACGACCATCTATGGTAATTTATATGAGAGTGAAGAAGATACAAGCGAAGACCTATCAGGTGAGTCGAGTTCAAACATTTACCAAAATCAAAACCTTAACAAGAAACAAAGGTCATATAAGAGACGACGATATCGAGCAAATGTGAGAGCTAGAATAAACAAGGAAAGATCTACTGCAGAATGGCTTAGCTATCTAGGGGTATGTGATGCTCATCGAAAGCTAGTAGACAATTGGGGTGAACATCTCCAGAGTGTCATGTGGTGCAGCCCGCGACCCATTGACCTCGCTCAATTGGAGGTTACAGAGCCGAAATTGAGTCGAACTATAAGAAGACGTCAAAACCAAGAGTTAGCACAACAACAAAAGGAGGCAGAACTAAAAGAAAGGTCTCTGTCAGGACAAGAGCTTGCTAACTTACATACGGCTCCTGAACATTTTAAATCTTATACCACGGGGGAGCGAAAGGTTGTGTATGCCAAAGCCCAACGAATACCTACCAATGGAATCAGTGGAGTCTATGATGGTCCAGCGGTAGTTAAAGAGATAGAATTAGCAGAACCAGGTGAGGAGTCTAAACCAGTCTTTATTGCTCAAGACCTTACCGAAACTGAAGAGGCTGTACTTAAGGAGCTCCTGAAGGAATACAAGGATATCTTTGCTTGGACATATCATGACATGAAGGGCGTTCCACCATCTGTGGTGCAACATACAATTCCCATGATCAACATTGCTAAACCCGTCCAGCAACGATCCTATCCAATGAATCCTAAGTACGCCAAAATTGTACAAGAGGAGATTGAAAAACTTATCTAATGTGGATTCATATACCCTATTGAGCACTCAGAATGGGTTTCTCCAATAGTCATTGTGCCAAAAAAGAATGGGAAACTAAGAGTGTGCGTGGACCTCAAGAAAGTTAATGTAGCTACTAGGAGAGATCATTATCCCTTGCCATATTCAGAACATGTGCTTGAAAGAGTTGCGGGCAAGGAATCTTATAGCTTTTTAGATAGGTACTCTGGTTACAATCAAATCACAATTGCATTAGAGGACCAAGCTAAAACTGCTTTTATCACAGAGTTTGGAGTGTTTGCATTTCGTGTTATGGCTTTTGGCTTAACAAATGCCCCTGCTACATTCCAACGATTAATAAACACTGTGTTTAAAGAATTTCTAAGGGAGTTTTGTGAAGCTTTCCTAGACGACCTTTGTGTTTATTCTTCTTGGGAGAAGCATTTGTTATATCTACAAAAAATATTTGAAAGGTGCAGATTTTATCGCATCTCATTGAACCCTTTCAAATGCCAATTATGGGTTAAGCATGGAGTCATTCTAGGGCATATAGTGTCCAAGAACGGGATATCCACAGATGAGAGTAAGATTAAAGCCATTGCCGATTTTCCACCACCTACGAACTACAAAGGAGTTCAAAGATTTATGGGCCATGTTGGTTATTATCGAAGGTTTATTTTAAACTTTGCCGAGATAGCGCGTCCATTGTACAAGCTTCTTATCGAGTTTCACTGGACAAAAGAATGTCATCAATCTTATGAGTTATTAAAGAAGGCCCTAACAAGTGCTCCAATCCTGCGAACACTTGATTGGAATGTACCTTTTCATGTGCATATTGATGCATCAAACTTTGCTATTGGGTGTGTTCTAACTCAACCAAGAGAACATAAATTGGACTACCCTATTAGCTTTGCAAGTCGCCAATTAAATGATGTCGAGATGAACTACACTACTACAGAGTGCAAAGGTCTAGCTATGATTTACGCAGTAAAGAAATTTCGCTATTACCTTCTTGCTACCAAGTTTGTGTTTTATGTTGATCATCAAGCATTGCTATGTTTGGTAAACAAGCCGTGTTCCACAGGTCGAATTACACAATGGTTGTTAATTCTTCTTGAGTTTGACTTCACCGTTGTTGTGAGGCCTGGGAGGAAACATGTCATGGCGGATCATTTATCTCGTATCCCTAATGGCGAAGCTCCTACGGAGGTTGATGATGAATTGCCTGATACTCCTTTGTTCATTGTTGAGACAATGCCTGAATGGAGTGAAAAGATTGTTAACTTCTTAGTTAATGGTTTTCCACCCAAAGAGCTGCGAAAAGATATAGCTCAAAAATTAATCAAGGAATGCGAACCCTATTGCTTACTGGCTGGAACTCTCTATAAGAGAGGAAAAGATTATGTTCTTAGACGCTGTGCCCGCGAGGATGAGTATTTGTATATTCTACAAGAGGCACACATGGGCGTAGCTGGTGGTCACTTTTCAGGAAAGTTGACTGCCCGAAAGATCTTACAGTCAGGCTATTGGTGGCCCACTCTGTTTAAGGATGCATCACTTTTTGCAAAGGGATGTAATGAATGTCAACGCTTCAAGAAGCCACAAAGAAGGGATAGGATGCCTCTACATCCCATCAAGGTAACCCAACCATTTGAAAAGTGGGGCTTAGACTTTGTAGGACCGATTAGTCCGGCTGCACGTAACACGCAATCACGATATATCATTGTGGCTACCGACTATGTAACCAAATGGGCTGAAGCAAAAGCAACACGAAAGGCGGATGCAAAAACAACAGCTAAGTTCCTCTTTGAGAACATTATCACACGTTTTGGATGCCCCTTTGAACTTGTGAGTGACAATGGAACTAATTTTATAAATGAAGTAATAAAAGAACTCACATCAAACTTCATGATATCTCACCACAAGTCTACACCCTATTATCCCCAAGCAAATGGCCAAGCTGAGAGTACCAACAAAACTCTCATCTCCATTTTGACAAAGACAGTTGAGGCTCATCACATTGATTGGGACCTAAAGCTTACATCAGCTTTATGGGCTTATCGTACTGCGTATAAAGTTGCTATTAATTGCACACCGTTTAAGATGGTGTATGGCCAAGAAGCAGTTATGCCATGGGAGTTTGTCATTCCTAGTCTTCGAGTAGCTTCTCAAGAAGGTTGGGATGGTAACCCCTTAGTTGAGCAATTATATATCCTGGAAAGGCTAGATGAAGAGAGGCAATTAGCTGTGGGAAATGCTCTAGTGGAGAAGGATAGGAGAAAGAAATGGTTTGATAGCCATTTAAAGGATAAAGACATCAAGTTTGGTGATAAAGTTCTTATGTACGGGGTACGTAATGAAAAGAAGAAATTGAAATACGCAAGTAAGGGACCATATCGAGTGTGTGAAATTACCCCGCAAGGTACCATTCGTGTGGAGACTCTAGATGGAGTTGAAACCATTGGATTCCTTAATGGGAGTAAATTCAAAAGATATTATGATCCTCTAAGCCAGGAAGAGTTGCAAGCCATCCATCAAAAGAAGGCTGCCAAGGAACAAGCAGAGCTTAGAAAAATCCAAGCAAGAGTTGAGGCTCGAGAACGACAACAACGTCTTAGACGCCAACGAGAGGCTAATCTGGGAATCACGCAAGCATTTTTCGAGGACACAGATGACAACTCATTAGAATCTGAGCCACCCCTACGATACCCAATTGAGATAAATAGCCCCTATGGGAAAGTACTATACAATGCCTTATTAGATACGGGAGCTAAACACAATTTGTTATCCTATGGAGTTTGGTGTCAATTAGGGAAACCGACCCTATCCCCGAGTACGATGCAAGTCAAGGGCATTAATAAAAAGAAAATTTCTATTCTTGGAGTCCTTCAGACCCCTGTTGTCTATGAAAATGGAAGCATAGTGCAGAGGTTTCTAGTCATGCCCGCGGGAGCTATGGAAGGAAACGTAAACCTGGGACGCACGTGGATGTTGGCAACCAAATGCACTATTGATTGGGATACTGGTAGTGTCACGACGCGACCACCGACTCTTACCCCTATCATTCAAGCAAAGTCACCTACGTTGCAAACTCTAGCAAAGTTGAAGGATAGCCAACATTCACAAGCCAAGGTGGTTAACTCGTCTTTGCCGGCTACCCATGAACCTAGCACTTCAACACTTGTAGTTGCAGCCAGCAGTAATATTGCAAGTACTCAACCTGCACGACCTAAGAGTACATATCAATGGGTCCCCAAGGCCTTACTTCCAACTACCTCAACCCTCCCATCCATTCCAAGAAAAAATTTCCCTGGAAAACCAAGAGCGCGCTCTAGGAGAGTCAAGACCAAATCACGATGGATTCCAAAACGACTATTAGAAGCCAAGGTTACTATGATGGAAATGAGCAAATTTGGGTACCTAAACGTAAAATGTGTCCTTCCCTATCGACAACAAACCCATATGAGTCAAACAGTGTAACGCTAAAGCCAATGGCAGACCATGGGAAGGGAAAGATCACAGAATGCTACACACCTAGTCCAGAGCTAGTTTGGGCTCCAAGGCAAAACCAATTTATTCCACCTAGCTCAGGAAGGGGGGAGTTCCATGAAGCTTCTAGCTCCTCATGTAATACATCCATAGAGGTAAAAGCTTCTACACAGCCTCCACCTACAATAGTGGACCTCCATGAAGCTACAAAGGAATCCACACCTTCCAGTGTTCAAGAATCACCTGATGAACCACTTCAAGTTCGATCCTGGGAGAGTACCTTACCACCCTTGCAACTCGACGAGGCACCTAAGGTAATAGAAAACTACTGGCAAAAATCTTCACCTATAACAACTTGGAACAACTGGTTTCAAAGGGTGACGACATCATTTCAAACGGTATGATCTACCCAAGGAAGGGGGGAGTGTTTGTGGACATCCATTATTCACTTGCTTCCCTCTCAACCTTTCTCCCTGACCTCTTAATCTCCAATCTTAGGGAATGTATATATAAAGCCTTATACTCACAAAAACAAGATAAAAAAGTAAAAGAGCAAGAGCCATAACACAAAATCATAAAAACAAATTATGCACAAGAACACGATCCTTGTAATATTTGCACTCAACAATCATCTATTTGCGTGTACAGATATGGCTAGTACGCTAGAGTCATCCACTCCTGCCTTGGGTGAGAGGTACCCTCGTTACTTTTCACAAATATTTCACATGGTCTTTCCAGTGCTTGCATGTGAATGGGATTTGATAGGTACGCTAGCATGTGAGAGGAATTTTGAGGAGTTAGAATGGCTGATACGTCTCTTGACCACGTCTGATCCATACTTAGTAGAGAGCGTTTCTCCCATTGCACAAGCCTACCCTTTTGACCAAGATGACTATAGGCGTCTAGTGACCTTCTTAGTAAACATGGGCACCTATGATGAAGAAGAAAATTTACAGGACTACACGGATTGCACATATGGTCTCATGGATGATGACTTTGTTTATCTCGACGACGAGGATAGGGGTTTAGCCTTAGGGTTTCCCCCCAATCTCTACAATATCCTATTCCCTTGACTCTCTAGGGGGAGTGCAAATAATTAGGTTAGGGTTCCTTATGTTTTTTGTTGTGGTCAATAAGTGTTGGTACCTTTTCCCACTAATGTGCCTCCTGGAGGTATTCCTTTTGTTTCCTAGTGTGTACAGGAGCGTGTTGCTATTGATAGGATTTGGACCTTCATGGAACCTTTCCCTCGTTCACACTTCAGATCAAGCGTGACCATCAACACAAACAGGTGTTTTTTGTCCATTAGCATTGCCCCTATCTATTTTGCATCCATGTTTGTCTGCTTTAATTGTGATCGGTAGCCTAATATTCACCGCATTTGCTTAGTATCAAACATTTAATTCAAGGTAATTTTTTGTCATAATCACTTGTCTAGGTTTAAAAATCAAGCAGTCCGACTAAGCTAGTTTGACCAAGCTAGGTGTTAGAAATCTTCTCTTAATACCATGGGGAATGCCTTCCTAATAAACAATGGTTACGTAGGTTCTTAATCCGATTTAGGCAGCATTGTGTGAAATGTACTAGGGCTTTCTAGTGGGCTTGACACTATTGACCTTTAGCTTAAGTATTATAAAGGGAGTTTACTAGTGTGATGAGCCTGGGGAGGTGTAGCAGAGTTATATGACCCCCCAAAGCTACAAAATTAAAATGATGAAAACAAACAACACAAAAAAATATCAAAGTGGCACAATGTAAAATTTTAAGCTGGAAGAGAAATCCCTGCTTAAATTGGTACTCCACTCACATGTATCGCCTATGGTACTAGAGCCCTAGAGGTTCCCAGTGAGGGTGCTTTTCCTTGAAAAGCAAAAAACCCAAGGCATACAAAATAAGCACACACATCAAAATTGAATCACTGTGAAAAGACTTTGGGGGGTCAAAGCAAAGGTAATCAGTCAGGTGATGATTTCATGAGAAATTCCTTTTATCGTAGCTTAACTACAAGGTCCTCTAGGTATAGCCTCTAGTCAGTCCTCGAACATGAAATACTTGGCTCTCGCGATTAAACAACTTAATTAACCAGAGAAAATTAAGAAGCTTACCCATGGTATTAATAGTCGATCTCTAGTGCCTTTCGACCGTTAAATTAGTGACCCCATCCTTGTTTAATTTTTTACCTTTACATCTGTTTATGCATTTGATTACATTGCAATTTAATGCTTATTGCTGACAAATTGTTTAAAATTCTGTTACCGATCAATTGTCTGCCTAAAATTGCATATGCTTTTTAATCGCTTATGAGAATGCAATTACTGGGCAATGTTGTTTGATTTTGCAGTGACTGAAGAATGCTAAGGACATTCATCTCAAATGCTCTTCCACCTCGACCAACGAGCTTCAACTCAATAGCTTCCGAGGACGGAATCTACATCAAGAAGGGGGGCATGTTAACCCTCACGGCTCACGGACACCCTATCACCTACGAGACAGACGTTGTAACCTACGGTGGACATTGTATTATTTATTTGGTAGAGTCAGGTACCGGGCTTGTCGGTCCAATAGGAAAAGGGTAAGAGTGATCGCCAATGAGAGGCGCACTCTAACTGGGACATTCAAGGGATTAGTTGGCTAAGCATGGGCGCCCAAGTGTGAATGGGGTGAGCTCATATAAAAGCCAACTAAACCTAAAATTCACTTATTCTCTCATTTGTGCAATAGAAGAGTGCTCTTGCTCCATCTCCATCTCCATCTTCTTCTTCTTCACCTCCTTGTGTGTGTGTGTATGTGTGTGAGAGAGAGAGAGAGAGAGAGTGCGATCGAGCATTGCGGCGGCACGACGACGGTGAAGCGGTTGAGCGCGACGTAGCGGCGTCTCCTTCTTCTTCGCGGCGAGGAATCCTCCACGACAGGAGCATAGAGCGGTGAGTGACACACCATTGCCCTCTTTTGAGCTTACTAGTTAAGCTAGTTGTGTGCTTGGAGCCGTCTGTGGCTCGCACACATTGTTAGGCAAGTCCCTTGCTTCGACAATGCGGCAAGGAGTGCACAATTACCCAAAGTTTGAAGCACCTCCTCGTTAACTTCCTGTCTTGTTTTCTAAATAGAGAAAGGGTTTGGAAGTAGGATATGCTTGATATGAATATTTTTAACTTGTGTATGCACATACCTGAGTACGAGGAGTTAACCCTTTCCTAATAAAATGAAAATTGAACATGACACTACATACTTGTAAATTGTAGTGTATCCCTCATTGGATATTCCAACTTTATCCAAAATTAATTGAACATCCCATGCATGAAGTTGGTTCTCTTTTAAAATATTATCAAGCTTCTTGGCAATGATCTTACCATAGCGCTTGTCATCCAAGAGGCCAGTGACGTTTTTGTGATTTAGTATGAGGCCGTAAGGTGCCGAGGAGGTTGTTGTGTTACGCTCCACTTCCTCGTCGGGGTGAAGCAAAGATATAGGCATGCATATCAAACGTAAGAGATATACCTAAGAGTTTAGGAATATAAACCTAGCAAGTATAGATGCATAGATGCACTTACTTGATGGCTTGCACTCTCTTTTTTATTCCTCCCGAGACAACCTTCAAGTCCTCAATATCCCTTAGTCTCTTTCTCTTTGGTGAAGACCTGGCGCTGTTTTTTTTTTTCCTTTGCATTGTTGAGGAAGCTCCTTCATGGTCTCCTTGTTGCCTTAAACCTGGTGAACACATTGCATGACTTTCTGGTGTAAGCGCACATTTTTCTTCCATGCAATGTCTCTCTCTCGTTGCAAAACATCATTTCTTGCGGACAACTACTTGGTGTAGCCAAACAAGCCATTGGGTCCGTCTCTGACATAGCTTACTAAGGAAGTTATATCCTTGAAAGGTTGAGAAGAGTTTTTGACAAGATGATTGGGATACATTCTGTCGTCCAACCAAAGGTCCATATTTTCCATGCCTGTGATTTGAAGTCCTCCTTCGAAGATTTTGAAATGGTGTTTTGTTTGTTTTTCTTGCGAAGGCTCATACTCTCGTGAGAGCTCTATATGCATATGATACATATCTCTCTGATTCCTCGTAAAAGTTCTTCGTGGAGAAGCTATAAGAGTGGACTGAGACATGACTAATTGAAACCGTCTACAAAAAGAAGGAGGTGAGGGCAATGGAGGAAAGAATTTTCAATAGTTGCACGAGAGCACGTAGGGGGGAATGGCGGGGAGAATGAGCTGAGAAAGAAGAGTTTAGTTTTTACAAATATAGAAGATTGAGATAATCGGCATTGAATTCTTGGCGACTGCAGACAGTTAAGTGTTATCATGACTAGATTACTTTTTGAGTTTTTTAATAAACGTACCTTGTAATGAAAAATATATTCAAGTTTTTAGAAAACATGTATGAAAAAAAAAATGTATTTTCCATTACCTCTCTACGCTAACATGGCATTTCTTACAAGGCCCAGATTTGAAGTCCAAAATTTTTCCAATGAGTACTTTTAGCCAAACCATAAACCCCAAGAGGATGACAAATGAGATCAAGCTTCTGTCCTCGAGTGTCTTCAATGATGACATCTTGCATTTGAATTTCCTCGACTGCCAAGATCTCATGTAAGGGCCCATGCTTCCTCGACTACCAAGATCTCATGTAAGGGCTTCCTCAAGCATGGGTCACTCTATTTTAAATGGAGAGTATTGTAGTCGTTCTATATCAACCACGTCATGGAAATAAGATTGCAGGTGCATTAAGTCGAGGCCATCAATTAATAACAATTTTTTGTGCCTGCTAAAATTATTTCCAAATACAATTCATGATTATGCTTATGACTTTGACTTTGCTAGCATTTGTACTCCATTTTTTAATCATGAATCTTTTGTTCATTTACAAAATACTCTTCTATTCTATGAAAAATTGTGTGGAAGTTCATGAGCTTCAGCATAAAGGATGTCATGAATCGCTATATATATAGCACCATGGAATTATTGTAACTATACACATGGTAGAAATTCAAATATTTTGGTTCCATGATTGAAAAGCTATGGTTTCATATGTTGCATAATTTTTTATTGGTAAGCACTATGTGTTGGAATTAGGGTTGCAGAGAAACACACACAGCTTGGAGAAGACGAAGGAAGCTCAAGGCACACAATAGAGAGTGTATTCCTTAGTGTGCAATGGAAAGATTGATAGCCCTAGAGTGATGGGCGTATATACAATGCACGGGGGAAAAAACCTCCTAAAGAGGGAAAAAATGCCCCGGCGGTCCTAGTGTGTTCACACACATCACTACCACATGTATATGGTAACAAATCCCCCCTGGAGTGATGCGGTGAACGAGAGCTGGCACATGAGTAAAGGGAAGTGCCATGCCCTGAGGACAGGATCAGTCCACAAAGGGGAGTAAGCCCAAAGCTTTGCGGAAAGCTTCAAGCTTCTCACGAGACAATGCCTTTGTGAAAAGATCTGCAAGGTTGTCCTGTGTTGGCACATAAGCCAAGCTGATCTCTCCTGCTGAGAGCCTCTCCCTGACATAGTGGTAATGCACCTCAATGTGCTTTGTGCGAGCATGAAAAACTGGGTTCCTCGCAACTGCCAATGCGCTCTGACTGTCAGTGTAGATAGTGTTGGCAGTGTCCTGTCCAACACCCAAGTCAGCCATAAGGCGTCTGAGCCATACACACTCAACCGTAGCTGTGAAGACTGCCCTGTACTCAGCCTCACAACTCGAAGTGGCCACAGTAGGTTGCTTCTTGCTCAACCATGATATACATGAACTGCCAAGCATGAAACAAAAACCACTTGTGGACACTCGCGTGTCAAAACAACCAGCCCAATCTGAGTCCGAAAAAGCATGTAAGTCTGGCGGCAATGATCCCCCCTTGGGATAAAACAAGCCAAGATGTAAAGTGCCACTAAGGTAGCGGAAAATCCTCTTGACAGCCTGCCAATGCTTAGACCCTGGGCTATGCATAAATCTGCTGACCTGCGAGACTGCAAACTGAATATCTGGCCTCGTGTTACATACATAAATGAGGCAGCCAACAGCAGTTTGGTAAAGAGTGACATCAGTAGGATCGCCAGCATCATGTAGACTCAACTTCAAACCTGTTTCCATGGGAGTGGCAATAGGTTTGCAATCCTCAAGTCCAAACTTACATAGCAATGTCTCTATGTAACTTTTCTGACACAAGGCAATACCACTATCACACTGCTTAAACTGTATACCCAAGTAATGATGCAACAGCCCCAAATCTTTCATCTTGAAAGTAGCATTCAAATCAGCCTTAAATTCAGCAATATGTCTCTCATTTGGTCCAGTGATCAGCAAATCATCAACATAAAGAACCACAATGAGAAATACATCATCCTCACGCTTTACATACAATGTGCTTTCTGTTGGACTGTTACGAAAGCCTCGTTTAACCAAATGAGTGTCAGCTTTCTCATACCAAGCACGAGGAGATTGCTTCAACCCATACAAAGCCTTCTTACATTTGCACACTTTGTCCTCTTGTCCTTTTATGACAAAACCGCGAGGCTGCGTTACATAAACTTCCTCAAATATGTCACCATTCAAGAAAGCAGTAACAATGTCTGATTGATGTACATCCCAACCAAAATGAGCTGCCAATGCACATAGAAAACGCACAGTAGTCATACGACAAGTGGGAGCAAAAGTCTCTTCATAATCTATGCCTTTTTGTTGTGCATAACCCTTTGCAACAAGTCGAGCCTTATGGCGATCGATCTCACCATCCGGCTTGCGTTTCAACTTGTAAACCCACTTCGTACCAATGGCCTTTTTGCCAGGAGGCAAATCACATAAAGTCCATGTGTCATTCTCTATAAGTGCATCATATTCTGATTTCATGGCAGCAATCCAATTTTCTGAATTCTGTGCTTCATCAAAAGACAGAGGCTCCTCAACATCATGTAGACTAGACACAGCCAAAGCATAACAATCTGATGCATAAGATGCATGGCGAGAGCCTGAACGAGTACGACTAGATAAAGGTGCATCCAATTTACTGTCACGCAAAGTGTGCACCAGCCATTTTGGCATACCTCTAGCCTGCTCATTTTCAGCCCTTTCCTCATCAAGTACATCATGTACATCTGCATCAGTAATAGGCTGTTCTAAAACATTTTCAGAAACCCCCATAGGCTGTACATTTGCCTCATTGGAACTTACATTCGTATTTCCACCACTGAAAAGAGGCAACAAAGTGTCATAAATGTCCTGTGAGCTTACATTACTGTCTCTAGTACATGACAGCAAGGGTTGAACAGAATCTTCCACAAACACTACATCCCGTGAAACCAAAATACGTTTTGTTTGCGGATGATACAACCTGTAACCTTTGCTTTCAGCACTATAACCAACAAAAATACATTTGACAGCCTTATCATCCAATTTTCTGCGCTGCACTTGTGGCACCAAAGCATATGCCAAACAGCCAAAAACACGCATGTGCTCAATAGAAGGTTTTCTATCATGCCATGCTTCATATGGAGTAATAGACTGCAAAGCTTTTGTAGGACACCTGTTAAGTACATAAGTGGCACACATGATGGCCTCAAGCCAAAAAGAATGCGGCAAAGCTTGACTTTTGACCATACATCGTGCCATTTCCGTTAGTGACCTATTTTTCCTCTCAGCAACACCATTTTGCTGAGGTGTATAAGGCACTGTACATTGGTGTTTTATCCCACGACTAGCCAGAAATGCATTAAATTCATGAGACATATACTCCCCCCCTCGATCGGAACGGAGGGTGCCCATAGTACATTTTGAGACATTTTCAGCCATAGCCAAAAATTGTTTGAAGCACATAAAAACTTCGGACTTTGCTTTAAGCAGAAATACCCATGCATGCCTGGAGTAATCATCAATGAAAGTCACGAAGTACAGGTAATTGCCCAAGGACGGAGTTTGCATGGGCCCACAAACATCACTATGCACAAGCTGCAACCTGCATGTGGCCCTAACTGAACCATCCTTTGGAAACTTAGAACGCTGCATTTTACCCAGAATACAGCCTTCACAAACATGTTTGATAGGTGCTTCAAGAGGCGGCAAAGAAGCAACCATATCAGATTTCTGCAAACGCAGCAAACTGGCAAAATTCAGATGACCAAAACGTGCATGCCAAAGTTTTGCATCTGAAATAGCCCTTGAATCTGCAACAGCATTTGCAAAATTTTGTCCACACTTGTCATACAAAGTGAGCTTATACAGCCCACGGCACAAAAGCCCAGATGCAACAATTTCATCACCAAAACTGAGATCATGAACTGTACATCTGTCATCCACAAATTTGACTACAAGTCCAAGTCTAGCAAGTGCGGATACAGACAATAGATTCTTCTTGATCCCAGGTACATAAAGTGCATCAACAAGTGTGAAGGAACTGCCATTAGCAGCAGTGAGCACAATCTTTCCAACTCCCTGAACTGGATAAGAGGCGTTGTTGGCACAAGTGACTGAATTCCCATGAGGGACAGACTCGAGAGAGGTAAACAATTCACGATGTGAGGTAATGTGCTTTGTAGCACCACTGTCGAAATACCACACATGTGAATCTGCAGCAACTGACAAGCATGCATCATGGACAGCAGGATTGTAAGTGCACTCTGCGCTAAAAGCCCATTCTGCATCAACATCAGCATCACAATCTCCTTTCACAGAAGACTCAACAATGGCTGCATTTGTAGTGGAACCAGCATTTGCAGTGGAACCACCCTCTTTCTTCTTAGCCTCTTTGGCCTTCAACTTAGGACACGACTTGATCAAGTGATCATTGGCTTTACAATAATGGCAACGCATCTTCTTTTTGCCCTTATCACCAGAATTGCTAGACGAAGTGCTGCCAGCAGAAGCATTAGGAACAGAATTTTTGCCACTCGCAGCAGAACCATAAGAAGTGGCTGCATTACTGTTACCACCCTTTCTTTGAGAAGCAATAAAAGCCTGTTCAACTGCACGCTGCCTAGTCCTGTTTTTTCTAGAAAGTGACTCTTGCAACAGCAATGTGCATAATGCATCAAACTTGACAACTTCAGGATTTCCTTGGGTCATCAGTCTCCAAGTACTAGCAAAATTCTGGTAGGAATCTGGTAAGGCATCAAGAACAGTCTGCACAAGGGAACTGTCAGAAATGACTTCACCTGCAGAAATGAGTTGCTCATTGATATCCTTGACACTAGCAAGGAAAGTGTCCATATCATCTTCCTCATGCATAATCTTCGACTCTAGCTCTTTACGCAGCAAAGCAATTTTAGCCTCATTGCGGCTTGCATAAAGACCTGCTAGAATATCCCAAGCCTGTTTTGCAGATTTTGCTGAACGGATGTGAGGAATAATGGTGCGCTTCACAGACAACGCAATCAATGCATGAGCCTGCGCATCCTTAACATCCCAACGAGCTTGTTCTGCTGTAGGCAAAACAACTCTAACAGCTGCAATCCTTGCAGCAAGACCTGCAACATCCTCAATATCGCCTACATCTTCAGAACCAGGACGTACATCAATGCCCTGCACAATGTTCCAGACACCTTTTGACACAAGAACGTGTTGCATCATATAAGCCCACATAGGGTAGTTGTCCCCATCCAACCTGTCCTCAGCAGCAAACATCTTGAACACATCTGTGTTGTTGTTGTCAGCCATGGTAAATGCTGCACCTGATGTGAAAACTGCCCGAAAATAGGAGAAATGGAGCGGGAACAACTTGTGCTATATAGCACAAACCGTAGAAGACTATAAGGCACCTGTTATGCAGAAAACGGCACTGACAGAAAATCTGCACAAAATGACGAAATAACCTGTGCAGTACTGCCCGTAGTGGAAACGGAGGCCGAAATGAGCCCAAATCAAAATTCTGAGTAGACCAAGCTCTGTGAGCTCTCCCAAAATATTTGTCGACCTGCGAACGCTTGCCAAAGCTCACTGAAATCGGAGAAAGTGAGCAGGCGTGTGCTGGAGCAGCTGGCGACTAAGCCCGGGAGGACGTGACCTGCTCTGATACCAATTGTTGGAATTAGGGTTGCAGAGAAACACACACAGCTTGGAGAAGACGAAGGAAGCTCAAGGCACACAATAGAGAGTGTATTCCTTAGTGTGCAATGGAAAGATTGATAGCCCTAGAGTGATGGGCGTATATACAATGCACGGGGGAAAAAACCTCCTAAAGAGGGAAAAAATGCCCCGGCGGTCCTAGTGTGTTCACACACATCACTACCACATGTATATGGTAACACTATGAATTTTTTATAACTTCACCCATTCATGACTCTCCATCATAGCACATTAATGTGCATCTTATCACTCCTTTGTCACTTGCTTGAGCAAAAAATGATATTATTTGGATTATCATAGATAGATTTAGCAAACATGTTTCTTTAGTACCTTGTAAAGAAGACTTCCCCAAAAGAGCAAATAGCTTTTCTCTTAAGCACAGTGCTATGTTACATGATATATATACCTTCATAAGATTCAAACAGTTTGAACTTATGAACTATAAGAGAGCCTAAAACGCTCACCAAATACAAAAGCAAGGGACACAAGAAAACAAATAAAGGAAAAAATAAATTACTTTATTTGTTACCAAACAAAACTACATTATAACAAAACAATATTCACTTAAAAATGTTTTTAGAAAAGGGATAAGAAAAATACGTTAAAGAAGCTTAAGTGACTAACACTTGGAACAAGTACTCAACCTTAAATAAACAAGGATAGGACATCACAAGGACTCAATCCTAGAATGCAACCTTTCGGGGACAACTTCGGAAAGAACAAATTATTAAACACCGATGTAAGCTAAAGACTAGAATTGAATTTTGCTACTACCTACCTAGAAGAGGCAAAACACAACCAAAGGACTACAAAGTTGAAATTGACAATATGCAAACCTCTTGTTTGGCATGATAGGCCTAAATTATTATTTTTGATTGCGGTGAGTATTTTCACATTAATTTTTGAGTCATTTACCAATTTGAGAGCTCAAATTAATTTTGCACTACTAGTTATTCAAAGGCCAGTTTCCACAAGTCAAACAATGGTGTTCACAGATGCAGTAAGCGTTGATATTACTATCAGGACCATTTTAAAGGAGCACGCAAGGATCGATCCCTAGCCCTCGTCCCTCTCGTCCCTCTCTCTCTCTCTCTCTCTCTCTCTCTCCCTCTCGTGTGTGTAGTTAATGAACACAAACACAAGTATAGTTCCAAGAAATTTCGTTGAATCATCTTTTATCGATTAGTCGGTTGCTTAATTTGATTAGTATTTAGATGTTTTGTTACTCTTGAATTTAGAGAAATATTGTAGACCATGCTTAAATTAGTTAACTCATTTCATTTAGCTCATAATTAACTTGACTATTATTTTGTGCTTCTAGTAAATTTGATAGGTAATTTAGCTTATTAGTTTTGTTAGTGTTAAGTTTGGCTAAGTAGGTAGCCAAAACGACTTTTTCATTTCCTTTTAGAAGGAATCAGCAGAGATGCCTTCACGTTTTGAGATGAAAAGGTGAGGACTGGGCAGCATACACGGCACGTGGCAGAGCGAGACGTGTAGAGTAGAAGAGAGAGAGAGAAAGAGAGAGAGAGAGAGAGAGAGAGAGAGAGAGAGAGAGAGAGAGAGAGAGAGAGATTTTTGGTGATTGGGTGAGCCGGCAGTGCCGTGAAGAGCAGCATTGGAATTTTATTGTGAGCCAGACACAGAGGGTGCTCCTGGTGTTCTTGCACGACTGATTACAGAAAGTGCAAACAACAGAAAGTGCTTGTTTGCACTTTCTGTAAGTTTCATGTTAAACTAGTAAGTTTCATTCGTTTGGTTGGATTAGTTGATCAATTTAATTTAGTTTTTAACTGTTTACACTTGTATCATTTGATGCAATTTTTATCTTCCAATGTTGTTTAGCTTAGTCGATATACCATTTTGTTTTTAATGTTGGAATATCTAAAACAAAATAACCACAATGATGCTACTTTGGAGAGAAGGCTTGTTGGCCACGAAACTACCATCATCCAAAAAATTGGATGATAGTTTAAGATGTAGTTGGCCTAATCCTCAAAAGTGTCTAATTATAATGCATTACAAGTGATTTGGAGTTCGATGGGGCTTCAACTCCAAACACTCAGTTTGTTTGCTCGCCGTTTTTGTGAGGCATGCATCTCAATTGAAGGGACCCACCTCATTCTCTACTCTCTATGCAATCATGTGTGGTAGAGCAAGGCGTGATTAACCAATCGAACCAGAATTATTGAACCGCTTTGTGGCAAATTTACTTGAATAGCCCACTAGTAACATGAAAATTGAAAGGAGATTGCTAAAATAGACCTTTTGAAATTGCACAAAACATAGTGATCACTTAGAAAACACTCAAGAAAGTGAAGCATACAACCTCTCTCCCCCTCTCCCCCTCACTCATATAAACCGGAACTCGCTGGATGCAGCAAACTTTGACACGTGGCACTAGAAAACCAGTCTCCTTAATATATAGTATAGATGTGTCCTCAACAACTACAAAACTTCATAATAGATGCTAAGAGAACCTTCAAGCATAGGTTAGTTTAATGTCTTTAAAGTGGAGAATCCACACGACATGGAGATACACATACCAGTTCATTTTAAAATAAAAATCCATTTAATAGTTTTTAAAGCCAGTTTAAACCTTTCTTCGAGCCCAATGGAAGAAAGGCACAGTATAGTCACAGCGACTTAACTTCAATTGCCATACAGAGTGGTGAAGTAGCTTGTCCTCTACTGCGTCAGGCAGGATAACCGCCCTGATCTTCAAGCTGTTTTGTCTTTGCGTCCTTGAGCATTTCACGTACAATGGATGACATTAATATAGGGGACATTCATCTATGGGTAACCGGCAACTCTTGGCAGCATCAACACTACTGACAAGAAGTACCATCTCACATACCGTTAAGAAATAAGTCACAAGTAGCCCATTGCAAACAAACAGTACAAAAATCGTCATACATGCATAATGTGAGGAGGCTGACGAGTTGTATAACTATTGCAGAAAATATTAAGATGACTTACAAAAAAGCAAAGCAGCAAACAGGGTATGGCAAACAAGGACAATCTTCACTAAGCAACACCCCACACATTACACGACTTGAAGCGTCTATAAGTTGCAAGCAGCGACACATTTCCAAGTTATTTTAAAAGAACATGGACTAAAGTCGATCATAAAGCCTCTTTGGTGTCAAATAAATCGCAACAGACATAGGCCTGGATACAGACATCATTGAAGTCGGTATAATTTTGATCCTTGGCTGACCTATAGGAAAGGGGTCCCATTTACAAGTAGAGGGATTTTATTAACCTCTTGGGAAAGCACCCTCTGCTTGTGAGCACCAAGTTTGGAAGTATCTACAAAGGCGGCATTGGTTGCAATGCCTCCCATTTGACTACGATTTCTGCACAAACCTGGGGGATTGAAAATATGATATATGGAAAACATTGAAGGCCGCATAATGCCTAGGCAAAAGCAGGTACTCCCCGAGCATCAGGCTTTTCTGAGGCAAAACTCTCAATGCACACAAAAGATTTTGACCCATATGTTGTGCCGCAAGATGACAATTTCTTGTATGCTGATTGTCTCCAGTACTGCAGATGTAGTCTTGAGGAAGAAAGAAAAAAACCAAGGTAGCAAACAAGGACAATCTTCACCAACAACCCACGCATTATGCGACTTGAAGCATCTATAAGGCCCCTGTCAGATTGGGGCACCCGCCCCTCACACTAACTGAAGGTGGCCGAACGTGATGCTGTCACACCAGGTTTGTGGCCACGCTACACAGCTAATCGCAAACGGGCAAGTGGTGCAGCCTCCGTCTCAAGCGTTGACTGTCAGACGTCTACGCCCATCATCTCTCTTCGCACGTGAAGTTTTGCAGATGGCCGTTGCTTTGCAAAGTTGGCCGAGGGTGCAAGGCCGCCCTTCTGACAAAGGCTGCAGGCCAAGTTTCACTTTTCCCTCCGCAAATGAAACACCGCCACCTCAGCATGGCAAACATTTCCCTGCCCCAGTGTGACATGGGCCTAAGTTGCAAGCAGCACCAGAAAAAATTTATTATTTCTTTATTTTTAAAGCCTCAATGCATGGTATAAATTTATAACTACAGCTGAAAAACCCAAAACCTCAGATGCAGACATAATTCCAAGTTAAGAAGACACAGACGAAAGTCGATCATAAAGCCTCTTTGGTTTCAAAAAAATTGCAGCAGACGTAGAGCCTGGACACACAGACATCTTCGAAGTCGGTATAATTTTGATTCATGGCTGACCTATAGGAAAGGCGTCCCATATACAAGTAGAGGGATTTTAGGTGACCTCTTGGGAAAGCACCCTCGGCTTGTGAGCACTTAAATTTGGTATCTACAAAGGCAGCATTGGTTGCAATACCTCCCATTTGACTACGATTTCTGCACAAACCTGTGGGATCAAAAATATGATATATGGAAACATTAAAGGCCGCATAATAACTAGGCAAAAGCAGGTACTCCCCGAGCATCGGGCTTTTCTGAGGCAAAACCCTCGATGCGCACAAAGGGTTTTGACCCATATGGTGTGCTGCAAGATGACGATTTCTTGTATGATGAGTTGCCTCCAGTTTTGCAGATGTAGTTTTGAGGAAGAAACAAAGGTGATGGTATGGCTTTCTTCTGTGTGAAATGTACATCATGTATAAGAGGATTGCTTGCTCGGACAGGAGGCGATCCACAACAGAAAGGTGTAAAACCGATTGGGCTGCCGCTGACGTCCCGTAGACAAGCCTGGAAAACATCGAATACTCCTTAATGTTAGGGGATGACAAACAAGCAAAGCAAAGAGGAAAAGAGCATTCCCATACACCCTGATTACCTCATCCAAAAGGATATCCAATATCTCATGCCCTGGTTCTCCTTCCGCAAGCAAAGAGGCACAACTGCAAAGGCACAAGGTTGTGACTCAACACCTAAACATGTGATGTCATTACTACAATCTTAAGCAATCTACTCAAAGTCTGAACAAACTATAACTTTGTTCTCTCCAAGAGACACTATACACTTATATACAAAGCACAAACACAGGGCACTTTAATACACTTTAGCACTTCAAATGGGGGCGGGACTGACACACTCAGCATACCTTGTTAGCTTC
Organism: Adiantum capillus-veneris; assembly: GCF_014529385.1. Lineage (NCBI taxonomy): Eukaryota > Viridiplantae > Streptophyta > Polypodiopsida > Polypodiales > Pteridaceae > Adiantum > Adiantum capillus-veneris. The sequence continues at coordinate 141,550,166 of NC_140948.1, forward strand.
CTGAAAGGTCTGCAAGTCTGGATGTCCCCTGCACCCATCCTCATCATAGGGTGGAGTGGTCTGGGGCAAGCAAGCTCCATGTTTCCCATGTCCTTGCAAAGAGAAAGTCGACTTCTAATGCTGTGACTCATAACTCCAGCACATTAATGTACAGACAGAATCCTGCACTCGATGCCCCCAGACTCCAAACCTTCTCTTCTATGTCAAAATGCGCACATCATCTGCACAAATTCTCTGCATTAATTAACACAACAAGTAAAAGAATAGCAAGAGTCAATAAACCGTCTGTGTGTTTCCTTAAAAGGCACAAATTCACGGCGCATAAGCACATTGGATTGTCATGTCCAAAAGCATAATGCAGATGCACAGTTACAATCAAAAAATACAGCTTGATGTCGCCATAATGTATCGTGAAGTGATAGAAGAAGGTGTGGCACAAGGACCCCACCCTCTCTGTGCTAAATAGATCCCCAGTCCTTGGCGGTAGTACCCTCTAAACAATAAACGTTGAAAACGGCTCGGATCTGAGGCAAAGCCATGCAATTGCAAACTTGACCCTGGGTTGACAGCAAAAAATTAGCAGTTCCAAACATAATGCGGCATATATTCCAAGATGTCTGCTTCCCGACGCAAAGCTCGTGACTTGTGTACCAAGACAACAACAGGGGTGCAACAGGGGGGGGGGGGGGGGGGGGGGGGGGGGCTTGCCATGAACTTTCTCATCCAGGCATGTCCAAGAAATTAAATCATATGAGTGCAGCATAAAAAGCCCCTCACATCACCTAGCAGGCAGTAGAGCTTCAAAACAAGATAACAAAATCATAGAATGAACACACTAGCGGGTGTTTCTTACTTCTCTCAGTAAGGACGGATGCCTGGGAGCACAAAACATCATAAATCAGACATCGCTCCACCGAACGGTTACAACTTCGCAGTGGGCACAGAGGAGCGAGAAATTTAAAGTGGCAAAAACAGAGGCCTAGATCAAGGGTAGACTCTGATGCTAGGGTGCAAGGCAAAGCAGAAGGCTTTTGTAGAGCTAAGGGAGTCTAGCTGACAGTCCCCCATTCTTGACAGAATATATCAATGGACAACACTGGTACAGATAATAAACAATGTGTGCACACGGGAGGGACCGGGAACGCAGAGATCTTCACATTCCTCTCTCTCTCTCTCTCTCTCTCTCTCTCACACACACACACACACACACACACAGAAACCAGAGATTCGGTCTGCCTAAGAGGGAGCGAGGATCTCTCTCTCCCTCTCTCAAAAGTCAAAGTGGGTACCAACCTGTGAAAGAGGCCCGCTCACGAGATGCGGCAGGACGAAGGAGAGAGAGAGAGAGAGAGAGAGAGAGAGAGATCCCGATCAAGGGGAGCATCTAGCGACCACCTCCTCCCCGCGCCCGACTCTGCGCCGCGCTGCAGGAGCTCGGGGGGGAGGAGATCCTTCGCCCTCTGCGAAAAAACGAAATGGTAAATATTGTCTTTGGAGAATTACAGGAAGCAGAACGACTGCTTTTGCAAACTTTACCTACCAAAGGTTGTGAAAGTTTCAACTTGGCACTAGCCTAGTATCTCACGCACATGACCTACATTCTTATCATGCAGGAGGCCTTTCGCACAGGGCTAGGGTTTACCCCCGCCTCTCACGTCACCTTCAAGATGTAGCTATGCCAAATGAGAATGAGAGATGCCAAATGAGAGTGAGAGGGCGGGGGAAAACTACCTGGAATAATCTTCACACACCAAAACGCCAAGGCTGCTCGCGTCATTGTTAACCCCTGCCTTTCCGCATGCAGACCACTTCTAGGTTAAAACCTCCATATCAAAAAAGTGTCAATAGCTAGCTTGTCTTTGATGTCATGCACATGATCGTCCCAATCATAATTGATCGTTGACAAGCATTTTTGCCCGTTTTGGGATTTTTTGCCTATTTTATACCGGTAAAAACATGAGATGCCCTTAGAAAAATTCATTGAATTGCCAAGGACACATCTAAAAACCTTTGATTTTTGCAAGGCAATCAGTCGTGGTCCTAGGTAAACCGTCACCACATCAGTAACTTCACTCGTGCACAAGGACGCCTTGTTGCGAAGCTTGCACATTTATTGCGACACGTGTTATAATGGGCACTGAACATTGTATGTGGATACGCCCCACAATCATCGGTGAAGGGGCAATTGAACTATAAGGTGATGCTTTTCATCGCCATATGGTGACACATCAGACTTAGTTATAACATAGTTGTGGAGAATGTCAATAGTCTAGGGCGTGTTGGTTGTCCAATGCAATTGGGCCAAGAATACGAAATTGTGGGCCCAACCCTCATGGAATTGAGGACTTAAACCAAGACCTACTAGCCATATGCCTAACCCAAGACATTTGCTCATGCTCCTTGATGAAGTTGCAAGTAAATATGTGGTGGTAAAGGCAATCTGATTGACGTGTCATAAAATCTAATATGTAGCAACCCAAATTATATTCTCATATTAAACTGATCATTTAATGTGGAAGAATAAACGGGAACAAGGGTTAGAATATAGACATGTGCTTGTAGATCTATCTCAACGCGGGGCCAATGGTAAAGGGGTCCAAATGAGAGATGGTATGTCAAAGAGCAAAGCTAGCTAATGGAGCTTAAAGACCTTAGGGTTAGCTTCATTAAAGACCTCCAAGGGTTAGTGTTAAAATTCCTTGACCTTAGGTAAGCTAGGGCTATGCTTGAGGTGGGAACTCGGCCCAAGCTTGAGGTGCTTATCGTGCTTGCTGCTACTAAGGTGCTTGAGGTGCTTGTTGTGCTTGCAGACTAAGGTGCTTCAGGTGCTTGTCGTGCTTGCTTGCTTGCTGACTAAGGTGCTTGAGGTGCTTAATGACTAAGGTGCTAAGGTGCTCCATGACTAAGGTGCTTGAGGGTAAGGTGTTCCACAAAGTCAACATGATCCCTACTCATGAGGGAGCGAGCCCTCTTTGTAGGAGCTAGAGAGAGAGCACACACACCCTCACACAAGGCAAGCTTGGTACAAAGAAAGCAAATAGGACACTTGTTAAGCTCCTCTTCATGTTGCCCTCATAGTGTGCCTAAAGCCTATTGGTTGGCCTCCCAAGGGGTCCAATGATAATTTAGTTAATTTAATTAATTGTCTATGCATAAGTCCTCTCCCTGAAAGGGGAAATGGGGACACTTGTCCCAAGGCTACCCTTGTTGCTTGATATGCATTAAGCATGTGATTGGCCAGGCTTGAGGAGGTCCAATCAAGTGCAGGCTAGTGCTAGAAGAGGGGGTCGACCTAAGCAAGGAGGGGGCTAGCTTGGGGGGTGTACTCTCTCTCTCACACACACACACACTCTCTCTGATTGTGCGAAGTACAAAGTGCAAGAGCTCCATCTCGTTCTCCAAGCTAGTAGAGAAGTTGAGAGTTTACACCAATACTCTTGGTTACGGAATGCAAATCCAACCAAGAGCCATGATTCAATGCTTAATCTTGCCATCTTCTCCATCTTCATTAATATGTTATTATGTATGCTAGCAAAAGAAGAGTGATGATAAGTGAGGAACTATTTTTTTCTCTTATGAATGTTTCTTCTTCCTCTTCCCTTCCCTCATTCCTCGCTAGCTCTCTCCACCTTTGAAGGTGTTTGAGGCCTTGGGAATGAGGCTAGGGATGGTTAATGCTTTTTACAAAGTCATTGTTATGCTTGTGATGCTTGAAGCTTTCCATCTTCATTGCATCACCTAGGTCACAAGGAACACAAAGATTGTATTGTACCAAGTCTCTCTTGGTGGGAGAATCTATAATACAAAAGCCTATTGAAGGGGTAACCGGCTCCACATAAATCCGGTCCTCAATTGGTGTCAAGTTCTCTAAACTCTCTCTCTTGCAAAAGTAGTGTTCATGCCAAGTTAACTAAGTATTATGGTTAAGTTGTTATCGCTAGATAAGTTCACCCTCTATGTTCTCGAAGTAGTCTCACAAAAGTGCTTTCTCTAATTCTCATAATTCCGCTATCCTCAAATTCCATAGGCCATTTCCATTACATTGGTATCAGAGCTATTGGTTTCTCTTTTCTTGCTTAAGAAGAGAGGTCCTTTAAGTTGTCCATGAAAGGTTGGGCCTGTTTATTGCAATAGGGTAAGTGGGACAGGGATCTATTATCTTGGTTGAGAAGGACTTAGTTCGAGGTACACCGTTGGGAACTATAGTCTTAATAATGGAGCCTCTCGGGGCTTGCCTTTGGCTTTACCATTATTGAGCTACGAGCAAGCTCAACAGGAACCATAATCAACCGAGCAATGTTAGACCCTCTCCACTAGTCTTTGCAATCAACAATGTCTAAACCACGGGTGTGGCTGCTTGAGAACTAATTTTTAAAGTTAAAGAAGAGTAGCGACTAAGGTTTTTGAGGGTACCAAAGAACAAATTAATTATATACATAAGTTTAATTAGCATGGCTGACAATAACCAAGAGAGTAGAATGAACATTGATAACTTTGATTTTGCACATGAAGGTGCTAATAATAATGCCCCCATGTTTGTCAATTATCTTGTTACTAGGTTGTAGCAAGATATGGGCAACCCTGCTTTGCAAGCCGAAGTTACTCATCAAAAACTTCGCGCTTATGGGATTTCCCTTCCTCTCCAAGAGGAGATTGAGCTTAGGAGGCCTCTTGATGAGACCCCCAAAAGAAGACTCTCTCACATACGAGAGGAGGAATCCAAAGAATGAGAAAGTAATGAATCCCTAAGTTCCTCTGAAGATGTGGCTCCACGAAGACGGCGGTCTAGACGGTCACCAACTCTGCCAAGAGGAAATGGTCAACCCACAGTCCTTCTCATTGTCACTCTGAAAGGGAAGAGAGGAAACAAAGGAAGAAAAGGGCAAGAAAGAGGTCACTGTAAGGGAAATGGCCTATGAACTTTGAGAGTAGCCGAATTAGGAAATTAAAGAAAGCACTTTTGTGAGGATACTTTGTGAGTATAGAGGGTGAATATACCCCCAAGCTAGCCCCCTTCTTGCTTTGGTCGACCCCCCCCCCCCCCCCCCCCTTGTAGCTCATGCTTGAAGCTCATTGGACCCCTGCAAGCCTGGCCAATCACATGCAGGATGCATAACAAGCAACAAGGGTAGTCTTGGGACAAGTATCCCCCTTTCCCCTTTGAGAGAGAGGACTTGATAAATGCAAAAACAATTAATTAAATTAACTAATTTATCATTGGACCCCTTGGTAGGCCAACCAAATGTCTTTAGGCACACCATGAGGGAAACATGAAGAGGAGCTTGACAAGTGCCCTATTTGCTTTCTTTGTACCAAGCTTGCCTTGTGTGAGGGTGTGTGTGTTTTCTCCCTAGCCCCTTCTTGTAGAGCTCGCCCCCTCCTTGTAGGGATATTTGTTGACTTTGTGGAACACCTTACCCTAAAGCACCTTAGTTAGCAAGCATGACAAAGCACCTCAAGCTTGGGTAATGTTCCCACAAGCATCTCAAGCTCCCTAGTCAGCAAGCACGACAAGCACTTCAAGCATCTTAGTCAACAAGCACGACAAGCACCACAAGCACCTTAGTCATCAAGCACGACAAGCACCTCAGTCATCAAGCATGACATGCACCTCAAGCTTGGGCTGGGCTCCCACCTCAAGCTCATCCCTAGCTTACCTAAGGTCAAAGGACTTTTAACACTAACCTTTGGAGGTCTTTAATGAAGTTAACCCTAAGGTATTTTAAGCTCCATTGGCTAACCTTGCTCTTTGACATATAATTTCTCATTTGGGTCCCTTTACCATTGGCCCCGTTTTGAGAAAGACCCGAAAGCACATGTCTATATTCTAACCCTTGTTTTGGTCTATTCTCCCATATTAAATGATCAGTTTAATATGAGAAAATCATTTGGGTTGGTTAGATATTAATTTTTTATGACATTACCTCTCTCTTGAAATCATAGTTGCCTCTACTATGAGGTAGAAGAGATAAAGCCTTAGTCAGTAGTCAATTTTTCTTAGCGGATAGAGGATTCTTTTTTACCGTACGACATCTTTCCAAGATGGATGACTAATCCATTTGGTGCTTGAGAGACATAGCTGCTGCAAGCATGTCTGCTCTTTAGTCCATTTCATTCTCCCAAGTAGAGTGACAAATTCTACTTGGTGTTTAAGAGATGTCGCCATGACAAACATGATTCTAAGCATGCATACTATTTAAATTTGTGCACAATAAAAAGAGAACTAGTTTTATAAGACAAAAACATTGGTCATTTAAAAGAAATTTGTACATTTGCTTACTCTAATGTAGCATTGTAAGCATTGACAAGGTTCATACTATCCTTAAGCTGTATTCCTTGCATCCATCTAGCATCTTCAAAAGGATAATTTTTGAACTCAATAAGATACCGTTGAATAATCTTACCATGTTGTAGTACCTTTTCTTCATGCCGAAGGATAGCTTCGGGTTGTAGCACCTCTTCTGGGTCTTCGATTTCGAGAGGATCTTCAATAATTGGTTCACTTGGTGGCTCTCCTTTGTAGGGCTTAAGTAGGCTCACATGAAAAGCATTGTGTATGAGCCAATGGCTGGGCAACTTGAGTTGATATTCCATCTCATTGATGGGCTTCAAGATTTGAAAAGGACCATGGTATCTTTTTGCTAGTTTAGCATAATACTTTTGATGGCCCGTAAATTTTTTGCACGTCGTTTGCCTTAATCGAGCCTTGGGAAACTTAAGTAAGACCCAATTGTTTACTTTGAAGGTTAAGGCCCTTCTATGCTTGTCAGCATCAGGTTTTGGTCTTTGTTGAGAGATGGATATAGCCTCCTTAATCTTTTGAAAAGATTCTTGTAGGTCACGGTGATACTCATCGGCAACGAAGATCTTCACATGTACTTTAAGTAGCAAGGGACTTTTAGGCCTTCCCTCAATGATTTCAAAAGGTGCTTTTCTCATAGAAGTATGTACAATATTATTATACGCATTATTGTGCACATACTCTACAAAACGTAAGTACTTTTCCCATTGTGAGCGTTGATCTACTCGATAACATAAGTCTTTAGTAGATCGAGAATCGTAAGATTGGCTATCTCACTTTGACCATCATTTGTGGGTGATAGGCCAAAGAGAAATTCAATCTTGTACCTAGATTTTCAAAGAGATTTTTTCAAAAATTACTGGTCATTCTAGGATCTCTATCTGACACGATGGATGTTGGTAATCCATGGTATTTAAAAATATGAGATATAAAGAGAGTTGCCATTTGGTGTGCCTTGATAGTCTTTTTAACAGGAATAAAGTGTGCTTGCTTGCTAAACCTGTCGACTATTGTCCATATTCCCGTATTCCCATGGATAGACTTGGGTAATTCAAAGATGAAATCCATGGATATACTCTCCCATGGTGAATTTGAGATAGGTAATGGTTGGATTAATCCAGTTTGCTTCCCGCTATCATACTTGGTCTTTTGGCATACTACACATTTTGAAACATACTCTTGTATGTCCACTTTCATGGTAGGCCAATAGAAGTACATTTCTACTCCTTAGAGAGTAGGTTGAATGCCTCTATGCCCCACCTAGGGAGGAGCATGGGATTCATACATGACTTTTCCACGAGGGGAGTGGGTAACACATAGCCTATTGCCATGGACAAAATAACCATCCTGCAAGGTGAATGGTTCCTCTTTCTTTCCCAAAGCAAGGGCTGACATTACATCTTTAAAGTCAGGGTCAATAGCATACTCATCTATCGTAGAAGATATATCATTGTGAGTCGCTATAGACACCACATTAACTTTTGGTCATCGTGAAAGTGTATCGGCCACTTGATTGTGCTTACCAACAATGTGAGCAATATGAAAATTAAATTGCGAAAGAAAATTTGCCCACCTCATTTGTTTGTTGGAAAGCTTGGTTTGCGTCATGAAGTACTTGAGACTTTGGTGGTCGGTTCGTAAAATGAATGGAGTCCCTAATAAATAGTGCTTCCATGTGTCTAGGGCATATAGAACAACTAAAAGCTCAAATGCCTAAGACCCGTTCATCCGTATTGAGCCTTCGGCTCTCATATGCTATGGCATGCCCTTCTTGAAGCATCACATTGGACCTCAAATGGCTTTGAGAGATCTGGAAGCATGAGGACTGGTTGAAAGGTAAGCTTCTCTTTGAGCTTATCAAAAGCATTTTTCTCCTTAGCAGTCCATGAATACTTAACGTTCTTCTTGGTTAAGTCATGTAATGATCCTGCTATTTGAGAGAATTTTGCGATGAAGCATCTATAGTATGCATATATACCAATAAAGCTTCTTAGCTCATGTAGATTCCTTGGATTAGGCCATGCTTTTATTACCTCTAACTTTGATGGATCCATACGGATACCATCTTGAGAGATAATATGACCTAAGTATTGAATCTCTTGAAGGAAAAATTCGCTTTTCTTTTGGTTGAGAAAAAGCTTGTTCTCCCTCAATGCTTGAAAAAACACTTGGAGATGTTGCTTGTGTTCCTCCAAGGACTTGGAGTAGATGATGATATCATCAAAGAACACCCCAGTGAATTTGCGGTAGGGTCTAAAGATTTTCTCCATTAAACCTTTGAATGTGGCTGGTGCATTGGTCAAGCCAAAAGGCATGACTAGATATTCATAAAAACCAAACGTTGTACAAAATGCGGTCTTTAGGATATCTTCATCCACTATCCTTGTTTGATGATAGCCACTTTTAAGGTCAATCCTATTGAAGTAGGTAGAGCCTTGTAGCTTATCAAACAGACCTTCTACCCAAGGAACAAGAAATCTGTTTTTGGTAGTGATATGGTTTAGTGCTCGATAGTCCACACACATACAATATGTACCATCCTTCTTTTGCACTAAAAGGATTGGAAAACAAAAGGGAGAGGAGCTAGGCCTCACCATCCCTCTATCTACCAATTCTTGTACTTGCCTCATGATATCTTCTTGTTGAGCTTGGGAAACTCGATAAGGAGACTTGTTAGGCGGCGAGCTTCCTAGTAGGAGCTCAATTCGATGGTCATCATCCCCTTGTTTTGGAGGTAAGTCCATAGGGATATCATCAATGAACACATCTTGGAATCCTTTTAGAAAATTAGACAAGTCTAACTCTTCTTGATTCCTACCATTTACATTTGATGAAACATTAGGACCTTTTAGGGACTCTTTGACAAAAATCATGTACGCAAAAATTGAGCTCTTCATTGATTTCTCAAAAACAGGAGGATTTGTAAGTGGTATAGAACGACCAGACTCACTAGCATATATTTACATGTGCTTTCCCCTGTAGGTGAAGTAGATTCTCCATTTAGGGAACTTCATGTTGGCAGCCATGAAGTTGAACCATGGTGCCCCTGTGATAGCATCCTCATGTTGGAGAGGAGAGATAAAAAAGTCTTGTTTGTCAACATAGCTTTGGACATGAAGCCTCAACTTCCCAATCAAGGGAGTAACGGAGGCGTGCTATCCCTTGAAGGCTATATCGACAGTAACAGTATCTCCCATCTGGAAAGCTTGAATGCTCAACGTGGTGGCAAACTCCGTTGAATTTGTGAGTAGATCCAGGGTCAAACAAGATGAAGGCATCATGCTCCCTTAACTTTCCCCAAGCATAGGAGAGAGGTGATCCTTTGCAATGAGCATCCTCTTTTGGAGCTTCGATGGTGGAAGCTCTAGGAGTCTCATTGCGAGCATTTTTCTTGGAGCAAGAACGATAGCCATGTCCTTGCTTCCCACACTTTAAAAACTTATGGTCCTTGCAAAAAGCTTCAAGCTCTTCAAGAGAGATTTTGTTTTTACCTTTGTAAACTCCCTTCTCCTTGGACCGATTGTTGTTGTTGTTAAAATTGCCTTGGGAAAAGTTTTGGGCATTGGTTTCCCTTTTGCATCATTTGTGTCTTTGTTTTCCATGGGCTTGACATTCCATATAGCCCCTTGTTGGAAATTGATGCGTGAAGCAACCATGGTGTGGTGGATTACTTCGGTGATAGAACCAGGCCGTTGAGAGTTGACTACTCGGCCATCTCTTCAGGTGATCCCACACAAAATTGTTGCTTTTGCTCAGCAAAGTCTATCTTTTGGAAGATAGTAGCCTTGAGATGTAAATCCCAGAACTTGTCTACATATTTGTGGATAGACTCATGGGAGAGAAGCTTCAAATTGCACCATTCAATAAGCACTTTGTCCTTTGCATCACTTGCAAGGAATTGCTTCATGATGGAAACTCGTAGAGTTTTCCATGTCTTTGGGGCTTTGCCATTGCCACAAAGGCTAGCCTACCATTGACGAGCTGATTTTTGAAAGTGCATAGCTACATGGCGTAGCTTGGAGGACTCATGAAGCCCTCGTCTCCAAAGGCCGCATCAAATTGCTAGATGAAGGCCAGTAGCACCAAAGGTGCCATCAAATGTGAGAAAAGAGATACTCTTTCCTCCCTCTTTGAACTTCTTGAACTTTTGTGACCTTCACCATGTACGGTATGATTTGCGATGTTCTCCCCTCTTGTATTCTCTAGGAGAATAGCCATAGCTTTCGTCGGAAGAGGAGGAAGGTGAAGAAGAAGGAGAAGAGGGTTGTAAGAACCCCAGGAGCTAGAGACTTGGATCCTCCACCCAACCGCCCATATTTATAGGCTCTTAGCCCTAGGATCCCCTTTCCACATTGCTAGTTGGCCCATGGCCGGGGTCCGTGACCCCCCCTTAGGGTAGGGCCCTGCCCGCAGGACCCGTGTCCTGACATTACTCCCCCCTTTGGAAGAGTTTTTGTCCTCGAAAACACAAGTGGTGGTATCTTCATAAGAACACTAATGTTTTCCACCATGGCATCCCTCATGGATCCAACGGTTTGTTGAATCGGAAACCAATTCATTGGGAGGCTCAATGAAATCAAGAATAACATCTGGATTTTCCACATTGTTGTCCCTGTACCACCGTCTTGGTTAACCGACCCATAACCAACATAATGTGAAGACTCCATTTACAACTTACTTGAGTATGTTAAACGAGTTAGCATAACTAAGAGGTGTCTAAATGCATACCCAGGTTTCAGACTTTCTGAAGGTACTTGAATGTGCAATATAACCTCGGCACATCTTTCCATGAAAGTACTATGCTGACATACTCAGTAGCAGCAGTAACCAAGTCCTTGACTTGCTATGGTTTCTTTCCAGTAGCCACCCGCATCAAAATTGATGATTAAGGTTGATAACTTGAGAATAACAGGCAGAGACTAAAACTAGCCGTAACATGCCTTGCATCATATGAAGCAAACTCCAAACTAGAAAGGTAACCGATCCAGTTGCTTCACTTCTTGCTAATGTATGCACTTAGCATATCCTTTAGCGTGATTTAACGTATGCACTTTGCATATCCTTTAGTACTAAATAGAATGCTTGTAAACTGCCCATCCTACGCGGGATGAATAGCAGTAGTAAGAGTGAGGTGCTTTCCCCCAACCACTTACAGAAAGTCGCCCATGACTAACGACAAACTATGACTCAATCATTGAGTATCCAGCCATATACTCGATATGGAATGGAGACAACCAACTAGGTTGAAAACAAATTGGAGTTTGAAGCAGCCAATCACAAACACCCATACTCAGCCATCACTTTGTATGGCAGGGTGTAAACTTATACGAATTGTGCAAGAGAGATTGCACTTGCAGTGCAAAAGGGTGCAGAAAGAATAAAGTCCATGAATTTGCATGCCGCTCCGAATAAATGTGTGTTAAACACTAGGGCCCATAACACCTAGTGTGCATGAATTTAACACAAACATATCCAAACCGCAATTCCATGACGAGACTTTGGACCATAATAGAATGTGACAGACTGGTCACACCTAGGTACCAACCATGAAACATTCTCATGAACATAGCATACTTTTATATATGTAGAAACAACCCTCCGTTAAGGTGGTTTCACAGCACTTGTAATCGTAACAAGTTTGTATTTAGTACCCGACAATTTCTGGCCACTGAAATTGCTCCTGATACTGTGTGCTCAAAATGATCGAACCAATGGATACGACCAGCACCTAGGGACTTCGTCACAACACATTGGTAGAAATTTGGCGCCAGTGTCAGTCCCACAGACTCATATTCTCCACATGTGGAATATGTCTCAAACAAGGATATCAAGAAAAGTGACATCCATCAAGTACGAGATGTACTTGTGTGTGGAGGTAATTGCAAACACTCTGCGACAAGAGTGAGAGGGACCCTCATTATCATGCTCCACACTGGCTAAACTGAACTCCGTGAGTTCCTAGACCATGTTGTATCCCCTGTGACAACATGTGTCAAATCGATCCCTACAACTAGGTTCGTAACAACATAATGTATAGTGAACACTACGGTCCAAAATACTATGTTTCAACATGCCCTTGGCATGGCTTTAAAACATTCAAGCGTATTTATTATGGATTGGAATGTAATGTTCACTTACCCGTAGTCAAACGGAGAGGAGCACGCCTCCTACCTGAAAAAGCAAACAGCATTGCGCAATCCAATCCCTTTGGGTAACATCTACGTAGTCAAACCCCTTGGTAAGACCCTCTGTAGAAACTGCTCAAGTAGCAGGTAACGGTAACCAACATAGTTAACTGTGTACATGATGATTGGAATCAACTCGAAAAGTTGAATTCGTACGCTACCGTGTGGTAGATTGTGGAATTCTTTCCTTGAAAGTATAACTGGGAGAGATCAAACTGTGATCCTCAATGCTTATGGGATGATTTAGCAGTCACCCACCAGGTCGTACCCTAAACAATATGTCCATAGACACTCCGTAGTGCTATAGAGAGAGCAGGGAATCCACACAAGTGAACTGCCTAGCTCGTATGGACAGCCATGTTGTTGCAACTGATTGCTGCATCTATACTTCCTTGTAGAGATCAGCTGCTGTGAGTTGAAGATTACCAAAACTCGACTTGAGTGTCGCACTGAAAACATGTAGTGCAAAAATGACACCCTAAACATCCGTAATGGACAAGAGTCTTGCTTGTCCATTAACGTCGATGTGTACTTCCCCGAGTAGATTTGATCGATCTTGAAAACAAGCACCCAAAGAATGCCAATAGTTGGGTCTTACCCTTGGCCTGACAATGGCTCTTAGCCTGTGTGGCTCATAGCCCTTATGCAAATTAGTGTTCAATGGACAAACCGATGATGACTAATTTGAGTAGCATCTTAGCCACATGCTAGTTGAGAGTTAGAGCACCTTGGCTCAGACTGACTCACGAGCACAACACGTATCAAAAGCTTCTTAGAAGATTTTCATTTTTCCCTTAAAGAAAGAGAGAGAGAGAGAGAGAGAGAGAGAGAGAGAGAGAGAGAGAGAGAGAGAGAGAGAGAGAGAGAGAGAGAGAGAGAGAGAGAGAGAGAGAGAAAAGAAGAGCATGCTGGGCTGAGGAACTTTCCTTAAACTAATATGACGTGTATAGTTGGTGCCCATGCTCATGTGCATCTTATGCTTAGCATGCAACTTATCCTATAAGCATTTAACAATATACATTGATGACTCTCTCATCGAGGGAGGTGACAGAAATACACAAGCCACAGCTTGACCCACCTACCGTGTTTGTGGTTGTTTAAACTGATTTTTATTTAGGTATCTTTTGTTGATGTCACCGCACACCAACACTAAAAGGAATCTAAATCAAGGACTTAATTCAAAGGCAAAGTGCTATCATTAAGTCACACTCGTCCGTGACAAAGTAGCTGTGCTGTAGCGGAAGCGTAATCCATGATGTGGTGGAAGTCGTTCCACTTGACTAGCATGCCTTGCAAGCAAAGTTGTAAGCCCTTGGCTACTATGACGGCCTCAAGCCCGAAACCATAAGTGCCTTGCACAGTCTGTACTGGTAGTGATACAGTACAATGGGATGGTGCCACAGCAAGAATGTGAGCAAAAACCCCCATTTTACAAGTTCCCCAAACTTGTGTGTCAATGCCCTTGATGCCAAGTCAATGGGAAAAATCTTAGCACTAGTGAGAAGCCTTGCTTCACGTAAAAGTATCAAAGCACTTTGCTTTACGCAACTGACAATATTTGCCAAAGTAAATGTGTAAACATGGAAAAATAAACAAAAATGAACATGGTCTAACCTGGTCATCCTGCTGTAACCAGTGGTCTTGAGATGTCAAGGAAAAACTTGCTCAAATGCAGCTCATAGCCCTATCTGTTGCGCGAGAGAGAGTTGTCGTGTGTATCATATACACCCTCTTGTGTTATATACGCCCGTCTGGTATGTATTGAAATAGTTTGCAAGCATATTGCCAATTCCCCCCCAAGGTTGTATGCTCATAGCATAGTCCAAATGTGAGCATTCGCAATTCTAGATGCCCCAAGTGAAGCCTTGCGCCTTGCTTCACATAAATACTTGTGTTCTTGTAGGAAATAGCTGCTGCTATCGCCATAAATATCATGGCAAAAGATAATCGACCGTGTCGAAGGTGTTTAGCTAAACGACCATGTCGAATACTACGTCAAAAGTACTTCAGATAAGTGTCACAAGTCGTGCTTGTTCTTGGAGGGCCTAAAGTGTACTCCCCTCGATTGCATGCGATAATTACTAGGCAAGAAATGAGAACATTGCCATGACCTGACAGCCTTACTAGAAGGCAATGCAAGCCTTGCTTGCCCGAAATGTTATGTAAATTTCAAAGTAACAATGCAACAAATTATAAGCACAATTGAGTTGCATGTGCAAGTGATGATCATTCATGCTAACAAAACCATGCAAATGAATGGAGATTGATAACTTGTACAACAGACTTGCTGGGACAAGAATCACTCATCACATTCGAACAAGTTTGCCAAACAACTTCAAAAACAAATGCATACCTAATTACTGACTTGTGCCAACTTGCCTTGCTAGCCGCATGGCCTATGTGGTAGCTCTTCCATGATCCTTACAACCCATGTCGAAACTTGAAGCTTTCCTTGCCCTCATGTATCCTTCATCCTCTTCAAATAAGGCAAACCTTGCCAACTGGGATTCTCCCGAATCGAAGAGAGTTTGAGGCGTACAAACGGTGTTGACGATGGGTTACTTTGAGCCTTGTCGTTATCAAACGATCTCTTTAAAGTCGAATAGCATCTTTCGATGTAAATTCGAAGCCTTTCCCGAGTAAATTGACCTTGTCGACATTTTCCGCACGCATATAATCATGGAAGGAAATCGAAGGGAAATCCCCCGAAGGATAGCCCCTTAGGCACCCTGTGGGTGGAACGGCCCCCCTTGGGTAGCATACCCCTGGGAGGGGGTCCCCGTGGGTCGCATCCCTTTGGGATGGGCCCCTAAGCAAGGGCATCCCCCTTGGGCGCCCAATGTTCAACAGAAGAAAGAAAAATAATAATAATAAAAATCAAATTGCACCTGTTGAAGCCATGGCGGCCGCGCAGATCTACAGAGCCGACGAAGATTCCCTTGCCCTGGGCTGCACGGCACTCTGTGGTCCTCGCAGTAGAAACAAGATCTGCAGACCATGCCGAGGCACACCCGATGAGCCCGAGAGGGGAGTAAGGGAGGTCCGCCTCCCGCCATCCGATTCTCATCGTCGCTTCTGTAGAGAACCGTTTCCTGCAACCATGCATCGCCATGCACAATCACCATCTTCGTCTGCTCCGCTGCTCCTTGCAGAACGCTGTTCTCGCCCTGTTTCTTGGCGGCCTCGAGTTCTTCCTCCTAAGGGGCCATGCCCACGACATCCGGAAGCTCCTCCATCTCCTGCTTAGGGTGCCTGCCCACGACCCGAGAGAGAGAGAGAGAGAGAGAGAGAGAGAGAGAGAGAGAGAGAGAGAGAGAGAGAGAGAGAGAGAGAGAGAGAGAGAGAGAGAGAGAGAGAGAGAGAGAGAGAGAGAGAGAGAGAGAGAGAGAGAGAGAGAGAGAGAGAGAGAGAGAGAGAGAGAGAGAGAGAGAGAGAGAGAGAGAGAGAGAGAGAGCAAGACCATGCATGCAACCGTTCTCCCCCCTCCTCCATGTCTCCTCCTCCCTGAGCTCTGATACGAGTGTAAGAACCCCAGGAGCTAGAGACTTGGATCCTCCACCCAACCGCCCATATTTATAGGCTCTTAGCCCTAGGATCCCCTTTCCACATTGCTAGCTGGCCCATGGCCGGGGTCCGTGACCCCCCCTTAGGGAAGGGCCCTGCCCGTAGGACCCATGTCCTGACAAGGGTGAGCTCTTTCTTGCCCTTTTCTTCCTTTGTTTCCTCTCTTCCCTTTTGGGGTGATGAAGAGAAGGACTGTGGGTTGATCTTTTCCTCTTGGGAGGAGTTTGGCGATCGTCTAGACCGACGTCTTCATGGAGCCACATCTTTAGAGGAACTTAAAGACTCATTACTTTCTTGCTCTTTAGATTCCTCCTCTCGTATGGGAGAGAGTCTTCTTTTGGGGGTCTCATCAAGAGGCCTCCTAAGCCGTGACCCCCTGGCCTTGCCCCTACGGGATCCTTGTTCTGATATTACTCCCCCCTTAAGGAAGAATTTTCGTCCTCGAAAACAAAAGTGGGAAACTTAAGAGCACTAATGTTTTCCCAAGTGGCGTCTTCTTCAAGTCAATCTTTCCACTTGATTAAAGCTTGTCGACGTACATGATGACGCGTACGTAGATCATGATAGTCAAGAATCCGATTAGGTTCATGCGGTGGGGTAGGAGGTTCAAAGAAATCGACCAGAATCTATTGGTCAATGACATTGTCGTCCCCATGTAATGTAATCGCTTACATAAACGGCTTACATGAAATATCGGATGGACACGAGTGTGTGTGGGTAACGATATTTTGTAGGCACGATCACCAACTCGTTTGAGAGTTTTGAAAGCCCCACAATATCTTGGAGATAATTTAGGTGTTGGCCTAGTCTTCAGACTTTCTGAATACTCTGGCACACGCAAAAATACTTCTTCCTCTTCCTCAAAGGTAATTTGCAGACGTTTCTCATCAATGTACTTCTTATATCGATCATGTGCTTGTCAAACATTCTGACAAGCGAGTTTCAACATATCCATATGGTCTTGGAGAAAATCCTTAACGTGTTGGAGTTTTTTGGTTGCCAACCTCGCCGTAACAAGTGGTCTAGGTTGAAAATAATACATGAGCATGAAAGGACTAAATCCAGTCGTGACATGTTTAGCACTGTTGTAAGCAAACTCAAGAAGAGGTAGATACTCTTCCCAGTCTGTTTGTTTCTTGCTACCGTATGCGCGTAGCATATCCTCTGGCACTTGGTTAACTCGTTCAATATGACCATCCATTTCTGGATGATCGGCTGTACTGAGGTTGAGTTGTGTACCCAATCGTTTAAACACAGCCCTCCAAAAATGAATGTTACACTTAGGATCACGATCACTCACAATGTTACTCGGCAAGCCATACAACTTGTACAGATTGTCCACAAATAACTTAGCTAATTCTTGAGTCTTAATCATCGACTTGGTTGGGATAAACTTGCATAGTTTAGTCAACCGGTCTACGACCACCCATACTGAGTCATGACCTCGTACAGTGGTTGGTAAACCCACAATAAAATCCATAGAGATACTTCCCATTTCCCATTGGGAATCTCCAAAGGATGTAAGAGTCCTCCTGTCTTCAAGAGCTCTGCTTTGTTAACTTGACATTTTTGACAATGCAAGACATAATCTTGAACAAAGCCATGTAAACCTGGCTAATAAAATTATCATCGTACAAGAGCATAAGTCTTTTTAATACCTGGGTGTGGTGCCCTGCACTTGGACTGTCATGACATTCATAAAGAATTTGGCGATGAATGTCCATGTCCATCGGTACACAAACTCTCCTCTTGTGGAGTAGGTACCCATTGTTGATGGAGAAATTCTTCCATCGCTATAGTTCATCACTTAACAGAGGAGAATTGTGTGTGGAGGTTAACGACACACTACCAGCATTGGAGTGAGAAGGATCCCTCATTTTCACATGGCTCCACACTTTGGAATATGCGTCATCATGCTCATTATGGCCCTTCAAAGAAACCAAAAATTCACTACGAAGTTTCGTGAACAAAAGGGAATTGATCCCAGGCATACGACTAAGAGCATCAACCACCACATTATGTCGTCCTTTACGATACCGGAGCTTTGCGTCATACTCCTGAAGGATCTCAGTCCACGTGGCTTTTTGACCCTTCAAGTCGGTTTGTTGTGTAAACCATTTAATGCTTTCATGGTCAAACACAATCTCAAATTGAGCTCCATACAAATAATGTCGCCATGTCTTCAGGGCAGACACTATTGCATAGAGTTCGCGTTTGGGTAGCTAGAAGCTAAGTAAAAGTCAGATTTTGTGAAGGACACTAACTTTGAACTTGGAGTGCACTTAGGATCAATGGATACAAGCACATCTCCAGCAAAGAAGAAGAGGCTTTCCCTTAAGGACATCATAGCTGCAACAGAGCCATTCACCATCCTAGAAACCCTAAAGCCCACTAAGGCATGGATAGATGATGCCACACTGGACGTAGAAGGGATCAGATTATATCATGGTACTTTCAAAGATTCTCAAGGCAATACAATTGATGTGTCCATGATTTCCAAAGATCTTAATGAATACGCCAGCAAGGAGGACATCCTCAACCACCTGGAAAGAGCTGATCTATACGACTTCTTCACGGCTCCTTGTTAGAAAATAAGACGTAGCTAAATAGATTTTTGAGTAGATTACTTAATGGAGAGAGATAGATTTCACACACAAGAGATTATAGAGTAGAGAGAGAGAGAGAGAGAGAGAGAGAGAGAGAGAGAGAGAGAGAGAGAGAGAGAGAGAGAGTACAGACGATATGCGTGGTTCACCCAATGTGGGCTACATCCACGGGAAAGCAGCCACTCAATGGCTTTAGCACTTCAAAAGAAGAAGTAGTTTACAAAGGGATTAAACCCTTGATAGAGCTCCCGCCTTGCTTCACTCTCACCACCTCACACTCACCTTGTTGCATCAACTTCACACACTATGAAATGTGTGTAGAAATGGCCTTCTTTTATAGGCCAAAAGGGCTGCCCTCTCTTATGAGAGACAGCCATGTGTAGCCGCCCTTGTGCGAATAAGTCCAAATTGGACCCTCCACTCCGCCCATGTGTGGCCGCCCTTGAGAAGACAAGTCCGCTTTTGAATTCGGCCACCGGCCACCGACCATTGAATTTCGACCACCGGCCACTGGCCATTGACTTTCGACCACCGGCCATCGGCCATTGACTACCGGCCACCGGCCAACTGACCGATTGTTTTCCGACCGCCGTCCGGCCATAATATTCCGGCGAAAAAAAAAGTCTCGGGGGCCTCTGCCCTCGAGGCCTCTAAAGTTTCCCTTGATTCTTGTCCGTGAAACTTTTGGTTTCCGGTGAGTGATTTTCCTTCACGCACGATGGCTTCTCCTCATAATGGGGGCCTTACAAATGTGCGCTTTTACATGCCGATAATTACAAGGGTAAATCAGGCTCCATATTTAACAATCTCCCACTTGGAGACTGATCTCCGAACCAAACCTATGATTGCTTTCCATTCTGGCTTCTTATCCTTGAATGCCGATTGAAGATGAGCAAAAGCTCAACTTCTCCTTGTTGACCACCTTTGTAAACATGTCTGCAGGATTTTCACTTGTATGCACCTTTCCTAGCTTTAGCTGTCCCTCTTCCAAAAGAGTGCGTATGAAGTGATATCTCACCTCAATGTGCTTTGTCCTTGAATGAAAGGCTGAGTTCTTAGCAAGATGGATAGCGCTTTGGCTATCACTGTACAAGACACAATTGTCTTGTTTGAATCCAAGCTCTTCTAAGAATCTGTGAAGCCACAAAATTTCTTTGCTTGCCTCCGTCATTGCTACATACTCTGCTTCCGTGGTAGAAAGTGAAACCACTTTTTGCAGCTTTGAAGCCCAGCTTACTGCTATGCCTCCAACCGTGAACACATAGCCAGTAGTGCTCCTTCGAGTATCTTTGTCACCTGCCATATATGCATCAGCATACCCTTCTAAAAAAATATCAGTTCCTCCAAAATACAAAGCATTTGTTGTTGTCCCTTTTAGATACCTAAGTATCCACTTCACAGCTTGCCAATGCTCTTTACCTGGGTTGTCCATGAACCTACTCACAACTCCCACTGCATGTGCAATGTCTGGCCTTGTCCAGACCATAGCATACATTAGAGAACCTACTGCTGCAACATATGGAACTTTAGACATATAGGCTATCTCCTCTTGTGTCTTTGGACACATATCCTTCGTTAGTTTAAAATGACCAGCCAAAGGTGTAGAAACTGGTTTTGCATTTTGCATTGCAAACCTTTCTAGTACCTTCTTGATGTAATCTTCTTGAGATAGCTTTATTGTCTTCTTCGTCCTGTCCCTTGATATTTTCATACCAAGTATCCTCTTTGCAGCACCTAAATCTTTCATTGAAAAAGATTTGGACAGCTCCTCTTTTAGGTCTTTGATGTCCTGCATGTTAGCACTTGCAATCAACATGTCATCAACATACAACATTAGGATGATGAATTTCCTATCTCCCAAATTCTTCGTGTAGACGCAGTGATCCGAGTTGCATCTTGTGAATCCATGATCCAACATCCATCGATCAAACTTCAAGTACCATTGTCTTGATGCTTGCTTTAAACCATACAAGCTTTTCTTTAATCTGCAAACCATTTTCTCCTTACCTTTTACTTCATACCCCTTTGGTTGAAGCATGTAGATTTCCTCCTCTAAGTCACCGTGAGGGAATGCCGTATTTACATCCATTTGCTCGAGATTTAGATCATGAGCAGCCACAAGGCTTAAGACAAGCCTAATTGAGTTCATTTTTACAACAGGAGAAAATATTTCATTGAAGTCAATACCTTTCTTTTGAGAAAAACCTTTTGCCACAAGCCTAGACTTGTACCTTTTCTTCCCACCTTCTTCTTCCTTCAGCTTGTACACCCATTTGTTTTGAAGTGCCCGCTTACCTTTAGGCAACTCAACCAACTCCCATGTTTGGTTGCGATGTAGTGAGTCCATCTCCACTTGCATGCTCTTCGTCCATTCTTCTTTGGATTCATGTTGCATAGCTTCTTCGTATGATTCCGGCTCTCCAGAATCTGAGATCAAGAGATGGTTGAAGGAAGGAACAAACCTTTCTGGAGGTCTACTTGCTCTTGTAGATCTTCGTGGAATAGGTTGAGGCTCCTCATTTGGTTGACGTTGTTGCACATTGTCACCGTTTGCAGTCCTTGAGTCTTCACCGTCCTCAAGCTCCATGTACTCATCACCTGTTTCTTTTGTTTATTTTCTTTCCAAGTAATCTTTGTACATATTTTGTTCGTTAAAAAATACATCCCTACTCCTTAAGATTTTACCATCTTCAGGATTCCATAGGCGATACCCAAAGTCTCCTTCTCCATAGCCAATGAAGAAACACTTTTTGGACTCTGCATCTAGCTTTGATCTTAGGCTTCTATCTATGTGCATGAAAGCCTCACACCCAAACACTTTGAGAAATGCATAATTCATCGGTTTACCTGTCCATGCCTCTTCTGGAACTCCCCCATCCAATGCCGTTGAGGGTGACCGATTGATTAAGTACACAGACGTACTTACAGCTTCTGCCCAAAGCTCAAGCGGTAGGCCTGCATGTAGCCGCATGCTTCGTGCTCGTTCCATGATTGTCCTGTTCATCCTTTCCGAAATCCCATTTTGTTGAGGTGTCCTTGGGGTTGTCCTTTGCCTCCGAATGCCATTGCTAGCACAAAAGCTTTCAAAAGCTTGGCTGCAATATTCACCTCCATTGTCGGATCTGAGGCATTTAACCTTGGTACCTGTTTCATTCTCCACAAAGGCTTTCCACCTTTGAAATATGGAAAATACATCGGATTTATTCTTCATGACATAAACCCATGTTTTTCTAGTCGCATCGTCTATGAATGTTACATAGTACAATGAGCCACCAAGTGATGGTGTACTTGCAGGACCCCAAACATCAGAATGAACCAACTCAAGTTTTTTATTTTTTCTTTCATTTCCTGATTTTTGAAATTTTACCCTCTTTTGTTTACCATAAACACAATCTTCACAGAACTCTAAGTCCACTTCTTTCAAACCTGGTAGAAGCTTCTTTGTTTGAAGGATTTGCATTCCTTTGGTACTCATATGCCCAAGTCGGTAGTGCCACACCGCACTGTCAACTTCTGTAGTTGCTGCACAAGCTGAAGGTTGCGTGCTAACAATACAAAAGTAAAGTGTACCGACTTTTTCTCCCTTGGCAACCACGAAAGATCCCTTTGAGATTTTCCACCGTTTGTTTTCGAATGCAATGTTGTGACCTTCATCGTCCAATTGTCCTGTAGAGATCAAATTTTTGCGAAGAGAAGGAACATGCCTAACATCTTTAAGCTTCCATTCATTTCCGTTATCAGTTTTGACGAAAACTGTACCTTTGCCGACAATCTCACAAGCTTCATCATCTCCCAAGTATACATACCCAAAATTACCTTTGGTGTAGTCTTGGAAATGTTGCTTGTGTGGTGTCGCATGGAATGAAGCCCCGGAATCTACTATCCAGGAATTAGACACATTGTCTAATGAGAGAATTAGAGCATCTTGCTCTACTTTACCTGCCACATTGGCCTCCGATGTTGGCTTGTTGTCTTGAGACTCTGTCTCCTTCTTCTTCTTAGACCAGCAATCCTTCTTGACGTGGCCCTTCTTGCCGCAGCTCCAACATTCAAGAACTGACTTTGTGCGTGACTTGCTCCGCCTTGAGCGATCACGACCCTTTTGGTTTTTGAACCTCTCCTTAGGCCTTCCTCTTGTTTCCACTGATAGTGCAGCACTTGATGATTCTCTTGTGCTTCTCCTTCGCATTTCCTCGCTTAGGAGAACACCCACAACATCATCAAACTTAAGAGTATTTGTGCCAGAGATAGAATTACTTACAGCCATCACAAGGCTGTCCCAACTATCTGGTAGAGATGATAGTATAAGGAGAGCTCGCACTTCGTCATCGAAATTGATTTTTACCGATCGAAGTTGACTTATGTTTGTGTTAAAGTCATTTAGGTGTTCTGCAACTAAACCATTCTCTCCCATCTTTAGATTGAACAAGCGCTTCATAAGAAATACCTTATTGGATGCTGATGGTTTCTCGTAGAAGTCGTCAAGTGACTTGATCAAGTCCTCCGTGGTCTTCATCTCCGAAACATTGAAGGCCACCGTTGACGCCAAGCTTAACCGGATTGTTCCCAGTGCCTTTCGATCAAGGACAATCCATGCTTCATCTGCCATTGTTGCGGGCTTCTTCGCAAGACCGCCTAGTGGCAAATAGAGGTCCTTCTGGTAGAGATAGTCTTCAATCTGCATCTTCCAATGTTGTTAGTTTTTGCCGTTGAACTTCTCAATCTTGAGCTTCCCTTCCTCCGCCATAACTCCCACTCAATTCAAGGAATCCTTTCCTTGAGATAATTTAGCTACGAGCAAACCTTGCTCTAATACCAGTTGTTAGAAAATAAGACGTAGCTAAATAGATTTTTGAGTAGATTACTTGATGGAGAGAGATAGATTTCATACACAAGAGATTATAGAGTAGAGAGAGAGAGAGAGAGAGAGAGAGAGAGAGTACACACGATATACGTGGTTCACCCAATGTGGGCTACGTCCACGGGAAAGCAGCCACTCAATGGCTTTAGCACTTCAAAAGAAGAAGTAGTTTACAAAGGGATTAAACCCTTGATAGAGCTCCCGCCTTGCTTCACTCTCACCACCTCACACTCACCTTGTTGCATCAACTTCACACACTATGAAATGTGTGTAGAAATGGCCTCCTTTTATAGGCCAAAAGGGCTGCCCTCTCTTATGAGAGACAGCCATGTGTAGCCGCCCTTGTGCGAATAAGTCCAAATCGGACCCTCCACTCCGCCCATGTGTGGCCGCCCTTGAGAAGACAAGTCCGCTTTTGAATTCGGCCATCGGCCATTGACTACCGGCCACCGGCCAACCGACCGGTTGTTTTCCGACCACTTTCCGGCCGCCGTCCGGCCATAATATTCCGGCGGAAAAAAAAAAGTCTCGGGGGCCTCCGCCCCCGAGGCCTCTAAAGTTTCCCTTGATTCTTGTCCGTGAAAATTTTGGTTTCCGGTGAGTGATTTTCCTTCACGCACGATGGCTTCTCCTCATAATGGGGGCCTTACAAATGTGCACTTTTACATGCCGATAATTACAAGGGTAAATCAGGCTCCATACTTAACACTCCTCCCATACGTGGGCCAGTTGTCCTTATGAACGATAATTGGTGCAATGAGGAGGTTCAATGAAACCAAAAGCAACATCTTGATTTTCAACATTGTCGTCCTTTTTCAGACTTTTTGAAGATATTAGAAAATGCAAGAAAATTGTGGTGCAACTTTCCATGAAGTTGTGAGCCAGATTTCCAACTCGCGTCAGTTTCTTGAAAAGCTCATAACGACTAAGGGATAGAATAGGGAGTGTCCCCATGTCAGACTTCTGAACATTTTGGAACACACAGAACTACATGTTCACCCCTAATGAAGGTTACATGCCAACAGACTTTGTCAGCACACCTATTAAGTCCTTAACTTATGAAACTATTGAAACGGTATCCAACCCCACCACAACAGGTGTTCAAAGTTGAAAACCTAACTTAATAAAATTATAGAATAGGGAGAGAATTGCCCATTTAGAAAGATTTGTGCTAACGTATACGCTTAGTAGATCCTTTAGCAAAGAATACGTAGAAGCTGCCCATCCAATGCGGGATGAATAGCAGCAGTAAGAGTGAGGTACTTTCCCCCAACCACTGACAGACACTCTTCCACGACTAACAATAAACTATGACTCAACCATTGAGTATCCATCCATATACTCATTATGGAAGGAAGACAACCAACTAGGTTGAAAGCGGGTTGGAGTGGAGTAAGCTCATAGAGTTTAGACCAACCAACCACAGACACCCATACTGAGCCATTACCTTGTATGGTAGGGTGTAAACTCATAATAAATATGCTAGAAAAGTTGCACTTGAAGTGCAAAACATTGCAAAAACAAGAAAGTCCATGAATTTGCATGCCGCTCCGAACAAATTTGTGTTAAACACTAGGGCCCATAACACCTAGTGTGCATGCATTTAACACAAACAAATCCAAACCGCAATTCCATGACGAGACTTTCCACGGTGCGTACGTGAAAGCCTTGCAGCAACTTGGACCATAACAGAATGTGAAAGCTTAGTCACACTTAGGTACTAACCATGAGACATTCTCATGAATGTAGAATACTTGGCTATATGTAGAAACGACCGTCCGTTAAGGTGGTTTCACAGCACTTGTAATCGCAACAAGTCTATACTTAGTACCCGACAATTTCTGGCCAATGAAATTGTTCCTGATATGGTGTGCTTCAAATAAACAGATGCAACCAGCATGTAGAGACTTCGTCACGACACATCATTAGGAATTAGGTGCCAGTGTCAGCCCCAGAGACTCATATTCACCACATGTGGAATATGTCTCAAATAAGGATGGCAGAAAAAGTGACATCCATCAAGTACGAGATGTACTTGTGTATGGAGGGAACTACAAACACTCTGCAATGTGAGTGAGAGGGACCCTCATTATCATTGCTCCACACTAGCTAAACCAAACTCCTTGAGTTCCTAGACCATATTGTATCCCATGTGACAACATGTGCCAAACAGAACCATACCATGTAGGTCCGTAATTGCGTCAACAAGAGTCAAACCCATCACGGTATCGTGATGAACAAGAAAGAGAGAAAATAACACTATTTTCTCAAAATGCTATGCTTTTCCATGACCTTGTCACACTTGGCTAAAGAGCAAGCTGGATGAAAGCCTTCTACCTCAAACATCCCATTTATAGAGCTTAAGGAAACTTAATTGAAAAGGAAAATAAATCCAAAAAACATGTACGTACCATGAGGTGGAAATCACCTGATACTTACCTGGAAGTCAAGTATATCCCTCAACCTGGAAGCATACCATATCAAAATTTATTCGACCTGCTAATCACTAAAATTAGAGATTAGTAAAGATAAAGAAAGTGAACTTGTGACCCTGGATGTTGCGCTGACAATCCAAACTCCTGGGTATATCTTGCCAAACCAACCCCCTTGGTGAAAGTTTGGAAAGAACGTTTTGACTATCCCTTGGCAGATGGTTTTCTTGAAAAACAAAGTGTGAAGGTGTCCAAAAATGACCATCAACACGTATTGTGTGATTTAGTAATCACATCTGTGGTCATACCACAAAGTTGTGCTCCTATATGCACATCCAGTGCTATAGAGAAAATGGGAGATCCACGCTGGGCGGGACTCCAAGCTCTTATGGACAGTCATGCTGTTTGAAATGCTTGCTGCATCTAAACGCCGTGGTATAGATCAGCCTATGTGAATACCCAAAAACATATGTAATGGCAAGACTCTTGTTGGGCCATTAACATCGATGGGGAGTCCAATGGGTAGATCTATTCAAGTTGGAGAACAATCACCCAAGGAATGCCAACAGTTGGGTCTTACCGTAGATCTAAAAATGGCTCTTAGCTAGCTTGTGTGGCTCATAGCCCTTATGTCAATTAGTGTTCAATCAACAAACCGATGAAGACTAATTTGAATGGCGTCTTGCCAAGTTCTAGCTGAGAGTGAGAGCACCTTGGCTTAGGCTGACTCACAAGCAAAACCTATTTCATAATCTTACTCAGAAGGTTTTCATTATTCCTTAAATAATTTAGGAAAGATAGATAGATAGATAGATAGAGAGAGAGAGAGAGAGAGAGAGAGAGAGAGAGAGAGAGAGAGAGAGAGAGAGAGAGAGAGAGAGAGAGAGAGAGAGAGAGAGAGAGAGAGAGAGAGCATGCTGGGTTGAGGAGCATTCCTTAAGCTACTACCTTGTATATGTTGTGCCCATGCTCATGTGCATCTTATGTCTAGCGTGCAGCATATCCTATAAGCATGCAACAATCTGCCTGTATGACGCTCTCATCGAGAGAGGTAACAGAAAACACGAGTCACATCCTTGACCCATCAACCTTGTAGGCGTCGTGACTTTACAAAGATGACTTAAAGATGGCACTTTGCCTATGAAATAAGTCCTAGATTTAGTCTCTTTTTAGTGTTGTTGTGTGTTGACAGCAACCAACAATCATGTTAAACAATCCATCGCTTAGCTTGTCCTTGACAGAGTTGTGAGTGTGATAGTAGAAGCATAATCCATGAAGCGGTGGAATTCATGCCACCTAGTTAGCATACCTTGCATGCAAAATTGTAAGCATGTGGCTATAGTGACGGCCTCAAACAAAATAGCCAAAACCATAAGTGCCTTGCACAACTGTACTGATAGGGATTCTGGGAGTTAATATCCTGATTGTGCCAGTTCTCCAAACTTGTGTGCCAATGCCCTTGCTGGTAAGGCAATGGGAAATATCTTGGCACAAGCAAGAAGCCTTGCTTCGTGTAAAACTGTCAAAGCACTTTGCTTTGAACAACATACAATTCTTTTCAAAGTAAATGTGTAAACATGGAAAAACAAACAAAACTTGAAATTGTCTGACCTAGTCATCTTGTTGTAACCAGTTGCTTTGAACTTCCAAAGAAAAAACTCGCTGAAAGGTGGCTCATAACCATATCTGCTTTGCAAGAGAGAGTTGTGAAATATGCATATATGCCCTCGTGTATCCTATATGCCCATCTGGTACGTAATGAAATAACCTGCAAACACATTGCCTATTTCTCCCCAATTTTGTATGCTCCTAGCATATGCCAAACATGAGGAGTCTCAATGCAAGATGCATAAATGGAAGCCTTGCTTCACATAAGTTCATCAAATAGATGAGACAAGAATGTAACATGAGTGCTCATAGCTAACAGATGCTCTTGTTGACACACATATGTCCGAGCAAAAAAGGATCGACCTTGTCAAAATTTCATAGAGAATCGGCCTTGTTGCATAATGAAATCTTATAAGTCGCATGCCTTGCCTGGCTTGTCGGGGTGTCTAGGCAACCTTGCCTATACACAATAGCTATGATTGAGGAATTAAAATAAAAGAAGCTAAAGAATTACCTCATCCTGAATTCCAAGCTCGTAGCCCACGACCTTGTCGACTTGCACTCGAACATTGGTCATTAATTCTGCTCACCATGTATGTTGAGCGATTGGCGGTCCCTGACCCCTATAGATTTTTCTTAATCGAGGGAAGCTCAATTTTCCATGCCCTTGCATGATATAGCTCAAGAGCCCAACATTGTGTTACCATATACATGTGGTAGTGATGTGTGTGAACACACTAGGACCGTCGGGGCATTTTTTCCCTCTTTAGGAGGTTTTTTCCCCCGTGCATTGTATATACGCCCATCACTCTAGGGCTATCTATCTTTCCATTGCACACTAAGGAATACACTCTCTATTGTGTGCCTTGAGCTTCCTTCGTCTTCTCCAAGCTGTGTGTGTTTCTCTGCAACCCTAATTCCAACAATTGGTATCAGAGCAGGTCACGTCCTCCCGGGCTTAGTTGCCAGCTGCTCCAGCACACGCCTGCTCACTTTCTCCGATTTCAGTGAGCTTTGGCAAGCGTTCGCAGGTCGACAAATATTTTGGGTGAGCTCACAGAGCTCGGTCTACTCAGAATTTTGATTTGGGCTCATTTCGGCCTCCGTTTCCACTACGGGCAGTACTGCACAGGTTATTTCGTCATTTTGTGCAGATTTTCTGTCAGTGCCGTTTTCTGCATAACAGGTGCCTTATAGTCTTCTACGGTTTGTGCTATATAGCACAAGTTGTTCCCGCTCCATTTCTCCTATTTTCGGGCAGTTTTCACATCAGGTGCAGCATTTACCATGGCTGACAACAACAACACAGATGTGTTCAAGATGTTTGCTGCTGAGGACAGGTTGGATGGGGACAACTACCCTATGTGGGCTTATATGATGCAACACGTTCTTGTGTCAAAAGGTGTCTGGAACATTGTGCAGGGCATTGATGTACGTCCTGGTTCTGAAGATGTAGGCGATATTGAGGATGTTGCAGGTCTTGCTGCAAGGATTGCAGCTGTTAGAGTTGTTTTGCCTACAACAGAACAAGCTCGTTGGGATGTTAAGGATGCGCAGGCTCATGCATTGATTGCGTTGTCTGTGAAGCGCACCATTATTCCTCACATCCGTTCAGCAAAATCTGCAAAACAGGCTTGGGATATTCTAGCAGGTCTTTATGCAAGCCGCAATGAGGCTAAAATTGCTTTGCTGCGTAAAGAGCTAGAGTCGAAGATTATGCATGAGGAAGATGATATGGACACTTTCCTTGCTAGTGTCAAGGATATCAATGAGCAACTCATTTCTGCAGGTGAAGTCATTTCTGACAGTTCCCTTGTGCAGACTGTTCTTGATGCCTTACCAGATTCCTACCAGAATTTTGCTAGTACTTGGAGACTGATGACCCAAGGAAATCCTGAAGTTGTCAAGTTTGATGCATTATGCACATTGCTGTTGCAAGAGTCACTTTCTAGAAAAAACAGGACTAGGCAGCGTGCAGTTGAACAGGCTTTTATTGCTTCTCAAAGAAAGGGTGGTAACAGTAATGCAGCCACTTCTTATGGTTCTGCTGCGAGTGGCAAAAATTCTGTTCCTAATGCTTCTGCTGGCAGCACTTCGTCTAGCAATTCTGGTGATAAGGGCAAAAAGAAGATGCGTTGCCATTATTGTAAAGCCAATGATCACTTGATCAAGTCGTGTCCTAAGTTGAAGGCCAAAGAGGCTAAGAAGAAAGAGGGTGGTTCCACTGCAAATGTTGGTTCCACTACAAATGCAGCCATTGTTGAGTCTTCTGTGAAAGGAGATTGTGATGCTGATGTTGATGCAGAATGGGCTTTTAGCGCAGAGTGCACTTACAATCCTGCTGTCCATGATGCATGCTTGTCAGTTGCTGCAGATTCACATGTGTGGTATTTCGACAGTGGTGCTACAAAGCACATTACCTCACATCGTGAATTGTTTACCTCTCTCGAGTCTGTCCCTCATGGGAATTCAGTCACTTGTGCCAACAACGCCTCTTATCCAGTTCAGGGAGTTGGAAAGATTGTGCTCACTGCTGCTAATGGCAGTTCCTTCACACTTGTTGATGCACTTTATGTACCTGGGATCAAGAAGAATCTATTGTCTGTATCCGCACTTGCTAGACTTGGACTTGTAGTCAAATTTGTGGATGACAGATGTACAGTTCATGATCTCAGTTTTGGTGATGAAATTGTTGCATCTGGGCTTTTGTGCCGTGGGCTGTATAAGCTCACTTTGTATGACAAGTGTGGACAAAATTTTGCAAATGCTGTTGCAGATTCAAGGGCTATTTCAGATGCAAAACTTTGGCATGCACGTTTTGGTCATCTGAATTTTGCCAGTTTGCTGCGTTTGCAGAAATCTGATATGGTTGCTTCTTTGCCGCCTCTTGAAGCACCTATCAAACATGTTTGTGAAGGCTGTATTCTGGGTAAAATGCAGCGTTCTAAGTTTCCAAAGGATGGTTCAGTTAGGGCCACATGCAGGTTGCAGCTTGTGCATAGTGATGTTTGTGGGCCCATGCAAACTCCGTCCTTGGGCAATTACCTGTACTTCGTGACTTTCATTGATGATTACTCCAGGCATGCATGGGTATTTCCGCTTAAAGCAAAGTCCGAAGTTTTTATGTGCTTCAAACAATTTTTGGCTATGGCTGAAAATGTCTCAAAATGTACTATGGGCACCCTCCGTTCCGATCGAGGGGGGGAGTATATGTCTCATGAATTTAATGCATTTCTGGCTAGTCGTGGGATAAAACACCAATGTACAGTGCCTTATACACCTCAGCAAAATGGTGTTGCTGAGAGGAAAAATAGGTCACTAACGGAAATGGCACGATGTATGGTCAAAAGTCAAGCTTTGCCGCATTCTTTTTGGCTTGAGGCCATCATGTGTGCCACTTATGTACTTAACAGGTGTCCTACAAAAGCTTTGCAGTCTATTACTCCATATGAAGCATGGCATGATAGAAAACCTTCTATTGAGCACATGCGTGTTTTTGGCTGTTTGGCATATGCTTTGGTGCCACAAGTGCAGCGCAGAAAATTGGATGATAAGGCTGTCAAATGTATTTTTGTTGGTTATAGTGCTGAAAGCAAAGGTTACAGGTTGTATCATCCGCAAACAAAACGTATTTTGGTTTCACGGGATGTAGTGTTTGTGGAAGATTCTGTTCAACCCTTGCTGTCATGTACTAGAGACAGTAATGTAAGCTCACAGGACATTTATGACACTTTGTTGCCTCTTTTCAGTGGTGGAAATACGAATGTAAGTTCCAATGAGGCAAATGTACAGCCTATGGGGGTTTCTGAAAATGTTTTAGAACAGCCTATTACTGATGCAGATGTACATGATGTACTTGATGAGGAAAGGGCTGAAAATGAGCAGGCTAGAGGTATGCCAAAATGGCTGGTGCACACTTTGCGTGACAGTAAATTGGATGCACCTTTATCTAGTCGTACTCGTTCAGGCTCTCGCCATGCATCTTATGCATCAGATTGTTATGCTTTGGCTGTGTCTAGTCTACATGATGTTGAGGAGCCTCTGTCTTTTGATGAAGCACAGAATTCAGAAAATTGGATTGCTGCCATGAAATCAGAATATGATGCACTTATAGAGAATGACACATGGACTTTATGTGATTTGCCTCCTGGCAAAAAGGCCATTGGTACGAAGTGGGTTTACAAGTTGAAACGCAAGCCGGATGGTGAGATCGATCGCCATAAGGCTCGACTTGTTGCAAAGGGTTATGCACAACAAAAAGGCATAGATTATGAAGAGACTTTTGCTCCCACTTGTCGTATGACTACTGTGCGTTTTCTATGTGCATTGGCAGCTCATTTTGGTTGGGATGTACATCAATCAGACATTGTTACTGCTTTCTTGAATGGTGACATATTTGAGGAAGTTTATGTAACGCAGCCTCGCGGTTTTGTCATAAAAGGACAAGAGGACAAAGTGTGCAAATGTAAGAAGGCTTTGTATGGGTTGAAGCAATCTCCTCGTGCTTGGTATGAGAAAGCTGACACTCATTTGGTTAAACGAGGCTTTCGTAACAGTCCAACAGAAAGCACATTGTATGTAAAGCGTGAGGATGATGTATTTCTCATTGTGGTTCTTTATGTTGATGATTTGCTGATCACTGGACCAAATGAGAGACATATTGCTGAATTTAAGGCTGATTTGAATGCTACTTTCAAGATGAAAGATTTGGGGCTGTTGCATCATTACTTGGGTATACAGTTTAAGCAGTGTGATGGTGGTATTGCCTTGTGTCAGAAAAGTTACATAGAGACATTGCTATGTAAGTTTGGACTTGAGGATTGCAAACCTATTGCCACTCCCATGGAAACAGGTTTGAAGTTGAGTCTACATGATGCTGGCGATCCTACTGATGTCACTCTTTACCAAACTGCTGTTGGCTGCCTCATTTATGTATGTAACACGAGGCCAGATATTCAGTTTGCAGTCTCGCAGGTCAGCAGATTTATGCATAGCCCAGGGTCTAAGCATTGGCAGGCTGTCAAGAGGATTTTCCGCTACCTTAGTGGCACTTTACATCTTGGCTTGTTTTATCCCAAGGGGGGATCATTGCCGCCAGACTTACATGCTTTTTCGGACTCAGATTGGGCTGGTTGTTTTGACACGCGAGTGTCCACAAGTGGTTTTTGTTTCATGCTTGGCAGTTCATGTATATCATGGTTGAGCAAGAAGCAACCTACTGTGGCCACTTCGAGTTGTGAGGCTGAGTACAGGGCAGTCTTCACAGCTACGGTTGAGTGTGTATGGCTCAGACGCCTTATGGCTGA
This sequence comes from Adiantum capillus-veneris, assembly GCF_014529385.1. NCBI lineage: Eukaryota > Viridiplantae > Streptophyta > Polypodiopsida > Polypodiales > Pteridaceae > Adiantum > Adiantum capillus-veneris. The sequence goes on from NC_140948.1 coordinate 141,583,029, forward strand.
CTTGGGTGTTGGACAGGACACTGCCAACACTATCTACACTGACAGTCAGAGCGCATTGGCAGTTGCGAGGAACCCAGTTTTTCATGCTCGCACAAAGCACATTGAGGTGCATTACCACTATGTCAGGGAGAGGCTCTCAGCAGGAGAGATCAGCTTGGCTTATGTGCCAACACAGGACAACCTTGCAGATCTTTTCACAAAGGCATTGTCTCGTGAGAAGCTTGAAGCTTTCCGCAAAGCTTTGGGCTTACTCCCCTTTGTGGACTGATCCTGTCCTCAGGGCATGGCACTTCCCTTTACTCATGTGCCAGCTCTCGTTCACCGCATCACTCCAGGGGGGATTTGTTACCATATACATGTGGTAGTGATGTGTGTGAACACACTAGGACCGCCGGGGCATTTTTTCCCTCTTTAGGAGGTTTTTTCCCCCGTGCATTGTATATACGCCCATCACTCTAGGGCTATCTATCTTTCCATTGCACACTAAGGAATACACTCTCTATTGTGTGCCTTGAGCTTCCTTCGTCTTCTCCAAGCTGTGTGTGTTTCTCTGCAACCCTAATTCCAACACATTGGATGTTTGGCTACCCACAAAAACTTGTCGAACAGAGGCACTCTATGCTTGTTGTGTGATTATTATGGTAATGTATGTTGCAACACTTAGGAACTCAAGAAATTCCCTTCCTGAGGACCCAACCCTCATCAAACTGCCTATAGCGGTCATTGTAACAACCCTTGCCGTATCGATCGGATGCCATGAACATGCTCTACGAAAGGTTCAATAGTATGCCATGCAAGCCTTGCTCAAGGGATACGACTTTGGCGGGTTTTTTTTTGTGTTAGCTCCTTCGGGCATTGGACACTACTCTGCAATTGCATTGCCCTGTGTGACACTTAACCATGGAGCCATGGACCCCCCTTACGAAGGCCTTTGCATGAGCATGTACCCGTCTTCACGAACCCCTCCAAGCCCAAGGCGTGGGACCTGCTCTCTGCAATTGAAAAGGCAAACAGAGGGCATCCAAAATCAAAAAGAAAGAAAAATAGTCTAAAACCTGCATCGGCAGCCCTACTACGGGGTTGTGCGAGGGAGAAAATCCCTTTGAGAAGCTTCTGTGATGCTCGCCTAGCATGCTTCATGTGATGAGAACGCCTCTACAGGCTGTGGTGAACACAACAAGCTCAACTCGGCTCGATTTCATGCAGGTCAAGGTCGTCTCCCTTCCCGCCCTAAGCGGCTCTGCACACGAGCATTGGCTTCGACCTCCCGACTTAGAGCCACTGCACGCGAGCAAGAGCTTCGGCTTCCCCTTCCTCCCCGACTTGGGGCAGCAGCACACGGTTTTTCCCTGCTTATGTGTTGCATGCAACATGCAAATTCGCTTCGAGAGCAAGATCAAGAGAACCGCTAGGCTGAGCGTCCATGAATGGAGAGAGAGATAGAGAACATGCCAAGCCATGCAAAGAATTTCCCCCCTCCTCCATAGCCTGCTCCTCCCTGAGCTCTGATACCAATGTAACACCTAGGAGCTGCGTAATGAAGATTCTCCGCCCAACCCCCAATTATATAGCCCTTGGCCACTTAATAGAATCTCCATGTTCGCCTTTAGCAGCTCACCCTTGGCCCAAGTCCTACTCACCTGGGTTTGCCCTTGGCATGACAAAAGATGACCAAGGAAGAAAAGCCAAAGGAGACTAGCAATTAAAAAGTGGTTGCATCAAAAGACTGATCGAGTAATTCAAGGCTGAGCAAGCACTAAAAGGTGATTTTAAAGAATAGTGGGTGCCAGATCTAGCCAAGATTGGAGGCAGCTCCTCAATGCCACTTGAGGACCACTTCGATCAGTATATCCGAGCTTACAAAGAATCCAAAGAGGTAATTGAAAAACAAAGTCTAGAACCCTTCACTGCTGAAGATATACAAAACATCAAGAAGAAACTAAAAGAGTTGCCAGAAGTGCAAGATGATCAGCAAGAATATCAGAAAGAGGATCAGAGAGTGAAAGAGGAGAAGACGAAGGAGACTAAAACAAAAGAAAAGATAGAAGTGCCACCAATGTCTCCTCCTACCACCACGAAAACTACACACATCCCCCACACTCTACATCTCAACCTAAAAAAATAGCTGAACATGTGCCATTGACGGAAGAGGGAAGACAACAAATCTACAAGGATCTCCTTGAAGCGGGCTACACCCTTACAGAAGCTTCCCAAGCAGCATATGGCACACCAATCCCATCAGCAACAAAGAAAGAAGAGACGATGGATGAGAGATGTCAAGCCCGAGTTGCAATTACTACAATACATGAATCAGATCTCTCGCCACCAGGAGTCCATGAATGGAGGCCGGCTCTAGTAGTACCTTGAGGGAGAGCACTTGAAAGGCCATGGCAATCTCCACCAGCAGGTGTCTTGCTGAGTATGGGCCACCAAATCCCTTTGAGTTGGAGCTCTGCAAGAGTCCACAACAAGGATCATAGTGGCAAAAAATGAAGATGATGTGCGAGCGGCACACCAACTCCTTGATAGAGTTTAAACCCGAACCCTCACTCTAATAGAAGAAAATAGTATTCTCCGCAAAAGAGAAGAAAATTTAACCAGAGAGCATGACACCCAGAAAAACAAGTTACAAGGATATATGTACAAAGCTGAAGCTGCTGAGAAGGGACAAGAACGTCAACAAAAAGCGTTGCAAGAAGTAGAGGCAAAGAGAGACAACCTCACTCTACAAATTGCTGAGATCTCTAAAGAGATAGAAACTCTGCAAAAGGGAAATGATAAAACTGAAGAAGATCTAGAGTCGGCTCGTGACAAGATTGTGGAGCTCAAAGATAAATTAGCACTCTAAGAGCTTACCATACAGAGGCTGTGAAGAACTCCAAGAGCGGCTAGAGCTAGCACAAGAACAAAAATCCAGGCGACACAAGCATTGGAAGATCAAATAGTAGCACTTCAATGAGAGTTGAGGCTAGAGCGGAGATAGAAAGTGCATATGGCAGAAGGCTTCCTAGCAGTAGAGGAAAGATTGAGTGAACAGTAGAGGGTGCTACAAAAAGAGAATGAGGAACTGACTAAGCAGCTAGAAACTCTCCAATAACTTTTGTTGAACAATGCTAAAGAAGCAACACAAAGAGAGAACAAAGTGCAGAGGCAGTTTGAAAGCCTTAGGAAACAAGTGGAGCAGATTGGGCACCGCCAACAGCTCCGGGTCCACGTGACACTGGAGTCAATGTTCAGGAAGAGCTATTTGCACTTCCAAAAGGAGCTGAAGAGAAAATGCTACTGGATTTTCCCCCACGACCTCGAGAAGCAGAGCTTGCAACTCATAGCTCAAGAAGAAGACAAATTAAAACAATTAATAGAAAAGACAACTGAAGACAGTGCTCGGGCAGCCATTGAGTGGGAAAAGAGGATGCTCCATTCCGTAGGAACCCTGAAAATTAACACCAAAATGTGATCAAGGAGGTATAGTTGCAATCATCCCTGCCATACCCTCTCCTGCAATTTGAAGTATCAGCAATAAAGAAAATGATGGTTAACAAAGTTCCCAACATACCTTGTATGTATGGTTGAAGCACCAATGACTATCAGAGATGACATCTCTTTTTGCCCAGTACCTAGAATGAGAAGACGGTTAGAACATGCCAGGTTAATACAAAAACATCCTACATGGCTAAATTACCCCCAACTTCCAATACCCAAGGGAGGAGAGACAATATGTGGCTCCATTAAGCTTTTCACTGTCTCTCCTGACCTGACATGTGTGATGCTCAAAAAAATCTGCAAGACCTTATTATCTTGCATCGAAGTGTTTGCACCTTATAAAGTCACAGACTCTAGTATGGTGTCATCGAGCAACACTATCATCAAGCTCTCTTATGCTCTATCCACTCAACCATCACCACATGTGTTGCATCACTTCTACCAATGAGTGATGTTTTTGCCAAGCTATCACATACAAGCTTTTGAAGAAGCTTTCTACATTCAAAAGCTTTCTACACCGGGTTTTTTTACATATGACAACAAAATTTTTGGCCCAACAATTAGCATCAAAAATATTAGGTATGAGTCATACTTAAAGATGATCATGCCACCTTGTTTCCACTAGAGGCAAATCAACCAGACGGCCTGCAAGAAAAAGAATCGTCATGTCAGGGATGACATGGACGTGGAAGGGGGGAGTGTTGATGGCTGAACACAAAAGAAGCCTTTTCCAACCTTTTTGTATCACTTAATTCTTTGGAAACAACATGATATTTTGTAATAGGTTGAGTGGCTAATATTCTTTGTGAGAACAAGCCTCTACAGAGGAATTGTATATAAGCCAATTTTTGTAACACTAAGATAGACTTTTGAATTAATCGAATCTCATGTTTTCCTATGCGTTGTGTCCGAGAGAGAGAGAGAGAGAGAGAGAGAGAGAGAGAGAGAGAGAGAGAGAGAGAGAGAGAGAGAGAGAGAGAGAGAGAGAGAGAGAGAGAGAGTTCTTCTCTTCCCTACACACTCTACAAAGATTCCATTACAAAAGTGATACCACCAATGCGTTAGTAATAGCTAGGGCTTCAATTCAACACTAAGCTTGCACGATTCCGACGTTGTCATGAAGCGAGCTTCTACAAGCTTCCAAGTGAGTTTTCTTGCAAAGCGTGTGTCGATTGGTGCTTTCTTTATATTTATGGGTTCACAATTAGTAGAGCTACATATTAGGATCATACAAACCAAAAAGTGGTGACGTGCATTTTGTTTCCTGTCTTCATATGCGATTGTCGCATGGGGCACTTCTAGGTAGGATATCAAGTAAGAGTCCATAGGGTGATGACCTCTTGATGAGAAGCGTATTTCCTATGAGTTTTTTGACTTTTTGAGTGCGTTTGGTCTAGTTTCGGATAGCATGAGCATTGCAGGTTGAGTTGCATTCACAAGCACATAGGACGTCTAGATTTAGTTTCCTTGAGTAGAGATTGTTTTAGAAGGTCGAGTAGGTGATTGAAACCTATCTCCTTGTTTCCATTCGCCTACAGGTTGAGCCTCCTCCTTGGCTCACATAGAGTTTCTGGTCTCCTTCTCGCTATGCTAGCGTCCGTTCTTCACGACGTATCTGCCAACACCCTTATTATTGTATATTACATATGCAGAACGAGATCTAGTGGAAAGGCAAGTTGAAGAAGTATTATCCTCCTGGCCTTGTGAATGCAAAGTATGGAAATTCAATCCACTTGGGGAACCATGAACATCCCTATGAAGAGGGTGTCAACAATAAGGAGTGTGTGCAACAAATCGATGAGAAAATTGTTACTTGAGCAGAAATGAATCTCTTTACCACTCCAAATCAATTATAGATAGCAGTTTCACAGGATGTGATAATGGAGATGTTGATGAGTAATACTAATCAACAGGAAACTATAGAGATTGAAGTTTGAGGAGGAGTTCATATAAATGTTAGATTTTGTTACTCCCCTTTCTGATAAAAAAAAGGACAAGCAAATTCTTAGAGAGCATCAAGAAGGATAAGAATATAACTTCAAAAGGGTTTGAGGCTATCCTTGATTTGAAGAATCATTGTAGGTATCCATACGTTCACAGCATTTTGTTTCATGGTCAACTAAGTGAAAAGTTTCAACCGCACCTTTCTAAAATGTCAACAAAAGTTTCCGATTTTGGACTTGATTTGGTCAATCAAATGGGATCAGGGGTAAATTTGCAAGACATGTGGGTCAATTTTGATCACGTTCATAGGGTTCAAGGCTAGCCAACCATGTATGCACATGTGTATGACCCATTCATGTGTTCCCTATTGACAATCGGCTTGTGAGTTTAAGTTTTCCCAAATGGAGTTCTAGAAGCTACTTAACTCAATAGTCAAGGAGAATGGGTATCTAAAGCCAGAGTTTCAAAGATTTTTGACTGATGAAGCTAATTTTCTAGGGTAGACATGTCTTTGGCCATATTGCAGAGTGTGAGGTACAATGCATACTTAAAAGGTACGCATACAAGAAGCGGGCGAAGCGTGCAAGACATGGCAAAAAGATTTTGCAATCAATCAGTAGGACGAGCATCAAGTAGGTGGCTTTCAAACCTAGCAGCCACGTCTATAAATGAGATAGGATTAACCTCCCCTGAAATGCAATGCTGCATGCTAGAACAGAAGCATGTTCGATGAAAATGTCCTACAAACATTAATCCTAGGAAAATTCTTGAGGATAGCCACATGCCAGAGTTTGTGACAGTGACCATGACAGGACAAGGTAGTGCTAAAAACAATGGAGCACTTGAGAGCAATAGAAAGTGTGTTGAAAGAATGGTGCATAAGATGATGTGGGCTATTAGAAGAACACAACTGGGTAGAAAAAGGACTTGCTTTGGTCAAATATCAAGTGGACATTGTGGTGCCCTAATAAATGAGGGCGTTGGAAATAAGAATGATGGGATTACTTCACCATGCTTTTGGGGCCACAAAAAATACCCAGGAGGTGTTGTGAATGGGTTTCTTTGGTTTTTCAATTTAGCCCCAACACATTCTAGGGAGGTTTGTAACGAACAGGTTATTGGTGTTCCCGATCTTTCTTCTAGTGTGTGGCCAGTAGCTCAAGGTACTAATTTTCAAAGGCATGAAATTGAGATGCTTTAGAAGAATGGATTCGTTCTTGAAGAGGTTTCATTGCAAGGAAATGTAGTTGGTTCAAGTATTTCAAATACGCCTACCTCTTTTCGTGCAAAGTTTAGAGATGGAAAGACTATCAAGTAGAGAACGCAATTAACCAAGGAGTATCAAGAAAACATACAAAAGGGTAGAGCCTTGAGTGGTGAGGTGGTTCAAGAAGCTATTGTCATATGCAATGAAGCTCACACATTTTATGTCAATTCGGAGGGATCTCAAGCACTGGGTGTGAATTACTCAGTCTCAGTGGCAGAAAATTCCCTCGATGCACGTGTGAATGGTTTTAGAAAAGATAAAGCAAGCATTTGGAATTTGTTCTGTGCAAGCACTTATATTTTGTGTATTTGCAAGCTCTTGGGTTGGCTCAGCAGCACATGAATTATTCACCAGCTACCCTAATAAAAATTGAGTTGTTCCAAGCTCTTAGTGGTAGACAATTTCATGCATCTGCAGGATGTATCATTTTATCCACATATATTTTGGTGATTGTCATGCTTTTGGTGGTTGGTGCATCAAAAAGCTTTTGACATAGTGCTAGAGCAGTTAACAATTTTTTTGCTTTATGTTGTTTAGATTTCGGCTATGATTGAACCCATCTTTTGGAAGAGAAATTCATTTTGCATAATCTTTCATTGCATTTCATATTTGATTTCTATTTGCTGGCCTTTAATATTTATGAATTTACATTTTTAATAGATCAATATTTCTCCAAGGACGTACTTTCCATCATGTCACCGTGCTCTGCGACAATGGCACACGAGGATGTGCACCCAATTAGGAGGGGGGGAATGTTAGTAGTCGCTAACATATGGACCAAGCACCAAGCGTAGGAGGGCATGTCACCATGCTCTGATTCAATGGCATGCAAGGACGTGCACCAAATTAGGAGGGGGGGGGGGAATGTTAGTAGTGGCTAACACATGGACCAAGCATTCACCAAGCATAGGAGGACATGCTACAATTTTCTCATTAGTCTTGTATACTTTTAGGCTTATATTTATATATCCTGTGGAGGTGAGCCTAATTTAATTGTAATAGATAAAGTCTTGAAGTCCATGCCTTTATAATAAGCTCTTTTAAGTAGAGAGGATTCATTCTTGAGAGCCCATTCTTGAGTATCACTTTTGGATGGTCTAGCCTTGAGCTTAATGTCCATGATTATTAGAAGGCTAGTGCTAATCCTTTGTACTTAGAGAATCTCTTTCTTGATTGATCTAATCTCTACTTTTCTCATTAATCTTGTTTTCTCTATATTACATTAATGTCAGAAAGTAGTTTTACCCTCTCATTCTAGATTTGGGAGTGGTAATGACTTCTTGCTTTAATGAATGACTCCTAACATTCTATAAGTACTCAATTTGTGATATTTAGCATCTCTTATAGGTTGAAGTGTGTGTGCACTCTTGATCTTGTGATTGGATTATGTGCTCAATTGTGTGCTCATAAGTGGGTAGGTTTAATGAGATTCAAATACCATTTACCCTTGTGTGTGGACCTTTTGATCAAGTACCTTGGTTGGCATGTGGTGATTTTGAAGTCCAAGACCAATGCAATTGGTGACTGTTTGTCAAGAGGATGCTTTGAGATTCAATTCATTGGCAAGTTGGACTTTGGTGGGCATGATGTGTGTAGGTGGTGCTTGATTGATGATAAGGGTGTGATTAACTGGTCGATTCATGGCCAATCTCTATTTGTATTAAAAAAGAATTTGCTTGAATACTCTATTTCAATGCATCTGACGATGCTCGTGCCTTCAACCGCTTGCCGGGTTGCCAATCCACGAATTGATTATTTTGTTGTGGGTTGCGATTAGGCGGATGTTGCAATGACCGCCCAACAGCCTTGTAAGAGCAACCAATCAGATTCCAGTTAGCAATAGGACATAAAAGGTAGGGCATGGATAACCCATTTCTATGTACCTCAAAATTATATCATGTAACATATCTATGGAAAAAGCTCAGCAATGCGATCCAAATGTACTATTGTCTTACAAATTTGAAGTTAAAATGGTCAAGTTGTGGCCATTCAAAAATTGCAAAAAGTAATGGGATGTGGCCACACGCCCATTCTCATTGGTGTAGAGAGTATATTCCAAAATCATCTTTGACCCTGAAGGGGCCTTTTGGGGTTCATATTTTCCCTAATGCATGCCTTGAGGTGTGGTGTTTTAGTTTGATACATGTCCACGTTTTCTCTCAATCTCACTATCCAAGGTGTTGCAACTGTTCTTGCGGTTTGCATATTTCTAAGTTGAGTAGAAAACCTTGGTGCTAGATGATTTGTCACGGTTAAAGCTCACTCAATACTCTCAAGATAGTCTTTTACAAGCCCACCTTGGCTTACTGCAACTTATCTCTTTCCGTCCACGTCCAAGTCTCTCAAAAGTTAGGTCTTTGTGACCCTTTAGTCTACTATGGAAACTCGTTTTGGGTATCCTAAAAGTTTGGATTTAGGAAACCTAAAAAAATTGGTGTGTCCTACTACTCACAAGCTTTTATTTTGGTTTTACCTAACTCAATTTGGAGTTGTGTAGCAAAATTTAGAACAATTTTGATGAACAAGACTTGAAATGGTACTCAAAATAGTCTCAAGACTAGGACACGAGAACTTTTGCTTGTATCTTGGTCTTAAGAGATTTTTAGCTCAAACCTGAGATTTAAGCTGTACTCAAGTATATCTGCAAGCTTATCAAGTCAGATGTCCCCATTATGAAGAGGTACATGGATCATAGTCTATAACCCTTTGTCAAATTTTGACTTTAAATTTTGACAGTAGCTAGACAAGGTCATCTACAAGCTCTGTATTAATTTTATCAATTTTTAAAGTTTGGCTACATGGATTGCGATCCATGTTCCACCATATCTGAACTTGATCTCAGGAGAACTTGTTACACTCTATGTCTACAAGCTATCACTCAAATATTTTTGGATTTAGACTTGATTTGATAGGTCAAATTTCAAACCCTAGGTCTACTCTACAATTTTCAGTTCTTCTATTTTAATACCTTTTGACCCAAATTTGCTCATTTTTTTTTCAAAATTGGACTTAGAGATACGTTTTCTTGTGTATGCACTACAGTCTAGGAAAGTTTCAAGTCAAGCAATCACCATGGGTACATGGATCGTGATCCATGTTTGGAGGCCAAATTGAGTTTTTGTGGTACCATTAGGATCAACATGATTACTAGATGCTATGGTATCAAACTTTTTGGATTTGAACCTTTGGATTGAAAATTAGGTCAAGTTTTGAACTTTCTCAGAGTGCTTGGATAGTTTTGGGATTGTGACTTAGGTTTTGATGTCCAAACGAGATGAAACTTTGGGATAGGCTAGATATAGCATGTGGATCAAAGTGGCTAGGTTTTTGCTCAAAAATTTGGGAAAGATACATAGATCCCAATCCATGTTTGGAGATCTTTTGACCCCAAATTTGAACCACTTATAGATGAAGGTATTTTTAAACTATTCCCCAAATCATTTTGAATTTGGACAAGGTTTGGTAAAAAAAAAGTGAATTCTTGGTCTGTCTTAGCGAGTTTTATTTTGGGAGTGTTTTTAGCCCTTTTGACCCACTTTTTGACTTTTTTGACTATCGTGCTTCGAGAAGTATTGCTCACAATGGTGTCTTCTATAGGTTGGTGTAGTTTTTTTCCAGAATCTCATATGAGATACATGGATCAATCCATGTTCCATCACTTTTGGATCTAAAATTTGGCCTGCTGATTATTTATGATGTCTACAACCTACTCCTAAAATCTTTTGGGATGTGAATCACTTTTTGCCAATCAAAAGTGAATTTTTTTGTTTGTTTTAAGGTTTCTAGATATTTTTTTGATTTTTTGCTGTTTTAACCAAAAAATTTATCTTATTTGCCAATGTGCCTTTTAGGAAAAGTGTTTCAAATAGTCTTAGCTATCTGCTGCTCAAATCTTAGCCAAAAATCATGACAAGGTCCATGGATTGTGATCCATGTTTGACCTCATTTTGACATGAAGCTTGGTCGGATGGTTGTCTATGCTATGTCAATGCTAATCCCCAAACAATTTTGGATTTGGATCACAAAAAGTTGAAAAATCCCAAATTTTGATCAGTTAGACTAGCTCTTGGTGGCTTCTTCCAATTTCCCTCTTTTAAGTATCTTTTGAGATCAATTTGATCTCAAACTTTAGGTTTCAATTGTTTGAAAGCAGTATCAATCAAATGGTCTCAATTTTTCTTCAATATGCCTTTGGGATACATGGATCACGATCCATGTTCCACATCAAATAAATCTACAACTTTCCAATTTGCTAAACACTGATTTTGTATAACTACTCCACTAGGTCTTTTGTGATTTGGATCTTGGAATCTCAAGGTATGCCCAATTTTGTGTTTGAAACCTTTGTTTTTGAAGTTTTTACCCTATCAGCCAATTTTGATGTGATTTTTAAAATTTTCTTGCAACCAAACTTTACCAAAGCAATTTCCTACTGATATAAAGTGTCAGTGATAACATTTCTCCAAAAAGGGCCTCTGAGATACATGGATCACGATCCATGTTTGACCACAAAATCTCATGGAACACCTGGTGAGTTTTCTAAGGCCTTTGATTACCAACTTTTTGAGTTTTGATCAACTTTTATGTCTTTACCATCAAATTTTCAAAATTTTAAAGTTATGATTGTTTTTGCCAAAATATGAATTTTGTCTTTTTTTGCCCTCATCTTTTCAGCCCAATGTGATGGTGGTAGTTTCTACTTACCCTATTGTTGGGATGCAAGGTTTTGTTACATCTCTTGTGTGAACAACCCCTTCCACTTCATGTGTCAAGCCATGTGAAGAACCTCTTACAATGTTTGTGTAAAGAACAAGCCACTTGTGTTTGTGCATAGGCATCCACATATTGTGCTCATGTGTCAAAAGGTTGTCTATTTGTATAAGCCTGTATAGAGGCACAATCTGCTAAATAATTGTAAGCTTTATCATTTGCAAATATAGTCTATATTGTATTGTGCAATAGTTTCTCTTTCAAGCTCTACACTAACCTCTCCAAGCATGCTTATGCCATAAATGACACACTAACACATCCACCTTAACTCTACAACCGGTATCAGAGCTTGCATTTAGTTCTTTGATTTCTTGTAAAAAAAATAATCGATTAGTTTTTGCACTTAGTATGGTTTTGCATAATCTCCATTAGCAATTAACCCCTTCGATTTCAGAATCCCTTTGCACTAGAAGCGTGTGTGAGAATCCGTTGTCGAGTGCAATCCATCGAACCCTTAACCTCTTCATTTGCACACCGTTAGCCCGTCTAATTGATTTTATGTGTATGTGTGTGTGTGCCCTGCTCGATATGAATTTTGTGTGGCTTTGAGGACAAAAACACATAGTGTGTGTGCGTCCAGTGGTGGGAACCACTTTTGAGCCCTTAACAAATTTTTTTTTAAAAAATCATTTCACTTTTTTGGAAGCTTCTTCGATCTGTTTCGATTCAGTGCGTTGGGACGTGCTGAACCCGCAATTCCTCAGCTCTTTGCGCTCCCATCTGCCAAACCAAGACAACCACCAATTCTGCCAAACCTCGATCGACCATGTAGCCCAACCACATTGTCCTCATCCTTGCTAAATCTGGCACACACCTGCTCGTCATCCGCTATGGGTCTGTGTCATCTGACATCAAGAGGTCACTCACTTGTTCTGGTAATCTTGGCACCTGCATGCAGTCTACGCCTGCTCTTGACAACCCGCCTGCAAGCCCGTAAACTTGCCTCACCTACCTGTTGCTTATCCACAGTCACCCGCTCTCCTCACACCAACGACACCCTTCGGCGGTCTGTGTTGTTTTTCTACCACCCCTGCAACTTGGCCTCCACTGCCGGCCAGCTCACAAATTGCTTGCAAATCGGTGCCCAAAAGAATGATTAGTGTGTCATAACCCCGCTTGCCCCACCATCATCTCTTGCAGCCCTCACTTCGCCAATCATCATCCTCGTCGACTGTAGAGCTTATTTGCCATTTTTTTGACATTAAGCCTTATCAAGAGGCTCATCACACGCAAAAGGCCCTACAAAGCAAAGCACATCCTCTGATAGGGAGTTTTCCCACCTAGCTTCAAAATTGCTTGGAGATTTTGAAGCTCTCATCCCAACCTAAGAATCGTCCCACGACTTGGTCAAGCTTTGCTACCGCGTAAGTACACATCTTCAAAGCATCATCGAGCTTCAACGAGAATTCAAAGGCCCCCCATTAAGCATTCAAAAGGATTTTTTTGAGCTTCAATTTTATTTCTTGGTGAAGAGGTGCTCCATAGTGGAGAGTGACTTCACGAATAATTTGTAAAAACCTTTGAAGCAAGTGCTCACGAGGACTAGAGACTGCCCACTCACTCGGGTAAGACCTTCCTCTCGCCACACACGGCAGAGCACCATCATGGGGGGAGATAAAAACATCGACGAATTCAACGGGCATGGCTTCCACACGTGGCATGCAAAAACCAAGGGGTACTTAATGTGAAAGCAATTATGGTCCATCATTAAGCCACCAAATGATGATGAGAGAGTGGAAATGCGACAAAGCTTAGCGCAGTTTGTGGCTAAAGATGAGCAAGCTCTTGGCATTCTACTCACATCGCTCGACAACAACTTTGTGCATTATTTAGATGATTGCACCACTGCACACGACGCATGGATAACTTTAGAACAACATTTTGGTGCTATTGCCAAACATTCCAAAATTGCATTAAAAATGCAACTTTATGGATTGTTTATGGAACCTAGAGAAGATGTGTTATCCCTAGTCAATAGGCTCAAAAGTATTTGCACACAGTTGACATATATAAAATGCCATGTAGATAATGAAGACAAAATTGTTGTGCTTCTCAAAGCAGTACTAGATGCAGATTTTGGCCAAATTGTAACAATGCTTAAACAGAAATACCCAATCCCTAAAATGGAAGAAGTAATAAACTCTCTTCAAGAGCACAAAAAGAAACTCAAAGGCAGTCAACAATAGTCAAGTGGTGCTTATGTGGTCTCATCCAACCTCTACAACCACAATCACGAAAGCAACTTAAAATGCACACACTGTGGCAGAACAAATCACCTTTCAAGGATTGCTATGAAATCAACCCTTGTTGCATTTGTGGCAAAAACAACCATGCTACAAAGTATTGGAGACTCAATAATAAATCTTCACAGGTTACCAATTACAAAGAGCATTTCAAAGATCAAACAGAAGCAAAAATCAGCCTTGCTACCTCTGGAAATTCTGACAAAGATAACGACAACAATATTGGCTTGGTTTATGATGATGTACTATGAGCATTCTCTCTTTTGTACCTTACCCTATTTGTGCCAGGGGAGCCTTGTGTGTGCCTACACCCTGATGTTTTGCATGCCTACACCCTTTGTGTCTAGGAGAGGCAACTCTATGTTCAAGGGGAGGCTTGTGAGATTGTGTGCCTCACCCTAGTGTGTTTTGAGGGGAGGATTGTGTGAGTGATATGCAACCAAAACCCACATATGGGAGGATTGTTGGGATGCGAGGTTTTGTTCATCTCTTGTGTAAACAACCCCTTCCACCTCATATGTTAAGCCATGTGAAGAACCTCTTACAACCTTTGTGTAAAGAACAAGCCACTTGTGTTTGTGCATAGGTAGCCACATATTGTGCTCATGTGTCAAAAGACTATCTATTTGTCTATATAGAGGCATATTTTGATGAATAATTGTAAGCTTTATCATTTGCAAGTATAGTCTATATTGTATAGTGCAATAATTTCTCTTTCAAGCTCTACACTAACCTCTGTGCGCTCCTTGCCGCACTGTCGAAGCAAGGGACTTGCCGATACACCGTGTGCGAGCCACAAATGGCTCCAAGCACACAACAAGCCTAAACTAGCAAGCTCAAGAGAGCAAAGGGTGTGTCACTCACCGCTCTACGCTCGCCTTCGTCGTGGATTCCTCGTCGCGATGAAGAAGAAGCTGCAGTCGTGCCGCGCTCAACCGCTTCGCCGCCGTCGTGCCTTCGTAATGCTCGATCGCATACACACTCTCCCTCTCTCTCTCTCACACATACACACACACACAAGGAGGTGAAGAAGAAGAAGATGGAGATGGAGATGGAGCAAGAGCACTCTTCTATTGCACAAATGAGAGAATGAGTGAATTTTAGGTTTAGTTGGCTTTTATATGAGCTCACCCCATTCACACTTGAGCGCCTATGCTTAGCCAACTAATCCCTTGAATGTCCCAGTTAGAGTGCGCCTCTCATCGGCGATCACTCTTACCCTTTTCCTATTGGTCCGACAAGCCCGGTACCTGACTCTACCAAATACATAATACGCGTCCGTCGTAGGTGATGGGGTGCTCGTGAGCCGTGAGGGTTAACATGCCCCCCTTCCTGATGTAGATTCCGTCCTCGGAAGCTATTGAGTTGAAGCTGGTTCGTCGAGGTGGAAGAGCATTTGAGATGAATGTCCTTAGCCTTCTTCAGTCACTGCAAAATCAAACAACATTGGCACAGTAATTGCATTCTCTTAAAAAGCATATGCAGTTTTATGTAGACAAATTGATTGGTAAAAGAATTTCAAACAATTTGTTAGCAATGAACATTAAATTGCAATGTAATCAAATGCATAAACAGATGTAAAGGTAAAAAATTAAACAAGTCTGGGGTCGCTAATTTGACGGTCGAAAGGCACTAGAGATCGAATATTAATACCATGGGTAACTTCTCAATTTTTTCTGGTCAATTAAGTTGTTTAATCGCGAGAGCCAAGTATTCATGTTCAAGGGCTGACTAGAGGCTATATCTAGAAGACCTTGTAGTTAAGCTACCATAAAAGGAATTTCTCATGAAATCATCGCCTGACTGATTACTTTTTCTTTGACCCCCCAAAGTCTTTTCACATTGATTCAATTATGATGTGTGTGCTTATTTTGTATGCCTTGGGTTTTTTGCTTTTCAACGAAAAGCGTCCACACTGGGAACCTCTAGGGCTCTAGTACCATAGGCGATACATGTGAGTGAAGTACCAATTTAAGCAGGGATTTCTCTTCCAGCTTAAAATTTTACATTGTGGCACTTTGATTTTTTGTTTGTTCATTTTCAGCATTTTAATTTTGTAACTTTGGGGGGTCATATAACACTGTTACCCTCCCCAGGCTCATCACATTAGTAAACTCCCTTTATAATACTTAAGCTAAAGGTCAATAGGGTTAAGCCCACTAGAAAGCCCTAGTACATTTCACACAATGCTGCCTAAATCGGATTAAGAACCTAAGTAACCATTGCTTATTAGGAAGGCATTCCCCATGGTATTAAGAGAAGATTTCTAATACCTAGCTTGGTCAAACTAGCTTAGTCGGACTGCTTGATTTTTAAACCTAGACAACTGATTATGACAAAACATTACATTGAATTAAATGTTTGATACTAAGCAAATGCGCTGAATATTATGCTACCAATCACAATCAAAGCAGACAAACATGGATGCAAAAAGATAAGGGCAATGCTAATGGACATAAAACACCTATTTGTGTTGATGGTCGCGCTTGATTTGAAGTGTGAACGAGAGAAAGGTTCCATGAAGGTCCAAATCCTATCAATAGCAACATGCTCCTGTACACACTAGGAAACAAAAGGAATACCTCCAGGAGGCACATTAGTGGGAAAAGAGAACTTTGCTAATCACTCAACTCTAAAACAGAAACACTCCTATCGTACTAATCTTACCTACCCTCCATCACTCAAGTGATGAGGATCAAAGGTGTTTTATGGCATAGGTTTCTGTTTCACTGTGCCAGATGTGACATGTGTAGGTCTGAGTCAATGTTTTGACTTTTAATGTGCATACTCGTTTGCTAATTGCTCTTGCTCTTTATTTATTTTTTTTGTGAGTATAAAGCTTTATATGTACATTCCCTAAGATTGGGAGATATAGAGGTCAGGGAGAAAGGTTGAGAGGGAAACAAATGAATGATGACAGTCAGCAAACACCTCCCCCTTCCTTGGGTAGATCATACTGTTTGAAATGAGCTTGTCACCCTTTGAAACCAATTGTTCCAGTTGGTAATAGGTGAGGATTTTTGCCAGTAGTTTTCTATTACCCTAGGTGCCTCGTCAAGTTGCAAGGGTGGTAAGGTACTCTCCCAAGATCGAACTTGAAGTGGTTCATCAGGTGATTCTTGAACACTGGGAGGTGTGGATTCTTTTGTAGCTTCATGGAGGTCCACTACTATAGATGGAGGTTGTGTAGAAGCTTTTACCTCTATGGATGTATTACATGAGGAGCTAGAAGCTTCATGGGACTCCCCCCTTCCTGAGCTAGGTGGAACAAATCGTTCTTTCTTTGGTACCCAAACTAGCTCGGGAGCGGGTGTGTAGCATTCTGTGATTTTTTTCTTTCCACGATCATTGATTCGTTTTGAAGCTACGGGATTGGGCTCACTTGGGTCAGGTGATAGGTAAGAGCACAATCTACGTTTTGGCACCCAGATTTGATCATTTCCTTGATAGTAGCCTTGGGCTTCCAATAGTCGTTTAGGGATCCATCGCAACATTTTCTTACTTTTCATGGAGCGAGTGGTACGTTTCTTACAAGGCTTCTGTTTTTTAGCACTAGTTATGGTCACTAAAGAAGCTTTAGGGACCCACTTGTATGTTTTCTTCGTTACATTAGGATGAGTCTTGTCGGAAGCGATATGCATTGCTTGTAGCATATTTAAGGATATAGGCATTTCATCCCCCTCAGGTGTTACCCAGGTCGTCCCCCTATTTCCCCAAGTGTCTATGGTTGCTGCTAGGTGGACCCAATCCACATTGTCCGACTAAGTCATCCTAGGTAGGATATCCATATAAGGAGAATCTTGGCCAATGTCTGTATCCTTCTTACAAGTGTAACAATATTGTAGTGGGGCCGAGTGAACTGTGGTGTCAGAGCAATGATCAATAATGGTTTTACTCCCTAAGGGGTGTACCTTACCAGTCACCAAATCCACTCTAAGGACAGAGTCTTGGAATTACAAATAGACATGATTTTTAGACCAATCATGAACCATTTGTGCTTCCCTCATGAATGGTTGTCCTAAAATCATTTCATATGACATAAGGTGTTTAGAGAAATCCATTACAATGAACGTATGTCGTACCTTGTGTCCTAGAACTTTGATCTTAAGATCCTTGAGCATCCCCATAGGTTTGGCTATGGTACCATTTGCCATCTTTACCACAATGTTAGTAACACTGAGGCGGGGTTTTCCCATGGATTCCCAACAATATTTTGTAACGATGCTAACTCCCGCACCACCATCAAGAATTCCCTTTATAGTTAATCCCTTGGTAGTGATGGGTAGGGTCGCATTAGACTCGTCGCCTTCAAAATACTGCCCTAATTCGTTAATGGGTACCTCGATCACAGACTCGTGTCCAACTAAGTCAAGTGATTGCACATGATTTTCCTCATCAATCATAATCGAGTTAGGCCTATTTGGTTGAGCAAACTGCGGTAATCCCGTTCGTAGCTCTCTGTTAAGGAATGCTCGAAGTGCAAGGAATAACTCAGGATCTCCATACAGCTTTGCTATGATCGTGGTTCGGACCTCAGAAGACATGAAGTCCACTAGTTTGGCAACATTCATTGGCGTTTTGCAGGGTGTAGGTCCTTGACTAGGAACTGGTGAGGATGGAATCTCATATTCCTCAATGGGATCAGGTATTTCTTCATTAAACATCCTTTCCAACAAGAAGGGTGTATGCTCACTTTCTGATGTCCCGTCCTCACTCCCTTCTTGGATGATACTAGATATGGCTAACGGTCTATGGTTCATGTGGGGTGGATGAACTTGCGTGGGAAACACTGTGTCATGAATTTTGACATGCATGGGTTCTGGTTCTAGTTTCCTTTGAGTCTCCTCCACTAAACCTCTTAGATGTTTCACCTGCTCAATCTCGTCTACTGGGTTTGGGTACGTCCCAATCTTCTTTTTACGATTCTTCCCTTTTTGCCCCTGCGGTTTATCTTGGGGGTGTTGGATTGGATTTGGAAACACTTGTGGTGTTTTCAGAGGCTCTTTATGGTTTTCTCTTATTCGGTTTTCATTTGGTTCCATGTTACGGTTTTCTTTCTTGGTCTTTCCCTTTGTGGTATTGGTTCTAGTCTCCATTGTCTCGATTGAATCTGAATCATCCTCGAGGTCATTCATATACACGGGGTCATCTCCTGTTCCTATGTTTGTTTTGGAACTTGGCTTTGAATTTCCCGTATTCTGCGACCTCTTCCTTCGTGTCTTCTTTTTCTTTGCTTGGATAACTGACGCGGTATCTCTCTCTTCGAGGATATGGCCTGGCCCTTGAAGCATGGACCGTGTAATCGCATAAGCGGGTGCGACGGGTGGTATTGGCGATGTCACACTAGCAATTTCGACCAAATTTAGGGGTGTGATTTTAGGCGCATTTGGGTTATAGGGGCATTGGGCAATCAAGTGATCTATGCCACAACGATTACATGTGAGTATTGGCATTGCAGACGTGCTCCCTTGATTCATTTGCATCTGTGCAGCATTCTTTTGCAGGCTAATAGGGCACTCCGCTGCCCGATGTGGTCCACCACACTCGTAGCATTGAAGAGGTGGCCTCCTAGCCTGGGTGTTGATATTTTGACCTCTGGATGCGAGAGCAGCAGCTTGATAAACCGGCTTGACTTGCCCCCAACAATCTTCCATGTAGTATATAGGACACTCTTCCAATGTATCAAGTCCGTAAGCAATACTAGTGTCTATTTCCTCCTCACAGCCATCTGCATAAGCATTAGATGGCTCGCAATGTATCAAGTCCGTAAGAAATACTAGTGTCTATTTCCTCCTCACAGCCATCTGCATAAGCATTAGATGGCTCGCAACCCACTTGGTTCATAGGGGCGACTCTTGGATGCGGTGGTTGCGGTCCTAGCACAGGAGGTGGTAGCAGTGTAGCTTGTACAACATTTTGAGATCTAGGGACCATGTGTTGCGGTAGTTGCTCAACAGGTGGAGCAGGCATCAATACAGGAGCTCGAGGCGCATCCGTCTAGGCTACAGGTGGTCTATTTGCCATCATACGTTTGATCATTAAACAATCCTTAGCTTGGTGACCATACCTACCACATGCGTTGCAAGTTCCATTAAATTTTACTCTAAATGTAGGGCACTCACTAGTGCTATATGGACCTAAGCAAATGGAACACCATTGTTGCTCCCTTCTTGGATACATGTGACTATTTTGAGGGGGTCGATTATCCTTAAGAGACTCTTGGATTGCCTTGGTGAGGTCTGTCAAGAATGTCTCAAATACCTTTGGCTCATTGGCAATGGGCTTTGCAGTCATGGGTTCATACTCAATGGCTTGTGAGCTAGTGGATCTCATGTCAGTAGACACCCTCATGCCTGCTATCATCAAGTTGTCCTCTAATTGGATTGCATTGGCAGTGACATCTTCCCAGGTTGTGATACCTCTAATCACTAGTCCATTATAGATTCCTTCATTCCTCAACCCTCGAATGAATCGATCAAGCAGTTGGTTATTGTTGAAGCGCTCATTTACAGGGCAGCGAGAGTTTAAGTGCTTTAGACGACTAATGAAGTCCCTTACTGACTCTCCTTCCTTACGTTCGGCCTTCTGTAGCTGAGATGCTACACCCCAAAGCACACCTTCTCGTATGTACTCCTTTAGAAACAACCTTCGAAGGGTAGGGTAGATTGTTTTCTCGTCCACCCTTAGGGTTCTATACCAATCTCCAGCCTTCCCACTTAATGTCAAGCTTAAGGCATTGCACTTATGTAGTTCGTTGCGTTCCCCTAAGGAATCACATACTTGTTCAAACACTTCAATGTGTTTTCTAGCATCTTCGTCCCCATTGAATTTTTGCGTGAGTTTGGCAATTTGTACTGCCTTACTTCTAGGCTCTCTATCAGATGCATGACGCATATTTTCCGCGATAGATCGACCTATGGTTTGAGCAAACACTGCCAAGTCACGTATGTGAGGAGGCAGGGCCGGTGGAGGTACTCTTGGAATCATATGTGGGAGAGGGACGGGTACCGGTCTTGGCATATGTGTGGATGATGCAGGATATGGAACATAACCGGACATAGGTCCACTCGGATAAGGGCTAGGGAGCGGCACTCGAGGAGCATAAGCAAGTGGTACAATTGGAGGTGTGGGGGCCATGTGTGCATAAGGGGCTAGAGGCACATACGGTCGAGGCCCCATATTAGGTACTACGACACTAGGTAGTGGCACTGCGCTAACCGTAGATGTCATCGGTACATTCTCTGTCAGGCCTATCCCTGGAGTGAGCACTGTGTTTTCCTTAATAGAGGGTTGAGCCAAGTTAGGGAAGCTAAAGTTGTCGCTCGGAGGCTCAGATTGCATAGAGACCCCAGGTGAAATGACGTAAGATGGGTCCATGGGACTCATTAGAGGAGTCTCCATTTGTGATAGAGTAGGCTGTTGAGCCTTTCTCGTATCCAGAAATCTCATGGGGCCAGTTGAGAGTATATTTACCCCTCGGTTTTGCCTTTCTGATTGAATAATGCCATGGATAACATTACAGATCATTTTCTGTTGATCTTCGATGCTCGTGGCACTAGAGGTGGATTGTACAATCTCTATCCATCCTACATGGTAGGCGTGGCCAGAGTGTCGATCCGTCAACACCTCAGTGTGGAGGTCGTATGTCCAATGATCATTAATGAACAATCCTTCTAGAGTCGACGTGTTGACGGTTTCTTGTGAGGTAGAAGCAATGTTGCTCCCCGTGGTTTTACTTGTCACCAACGGTACTCTGGAGGGAACTTCTGAAGGAGGCAGCTCAACAGGGCCTTCTTGGTAAGAAGTTGGCAGGATATCCACATGGACACTCTTTGGGGGTGTGGGGTCCACGTGCGATGTGAAAGGAGAGTCCACTTCCGCACCCCCTTCGTGTGCTTCATTTGCATCAGGTTCCGAGCGAGTAGCTCTACCTAATGTTTCCATGAAACGGCTAAACATACTAGTACTAGGCTGTGGAGCTTCGGGAGGTGCATGGCCTTCTCTCTCAGTGTTTTGGGTAGGGTATGCTTCCATGATTTCTGAGTCGGAGGAGGAATCACTAGCGGCTATTTTAGGGTCTTGGGTGGTGCTACCTTGTGTCCCCGCTGAGGGTCTAGAGCCTATCGAGGATGGGTAATGGGTGTCCGTATGAACAGAGGCACCCTCAATATGCTCGTGTTCTAGCACCCGCCCAGAGCGTAAGTGCATGTGCTTTTGATACCCTAAGGTGTCAAAAAGCTACTCTAGGAGGCCTTGTGACTAGTTTTTGCGTATTTTTTGTTTGTTTTTTTTGCTAGATTTTTTAGAGCATATCGTGGATTGGGCCGTGTGATAGCTCGAAACGAGCGTATCGCTAGGAGGGATGCGCTGTGCTTTACAGCCCACCGTTTGGTTCTATTTTGCTCCAGAAAAGCCCGAAACAGTCTTTTCTTAGCTGGGGAACTAGGCTCCAAATAGCAAGTCTAAGGGTGCAAGTGGGAAGAGAAGGGAGGAGAGTGGAGGACTTGTCCTACATGCTCTCATTCCCTCTTGAGGGAGTAGGGTATATATATAAGAGTGAGTCTAGTATACATCAGAGGATTGAGGCCTGGGCCTGGGCCTGGGCTTGGGGAAACGATCCCGATCTATCTTTTATACAAACCAACCCGTCCGTTTTAAAACTCACGTTTTTTATTTTCAAAAATTTAACCTCCCCCTCACTCACGTTTTTATTTTTCGGATTTTTTAAATAAAAAATTTTCCCCTTTTTTTTTCCTTTTTTTTTTTTTGGTACGCGTTGACCTCACCTACCTGCTTTCTGTCTCACCTAATTACTAGCCTACTTAATTAACTAACTGTGCGTCTAACTGTGCACAAACCAGAAAACACAGAAAATGCAGAAAATTGAAACTTGATAGAACTGTGCAGTGCAAACCAGAAAATGCAGAAAACGCAGAAACGCAAGAAATGCTAACTGTGCAGTGCAAACCAGAAAACGCAGAAAACGCAAAAAACAGAAATCTCCACACAACTACACACACTCATTCCCTGCTTTTCCTATGATAGAAATTGCACCACAAGAAAGCGTAAAGTGCTTAACCGAGCTTAGTGTAGGGCATTTCCCCGGCAGCGGCGCCAAAAATGTGCGCTCCTTGCCACACTGTCGAAGCAAGGGACTTGCCGATACACCGTGTGCGAGCCACAAATGGCTCCAAGCACACAACAAGCCTAAACTAGCAAGCTCAAGAGAGCAAAGGGTGTGTCACTCACCGCTCTACGCTCGCCTTCGTGGTGGATTCCTCGCCGCGATGAAGAAGAAGCTGCAGTCGTGCCGCGCTCAACCGCTTCGCCGCCGTCGTGCCTTCGTAATGCTCGATCGCATACACACTCTCCCTCTCTCTCTCTCACACATACACACACACACACAAGGAGGTGAAGAAGAAGAAGATGGAGATGGAGATGGAGCAAGAGCACTCTTCTATTGCACAAATGAGAGAATGAGTGAATTTTAGGTTTAGTTGGCTTTTATATGAGCTCACCCCATTCACACTTGGGCGCCTATGCTTAGCCAACTAATCCCTTGAATGTCCCAGTTAGAGTGCGCCTCTCATCGGCGATCACTCTTACCCTTTTCCTATTGGTCCGATAAGCCCGGTACCTGACTCTACCAAATACATAATACGCGTCCGTCGTAGGTGATGGGGTGTCCGTGAGCCGTGAGGGTTAACAACCTCTCCAAGCATGCTTATGCCATGAATGGCACAGTAACACATCCACCTCAAATCTACACCTACTATGTGCTAGAACAAAACATGAAACAAAAATGAATAGAAAAATGTGAATAAAAGTTGTAACAAAAAACGTACAACACTCTTAAAGTAACAAGAAAATCAAAGAATGAAATTCTTTTGGCTATCTCACTCACAACTCTCTTTACCTCTTAAGAATAGATCTAGCAAGTCCCCGACTTCTAAACTTTATCAATTATTAAACCCCTGTTTGGCTACTTTGTTGTTCGTGTAAATGGAATGGAAAGACTAATCTCTAAAAATAAAACTCAAAATACGTCTTAAGTCACTCATCATCCAAGGATCATTCCCCGCCAATTACACCAATGTTAGTAGGTCACCGGTAATGGACGCCTGTAGCATACCTATCTGGCACTAACATAATGTCAATACTCAGGGAAGTGACTTGGATGGGGCACAAAAACTCTTTGAGGTTGTTAGTCCTCAAGAAGTGAACCTAACTAGAAAACGGATCAACTCAACAAGCAAACACCACTCTCAAATAAAAAAATCTACCTATGTTGTTTCTCACCACTCTAGGTCATCTTACTTTTATCCAACTAAATGGACTCAGATCGTCATAAAAATTTAAGGGAGGCTATATTAGTTCTAAGGGGAAAATTCTACAAAGCCTAACACCATTCTAACAAGGTACATGGATCATGCACGATCCATCATTATCCAAGTCATAGAAACTCCAACAGATTAGCCCAAAGAGATCACCCTAAGGTCTAATAACACTCTCATATGATCAGAACACCAAAAAATAGTGATTTAAGCACTCAAACTTGAGGATTAAGCTCTTAGAAGCATAGCTGCAAACTACTACCAAACTTGAAATTCTTACACTTGATTGAAAGATCAAGGAAAGAGGAACAATGTGAGTTTCAAAATTGAAATCGGATTACCCAATCATTAGATATGTTGATTACAAGTTGGAGTTGCTTGGCCGCTTGAGCATACATACACAGAGCTTCCTTTTCTCCAAAAGATAAGCCTACCTTTCACACTAAAGTCATTGTTTTTTATACCCACGGCTTTCTAAAGGATGGCCAGTGGCTGGCTCACATGGCATTTACAAATATTGTGAAAGAATTACAACTCATGGATTCGACTTGCTACTTTGGAATCCAGATTTACACATGGTAGAGCTACACTAGATTGAAAAATTAATACAATACAAATATGGTGTCTGACTAAGTGTCTAGCTAGGTGGACATCTGTATGATGTAATGGCCAAACAGAGATCAAAGTGTCTTAATTTTTTTTGCCTTGGGCTTGGATGGTGTTTGGTTATGATCACAAATTCATTCCTCTGCAAAACTCCATTAGAGAAGAGGGAATGTCATTATCAAGAAAAGGGACATTGCTACAAGACAATGATCATCACCCTATCTATTCTTGCATGCCTTGAGCATATGTGAGATTCAACTAAGTTATCTTTTCATATGTAGAAAGGAAAAACACACAAAGAGAAGCAATTTAATTGAGAGCAATGCATTCTTTTGGTCTCGTAGGTGATTTTTTTCTCTTTCTCTCTCTTATTGCCTAGTGCCCTATACGTTTTTTAATGTATTATAAATGCTAATGATGTTGAGGAGGATGTATGGTCCTCTCCCATTAAAGTTACTCAAGACCCTAGGACTGTGTGTGTGTGCGCGCGCATGCGTGCACCCGTGCATGTTTGTGATGAAGTGCTCTTTTTCCTACCTCTCTCTCCCAGTCGTAGGGTGCCTAGCATCCCCAATATTTTTTGAGATGTTATATTATGTGATGTAGATGATGATAATGAGGCTGCAGGGTGGGCTCACATTCCAACCCACTCTAGGTGATGAGGAGAATGTTGGTGGGTGGCCTATCACCCCATATTTTTTGAGATGATGTATTATGTGATGTTGATGATGTGAGAGGGATGATCACAATTATGTACACTTTTAAGAGATTGTATGTGTTTCCATATGTTTTGACGTGAAGTATTATGTAATCAAGAAATATCATGATGATGATTATGATGCTCAATACCCTAGGGTTTTGTGTGTGTGTGTCTGTGTTGCAGGGTGCCTAGCGCTCCCCATATTTTTGTGATGTTGTATTATGTGATGCAAATGATGATGATGAATATGTAGGGTGGGCTTACATTTCAATCCAATCTAGGTGGTGAGGAGGATGTTGTAGGGCATCTAGCACTGCATATGGCTTGAGATAGCCTACTATTGGATGTTGATGATATGATAGAGTTCATGGGATGATCACCATTGTATACATTCTTAAGAGATTGTACACCTCACCATATGTTTTTTGAATTATTATGTGATGATGATGATTATGAATCAATTAACAACCCCACCATAACTGGTGATTGAGGTTGCAAACATGACCTAAACATGAAGGGACTAAACCTAATCGCAACATGCTTTTCCTCATGGTAAGAAAACTCCAATTAGAGAGATAATGTACCTTTCTAATTGGATTGCTTTGTGTTGATGTATACTCTCAGCATATCCTTTAGCACA
The DNA here is from genome assembly GCF_014529385.1 of Adiantum capillus-veneris. Classification (NCBI taxonomy): domain Eukaryota; kingdom Viridiplantae; phylum Streptophyta; class Polypodiopsida; order Polypodiales; family Pteridaceae; genus Adiantum; species Adiantum capillus-veneris. The sequence continues at coordinate 141,609,016 of NC_140948.1, forward strand.
AGAGTTACACTTGTAAACTATCTATCCACCTCTAGATGATGGGTAGTACTAAGACGTGTTTCCTAATTGGTTACAGACATCCTTAAAAAATGACTGGTAAACTTGGGGCACAACTACTTAGAACATTGTTGAGTAATCAACAATGTTATGAAAAACTAACTTGGTTAACTATAAACATTGAAAAGGGAACTAGATAATCTATACTAAGTTTGATCAGCTTATCTACAAGCACCACACCAATTAATTAATCTCATAAAGATATTACACAAAAAGTAAAAAATGCTTCATAATCTATCAATTTCTTGAATTTTCATTCCGTTCCAAATCAGCCTTTGCTAAACACCAGGGCCCATAACACCTACTGTGCATGAATTTAACAATTAATGATCGAAACCTACATTTTTATGACTATAACTGTCAATATTGTTGGCAAATGTGATGCACATAACACACATAAAAGAGGAGGGTAAATAGTTTTGAAAAGAAACTAAATACTTCCCATTGCAATCATCTACAAACCTTGCTAAAATGTTTGAACCATAATAGAATATGAAAAATAAATCACATCTAGGTACCAAAAATGAAACATTTCATTAACAATGCATAGCCTTGCATTATGCAGAAACAACCATTTGTTAATGTTTTTCAGTAGCACTTGTAATCTTAACAAGTCTTTAAATACTTCCCACTGCAATCATCTACAAACCTTGCTAAAATATTTGAACCATAATAGAATATGAAAAATAAATCACATCTAGGTACCAAAAATGAAACATTTTCATTGACAATGCATAGCCTTGCATTATGCAAAAACAACCATTTGTTAATGTTTTTTAGTAGCATAATGCAAGGCATTATGAAGAAACAACCATTTGTTAATGTTTTTCAGTAGTAATTGTAATCTTAACAAGTCTTTCTAAACCTTGCTAAAATGTTTGAAAAATAATAGAATATGAAAAATAAATCACATCTACGTACCAAAACTGAAACATTTTCATTAATAATGCATAGCCTTGCATTATGCAAAAACAACCATTTGTTAATGTTTTTAAGTAGCACTTGTAATCTCAACAAGTCTTTCTAAGTACCCAACATTTTTTTGCCAATACTGAAATTGTTCCTAATCCTACGTGCTCAAAATGGTCTGCAAAATGGATTTGACCAGCACTTAGGGACTCTGTCACTACACATAATTAGGTAAAGAGGCACCAATATAATCTCAAAGACTGATATTCTCCACATGTGGCATATGTCTTATATAATGATGTAAAAAAAATAACATCGATAAAGTACAAGATGTCCTTTTTTGTGGAGGTAGCTATAAAAACTCAGTAACATGAGTGAGAGGAACCCTCATAAACCTTGCTCCACACTGTCTAATCAAAACTCCATAAGTTCCTAGACCATGTTACGCTAACAAGATGTGGCAAACAAAACTCTAGCATGTAGGTCTATAACTAAAAGGTGCAAAAATGTATTTGGTATACTGTCCCAAAATTCTTTGCTCCTACATGACCTTGTCATGTGTTTGAAGAGAAAAATGAATGAAATCATTCTAGCATAAACATCCTACTTGGAAAACTTGATCAAATAATATTCAAAGATGAAATAAAACCAAATCATGTGCTGACCTGGAGGTTGAAAATAGTGTCCACTTACCTAGAGCTAAGTGCACTATCCAACCTAAACAAAAAAACTAGACTCCAAAGGCCTAGTAAGCCTTTAACCTATTAAACACTAAATGAAAGAGTATTGGAAATCAAATGCCTAAATCCAAGGCTCCATTGATAAGGGAATGATTGGCCATTTGCATGATCAAGGACTTTAAATCCTCCCAAAATTCATCGAAAAACTCTATAGTCAAACCGTCCCACACAGGGGATTTTTCCTTGCCTAATGCCTTCAATGTGAATAAGAATTCCTCCTTAGTAAAGGGCTTCTCTAGGAGGTTAGCTGCTGATTGTGCCATCATTTTCTTGACACTCCTCAGGAGCTTGTCCCTCGCTTCCTCTACTTTGGTAGATTGGTCTTTCGGCTGGCCTATGATTTGGCTTAAGTGACCAAGCATCATCTTTGCCATTTCTTCTCAGTCCTTAAAGCCGCCTCGAGCTATAGGTAAGTTTCCCTAGATAAAGGTCTATCTTATTTTACCTCTTCAAGATGTAGTTTAGCCAGGTTAGTTTTGGCTTGTATGCTTCTGCGATCAGCTTCAACGGACGTTACTTCCTCTTTTTTATTGGTAAGTTGCTCAACTTCAACTTCCAATTGCTTAAGACGCTCCTCTTGATATTTCTTCAATCCAGGGCCTGTGGTTTCTATTGCTTTTTGAATGTTCTTGTTAAATGAGTCCCAAGCTTTAGGGTTATCCACATACACATCTTTTCCAAGCTTGCATTGTAAGATCCCTAACTTTTGGGTCTCTTTAAAAAATAAGAAAAATAGATTTCAACATTCGCTTTGCAAAATTTTGGTTAAGAATGCTTGTTTGGTAATGTTGTAAGGTTCTAATGTGAAAAGCAAGGTCGGTCTCATGTTCTAGTAGGTTAGATGGATGTTTAGTTCAATTTAGAACAAATCCACTTTTTTTAAGCTTTTTCATGCTTTTTGTGATTTTTGGTGCTTTCTTGCAAAAAGCAGGGCCAAATCCTTAATTTACGAGTCTCAAAGAAGCTATGGTTCAATTTTGTAAAAAATTGCTTTTTGAATGCTTTTCACGCTATTTTTAGCTTTTCATGATTTTTAGGGAAAAGTGAGTCGGTTTTCTCGTTCTTGTCGGACAAGGGGAGCCCATGGTTCAATTTTGATTTTATTTCTTTTTTACGCTATTTTTAGCTTATTGTGCTTGTTAGCATATTTTAAAAGCAACATGCTTTTTAGGATGACTTAAGTATAGAAATATTATTTTTAGTTACCATCTAGTATTAAAACAACCATCCAATGAAGAAATAGGATTAAATAAAAATTTTACCAGAACTATTTTTATAGAAATCAAGATCGTAAATACACCAGAGCAATACAAGAAAGTTATAATTATGTCGGGGCATCAGAATACAGTGTAATTTAGTCACACATTAGTTGCCAGGACACTATCCAATTAACCAATTTTTACTGCAACAATTGAAGAGAAGTGGGGAGAGTTGACTACCAAATGCAAGGCCATGTTTTTAGAAAAGACTCCCAAAAGCTGGCAGCTAATTTGAGCTAAGAGTGGGTGCTAGCTACTACCTTGGGGAGCAAACCAGACCTACAGAGCGCCCATGAGTTGGCATAGAGAGCTCAGTTTTCAGTGCCAACATTTGCAACTACTACGGCATGGCAATAGTGCAAGCTCTCCTGCACCGTCTCCATAAGATCTTCTCTCGCATTTGCGGGAAGAAGAAGAACACACTCTCTCTCTCTCTACTTGCTCTCCATCACCATCTCCATAAGACCATCTCTCTCATTTGCGGAAGAAGAAGAAGAAGAACACTCTCTCTCTACTTGCTTATTATCTTCTCTTCTCTTTTCACGATGTGGGCATTATTCAACGACTTTGTAGCGTAAACCTCTTTGTAGCTCTTATCACCGCTCTCTTGCGGCGAAGCAAGAAGCCCTTTGACGGTAGGTAACCACTTTTAAAGCACAGGTGAGAAGCTCTCAACTCCATAGCCATTATCTCTTTTTCTCTCTACTCTGTTTTATGAGTAGCTACCCTCTTGTTGGTTGTTTTTTGTATACAAAGGCATGTATGGACATGCTTGTTTCATCATGTTTAACATGATAATTTATACACATGGTGTATTTATGGTCATGTATGCACATAAAAAGCGCTTTTCATTTCACATCATGTAGGTGATCGGAATGCTATTTTGTTTATATCTCTCAAACAACTATGAATCAGATCAAACCCTTTAAACCAAAGATTAAATACATCATTTTGAACATTTTCTCTCATGAGTGTCATGTAAAAGTTTTGCACGAGACAAGAGTTATGGAAAAAATACAGCTTGCTACCCATTGCAGTCAAAATTTTGGACCCCATGCTCCTTGGAGAACCACCACAGAGATTCAATCAGATGACCAAACCCACTTAAACAAATTGAAATTCTAAATAAACTTGCTAATAAATGTATTTAAATCTCTAAGATCACTATGTGAGTGCGAGTTATTTATTGTTCCTTGTACGGGATTACCTACGCGTGTATGGGTGCTACCAAGGGGAGTACCATATCATGTTGTGAGTTGGATGAATGGTTCACATATGTTTCATGGTTTATTTTAGACCCCATGCTCCTTGGAGAACCACCACATAGATTCATCAGATGACCAAACCCACTTAAACAAATTGAAACTCTAATTAAACTTGATAATAAATGTATGTAAATCTCTAAGATCACTTTGTGAGTGCGAGTTATTAATTGTTCCTTGTACGGGATTACCTACGCGTGGAGGGGTGCTACCAAGGGGAGTACCATATCATGTTGTGAGTTGGATTAATGGTTCACATATGTTTCATGGTTTATTTTGCTGAGTTGATCTAAAGTATTTGATGTCCATAAACTTATAAGGGGGTATATGGTTAGTCATCTACCTCTGGATGTAGTCTAGCTCATGGCCTAAAATACATGCTAGGCTAGGTGCTGAGAACTCCTCCCCAATGCAAATACTTTCATAAATTTGATTTATATTGAAATTGTATAAAAGTGTCATTTGTATACATTTTCATAGATTCCTAGGGAGGGGTATCTCTCATGCACAAAGCTTCTTTGGCCATGCTTCTAAGGAGGGGGTCTGTGCACCCATTGGGGTCAACTTTTCAGCCACTTTAGGGTGTTATTCTTCTTCTTTGGCTTTCTTGAGTTTAATATAGACTAGTAAGTGATCTGACAAACATTGTTTAGTTACCACTTTCATATCCAACAACGACAGAATCAAGTCGGCTTGATGAGAGCAGTAGCAATTGTCAAGCCGAGAAGCCATCCATGTGAATTGAAGGTTGGTGTAAGTGAATCCTTGTGTATTTCTCCACGGTCCATAGGTCAACCAAATGTCCACTTCTCACAAAGGCTAAGCCATTTTTACCTTTTGGAACCAATTAACATGCTAAAGGAGCATGTTCTGTCTTGAGTGTGTTTTATTTGCCAGCTTTCGGTTTCGAGCTTTTGCAATCAAATCCAGTTTTGCGAGCTTTTTGATTTTAGATTCAGAGCCTTTTCTCAAGGCACAAAAAATTTAATCCAAAACAAAGACATCAGAATATTATACACAACAAAAAACATCTATCATCTCGCAACAAATTGGCTTAAGATTTTGAGTCTCTTTTAACAATACACACCAAAAACATGTACAAGTTTCATGCTTCTCTTACTAAAAGGAATTCAAATAAAGTCTCATGTGTCCAGAAAATCTACTTCACATCTAATACATAAGAGAAATTTCCTTCAATGCATACCTCTACATGACATTCTCTAAGATTTAGGTTCACTACACCACATGTTTTATCTTGCGGGTTTGCCCTAATACAAATACAAGGTTTGTGGGAGTTAGTGCAGGGTGATGAATGACCATGTGCTCTTTTGGTTGAAGCCCTAGAATATGCACATACACATAGTACATGTGCTTACATGCCAAAAATGCTTTATGTGTAGATTCTCTCTTCTGAAAATTGGACAGGTGCAACTAGGTTCTACCTTAATGTGTACATCATAACAACTCTCTGTCAATACCCGAAAAACTATGTGTTGCTCACTTTCTAGTTTCTTGTCCAAGAACGTGGCAACCATACTTGCAACTGACTGCAATCTCTTTTGTGCTTCTTTGGAGATACCATGTCTCCACTTATGATTCCTGCTACTGCAGCCTTCTTATGTAAGAGTAGCATTTGTATTCTTCATGCGTCGTAGTGTTGTTGCAAAATACAAATTGAAATCCACTTTGTACCAAGCTATCACTATTTTCCTTTGATAAGTTGGTTCCAATATCCACTTGCCAGAAAGTAGGAACGACAGGTGAGGATTTATCTTGCCTCTGTACTTTTTGTGTGTGGCCTACTTTATGATTGCAGAACCATATCCAATGTGCAATTTTCTTGTCTTTAAAATTTCTCTCAGACAAAAAACAGGGAGCAACCATTCCCACTTAACGGCTCTGTAATTTGTTACTACAACTATTCCAAAACATTTCCTCATGCAATTGGCTGGCATCCTTTGTAAAGCCCACTCTTCGCGGGAAACTTTGACCTCTTGAATACACCTTGTTGAATTCTCCCCAGGCTGCACTAGAATGCTCTCTCCTGCTTCACTATCAATGACAACATATACTTCTTCATTATCCTCTCTATCAAAATGTATACTCCATGGTCTCCCTCTGGTTTTGCATTGTCTTGCTTCCATTACATATCCAGGTTTATGTGAGCTTGTAACGACTGCACTTGTTTTCTTCTTTCGTTGTACTGTCTCTTTGTCACCTTCCATCACAGGTTCCTCACACAAAGGACTACCAGCAACCAAGCCTTTTAATGTACTCGCAAAATGAGTTAGATTTGAAGATTCTCTGTGTTTGGAACTGGCCATCATTGCTTCTATGGAAAGGCCCGTTCTTTGTATCTGCCTGTGGTGTATCCCAATCTTTTTGCACATTGAATATATGCATCCAAAACATCATTGACACATGCATCATAAAGTGAGATTTTATGCTTACCACCTTCACCTGCCAGCCAACTAGCATGGATGCTCTCTGACAAGTTTATACTTGGAATTTGAGCTTTCTCCCATGGACTCTTACTGACCTCTAAATACAAAGTGATTAAAACCATATATATGTAAATCTCTATTTTCATTGACAACCTGTCCCTATTTATCTTTCTCATTTGTCAAAATACTTTTGAATCCCCTATTTTGAACAAGGGGCATCATTTCCTAAAGAAAATGGTTAAGCTCTACATCAGTGGCTTCTAAATCATCTTCTTTAGTCAAAGATTGGAATAGCATTTGACGAGCAACTAACATCTGTACTTTTCTAGGACCCCCCTTCTCAATCTTTAAAACTGTCTTAATAAGATTGGGCACCTTTTCAAGAGCTATCCTTCTAGTACTTGGTTGTACATTGTGGTCATGCACTCCTAGATGGATCACCAAACGTGTTATTGTTGTTTCCTTTGGCATCATATAATAGATCATACACTTGCAAACATTTGAATAAGTGACCATTCTGTCACAATAGTGGTAGGTTGAACAAGTGACCATTTTGCCACTATTGTGACCATTCTATCACAGTAGTGGTAGGTTATTTTAAATTTACCTTCGCTATAGCAGGATAGCCCATGCTAATTTGTCTGTCCAGATGTCCATGAAAGAAGGCATCATTGTATCTCCTTTCACCAAGGTAAAAAGGGCATGTCACTCTGCAACATTGAAGGCTTCCAAGATGATAACTCAAACGCACAATGCAATCTATGGCCATGTTGGTTGATGATGGGCGAGACCAAAGGTGACCGTCGTACTTCTGCTCCATACCGAGCATCCTTTTATTGTTGTGAATTGGAAGAATCTCAAAACAAACATTGCCATTATAAAAATTTGGGAGCTCATCAACCTTTTTGGGAGGTCCACAAATCTCCAAAAGTTTAGACAACCTACACGATTTACCTTTGTCTTTCATCCATGAAATGATGGATGTATCCTTTGAATACTCCTGCCTTGTATACTCCACCCCATCTTGTGTGTCTTGAAAGGGTCCTAGTGACCTAGTTAGTTCCACTGTCTCCAAAACAATTGTGTATGTACCCTCATCAATATCAACATTTAAATGTGATGGAGTCAAACTTTTGTTACATGGTGTAGCGAACATAGATGCGTTCCTTGAAAACTGTTCTAAATAGATTTGGAATATTCACTCTTTAAGATATGCACAATCATAGCCATTAAGATACATTTGAATCAGCATTTCGTCAAATCCATTTGTTAACATCGAGCTTTCAAAAACTCCCCAAATACGTGCATATAAAAAAAGTGAACACAGTATATATAAAATATACGATGTTTTAAAAATTATTTGTAATACATGTATATATATATATATATATATATATATAGTATAGAGCATAGTTTTATATATCCCAATTAAGCGCTTAAAAATTAAAATGCACATAGTGTATATAGAATATATGGTATTTAAGTATATAGTATATAGAGTTATATTACATTAGCTATGTATACTTAAATAGATGGTATTTAAGTATATAGTATATAGAACTATACTAATATAATATAGTACCAATACTTAGTACCAGTACCAAAACTGGTACTAGTATTATACTGATATTGGTATCAGTCCAGTACCAGTACTGAGTACAACACCAATACTGAGTACTAGTCCAACCAATACCGACTATAGTACCAATACGAGTACCATTACTTACTGGTACTGGTACTGGTACTGGTAATGGTATTGTACTGATACTGGTACTAGTCCAATACTAGTATTGAGTATAGTACTAGTCCAGTACGAGTACTGGTACAAAACAAGTATCAATATACAACGTTTACTGGTATTGGTACCAATACCAGTATCAGTATTGGTACAGTACTAGTACCAATCCAGTATCAGTATCAATATACAACGTTACTGATATTGTACTCGTACTGACACTGTATTGGACTGACAGTACTGGTGTTGATACTGCTATGCTGACTGCTATACCAGTATAGTACCAGTACTAAGATATATATACTTAGATATATGGTATTTAAGTATATAATATATAGAGCTATACTAATATATTATAGTACCAATAATGAGTACAAGTATTGAGTAGCAGTACCAGTATCAATATTCAACGTTTACTGGTACTGGTACTAGTACCAACAGTACCAGTACTAGTATCGATATTGGTACAATACCAGTACCAATTCAATACCGGTATCAATATATAACGTTACTGATATTGTATTCGTATTGGCTCTGCACTAGACTGACAATACTAGTACTGGTACTACTATGCTGACTGCTATACCAGTACAGTACCAATACCAATACTAGTACCAATATCAAAATAGTAGCAATACGAGTACTAGTATCAGTATACAATATTACTAGTACTGGTATTGCTATACTGACCTGCTATAGTATATCCTTGTAGTTATAATATATACTTAGTTAATATAATAGTATGAATATAATATAGAGTATATAGTATGCATATTAGACTTATATTATTAATTAGTTATAGTTATAGAGATATTTTATACTTATATTATAAATCTATATATTGTATACTATATACTTAACATATAAACTATATGTATTATATAATTATATATTATAAATGTATATCGTATGATTACTAATATATATATATATATTATATGTATATATACTATAAAATATAATATACTAACATTATATAATTATGTTCGTAATATATACTTAACGTATTGTGTATTATGTAATTATATCGTATTATCGTATATCATATATAGCATGAATACTATATACTAATATTTTATAAGTCTATATGACATATACTAATATACTTAACGTAGCTATATATTAACATATATATACTATATATTAACAAATATATGTATAATTTATTATATAATATATAATACACATAACATATATATTATATATTAACGTATATATATTATATAAACTAATAGACGTAACTTAACTATATATTATATACTACATATTAACGTATATTATATACTATATATTACACATATATATACTATAAGATATAATATATTAATATTATATAGCTATGTTCGTAATATATACTCAACGTATTATGTATTATGTAATTATATATTAGTCAGGTCGAGTTTGGTTCAAGTTAGTTTGGACTTTGTCCGTGCATAATGTGAATCTTCTATCTTAGGGTTGAAGCATTCTTCTGTGGGAGCGAATCGTCCACCTGCTCGAGCTAGCACAGGTACTACCGTCTCTCTCTCTCTCTCTCTTGCACACTCTTAGCGATGGTCTCTCTCTCTCTCTCTCTCTCTCTCTCTCTCTCTCTCTCTCTCTCTCTCTCTCTCTCTCTCTCTCTCTCTCTCTCTCTCTCTCTCTCTCTCTCTCTCTCTCTCTCTCCCCCCCCCCCCCCCCCCCTCTTTTTCTCCGCATTAGCCGGCTTTGAGAGAGGATTGTTTTGAAGGAAAAGAACGGAATGTCTACTTGATTCACCGCAGGCGATCATGTCAAATTCTTGATCAAAAGATATAATCTTAAAATTGCAAAAAAAGAGGGGGGGAGATAGAACCCCCCATCATCCGCGCATGCGGATGATGGGGGGGCTTTGTCCCCCCCCCCCCCCCCCCCCCCCCCCCCTTTTTTTTCATTGAATGGCATTAGATCTGTTGATAATCAAGAGAGATTTCATTACATGGTTGTATAAATTCCACAACATTAATGCATTTCATTCACAAGGTTCATCGATCCGCATAAAAAGGGGGGAGGCAAAGCTCCCCCATCATCCGCACGTGCGGATGATGGTGGGGCTCTTCCCCCCCCCCCCCCCCCCCTTTTTTGCATTGAATGGCATTAGATCTGTTGATTATCAAGAGAGATTTCATTACATGGTTGTATAAATTACACAACATTAACGCATTTTGTTTACAAGGTTCATCGACCCGCAAAAAAAAGGGGGGAGGCAGAGCTCCCCCATCATCCACGTGTGCGGATGATCGGGGAGGAGCTTTGCCTCCCCCTTTTTTTTGTCGAATCAATGAACCTTGTGAATGAAATTGGAAGTGAATTGCTTTTGATTACCATATTTGCTACAAAACCTATATTGCTTGATACGTATTTGGGATTAGCCACAGAAAAAAATGCAAAAAAAGGGGAAGGTAGAGCTCCCCTATCATCCGCACGCGTGGATGATGGGCGAGCTATGTCTCCCCCTTTTTTTTGTCGAATCGATGAACCTTGTGAATAAAATTGCAGGTGATTTGCTTTTGATTACCATATTTGCTACAAAACCTATATTGCTTGATATGTATTTGGGATTAACCACAACAAAAAACACCAAAAAAAGGGGGAGACAGAGCTCCCCCATCATCCGCACGCGCGTGGGTGATGGGAGAGCTCTGCCTCCCCCTTTTTTTTGTTGAATCGATGAACCTTGTGAATAAAATTACAAGTGAGTTGCTTTTGATTACCATATTTGCTACAAAAGCTATATTTCTTGATACGTATTTGGGATTAACCACAACAAAAAATGCAGAAAAAGGGGGAGACAGAGCTCCTCCATCATCTGCGCGATGATGAGGGAACTCTGTCTCTCCCTTTTTTTTTGCGTTTTTTATTGTGGTTAATCCCAAATACGTGTCAAGCAATATAGGCTTTATAGCAAATATAGTATATGTATAAAAAATAAAGTACATAATATAGTATATTATTAATATATATATTACATATATAAAATAAAGTACATAATATATATAGCATATTATTAATAGATTATTTAGCCTATAAATTTATACTTATTCCTATACTTATAGTATATATATAATATAAGGTATACAATATATATAATATATAGAGTATATAGTATATAAAGTTATACTTATTCGTATACTTATAGTATATATATAATATAAAGTATATAATATATATAGGATATATATAATATAGAGTAAATAGTATATTGTAAATATATAGTATAAAGTGTATATAATATATATATAGAGACTATATATTACTATAGCTCTATGATAGAGTAATATAGTACTACGTTAGAGTACTACGTTAGAGTAGATATTATATATATAATGTACAGTATATACTATCTAATTTAATATGTATAATACATAGTATAGAATATATGGTAAAAAATGGACTATATAGGATACTACATAAAAAAGGTAAAAAATGAACACACTACATATAGTATATATATTGTATACTACATATAATATATATATTGCATACTACATATAGTATTATATACTACTTAATACATATTATAGTCTACTTTATGTAATATGTACCTAGCTGCAAATTATTGGTTTTATATAAACAAAAAACTATATAATATGTGTTTTGTAGATAATGGCACCAAAGAGGGATAGCAAGAAAAGAAAACCTCCAGTCTCTCCTTTTAGCAACCGTCAAGTGAGCATGAAAGCTAAGATCGGTTGTATAGTAAAGGGAACTATCGATCTTAGGAGGCATCATCACGAGTCCAACATTTGGACACTCCACCCAATAAAAAGGATAGGAATCTCAAAAGGTGTGTTTTTATTGATGATGAGGCTCAAGTTGATGAAGACTCCAACAACGCTGAAGATGATGTAGAGATCACAAGTAAATTATGCGTGTATGTTGTAATTTTATGTTGAAACGTAGTTTGTATTATAAATTCTGCAATGGTAGATGGTTAAATTTGATGGATGTTTTATTTTTGTTGAGAAAGTTTGGTTATAATCAACTATGTGGGAGATTAAGAAAGGGTGAACCATTTTTTATATACATACCATTGATAGTTGCTAGAGAAAATATTACGTATTGTTTTTGTTTATGTTGGAGAAAAGGTCCTTAAATCTCAAGTGAGAGCCCTATATAGGGGGTGTGGTTTTTTTTTTTGAAAAGTTGTCTCCGTACAAAGGAGACTCTGGAATTTTTTTTTGTAAATTAAATACTTTAGACTATCTAATCCTAATTGCATATGTTTTCGGACAATTAAATGTTTGTCACTTGTTTTCTCTATGCAGAGACAAATTTTCACATTAAAGATCCTCATGACAATGAAGAAGATAGTGATCATGAAGGGGATGAGGAGAATAAGCATTCCAAACACCTAGGCGAGCAAATTTTGCTAGGCTTGATGAAAGATGTTCTAAGTCACTTTTATGTCAAGAAGAAGACATTGCCTCCTCCTGTAATTCGACTTTGTCGACTCATGGTGCATGAGGCTGTTAGGTTTGCTAGAGATGATGTAGAATGGCTCATTTTCTCTTTGGATTTTTCCGGGTACTTAGAAACTATGGGGCATTTTCTTGTGTCAGTTGGGAATTCTAGAAGAGATGCCATTCCCATGGCCGCAACAGATTTGGTCATTTTGAGATTGATGAAATATCATTTTGTGTTTACAAAAAAGCCTTGAATTTCCTGTGGAAGCCCAATATAGATGGTTTTTTTGACAATACGTGCATGTATAATGTCTAAGTTGAAAACACTTAAATCCCTTGTGGGAGTTTAAGACATGGTTTATGGTTTATTTTGAAAAAGTGTGCTCCATATAAAGGAGACTCTAGCGTTTTTTTTTTTTGGATACATGTCATTTATTATATTATTGCATGTATGTGCTTTTCAAAGTGGATGATGCCCTAAAATTTTGTAGATGGGTTATGCAATGCGTTGAGATTCATGAATTGATTGAAGCCCCATTATTCACTAGAGAGTGGATTAATGTGCGTGATGAAAATACAATGTTCTCTCCCTCTTCTTTGATTGAAAGGAATCTGACAACATGGGAAGCCAATGGTTGTCCTTGGTGATTGGATTATCCACTAGGATTATTCCAAAGCAAGAGTTTGAATTATGGAAGAGTAAGTACCTTAACACTTGTGGCTCTTTTCTTTTGAGGATGTATATGTCTTACTTTAGTGCTAAATTATGTGATATTGTGCTATATGGTTGTTGAGTGAAGGGTTTCAAAATGAGAGTGATGGGTACTTAGAGGAGACACAAGAAGAGTCTCTCCCTCCCGCTTCTCATGGAGTTACTCAAAACACCGTTGCGAGTGGCTCTCAAGGTACTCCATTATAGCAAAGCAAATGTACTCAAGAAGGGTAATGGGAAAATGGAGCCTCCAAGTACATCAAGGATACCCACTCCTTCTTCAATGCCTCCCATTGTGCCATCTACGAAGCCCGGCATGTCCTCTTTGGCAACCACTATACCCCATATGGCACCCTCTTCTAATGTGCCCACTACATCCTCATTAATGCACACTACTTTGTTTGTTGCAGAGTCTTCACTTGGGTGAGAGGCTTGGGAGAGAAGACCGATCACATGATCTGTTGGTAAGTTTAATAAAATTGTTAGCAAAATAAGTTTGCCATTGATAGGTATCTTACTTATTTGCATTTTCTTATTGCATTGTTCTATGATTTTGAACATGATTCATGTTTGGTTTTCTTGTAGCATCAACAATTTTTTTGCGACACGGAATACAAATCTATATAGCAAAGATGGTGTGTCTTGTCGTGAGTTTGCTAGGCTTATCTTTGTAGATTTTATTACAAGTTTGCTTGTGGATGGTCTAGGACCAATCCCACTGGGTAAGTAACTTTTCTTTGGGGTAGTACCTACAACTAACTATGATTGTATGCTTAAATGTCATCATTGACTTTTGTAGAGGGCATGAGTGTTCCCAAGTGGAACACATTTTTCAAGGGTCTAGTGACAGGGTGCATGGATGTGGCTTGTGAGTTTTTGGCTGATGAGGGGTTTTTAGTCACCATGTGCATGGCCGAGCATATTGGAGATTTTATTGCAGATGCAACTAGGGTAGGACTTGTGCTCGACCCTCATGTGTAATAAGAAGGCATATTGGCATCCACTCACTACAGAGGCGGTGAGATAAAAAACTTACTTTCATAGTTTAATTTCCTAACTAAAAACATTGTAGCTATTACATTCATTCTTTGAGTTATTTATTTATGTAGGTACTTGATCTGACCATGTGTCTTTGGTATCGTATTGGCCATCCTGTTCAACACTATGATAGAGAGGTAGGAGAGAAAATTGCCGAGAGATTGTTTTCAACAGATTGTAGCTACATGATAGATGATGTAGTCTTCCCCATTGAGATTGATGGTGTTATTCTTAGAGGCGAGGAAGAGTGGTCTTCTTTGTTCTTTTTGTAAGACTAGTCCAAAGTATGATACTAGTGGATGTTATGGTATATATGTGTTTGCATTAGGTTTCTAATTTACTTTTGATATGGTTAGGTAGTTGTTGGAAACATTAACTGAGCCTCGTGACTATGTTTTGGACTTGTTTGCTGGGTGTGGTGGTTTGGGCCGAGCTTCTACAGAAGATATAAGGCATTGCATGTGGACCTGTGAAATGTTGATTGCGGATGCACACTTGGTTGAGGAAACTCTATTCTAACAATACACATCTTGATGTTTTGATTTATGTTTTTATGTACATGGCAGCCATATGACATTGACATGGCATTTTGATATTCTCCATACCTTTCATTTGGATGTTTCTTTGGTGTTTGTTTGGTACATGATGGCCACATGATGTGGAGATGACTTTGATTGGAACTTTCCTATGTAGTTAGATTATGTCACGGGGGATTCACTAAGGGTTACGGTATCACGTGAGTGTACAATAGGGGGGTTTTCTAAGGCCAAATGGATAGATTTTACAAAGGAGGGTCCCAGGGTTAAAAAGGCAATTCTGTTGCACGCATGTGGCGTCCCCCTATTACTACTAGTGAATCTCCCGTGGATTATGTTGACACCGTTGGCTTGTGTGTTAATTTTTGTGAGATAACAAAATCGTTAAAGTGATGCAAATAAGAGTTTATGTGAAGAAAATCCCATGTGGAAGCCCAAGAAAGGGTGTACAGATTTTTTAATGAAGAGGTCTCCATACAAAGGAGACTCTAGTAAAAATTTTGAGAATCACTTTTTATGTACAAGCTCAAAAATACATACAAATGGTGATTTTTATAAAGTTTCATTTTGCATAAGCATTGCTGTGCTTCCATATTTCTAAAAATTGTTTGGTAATTGAAGGATTGTACTATGAGGTTTTGAGGTTTTCCACTAAACAATGATACTTAAAGATATCATTAGTGTAAAATCAGGGTTCAAAAGCTCAAAAAAACAGTTCCAATAGTAAAAGCTTGAAACTAAAAGCTGACAAAAATAAAATCCCCTTCTGTCCTTACTCTTCTACACCATATAAAAATCTCCGATCAAGAGTCACTCCCCTTCAATAGGGAAATCTTTAAGTTGTTCCCACAATGTAGCTCTTTCTTTTGCAAAGCAGGGGCCATAGATGTGGATAATGATAACTGATTGATCTTCCCACTTGACAATAATAATAAGATCTCTCCCACATGGGGGATTGAAGACCATCTTGGGCTCCAAATCCCTATCAATAATGGAGAGGATGCCATTGTACCCATCAGCTTTCTGTCAGGACACCGGCAAGGTCGGACTAGACAAGGGCAAGGCCGGGCTAGGCAGTGTGGAAAGGGAGTCCAACTAGGGCAAAGGGCCAGGGGCCATGCTATATAGTGGGTGGTTGGGAGGTGGACTCCTAGGTTCTAGTTCCCCTTGTCTAACATTGGTATCAGAGCTTGGTTCTTTTTTTGGGAAAGGCACAGCCGTGGAGGAGGGAGCCACACAAACTTGCATGCTTTTTTGCATGTCGGGTTCAAGGGAGCGTGGAACACACCTCCTGTGAGCAGGACAACAGGCCGAAGCCGTGGGCAACCACCCTTGCAAGGAGAAACCGCCAAGGTGGGACCTGCACCAAACGGTTCCTTTGCGGGCTCTATAACATCGCGCCGACGGGGATAGTGTTTCCCGTGCCTATAGCAGGCGGAGACGAGCAACGCAAGAGGCGGGGGGAGCTTGGCTCGACCCCTCGCACTGTCTGCAAGCAGCCATAGCCGAGAGCTAGTCTCTCTACACACTCAACGGGCGCCCAACCCCTTTGGGGTTAGTGGCCAAAGCCTTTTTTTCAAATACAAGGGATGGTACTCACAGTGGGGTACCCCCCCCCCCCCCCCCCCCCCCCCCCCCCCCCCCCCCCCCCCTCCCTCTTGTGCGGATTCGGCAAGGCTCGACAAGGCTCGGCATATCAACACGGCCGGCAAGCACTTCGACAAACATATTTTCTGCGTATTATTGGCAGAAACTCAGAAATTTAATCAAAGCATCTTGGCGGGAGTTCAAAGTAACATTATCTTCCAAAATCAATTAACGATTGCACGCATAATTGATTCAGCTACCAAGGAATTAAGGAATTGCCTATACGGCAGACATTTTGATCAATTTCCACCTGGATACTATCGACTTTTGGGGAATTAGCAAGGCTAATTAAACTTTGCAAGTGCTCTCAACCTCAGGTATTTTTCTGACTATTCCTTGCACTGCACTATGTCGCCATGGATTCAGATATCAATATGACTTTTGATTTTGAGCAAAGTACGCCTAATCTTGCCCATGATGGCCCGCGGCCGGATCCTCTCAAGGAGAGTACCCACGACGCTACGGCAGGTGATGACACTTATGAATTGCTCGACATTCAATAATTTCGTGCACTTCAAACACGCATGTCAGTCATGGATGAAAATTTTAAGGCTTTAAATACAAATGTCACTAAACTATCCACATTAGTGATTCAATTAATGCAAGAGCAGTCCAAGGGTCCTGCTGACACACACATGCATGAGCACGTTGCTACACAAGGGCAAGGCCCTTCTAATCTAGGGCAAGGCCCAACTCTTGATACTTTGCACACTTTGACTGCAAAAGAGGTGGATGAGCTGTTGAAAACACCAAGCCACCGACTTTTAAGGGAGAAGACTGAGACCGCAAGAAGGATGCAGTGAATATCTTTCTCAGCAAGTGGGATGAAATTCACACCTTACGGCATACTCCGGACACAGTCAGAGCTTTGCAAACGAGCTTAACTCTGGAAGGCAAGGCCTACAAATGGTGGATGTCTCTCAAGGAGAAGAATATCACACCACAGAGTTGGGCAACTTTTGAAGCTATATTTTGCAAAGAATTTTTGCCTACAAATGAGGCAGATCAGAATTGGACGGCTTGGGCCACGTGTTCCATGCGCCAATACCCATCATTGCTTGAATATATATCTCACTATCGGGATGTTATCCTCAAGCTGGAAGGCTTAGATAACTTTCAACAAGTATGGGGGTTTATACGTGGTCTGACACCAGAGCTTAAGAAGTACGTCAAGGCCCAAGACCTTAAAACACTTGAGGAAGCCATAGTAAAAGCCCATATTCATGATGATCCAGATGAAAAGAAAGCATATAATATTCACTGCTTGCCAATACACATGGTAATACACGCACACAGTATGGGCACAATAAAAGGAAATTTATAGTAGCCAATTCAGAAGTATCTAAAAAACCCAAGGGGTCCAGAGGTCCTCTCTCTCCTGAGGACTTTGATAAAGCTAAAAAAGAGAAATATGTTTTCAATGTTTAGGAAGCGGTCATGGCAAAAAGGATTGTCCCAAGGGGAAATCTGCTGCTCATGGCAAGGAGAAAGCAGTGCACACAGTGCAACTGCTACCTCTTGAGTCTTCCTCATGATTCTCTACAGTGGAAGTAACACACACCGAGGTGGTGCATGAATGCTGTCTCACACCTTCCATGTGGCAACAAACCTTTGGACCACATGAGTTAGTACGTATGCACGGATCTTTGCAAGGGCACAAGGTGCACATCTTGGTAGATGACAGTGCTACTCACAATTTCATCAATTACGGATTGGTGAAAAAACTCAAATTGCCTCAAACTCCGAGTACCCACCGCTACAAGGTAGCAATGATAAATGGACACGATACCGAAATCTGGGATACTCAATGCCGAGCTGTTCCGTTGGAAGTACAAGGTTACTCCACATGCTTGGATTTTCAAGTTATGAACATGGAGAGGGCAGACGTGGTTCTTGGTAGGGAGTGGTTGCATAGCCTAGGACCATCACTGAAGCGTAGCTATGAGCACAACAGCTTGATGTTTGAATCCCATGGCTCACATGTGTTGTTGTTAGGAGAGAAGGATGTACCTTCTTCACCATTGATTTGTACAGCTGAGCTTATGCAGCTCGCTTCTGATAATGAAATAGATCAAGTTTTCTTGTGTTACTTACTGTCTCATTTTCTCTCTAAAATTGAATCTGTTGAACATTCCTCAACGCCGCATGTTTCTCTCTCATCTCTTCCACCAATAGCTACTTCCAAACAAGCAAACATTGCTAGTGAGTTACAAAGATTATTAAAGGAATTTCAAGATGTTTTTCCTAATGATTTTCCACCAGGATTACCACCGACACGATCAGTGCAACATAGCATCGATGTGGTTGCAGGCTGTAAACCTGGCAGTAAACCGACCTACCGTATGAGTTACTCTGAAGCTGCTGAGGTGGAACGTCTGCTTGCTGACTACTTAGCAGAGGGTTTATACAACCTAGTTCTTCACCATGGGCTTCTCCTATCCTATTAGTGAAGAAAAAAGATGGCAGTATGCACATGTGCGTAGACTACCGTGGCTTAAATGCGGTTATGGTTAAGAACAAGTACCCATTGCCACGAGTGGATGAGTTGTTCGATAAACTCACTCATGCTCGCATTTTTACGAAAATAGACTTGCGGTCAAGTTATCACGAAGTCCGCATTTGATTTGCTGATATACCCAAAACTGCATTCCAAACAAGGTTTGGACACTACGAGTTTTTGGTGATGCCCTTCGGGTTAACCAATGCGCCCGCAACATTCATGACACTTATGGATAGTGTCTTGAAGCCGTACTTGGGCAAATTTGTCATTGTTTTTCTCGATGACATTCTAGTCTACAGTGCTTTTGAAGAAGAACACTTACAACATCTCAGGCAGGTGTTCGAGTTGTTACAAACAAACAAATTATATGCCAAGGAATCTAAGTGTGATTTCTTGAAAGAAGAAATTCACTATCTAGGGCATGTTATTTCAGCTAATGGGCTATATATGGATCAATCCAATGTGGATACCATCCAAAAATGGCCTTCTCCTAAAAATTTGAAAGAGTTACGTATTTTTTTTAGGATTTGCAGGTTTTTACCGAAGGTTCGTTAAAAACTATGCTAATATTGTTGTTCCCATGACGGATCAACTGAAAGGTAAAGGCAAAGCTTTTCAGTGGGGACCCGCTCAACAACACATTTTCGATACACTCAAGGATGCATTAGCTATAGCTCCCATACTAGCTATTGTCGATCCTTTGAAACCATTCATTTTAGAAACGGATGCCAGTGATCGTGCTATTGGAGCAGTCCTATTACAAGACGGACGACCAATTGCATTTGAAAGCAAGAAGCTTGATGCAGCTCAGCAGAACTACTCTGCTTATGAGCATGAACTCTATGCAATAGTGTTTGCCTTAAAAACATGGTGGCATTATCTGTATGGTGCTCAGTTTGAGATTGTGTTTGACCATGAAAGCATCAAATGGTTTACACAACAAACGGATTTGAAGGGTCGAAAAGCCAGGTGGGCTGAGATTCTTCAGGAATATGACGCCAAGCTCAGGTATCGTAAAGGTCGATACAATGTGGTGGCTGATGCTCTAAGTTGTATGCCGGAGAATAATTCTCTCTTGTTCATGGAACTTCGTAGTGAATTTTTGGATTCTCTCAAAGGCAAATATGAGCATGATGAAGCATATTCCAAAGTGTGGAGTCATGTACAAATGAGGGATCCTTCTGACTCCAATGATGGTAGTGTAACGTTAACCTCCACACCTAGTTCTCCTCTATCGAGTAATGAACTACAACGATGGAAGCATTCCACCATCGACAATGGGTACCTACTCCATAAGGGGAGAGTTTGTGTACCGACAGACACAGACATTCGGTGCCAAATTCTTTATGAATGTCATGATAGTCCAAGTGTAGGGCACACGGGTATTAGAAAAACTTATGCTCTCGTACGACGATAGTGGCTTTGTTCAAACTTATGTCTTGCATTGCCAAAAATGTCAAGTTAACAAAGCAGACGCCTGAAAGCAGGAGGACTCTTACATCCTTTGGAGATTCCCAATGGAAAATGGGAAAGCATCTCTATGGACTTTATTGTGGGTTTACCAACCACTGTACGAGGTCATGACTTGGTATGGGTGGTCGTAGACCGGTTGACTAAACTATGTAAGTTTATTCCAACCAAATCAACGGTCAAGACACCAGAACTAGCCAAGTTATTTGTGGACAATCTATACAAGTTGTATGGTTTGTCAAGTAACATTCTGGTGACCGTGATCCCAGGTTTAACAGTCACTTCTGGAGGGCTGTGTTTAAACGATTGGGTACACAACTAAACCTCAGTATAGCCGATCATCTAGAAACAGATGGTCAGACTGAACGAGTTAACCAAGTGCTAGAGGATATGCTAAGAGCATACGTCAGCAAAAAAAAATCAGACTGAAAAGAATATTTACCTATTCTTGAGTTTGCCTACAATAGTGCTAAGCATGTCACAACTGGATTTAGGCCTTTCATCCTCATGTCACAACTAGATTTAGTCCTTTCATGCTCATGTATGGGTTTCAACCTAGGTCACCTGTTATGGTGGGGTTGGCAACCGAAAAGCTCCAACAGGTTAATGATTTTCTCCAAGACCACATGGATATGATGAAACTCGCTCGTCAAAATGTCTGACAAGCGCAGCATCAGTATAAGAAGTATGCTGATGAGAAACGTCGGCAAGTTACCTTCAAGGAAGGGGAGGAAGTATTTTTACGTGTGCCAGAACATTCAGAAAGTCTGAAAACTTGGCCAACACCTGAGTTATCTCCTTAAAACTGTGGGCCTTTCAAAATACTCAAGTAAGTAGGTGATCGTGCCTACAAATTATTGCTACCTAAAAATTCTCGTATTCATCCGGTGTTTCATGTAAGCCGTTTACGTAAGCAGTTACATGGGGATGACAATGTCATTGACCAACAAATTTTCGTTGATTTCATTGAACGTCCTATCTTACCGCATAAACCTGAACGTGTTCTCGATTATCATGAGTTACGTACCCGTCATCATGTACGTCAACAAGCCTTAATCAAGTGGAAAAATCCACCTCAGGAAGGTGCCACTTGGGAAAACATTAGTGTTCTTAAGAAGAAGTTTCCCACTTTTGTTTTCGAGGAGGAAAACTCTTCTTAAGGGGGGAGTAATGTCAGGACATCGGCAAGGCCGGACTAGACAAGGGCAAGGCCGGGCTAGGCAGTGTGGAAAGGGAGTCCAACTAGGGCAAAGGGCCAGGGGCCATGCTATAGTGGGTGGTTGGGAGGTGGACTCCTAGGTTTTAGTTCCCCTTGTCTAACACTCTCTCTCCATAAAATACTATCTTCTTCCCCAATGTTTGATTTCTTTTTCTATGAGCATCCAAGTGGTGCTCTTGGATGGCCCAACAGCTGATCTTCTTGCCTTTCCTAACCTCCTCCCAGAAGAGGGAACTATTCTTTCGGGTTTTGACGCATTTCACATTCCATGATTGGATAGTTAACTCTTCCATTATTGAGATGCAGGGGTACAAACTCCTCAGCTTTGAGTAACTCCTCCTCTGGGCCATCAATCTGATTGCATTCCGCCATTGGTGCTCTCCCATTCACAACATGAGTACTTGGCTAATCAGTTGTCATGAAATTCTCAGGGTTGGCGTCTTGTAGCACCTCAAAGATGTTGTTGTAGATAAAGGTGGTTTTGCAGACATCTAATGTGGCTTCTTTGAATTTCCAAGCCTCCCTTTCCTCAGATTTGAACCGCTTGTATGAGATTTTAGCAATTTGTTGCCACCCTTTGCGATCGGCTGCCAAGCCTCACCATATCAATGCTATCAAAGCGACAACTACATACATAAAAATTGTCAATCTGTGGAACGTAGCTGACCCGACTAGTGCATGGAGGCTACAAGAGATAGCTAATCTCTCGAAAACCTCAAGTCTAGGCCCTTCCTACCTATCTCAATCTCAAATGTGTGTCGGACATCAAAAACTATTTTTCTTACCGCAAGCTTGTTCTGGTGATTTGGTATAGGTACGAGTCTCTGAATGCAACAAAACTTTATGTTTAGCATGACTAGAGTATCCTTGACACTCCAATGTACTCAAATGTCATTTTTGACACTCGGAAAAAATCGCACCTAAGATAAACATCCTATTTTAGGTTGGTCAGCTTTAGACTCTGAAGCACTCTATAGCTTCCTCTAGGCGTGTTCTACCTATTTCTAAGGTCAAAAACTAGTTTTGGTGCATGTATGGTGCATAGGGAGAAAAATCAGCTTGTAGACACGACGAATAAAATCATACTTTCATCGCAAGAAACTTACGTTAAATGGAAGAGCTTTCACCTACAAACACGTTGGTATGCTTGGAATAGCATTACAACACCGTACGAGAGAGACACAAAGATTCAAAGAAATAGTAGACTCACATTGAGCTTCCGCAATAAACACCTTTAGACTCATTGGCACTCAATAATATTACAACAGCTTTGGACTTTGCGGGATCTTTCATTGATACAAAGGGATTTAATACATTTGATTTGCTTTAAAACATGAGTGGCACCCCTTTTTATGTTCTTTCTTCAACTCTTGTTAGTCGAGCAGCTAAAATCCCCCCCTCCTTACCTATGTCATCTGCGACACAGCTACTTAGGGTGCTAAGTAGTGGTCGGTCTTCTGTGCCTCTGTCCTTTGTGCATGCTGCTTGAGACCTTGTTGGTATCTAAGGCAGAGTTCTTTATCTTCATTTTACATAAACTGCATGGTTACTTTATTTGTTTGCTCAATTGCAGAGTAACTGACAAATCTTGCCCGCAAATTGGTGATGATGGGGCCAAATATCTTGGATCTGTAAGTGAAGAAGCCCGTGTAGAATGCTTCTTCAAATGTCTGCATGTACTAGGATGGTAGAAGCATCATCCTAGCATAAAAGCCATGAAGCACTTCTTTGGAGGGCTGGCCTGATAAATCATAGCATAAGCCCTTGGGGCCTTCAATAGAGGACATCCATGTTGCATCTATTTGCTTTGCATGGTGAAAAGTCTGCAAACAAGATAAGAGAATATTTGTAATCTTTACCAGCATGATGCATGCCAAATCCAAAATGCCAAAATAGCTGAATGGTTGTGGACAATGTTTCCACCATGTAGTCCTTTGTGGCTTGGTCATTTGATGGAGGTGGAAACCTTGGGTAGTTTAGCCAAGTAGGCCGCTTTTGTTGGAGGAGAAAGTGTCGCTGCCAACTTCAAACTCTTGGCACCGGGCACTGCACACGATCTTGCTTGATAGGAGTTGGCGCATTTGTATACAAGATCAAATACATGGAGTGTCGTTTTAGCCAGATTTCTCACCATTTGGGATGTGCAAGTGTTGGGTTAGCTTGGAAATCTTTAAGTAATTTCTCTTTGATCTGGAGCAATTCAAATTTTATGAGAGGAAAGGGTAGAGCTTGTTGATGCCATGCCTCATTTATATCTGGTGGTGTGAGGAGGTCGACATGATGGAATGCAGTATTCGCTCCTCCCACTACATGGTTTTCTTCCAGATGGTCTTTGTCTCCTCTTCCACCTGCATTTTCAATGCTACTTTCTCCTCATCAATTAAGATTTTTGGTTGAGCAAAGGGTCCAGCTTCATCATGAGAAATATCTAGATCAAGAAGGCTAGCCTCTTTGGTGGCTACCGCTTCAAAATCCATAAACTATAGGGTATCTTGATCTTACATTGTAGAATCTACCTGTTCTTCCTCTGGTGTGGTATCAGTTGTCTATTTCCTGTCGGTATTTTTCCTCTTGCTACATAAACATGATAGATAGCTCTCTTCTCTGCATTTTCTCTAATTTCAACTCCATCTCAAGGTCTTTTAACTTTCTGTTCCACTACTTTGTATGCCTGTTGTGTGCCCTATAGTGTGGCTACTATAGGGTTGTCCTTGAGCTTGTTTAGCAATGTATTTTGTTCTTAGCACCTGGCTTCTGATTGTGCCAACTGAGTGTTTGAAATGTTTAGCTAGATTAGTAGCATGTCGATGGCTGAAGTAGATTCCTGTAGAGCTAAGGTGGCCGTTAAAAAGTAGATTCGTGTAGAGCTAAGGTGTCCGTTGTAATATGTTGTTGTTGCACCTGATTTCTTCTCTGAAGAGCTTTCAATCTGTTGCAGATTTTGTAGCTAATTTAGCCAGTTCCTTGTGTTTGAATTCCATGGCTTCTTTGTATGATTCGTTACAAATGTTAGCCATATCGATCCTTTCATTTGGGTGTCGCAGTCGTCCCTGATACAAATTGTGAAGCTGTTGGTGGCAAGCATAGATCTCATCTTTCATTTTTTCTAGCACATCATGTGCATATTGGGCATATTCATCTATGTCCTCTAGATTCTCCATTCTTCTTGTGCTGCTCGCTTCCAGTTGATCCGTTTGTGTGTCCTGAGCCTCAGTGATTGGCTCATGTGGCTGGTTTTCTTGAGTCTTTGGTGTCCCTATTGGGCTAGCTTGTTCACCCTCTTGCTCCTTGACAGTTTCTTTGGGTGGTTTGGTATCTGGTTCCATATTGCTAGCAATGGGAGTAGCCTTCTCTGGTTGCAGTTATGTTGTCTCCTTTGGCTATGGTGGTTCACTTGGAGGAGAGAAATGTGGAACTCCTACAGTAGGGTTGACTGGTTCTCTGGGTGAATCCTCCCTAGGTGGTGTATCGGCTTTTTCTTGTGCTTGGGCCTGTTCCTATTGCCGTTCTTCCTTATGGTAGAGATGTTTTAAGCCAGCCAAAGGATCATGCTTTGCATCGAACATTGGGTCTTTGCTTCAGATTTTGATCCTTTTTGGAGATGGTTTCCATTTTTCCTCAAATTCTACTTTGAGCCCTCTTTTTAGCTCAAAAGCTGCCTTCTCTCTTTCTACCCTTGCTACCTTTTGGATTGGTTCTTCTACTGCAACTGCAGAATGTGGTACCTTTGCTTTCCCTTTTTCTCTTTTCTTTCATTCAATTGGAGTGTCTTCCTCCGCCACCTCTTCTTCTTCCTTGCCGCTTTTCGTGGCTTTTGTTGTAATAGTTGTCTCTTGCCTAGGGCCATCATTTAGTCTGGTCCTCACTGGTGGAGCTCTCATTTGCACTTCTTCTTCTTCTTTCCTGTTCAGTAGCCATAGATTTTGCTCTCGGGCAGGTGGTAGATGTTTTGCCTGCCGATAGCATGATAATCAATCCTTGTTAACACTTCTGGAGCTCCCAAGAAGGTGATGGTCGGTGGATTTTTCACATGAGTGAGAGTGGTGTGAATGTAGTGGGCATGGTCTACTTCTGTCATGCCTTCTCTCTTTGAGGCTTGTGTGAATGTAGATGCCACAAAATGATTTGGAACTGTATATCGAAGAGGTCTTTTAGTAGTGAAATGAAAGTGCTGATAAAAGAGCCAAAGAGACCGCTCTATCCCTCTTTCCTTTAGATTCGAGAAGGACGTTGATGACCAATTGGTGAAAATGCCGATTGTGGGCAATCCTTTATCTCGCATAGGCTTTCCTCCTCTTTGCAACCTTAGGGCTTTAGCAACCTGGTGTTCTGTGATGTGTACCTCTATTGGAGAGTCATTCAAATCTGAGATAGTTGCCCTTCCTTCTTCTGTAATGTTGTGTAGGAGCTCATTAGCCTTCTTGTATTCTACACCACAAGGCTCTAGTTCAAGGTAGTCTCTAAGGCCAATTCTTTCCCAAAGTGGCCAGACTGCTTCTTCTTTGACAAGGTCTTGAGCTTCCTTTGGCAACATCGGAATTTCAACTTTAGATCCGTGTGCGCTTTCGAATGAGCCATGCTATATAGTGACATGTTGACTTTCAAGCTATTCTTTTGACAGCCAAGTGACATTTGCTTCCTTGATTGAGTCTTCCTCTAACTGATATGGTGGAAGCTCAAAAAACTTTCCTTCATGGTTTTCTTCTTTGGATCTCACAGGCTAGATGAGAGTGAACCTAGCGGGGCAGAATCCAAGTCATTGGTCAGACCAAGTTAGAAAGTCCCAATCAAGTAGAGAAACCAATAAGACAAAAATAAGCACTAAAAAGCACATTCTTGGCAAAATTTATCTTAGGCGTGCCTAAGATACTGATGGGTGTAGGTGCATGCAATAGTGTGCCAGAGTGGATGATTAGGAAGTGTATGGGTTGTTGGTGATATGTATGGAGTTGGATAGCTTTTGGACACTTGTGGTGAGAATTGTGCACAAATATGTGTCCGCTTTACCACTTTCAGAGCTTTTGGTGATTGATAGGGTTTTAGTGTTCCAAACTTGATGAAACTTATCAGGGTGCTTTATTTGACCCTTGTAGACATATCTATGTCATTAAACTGCAAGTCAAACCTTTCCTATAGCAATTTTATCTTAGATGCACGTAAGATAAATTTGACTAATTTGGGCAAGTTTTGTGCTTTTGGCACCCTGATTGGTTGTAGTGGGTAGAACCTTGATGTCACATGAAGTTGGGTTCTGAATTGATAGGCTAAAAGTCAATTTTTGGTGTACTTGACTCTATTTGGTGCAATAATATGCATTTGAGAGTAATTATAAATGAAATGAGTGTATCAGTGTGATATGGGTTCTGTGATTACGGGTAGGGAATCATGCCAGGTGAATGTGTGTGCAAAATGTGCTTCCATCCTAACAGATTATCTTCGGTGCCCCTAAAATAAATTAATGCAATTTAGGTCCTAATCTTGCCCCATATAGCTTATACTAGTTCAATTAGGTAGGGTGAAGCCTTTGGTTGTGTTACTTGCACTTGCTAGTGTTCCCAATCAGGTTGACAGTTCCCTTTTGAGCCGAGCTTGACTTGGAGTCTTTAGACACTAGATGTCTACCCACTGAAGGTTGGTAAGGTTTCATTGTAAGGTATAGAGTGCCCCCTTTGAGTTTGAGGTTAAAAGGATCAAAAATTTGGATTGTGGTGCAAAATGTCACTTTGTAGTAAGGATATGGTCATCTTGTTGTTCACTGACGACTTCACCTTCATTCCACCCCTAAATATCTAGAAATCTCTAACATGATAACCCCATTAGGTCTGTGAAATTTGATCCCCATATGGGTCTTCTATCTTCTGTGCGCTTAAGATACTTGGTCATTTTTTTGGGGACTTTTTGCAACTTTGACCCTAGCATTATGTTGCCCTACTAGTGAAGAGCCTTTGGTTCACTTTTGGTGCAATTTGGAGGTGTGGTATAGCCAATGTTAGTGGTTCCAATCTTGAAAGTTCCTAGACTGGTTTGTGTATCTGTGCCTCTTATTGCTCGTGTGGTTGAAAATGTGATAATCAAAATGCTTCCAAACATAGTTAGGAACTTACCCCTCATGGATGGAATAAGTAAGAGCCGGAAAATAGAGCGTAGGAGGGCGTGGAAGGTCGCCAAAATCTACAACTCGGAGTTGTCCTCTAGAGTCTAGAATGCAAATGAGTGGAAATATGGCCCAAGGGACTATACGTACCTGGACTTTTTTTACACCCCCTGTACAATGCCTACCTATGAGTATAATAGGCCTTATAATGTACTCTCGGATCAAAAATCTCTAAAAACCAACATCCCTGGACCTTTTTGTCGCATTCTGCTCCAGATGAAT
The DNA here is from genome assembly GCF_014529385.1 of Adiantum capillus-veneris. Classification (NCBI taxonomy): domain Eukaryota; kingdom Viridiplantae; phylum Streptophyta; class Polypodiopsida; order Polypodiales; family Pteridaceae; genus Adiantum; species Adiantum capillus-veneris. Next base: position 141,637,344 of record NC_140948.1, read on the forward strand.
AGGGAGTTGAAGTGGCCCGCTGAATTAATTATTGAATTTGCTTAATTTTTTTTTTGGCTGTTCCATTGACATTCAAGATTTGGTGTTTGAAGTCAGAATCCAATTTTGACATTCTTGCTCCTTCTTTTTTTATTTTCTTGGCTTTTATTAGCTTTGTTAGCAAAAATAAAGGAAACTTACCTAACTTGCAAAAATACTAAAAAACTCTTAAATTTATTATTTGGCCATATTTTGGTGGATTACTCCATTTTTATAATGATTTTGTATGAAAAAACACAATATAATAAAAACTGCACTATTTATGGCTTTTGGCAGTTACGTACAATATATACAGTTATCAAGGGATTAACTCATTGCATTCTCCAATCATTGTGTGACATGGGCAATCAGCTAATTTATTCAACAAAGATCGTATGTTAACACACAATTACTTCAAAACATTGCCCGTATCTTTTCTATATTGATAAGCTTTGTCCATTTTCAGATTGTTTCCACCCTCCTTGCTTCCGTATGTTAGAATAACTGAGTATTCTGGTTGTGCAGTGCGTAGGTCACAATGTCGTGTCTATGCATGGCCTTATTGGCCCTATAATGCTATTGATGTCAATGGAGTTAAACATGCTATGTTGCTGTTGAGTTTTGTACTCAAGGGTTTTTGCTGGCGAGGTATGTTGTGGTTGAACTCCCTTGAAGAGTAAACTCTGTAGCACTTGAGCACGTTCTTTTATGGTGCGATATGTATTGTTTGTTGTGTTCTGACTAGAACTGAGGGGTCCAATCATAGTTGGTGGTTTGACTTTAGGTATCCACTTGTACACCTGATGTAGGTTGGTTTGAGTTGAGATGGGGTCTTTGATACCCATAGTTTGACTTGTCTGCTTTGGACAGTCGGTCTTCTACTCTGAGCTTCATGTTTCTTCTTTGGTTTCCATATCCATTTCATCTTTAGTAGTGGTGGTTCTTGTTGAAAACATGGATACAATTGTTTTCTGTTAGGGTTGCTGGAGGTGGATAGCAATCTTTTGGGCACCCAAATTTACTGAGATCGATTGACTAGCTGAATTTTGGTTATCCAAACTTGTTTGGCTCCCTACATTGGTGGAGTAGTACAGATCTTTATTGGAGTTGTACTTGTAATTGTGGTCGATGACTCATGCTTGTTTGATTGGAAATCACCTAAAGCTTCCCTCCATTCCTCTTTACTACAGGCAAATTTTACTTTTACTTGTCCTCCTTTGAGTGTGAGCTCTAGAATTCTCGCATCCCAATCTTGAATTTCTTTGTAGGTTCTCATCCACAGAACACCTAATATTAGGTTCTCATTCATGTGTTCATCCACTATATATATGAAAGTATGCGGGCAAGAGAATCCATGAACCATAATATTCAAGTTGATTTTCCCTAAAGTTGGAGCGACGCTCTTGTTGCAACCCTTGACCGATAGTACTCAAATGGTTGAGTAGTTGCTTTGCAATAAGTGAAATAGTTGACCACATTGACTCGGGCTCTTGTATCTCCTATTTCTTTAACTTTGTAATCGTCCTTCAAATTCACATTTATTTGCATATTAAGACCATCTAGCCACTCCTCATCAATCCCAGTCGTCATCAATCTTGACCTTATCTGATAAGGGTTGAATGTGGAGGGTACTGAGTGGTACAACTTGGAGAACAGCTTGTCTTGCAGCGTTTGGTTTAAGAGCTCGAATGTGAGCTTCTTGAGCCTCCTCAACATCTTGTCTGTTAACCCTCACGGACACCCTATCACCTATGACGGACGTCGTATTATTTATTTGGTAGAGTCAAGGACCGGGCTTGTCGGCCCAATAGGTGTATAGTGATCGCCGATGAGAGGCACACCACTTACCTTATTTTTACATAGTTGTGCAATGATCGGCCACTTTGGGCGCCCATGTGAGAGAATTTCATTGTTATCGACAAACTCGTAGAGAATGACTTAAACCTAGCTTGTGGCATCCTTGAAAACCTCTTGAATAATTTCCCACGCCCGGAAATTTGTAGGGGAGAGAGCCGACGCAGTAATAGTTTTCCTCCCCCTCTTCCTATTGGAAAACCCAAGTATTGCTCAGGTGTAACCTCTCTAAGTCGCTCTTCCAAATCTCTGAAAAGAGGGAGAATTAGTAGTCTAACCGATTTCGAGATGCAACAGTCACCCAAATTAAGAAACTCAGCGGCAGAGATATCGCATGAGATTACTTGGTCCCGCAAGGCTTGGCGTCTCCATTTCCTGCGAAGCGGGACTTACGAATTGATGGGGATATTATCCGAACCCAACCATTTGTATAACTTAATTCTTCTTTACTACAATCAGAATTACATACCCCAACAAGATTTTGAATTCAGTAAGATTAGGGGAAAGAGAAGTAAGTGGTGCGAGAAAAGCGGGTATCTTTTCAGCTTCGAGAAATCTGTCACTAATGGAACAGATAATTCCATTAAAAGATTGGAAAACCGATTGGATAATATGTTGTTACGTGAGCAATTTCTGAAATTGGGAATGTCTGGCGATTCATCTAATGAGTATGAAACACATTGTGATCGATTGAATGAAACGACTCGACTCTTCGGGGGGCGCTTCATCTGGGACCCCATGCTTCTATTCCAGCCAGACCCTAACATTCCTTCCCTGCGCCGCAACTTGTTGTCAATGAAAGAACTGGCACGGAGGCTTCACACCATTTATAGTATGGGAAGGCAGCGCCTTCAGAAGATGTCAAATAATAAAATTAAAGATTTTTTCCTCTATAGCGAAGAGAATCCAAAATTGAAACCCGACTCATCTCTCAATCGGCGGAATAATCTTCCTTTGGAAGAGGAGGAGCGAGATTCCAAATACGTCAGTGAAACCTCTTCCGTAGATATACATCTGCAATATCCGCAGATATTTACTCCCATTCGTTTGGGTTGCTACACGATAGCGGAGGATTTCCTGGAACGATTTCTTCGGTTTAGGCTTATGGTTCATAAAAACAAATGGCTGAGACGGAACCGTTCCCCATTTCGGGATTTTCTTATTTATAATATGTTGCTTGAAACTTATGAATATCTATCCAATCCGTTCCGTTTTGGTAAAGCATCACTAGATTGAACAATGAAACAATTCCTTCATGAAATTTCGATGTCATGAAACAACTGTTGTTTCCTCACCTAGATACTCCCCACTCTGTTTAGATCTCTAGCCATAGAATTGGAAGCCAACTCACTCAGTAGGAGGAAGATCTCTATTTTCCTTTTACTGATACGGAAAATCTAATTATAGCATTTCAAAAAGAAAAGAAGTTGGAGAACAGTTACTATAGGAATTAGGAGTCTCTCCACTAAGAGGTAGGATTGGAAGGAGTGATATAGGTTATTCCGCAGGAATTATGCGAACGAAGACAATTCTTTGTCTTCCCATAACTAAGAGGTAGGATTGGAAGGAGTGATATAGGTTATTCCGCAGGAATTATGCGAACGAAGACAATTCTTTGTCTTCCCATAACTATCCTCGATAAAATTTTGGATTCCCCCCCCCCCCCCCCCCCCCCCCCCCCGCCCGCCCCCACCCTCCCCAAGTAGCTCCAAGGATCTCATTGAGGCGTCGAAATCTAAGAATTTCCACTTTAAATCAATCCGGTGTATCGAATGATTGGAATGGGCCAATTGAATTAGTCAAGTGGGGGGGGGGGGGGGGGGGGGGGGAGAACGGAACGTGCCAGTATTCTCATTTCCATTCGTTGGTGTCAAGGCCTAAAATAGCGCGATAGCAAACCATTCAGTGGTTGGTGGGTCACGCGACTTGATTTGGCATATGTGTGATGTGAAATACAACTCTCCTAATCCTAATTAGTATTAGTGGAAATTCTTGACGTAGATACGGATCTCCCCGGATAGGATTCGAACCTACGACCAATCGGTTAACAGCCAACCGCTCTACCGCTGAGCTAACCGGGGAAAATGGTAGGGGATTCAGTCCCATACACACTTGCTTGAATACCTTTTTTCCAGAAGCCAATTCCAAATCTGGAAGGAGTTAAGCTTTCTTTGCCATTGCAAAAACTTTGCGTACTCCCTAGCCCCCATTATGGGGGGGGGGGGGGGTAGTGGCGATAGCAATCCCATTCGAATGGAGGGGCCCCCAAATCATGGGCGTGGGAGGGTTGGGGGGGGGGGGGGGGGGGGGGGGTGTCAATCAGCCGAGACGAGGTCAAGATCAACTTGGTAAGCCCCTCCCAAGATTCGTATTGATCAATCACCAATGAGTGGTTTTTATTCCCCCCTTCCGGGAGGCGTAGTAGAATAGTTGCGGGATTCGTCCTCCACGTTATTTTGAGGACTAGAATTAGGGGAATAGAGGAAGCAAAATAGAAGAGGAAGCAAATTAGAATTAGAAAGATGGGGAAGATGAAAAATAGTAGGGAGAAATGAACGCGAATTGGAGTTTCGTGAAACGAAAGTAGCAGTTTATGGAAAAGGCGGAATTGGAAAATCAACAACTAGCTGTAATATATCGATAGCTTTAGCCAGAAGAGGAAGAAAAGTCTTACAAATTGGATGTGACCCAAAACATGATAGTACATTTACACCAACAGGACTTTTAATACCTACAATTATAGATACTTTACAGGTGAAAGATTACCACTATGAAGATGTATGGCCCGAAGATGTGATTTATAGAGGTTATGGCGGGGTAGATCGTGTAGAAGCTAGAGGACCCCCTACAGGAGCAGGATGCGACGGGTACGTTGTGGGAGAAACGGTAAAACCTTTGAAAGAATTAAATACTTTTTACGAATATGACATCATTTCATTCGATGTTCTGGGAGATGTTGCTTGCAGGGGATTTGCCGCTCCCTTAAATTATGCGGATTATTGCATTATTATAACTGATAATGGCTTCGACGCTCTATTTGCGGCAAACTGTATTGCCGCTTCAGTTAGAGAAAAATCACATATCCATCCCTTGCGACTAGCGGGTCTAGTTGGAAACCGAACATCCGGAAGAGATCTTATTGATAAATATGTGGAAGCTTGCCCCATGCCTGTACTAGAGGTATTGCCCTTAGTAGAAGATATTCCCGTATCGAGAGTGAAAGGAAAAACCTTGTTTGAAATGGCTGAATATCAACTGAATTTAAATTATGTTCGTGATTTTCATTTGAATATAGCAGATTAAATTTTATCCGAGACAGAGGGAGTCGTGCCAAGGGAAATTCCAGATAGAGAATTGTTTAGCTTATTCTCTGATTTTTATTTAAATTACACCTTTACAAATGAAAGTGATTGTGGATATGACCACCAAGATGTTCCGCTTGACTTTACAATTATCCGATGATGAAGAGAGTAAATCTTTGTGTGTATACATAGATGGATTTACATCCACACTTTTCTAATCTAAGGAAACACTTTCATGAAAAGTTCGGAGACTCTTGCTTTCGAATGCGAAACCGGAAATTACCATACGTTTTGCCCAATTAGTTGTGTAGCTTGGTTGTACCAAAAGATTGAAGATAGTTTTTTCCTGGTAGTGGGTACAAAAACTCGTGGTTATTTTTTGCAAAATGCTCTTAGAGTGATGATTTTTGTGTGAACGGGCTAAACTCTTATAAAAGGTCCATTTGACCTAAAAATCCTCATTCTCTGAGGTGTAAGCTAAGAAGTGCTCTTGCTCCATCTCTATCTTCTTCTCCTTCCATGTGTGTGTGTATGCTAGAAAGAGAGAGAGAGAGAGAGAGAGAGAGAGAGAGAGAGAGAGAGTGATCGAGCATTGCGGCAACATCGGCGACGGTGAGCCGGTAGAGTGCGGCATCGACGGCAGCTCCTTCTTCTTCGCATCACAGGATCCTTCACGACGGTAGCATTGAGAGATGAGTGACACACCATTATTCTTTGAACTTGCTAGGATTCTCTAACTGTGTGTTGTAGCCTTTTGAGATTCACACATAGTGCACAGGCAAGTTCACAACCTTCGACACATACAGCAAAGCGTACATTTTTGGCACCACTACCGGGGACAGCCTTGCATTAAGCTTGAGGAGCACTCAATGCTACCTCTCGAAGCTTTTCTTCCATCTATTTTCTATTTTTTGCTAAGTTCTGTGAGAACTATTTAGTGACTGTAAAGCGAAAATTAGCAGGTTTTTGGAGATTCTGTTAGTAACTGTAAGCTCTGTTAGTGCTACATTGTATTGGTTTTTGTTAGTTTTGCAAGATCTGTATTGTGCATGTATTAGTAGAGCTGTTAGTGAGTGTAGACAGTGAGCAGTAGAGTTGAATGTGTCTAAGTGTGCAATTCTATGTTAGACAGTTAATTAGGTGTTAATTAGTTGCAAGAAGGTTAGACAGAGCTCCTAGGAGTTGTTGTGTGCGCGTGGGAGCTCGGCGTCCACGCTACCACATTATCCTCAGAAAAAGTTTTTTTTGAAAAAAAACGCTCGGGATATTTGGGACTAAAAAGAGATTAAAAAATATTATTCCAAAAGGAAGGGATCGGGATCTTTTCCCAAGCCCAAGCCTAGGCCCAAGCCCAGGCCCAGGCCTTAGTCCTCAGTCTTATGATTCATACTCACACTACCTTATATATAAAGACTAGGATCTCAAGTGAAGGGAGGGCATGTGGGATAAGTTCCTCAAGTCCTCTATCATCCCCTTCACACTCACCCTTTGAACTTACTAATTCTAGCCCTCTCCGCACCTAGGAAAAGACTAGTTTTAGGATTTCGAGGGCTGTACGTAACCGAATCGGGGGCTATAAAGCATGGCATGTCCCCTTAGATAAGACGCTCGTTTTGGCTATCATACGTCATATTCCGTGGCTTGGTTAGAAAAATGGACCAAAAAAACAAAACAAATTGGGTTGTAAACACCTAAAAAACTAGGTGAGCGGCCTTCACGGGCACTCACCAACACTTCTAGAGTGTGAGGTCACATGCACCTATGCTCTGGTTGTGTGCTAGAGGACGAGCACATCGAGAGTGTCTTCCTTTACGTGGGCACTCATTATTCCTCTACCATAGGCTCTAGGCCCTCAGCGAGAACCCTAGGCAGTACCACTCAGGACCTGCATATTGCAATCTAGTGACTCTTCCTCTGACTACTGCATCATGGAGGGCTACCCAATGCCTAATCCTGATAGCTCAAGCCAAGAAATGCATGCCATGGGTCCACGGTACGGGCCTAGCGTGCTTAACCGCTTGAAGGAAACCTTTAGTAGAGCCACTCGCTCCAAACATGGAGCTAACGATGTAAATGAGGGGGGTGGAAAAGTAAATTCTCCATTCATGACCCCATGCTCCTGGAGAGTGTGCACGTGAATACTCCATTCACTGCACCCCCTGACTCTTCAGAGCTATTTCCCTCCGAGGTTATATTACCTCATGGTAGAAGCCTTGCCGAAGTGCAAGAGGTTGAGTGGTATATATTGTGGCTAGGGAAAAGGAAATCAAGAGCTTACTCAAGGCGGAGCAACAAAGAGTGTTAAAAGTGAAAGCCCCTATGTCAATATCCTTGCTAGGAGAGCAATCAAGTGCTCCTGAATTAGCGACCACCAAGGGTCAACCCATACAGAGCCACATTGCATCTAGCTCAAAGGACACTCCTAGCGCCTCAATCCTAGATGGGGCGTTCCTAAATGAGAACTGGGAGTACAAACTACAAACAAAAACTCTAACCCACCTATACACAGGTCACACCTATCATGTGGGTTGGTTAGATGTCCTACAATCCACAATGGGTGCTATTAGTAGAGGATCAACAACAAAGAGTCTGTGAGGCCATCCATAGGGTTATTGAGCTACAGAGACAGAACAAGGGGATCCACATACCTTCAACGGGTCTCATGAGATTCTTGGATACAAGGAAGGCTAAACAACCAACCTTATCGCAAATGGAGACTCCTTCGGTAAGTTTGATGGATCCTCCATATGTTGTTTTGCCAGGGGTCTCAGTGAAATGTGAGCCCACAAGTGATAGCTTTACCTTTCCAAGTCTAGCTCATCTTTCCCTTGATGACAACATGGCTACCATGCCCACCCCAATGATGGGTGTTATTTGATTAGATCTTGTAAATTCTCGAACAAATCCTCTAGGAAATAGATTTATAATTGATTATAGATCTAACACCACAGTTCACTCGGCCCCATTGCAGTATTGTTACACATGTAAAATGGACATTGATGTTGGGGAAGATTATCTTTATATGGATGTTCTACCTGGTATGATTGAGTCTGACAATGTGGATTGGGTCCACTTAGCAGCAACCATAGACACTTGGGAAACAGGGGACGACCTAGGTAACACCTAAGGGGGATGAAATGCCACCACTCGTACCCTTAAATATGCTAGAAGCAATGCATATAGCTTCTAATGACCTACAAGATGAAAGTTTGACTGGCATTGGAACTAGTAGCGTCTCACAAGACTATAGCCCACATGATTCGGGGTCAGAATCATCAATTGAAATTGACTCTAAGGACAAAGAATCTAAGTTAAATCTTAGTGCAAATGTGGGAACAAACTATTCGAGGCCCAGTGGTACCCTAGATGACAATCTATCCAAGGGAACAAAAGACACAAGTAGCGATTCATCTAGTGATCGGCTGTAATAAAAAATTAGACAAGAAGAGTAAGAGATATCAGAGCGACGTTATCGAGCAAATGTGCGTGCTAGAATAAATGAGAAGAAATTTACCGTAGAATGGCTTAATTATATAGGGGCATGTGATGCTCATCAAAAGTTGGTAGATAACGGGGGTGAATACCTTCAAAGTGTTATGTGGTGTAGTCCACAACCCATTGACATCACACAACTAGAGGCTATAGAGAAGCCAAAGTTGAGCCGTATCATAAGGAGACGACAAAATCAAGAGTTAGCTCAATAAAAAAAGGAGCAGAAGCAAAATCACAGTCCACACAACAACAAGACCCCACGCACTTACACCCTGCACCCGATCATTCCAAATCCTACACTGCGGAGGAGCGTAAGGTTGTGTATACAAAGGCTTAAAGACAACCTATTGATGGAAGCAATGGAGTCTATGATGGTCCAGTAATAGATAAGGAAATAGAGTTAACAGACCTAGGTAAGGAGTCCAAACCTGTCTTCATTGCCCAAGATGTGACACAGACTGAGGAGTATGTACTTAAAGAACTTCTCAAAGAATTCAAGGATACATTTGCTTGGATATATCATGATATGAAAGGTGTTCCACCTTCCGTGGTGCAACACACAATCCCCATGAATTGCATGGCTAAACCAGTTCAGCAACAACCCTACCCAATGAATCCCAAGTATGCAAAGATCGTTCAAGAAGAGATTGAAAAGCTTGTGAAATGCGGATTCATATACCCTATTGAGCACTCAGAATGGGTGTCTCCAATAGTGATTGTGCCAAAAAATAATGGGAAACTCAGAGTGTGCGTGGACCTCAAGAAGGTCAATGCCTCCACTAGGAGGGATCATTACCCCTTGCCATATTCAAAACATGGGCTTGAAAGAGTTGCAGGGAAGGAAGCTTATAGCTTTTTAGATGGGTACTCTGGCTACAATCAAATCACAATTGCAATAGAGGACCAAGCTAAAACAACCTTTCTAACCGAATTTGGAGTGTTCACATTTTGGGTTATGGCTTTTGGCTTAACCAATGCCCCTGCTACCTTTCAAAGATTAATAAACGATGCTTTTAGAGAATATTTGAGGGAGTTTTACGAACCTTTCTTAGATGATTTTTGTGTTTACTCCTCTTAGAAAGAACATCTATCATGTTTACCAAAAAGTGTTTGAGAAGTGCAAATTGTATCGCATCTCCTTAAACCCTTTCTAATGCCAATTTTGGGTTAAAAATGGAGTCATTTTAGGACATAAAGTGTCCAAAAATGGGATTTCCACAGATGAGAGCAAAATAAAAGCCATTGTTGAATTTTCACCGCCTACGAACTATAAAGGAGTTCAAAGGTTCATGGGCCATGTTGTTTATTACCAACGGTTTATTTTAAACTTTGTCGAGATAGCTCGTCGTTTGTACAATGTTACCACCAAGCAACCACCTTTTATGTAGCCATGGGGCGGGCTTGTTGGACCCACTAGTAGTGTATTATGTTATTGGCCGGGCTCGTCGGTCAGGTAAGAATGGTTAAGAGTGATCGCCAATGAGAGGCGCACTCTAAAACTCGAACCTATAATGTTTGGATAAGATTGGCTAAGTGTGGGCGTCCAAATGTGAACGGGCAAGCCCACAATCTAAACCTAAAATACCTCATTCTCTCATTTGTGAAATGCAAGAAGAGTGCTCTTGCTCCATGTCCTTCTCCGTCTCCTTTGTGTATTAGTGTGCGTGTGTGTGCTTGAGAGAGAGAGAGAGAGAGAGAGAGAGAGAGAGAGAGAGAGAGAGAGAGTGATCGAGCATTGCGGTGGCACGACGGCGGCGAGGCGGTTGAGCGCAGTGCAATGGCGGCTCCCTCTTCTTTGCGGCGAGCAATCCTCCATGACAACAAGCGTAGAGCGGTGAGTGACACATCATTGTCATCTTTGAGCTTACTAGTTTAGGCTAGTTGCGTGCTTGGAGCCATCTGTGGCTCGCACACAGTGTTAGGAAAGTCCCTTGCTTTGATACGTGCGACAAAAGCCCACATTTTTGGCGCTGCTACCGGGAAATCTCCCTGCACTAAGCTCAAGAGGCACTCTGTGCTTCTTCTATGAGTGTTTGTGTTAGGAAGGAAGAGGAAGAAGAAGAAGTTATTTTCTGCAAGTTTTATTTCCTGCATAGTCTCTATTTTCTACCAATGTCTGCTTTTACACAGTTTTTATTATTATTTGCACAGTTAGTAGTTAGTGTGTTAGCTAGTGAATGAGTAAGCAGTTAGCAGAGTAGGTAGCTTCACTGTTAGTTATTAGTAGTTAGCAGAGTAGTTAAGCTTAGTTAGCTGTAGAGGAGATAAGGTTAGGTTAGTTAGGAGAGTAGGTAAAGGTTTAGTGTGTGTGTGGCCCAAAAAGGCCACCGAAGCCGCACGCAGCAATCGTCTAACTTTTTTCAAAAAAACTTTCAAGATATTTGGGACCAAAAAGAAATTCGAGAATTAAAATAAAAAATTTATCCTAAAAGGAAGGGATCGGGATCGGGATCATTCCCCAAGCCCAAGTCCAAGCCCAAGTCTCAGTCCTATGATATACTTCTTACACTACCTTATATATAAAGACTAGGATCTCAAGTGAAGGGAGGGCATGTGGGACAAGTTCCTCAAGTCCTCCACCATCCCCTTCACACTCACCCTTTGGACTTACTAATTCTAGTCCTCTCCCCACCTAGGAAAAGTCTAGTTTTAGGATTTCGACTGCTATACATAACTGAATTGGGGGCTGTAAAGCACGACACATCTCTCTAGCCAAGATGCTTGTTTTGAGCTATCGCACACCATATTCTATGGCTTGGTTAAACAAAGGGACCAAAAATACAAAAATTGGGTTGTAAACACCTAAAAAACTAGGTGAGCGGCCTTCACGGGCACTCACCAACACCTCTAGAGTGTCGAGGTCACATGCACCTATGCTCTGGTCATGTGCTAGAGGACGAGCACATCAAGATTGTCTCCATCTATGCGGGCACTCATTATTCCTCTACCTTAGGTTCCGGACCTTTAGCGGGAACCCAAGGTAGTACCACTCAGGATCCACATATTGCGTCTAGTGATTCTTCCTCTGACTACGACGTCATGGAGGGTTACATGATGCCTAATCCTAATAGCTCAATCCAAGACATACATGCCATGGGTCCACGGTCCGGGCCAAGCGTGCTTAACCGCTTGAACAAAACCTTTACTACAGCCACTCACTCTAAACATGGATCTAACGATGTAAATGAGGGGGGTGGGGAAGTAAATTCACCATTCATGACCAACGTAGACCCCATGCTCTTAGAGAGTGTGCACGTGAATACTCCATTCATCGCACCCCTTGACTCTCCAGAGCTATTCCCCCCGAGGTTATATTACTTGATGGTAGAAGCCTTGCCGAAGTGCAAGAGGTTGAGTGATATATCATTGCGGCTAGGGAAAAGGAAATTGAGAGCTTACGCAAGGCGGAGGAGCAAAGAGAGTTAAAAGAAAAAGCCCCTATGTCAATATCCTTGCTAGTAGAGCAATCGAGTGCTCTTGAATTAACGACCACTAAGGGTCAACCCATAAAGAGCCACATTGCATTTAGTTCAAAGGACACCCCTAGCACCTCAATCCTAGATGGGGAGCGTTCCTAAATGAGAACTGGGAGTACGAACTACAAATGGAAAATCTAACCGACCTATACACATGTCACACCTATCACCTGGATTGGTTAGATGTCCTACAATCCACAATGGGTACTACTATTGTGGAGGATCAACAACAAAGAGTTTGTGAGGTCATTCATAGGGTTATTGAGCTAGAGAGACAGAACAAGGGGATCCTCATGCCTTCAGCGGGTCTCATGAGATTCTTGGATACAGGGAAGGCGAAACAACCAACCTTATTGCAAATGGAGACTCCCTCGGTAAGTCCGATGGATCCTCCATATGTTGTTTTGCCAAGGGTCTCATTGCAATCTGAGCCCACAAGTGATAGCTTTACTTTCCCAAGTCTAGCTCATTTTTCCCTTGATGACACCACGGCTACCATGCCTACCCCAATAATGGGCATGCCAAGAAACATGCCATGGAACTCATTTGTTAGTAAAGCACCGCTACATGGTAGCTCAATGCCTGCAATAGTACCTACAAGTGTGCACCAATCGTATACACCTATAGGTCCTTGTACTCATGTAGTCTCTACCCCTCCCATTGTTTCAACAGCCTATGCTCCACAACCACAACACCCCAGCTCTTATTTCCATGGGACCATACCGGCTAGCATTAGCATGTCACATCCGACGCCTGCTATGCCTAGGGCCACATATATGAACTTTGGGCCACCACATGGCACAACACCGTACCAAAGGTGGGACCCAAGGGCTTCCTATGTGCCCAGCCCAATGCCAATACCTACTCCACATGTAGTCTCTGGAGTGCCTTCACCCACGGTGCCTACTCACTTAGGTGACTTGGCAACATTTGCTCAAGCTATCAGTCAATCTATTGCTGAGAATATGCGTAACATGCCTGATAGAGAACCTAGAAGTAAGGTAGTACAAATAGCCAAGCTCACACAAAAATTCAGTGAAGATGGGGATGTGAGAAATCATATCAAAGTGTTTGAACAAATCTGTGATTCTCTAGGAGAACACAATGACCTGCATAAGAGTAATGCTTTAAGCCTAACCTTAAGTGGGAAGGCTGGAGATTGGTATAGAACCTTAAGGGTAGAAAAGAAAACGATCTACTCTACATCTTAGGATATTGTTCTTGAAAGAGCACATACGAGAGGGAGTACTTTGGGGTGTAGCCTCTCAACTCCAGAAAGCCCAACGAGAAGAAGGTGAATTTGTGAGAGACTTCATTAGTCGCTTAAAGAATTTCAATTCCCGATGTAATCCAGATGAGCGATTTAACAATAAAAATTTGCTCGATAGATTCATTAGGGGACTACGACATGAAAGTATCTATAATGGCCTAGTCATTAGAGGTATCACTTCTTGGGAAGCAGTCACCACGAATGCAATCCAATTAGAAGATAATTTGATGATTGCAGGAGAAAGAGTGTCTGCCAAGCCAAAGTCTAGTAGCTTGCAAGCATCAGGGGCATGAGCCAATGAAGATAAAGCCAATCGTGAAAGAGCAAACGATATCTGAGATGACTTTGGCATATCTCACAAATGCCATCCAAGAAAGCCTTAGGGGTAATCGTGCTCCACAAAATACTCATATGTATCCAAGAAGGGAGCAACAATGGTGCTCAATTTTCTTGGGCCCACATACTACGAGTGAATGCCCTACTTTCATAGTGAAGTTTAACGAGACTTGTAACGCGTGTGGTAGGTATGGCCATCAAGCTAAGGATTGTCTAATGCTTAAACACATCATGGAAAATAGACCACCTGATAGACTCACCTAGAGTTCCTGCATTGATCCCTACCCCACCTGTTGAGCAACAGTTGTCATTACATCACATGGTCCCTAGAACCCAAAATGCGGTCCAAACCACACCGTTGCCACCTCCAGTGCTAGGACTGCAACCCCCTCATCCAAGAGTTACACCTATGAACCAAATAGGTTGCGAGTCATCTAGCATTTATTTAGATTGCGAAGAGGACATAGACTCTAGTAGCACCTATGGAGTCGACATGCTTGAGGAGTGTCCCATGTACTACATGGAAGATCATTGGGGACAAATCAAACTTGTATATCAAGCTACTGCTTTTGCAGCAAGAGGCCAAAACATCAATAGTTTTTCTAGGAGACCACCTCTTCAGTGCTACAAATGTGGTGAACCACATTGAGTAGCTGAGTGCCCTATTAGAATGCAAAAGAATGTTGCAATAATGCAAACCAGTCAAGGGAGTGCATTAGCAATGCCAATACTCACTTGTAATCATTGTGGCATAGATCATTTGATTGCACAGTGTCCTAACAATCCAAACACACCAAAGATTACACCATTGAACTTAATAGAGATTGTCGATGGGACACCACAAACTACAAACATAGCACCAGTGAATGCACTCACACGGCTGATGCTCCAAAAGCAAAATTACATCCTTGAGGAGAGAGATGTTGCATCCATTGGCCGAGTGAGGAAGAACAAAACACGAAGAAAGAGATCCTTTAATGCTTCTAGCTCAAAACTTAGTTCAAAGACTAACATAGGGTCAGGAGTAGATCCCGTGTATATGAATAACCCTGAAGATGACTCAGATTTGATAGAGACCACGGAGAACAAAACTGCTACTATAAAGGCAAGAGCCAGTGAGGAGGATCATGAGAGGGGATCAAATGAAAACATTGCTAAGGAAAGCAAGAGGGAATTGCGAACGGACTTCAAAAGAGTGTTCAAAGTTAAACGACCCAGTTGTAAACCCCCAAGATAAGCCACAAGAGACAAATATAGAGAATTTCAAGAAAAAGATCGGAACCTATCCAAACCCAACAACAGAAATTGAACGAGTCCACAAATTGAGGGGTTTGGTGGAAGAAACTCAACGAGAATTAGAGCTGGAACCCAAGCATATCAAGATGTCGGACATGTTCTCCCTCACAAGAACCACAAGCTGTTAGCCATACCTAGTATCATTCGGGAAGAGAGTGAGGGCAGGACACCTGAAAGTGGACCTACACCTTTCCTACTAGAGAGAATTTTTGGTGAGGGAATGCCAGACCCCCTTGAGGAAGTGGAGATTCCATCTTCACCATTCTCTTGTCAAGGTCGTACGTCCCACAAGATGCCATTAAATGTTGCCAAGCTGATGGATTTCATGTCCTCAAAAATTTGCACCACTATCATATCTAAGTTATAGGAGATCTAGAGTTATTCCTAGCACTTTGAGCGTTTCTCAATCGAGAATTATAGGCTGGGTTACCGCAGTTTGCACATATGAACAAACCTGACTTGGTAATGAGTGATGAGGAACATTTAGAACCACCACCTGACCTGGAGAGGCATGAACATGTAATTGAAATACCCGTTAATAAGTTGAGGCAATACTTTGAAGGTGATGAATCTAATGCAACCCTGCGAATCACTACTAAAGGATTAACTGTGAATGGAGTCCTTGATGGTGGTGTGGGAATCAGCATTGTAACTAAGAGTTGTTGGAAGTCTATGGGGAGACCTCACCTTGAAGTCACAAGTGTAGTGATAAAAATGGCTAATGGATCTATCGTTACACCTATTGGAATGCTAAAAGATCTCAAGATCAAGGTTTTGGGACACAAGGTAAGGCATACTTTCATTATTATGGATTTCTCCAAGCATCCTATGTCATTTGAGATGATCTTAGGGCATCCATTCATGAGGGAAGCAAAAATGGTGCATGATTGGTCCAAAAACCACGTCTACTTACAGTTCCAAGACTCTGTCATTCGAGTTGATATTTTAAGTGGTCGAACGCATCCTTTAGGGAATAAATTTATCATTGACAATCGATCGGACACCACAATTCACTCTGCCCCATTGTAATATTGTTATACATGTAATGAAGACACATATATTCGGGGAGACTCTCGTTATATGGATATCCTACTCGGAATGGCTGAGTCAGACAACATGATTGGGTACATGTAACAACAACTATAGATACATGGGGAACTAGAGGAACAACCTGGGTAACACCAGATGGGAAAGAGATACCACAAATTGTACCAGTAAACATGTTAGGTGTAGCGCATGTAACCTCCGATGATAAAAGAGAGGCACACCTACCTGAGAGTGAAACTGTTGATTTCTCTAAGGATTCAGACCAATACACCTCAAAAACGGAATCTCAAGGAGAAATTGATTCAAAGATAGAGGAAACAACCACTGAACCAAGTCTACAAACTAAACACTCAAGGCCTAGTACAACCGTCTATGGTAATTTATCGGATAGTGAAGAGAATACAAGCGAAAACCTATAAGGCAAGTCAGGTTCAAACGTTTACCAAAATCAAAACCTCAACAAGAAACAAAGGTCATATAAGAGGCGATGATATCGAGCAAATGTGAGAGCCAAGATAAACAAAGAAAGATCTACTACATAATGGCTTAGCTATGTAGGTGCATGTGATGCTCATCAAAAGCTAGTAGACAATTGGGGTGAACATCTCTAGAGTGTCATGTGGTGCAGCCCGCAACCCATTCACCTTGCTCAATTGGAGATTACCGAGCCAAAATTGAGTCGAACCATAAGAAGGCGTCAAAACCAAGAATTAGCACAACAACAAAAGGAGGCACACCTAAAGGAAAGGTCCCTATCAGATCAAAAGCCTACTGACTTACATCCGGCTCCTAAACATTTTAAATCTTACACCATGGGGGAGCAAAAAGTTGTGTACACCAAAGCTCAATGAATGCCTACCGATGGAAGCAGTGGAGTCTATGATGGTCTAGCAGTAGTTAAAGAGATATAATAAGCAGAACCAGGTGAAGAGTCTAAACAGATCTTTATTGCTCAAGACCTTATTAAAACTAAAGAGGTTGTACTTAAGGAGCTCCTCAAGGAATACAAGGATATCTTTGCTTGGACATATCATGACATGAAGGGCGTTCCACCTTCTGTGGTGCAACATACAATTCCCATGATCAGCATTGCTAACCCCGTCTAACAGCGACCCTATCAAAAAAAAAAATTCGACACACCAGAGGGCCCACAGGGGGAGGTGCTTATCCCTTCCAAATATTAGCCATGTTACATGGTCGGGCAAGGGCCGCGTACCATCGGGCAAGAGCCACGCGTAGGCATCACCATGGCCACCTAATTGATGCACCACATGCTGGGAACGACGGAGAGAACTCGTAGCAACCAGCTAGGAACCTCCTCCTCGGGTGACCCAGCCCAGGAGGAGGATGCACTCGAGTGTCCAAGGGCAAGAGCCCTAGCAACGTGAACACCAGGTGAGCACAAGGTGTCCCTCTAGAGTGTGACCCAACAGGGGATTTGAACCCACAACCCGTAGGTTGAGAGGCCAAAGCCTTACCGTTAGACCAACTCTTTGGGGACAACGACCCTATCAATTGAATCCTAAGTAGACAAGAATTGTACAAGAGGATTGAAAAACGTATTCAATGTAGATTCATATACCCTATTGAGCACTCAGAATGTGTTTCTTCGATAGTCATTGTGCCAAAAAAGAATGGAAAACTAAGAGTGTGCGTGGACCTCAAGAAGGTTAATGCAGCCACTAGGAGAGATCATTACCCCTTGCCATATTCAGAACATGTGCTTGAAAGAGTTGCGGGCAAGGAAGCTTATAGCTTTTTAGATGTGTACTCTGGTTACAATCAAATCACGATTGCATTAAAGGAACAAGCTAAAACTGCTTTTATCACAGAGTTTGGAGTGTTTGCGTTTTGTGTTATGGATTTTGGCTTAACAAATGCCCCTGCTACATTCCAACGGTTAATAAACACTGCGTTTAAAGAATTTCTAAGGGAGTTTGTGAAGCTTTCCTAGACGATTTTGTGTTTATTCTTCTTGGGAGAAGCACTTATTATGTCTACAAAAAATATTTGAAAGGTGCAGATTTTATCGCATCTCATTGAACCCTTTCAAAGCCAATTTTGGGTTAAGCATGGATTCATTCTATGACATATAGTGGCCAAGAACAGGATTTCCACAGATGAAGGCAAGATTAAAGCCATTGCCAATTTGCCACCACATACAAACTATAATAAGATTCATGGGCCATGTTGGTTATTATCGACGGTTTATTTTAAACTTTGTTGAGTAGCGCATCCATTGTACAAGCTTCTTATTGAGTTTCACTGGACCGAAGAGTGTGATCATTCTTATGAGTTATTAAAGAAGGCCCTGACAAGTGCTCAAATCCTACAAACTCCTAATTGGAATGTACTTTTCCATGTGCATATTGATGCATCAAACTTTTCTATTGGGTGTGTTCTAACTCAACCAGAGGAACATAAACTGGACTACCCTATTAGCTTTGCAAGTCGACAATTAAATGATGCCAAGGTGATGAACTACACTACTACAGAGCGAGAAGGTCTAGCTATAATTTATGCACTAAAGAAATTTTGCTATTACCTTCTTGCTACCAAGTTTTTGTTTTACGTTTATCATCAAGCGTTGCTATATTTGGTAAACAAGCCGTGTTCCATAGGTCGATGGTTGTTAATTCTTCTTGATTTTGACTTCACCATTGTTGTGAGGCTTGGGAGGAAACATGTCATGGCTGATCATTTATCTCGTATCCCTAATGGTGAAGCTCCCACGGAGGTTGATGATGAATTTCCTGATACTCCTTTGTTCATTGTTGAGACAATGCTTCAATGGAGTGAAAAGATTGTCAACTTCTTAGTTTTCCACCCAAAGAGCTGCGAAAAGATATAGCTCAAAAGTTAATCAAGGAATGCAAACCCTATTGCTTAATGGCCGGAACTCTCTATAAGAGAGGAAAGGATGATGTTCTTAGACGCTGTGCCCGCGAGGATGAGTATTTGTATATAGTACAAGAGGCACACATGGGCATAGCGGGTGGTCACTTTTCAGGAGAGTTGACTGCCCAAAAGATCTTACAGTTAGGCTATTGGTGGCCCACTCTGTTTAAGGATGCATTAGTTTTTGCAAAGGGATGTGATGAATGCCAACACTTCAAGAAGCCACAAAGAAAGGATAGGATGCCTCTACATCCCATCAAGGTAACCCAACCATTTGAAAAGTGGGGCTTAGACTTTGTAGGATCGATTAGTCCGGCTGCGTGTAACACGCAATCACAATATATCATTGTTGGGCTACCAACTATGTGACCAAATGGGCTGAAGCAAAAGCAACACAAAAGGCTGATGCAAAAACAACAGCTAAGTTCCTCTTAGAGAACATTATCACACGTTTTGGATGTCCCTTTAACTTGTGAGTGACAATGGAACTCGTTTTATAAATGAAGTAATAAAAGAACTCAAATCAAACTTCATGATATCTCACTACAAGTCTACACCCTATTATCCCCAAGCAAATGGCCAACCTCAGAGTACCAATAAAACTCTTATCTCAATTTTGACAAAAATAGTTGAGGCACATCTCACTAATTGGGAACTAAAGCTTACATTAGCTTTATGGACTTATCGTACTGCGTACAAAGTTGCCATTAACTGCAGACCGTTTAAGATGGTGTATTGCTCAGAAGTGGTTATGCCATGGGAGTTTGTCATTCCTAGTCTCCAAGTAGCTTCTCAAGAAGCTTGGGATGGTAACCCCTTAGTTGAGCGATTATATATCCTTGAAAGGCTAGATGAAGAGAGGAAATTAGCTGTGCAAAATGCCCTAGTGGAGAAGGATAGTAGAAAGAAGTGGTTTGATTGCCATTTAAAAGATAAATACATCAAGGTCGATGATAAAGTTCTTATGTACGGGTTACGTAACGAAAAGAAAAAATTGAAATACGTTGGTAAGGGACCATATCGAGTGTGTGAAATTACCCCGCAAGGTACCGTTTGTGTGGAGACTCTAGATGGAGTTGAAACCATTGGATTCTTAATGGGAGTAAATTCAAAAGATATTATGATCCTCTAAGCCAGGAAGAGTTGCAAGCCATCCATCACAAAAAGACTGCCAAGAAACAAGCAAAGCTTAAAGAAATTCAATCAGAGTTGAGGATTGAGAACAACAACAACGTCTTAGATGCCAACGAGAGGCTAATTTGGGAATCACGCAAGCATTTTTCGAGGACATTGATGACAATTCATTAGAATCTGAGCCACCCCTACGATATCCATTTGAGCTAAATATCCCCTATGGGAAAGTTCTATATAATGCCTTATTAGATACGGGAGCTAAACACAATTTGTTATCCTATGGAGTTTGGTGTCAATTAGGAAAACCGACCCTATCCCAAAGTACAAGGCAAGTCAAGGGCATTAATAAAAAGAAAACTACTATTCTTGGAGTCCTTCAGACCCCTGTTGTCTATGACAATGGAAGCATAGTTCAGAGATTTCTAGTCATACCTGAGGGAGCTATGGAGGGCAACATAAACCTTGGACTCACGTGGATGTTGGCAATCAAATGCACTATTGATTGGGGTACTGGTAGTGTCACGACACGACAACCGACTCTTACCCCTACCATTGAAGCAAAGTCACCTACGTTGCAGAAGCAAAGTTGCAGGATAGCCATGATTCACAAACCAAAGAGGTTAAGTCATCCTTGTCAGCTGCCCATGAACCTAGCACTTCAACACTTGTAGTTGAACCAAGCAGTAATATTGCAAGTACTCAACCTGCACGACCTAAGAGTACATATCAATGGATCCCCAAGGCCTTACTTTCAAATACCTCAACCCTTCCATCCATTTCAAGAAAAACTTCTCATGGAAAATCAAGAGCGCGCTCTAGGAGAGTCAACACCAAATCATGATGGATTCCAAAACTACTATTAGAAGCCCAAGGCTAATATGATGGAAATTATCAAATTTGGGTACCTAAACGTAAAATGTGTCTTTCCCTATCACCTACAAAACCATGTGAGTCAATCAGTGTCACTCTGAATCCAATGGCATACCGTGGAAAGGGAAAGATCACAGAATGCTACACACCTATTCAGAGCTAGTTTGGGTTCCAAGGCAAAACCAAATTATTCCACGTAGCTTAGGAAGGGGGGAGTCTCATGAAGCTTCTAGCTCCTCATGTAATGCATCCATAGAGGTAAAAGCTTCTCCACAGCCTCCACCTACAATAGTGGACCTCCATGAAGCTACAAAGGAATTCACATCTCCCAGTGTTCAAGAATCACCTGATGAACCACTTCAAGTTCAATCCTGTGAGAGTACCTTACCACCCTTGCAACTCCATGAGGCACCTAAGGTAATAGAAAACTACTTGCAAAAATCCTCACCTATTACCAACTGGAACAATTGGTTTCAAAGGGCAATGAGCACATTTCAAACAATATGACCTACCCAAGGAAGGGGAGAGTCCTCACTCATGTCAATATTTTGGATCCCCATTCTCTTAAATTTTCTTCTATGATATCTGAACTCTTCAATTGAGGGACCGTATATACATAGCCTTATACTAGTACTAGCAAACAAAAAAAGAAGAAGTAAAAGAGCAAGAGCGACTAGCAACAAGAGAGCACCCTATCAGATCCTACACATAAGTCCAAATCCACCACGTCACATCAAGCAGCACACAAAAACAACTCTTATGTTTTAAAGACCTAACCAAATCTATCTGTACTCTCAAAGATAGCTAGTTCACCGGAGGCATGGGCTTCTATTTTTAATGAAAGATACCCTTTTTATTTGTCCCAAGTGTTTCATATCTGCTACCTTGTACTTTCTTGCAAATGGGATTTGGTAGAGAGACTTGCACGCGAGAGAAATTTTGAGGAGTTAGAATGGCTGATATGTCTATGGATAACTAGTGATCCCTACCCAGTAGTGAATGTTTGTCCAATGGCACATGCTTATTCTTTTGCACAAGATGAGTATCCACGCATAGCGAGGTTCTTGATTAACACGCTTGTGCAAGAGGATCATGGTGAAGAAATAATAGAGACCACGGAAGACTATGGCCTCACAGAAAATGATTTCGTTTATCTAGATGATGAGGATAGAGGCCTGGCCTTAGGGATGCCACCCAGTTTATATAATATCCTCTTTCCTTGATTCAAAAAGGTATGACAGATAGGTAGGTTAAGGTTTTGGATTGTGTTTTGAGTTTGTTTTCTAGGAGTTTTAATTTTTTCACACTGACATGCCTCCTAGAGGTATAGTGCCTTGTTGTTTGATATTGTTATGTAGGTCTTATATGGATTTCCATCCACATGGCTGAGGACATCTGCTTCGACAAAATGAGCAACTCCATACCTCCAAGTGTACTACTTTCCATGATTCATGCTCGTGGATATGTATAATTGCTAATTGTGGTTTTTCATGGTTTGTTTGAGTGCAATAGTTATGTTTGTTATCTGCCATTATAGATGTATAAATCTGTCTTTGCTTAAGTTGATTGAACTAGAGTTTAATCTTATAGATGAGCCTTGAGATTAGAGACCGTGACTTTAGGGTAACTCATTTACTGACCACTAGCCCTAGTTGATAAAACTATCTGAGTGTTTGAGACCTTAGGAATGTTTTAGGCATAGAGAAGCCTGCTCATTTAAACAACAAAAGACACTAGTGAGAATACCAAGGAAATGGAAGCAAAAAACATAAGTGCCACAAATGATAAATCTTACGCTGGAAGAGAAATCCTGGTTGATTTGGTACTTCACTCACATGTATTGTCTATGGTACTAGAGCCCTAGAGGTTCCCAGTGCGGGCGCTTTTCCTTGGGAAGCAAAAAGCCCCGAACATATAAAATAAGCACACATGCCAAATGATTGTGAACCAAAGTAAAAGAAAAACGAAAAAAAGATGACATTTAAATAACCTCCATCGAGCTTACACTTAAAATTTCAAGCTTTTATTTGGAGTTGTGAGAACTAGTTGGCTAATCAAAGCTAAAAAGCACATTAGGGAATCTTGCATTTAGATAATCTTCTTAGCTTAGCTAGTACTAGAGTAATTGTTTTAACCTTAGTCATAGCTAACTAATTGATAAACGCACCCATAAGTCCAAAAATCTTGATTAATTATTTCATCAAAGTGTAATTTATTTGTCCTTAATGGCAGTCTAGCATTTCATAAATCTTGCATTTACTCATTTCCACAGGTACTTTACATTCCTCTCATGATTTATTGCCATGTAATTCCGCTTGCATAAAATAGTGACTTTGCCTTGCAGATTCAAATCCAGATGCGCTACAACATGGACAAAATGGGCTTTCTCTCACTAGCTTCCGAGGGAGGAATCTACATCAAGAAGGGGGGCATGTTACCACCAAGCGACCTCTTTTTATGTAGCCATGGGCCGGGCTTGTCGGACCCACTAGTAGTGTATTATGTTATTGGCCGGGCTTGTCAGTCAAGTAGGAATGGTTAAGAGTGATCGCCGATGAGAGGCGCACTCTAAAACTGGAACCTATAATGTTTGGGTAAGATTGGCTAAGTGTGGGCGCTCAAATGTTAATGGGCAAGCCCATATAAAAGTCAATCTAAACCTAAAATACCTCATTCTCTCATTTGTGCAATGCAAGAAGTGTGCTCTTGCTCCATCTCTTTCTCCGTATCCTTTGTGTACTAGTGTGTGTGTGTGTGCTTGAGAGAGAGATAGAGAGAGAGAGAGAGAGAGAGAGAGAGAGAGAGTGAGTGATCAAGCATTGTGGCGGTACGACGGCGGCAAGGCGGTTGAGCGCGGTGCAGCAGCGGCTCCCTCTTCTTTGCGGCGAGGAATCCTCCACGACAACAAGCATAGAGCGGTGAGTGACACACCATTGTCATCTTTGAGCTTACTAATTTAGGCTAGTTGCGTGCTTGGAGCCATCTGTGGCTCGCACACAGTGTTAGGTAAGTCCCTTGCTTCGATACGTGCGGCAAAAGCCCACATACAAGCTTCTTATTGAGTTCCACTAGACCGCGGAGTGTGACCATGCTTATGAGTCATTGAAAAAGACCTTGACAAGTGCTCCTATTCTATGCCCGATTGGAATATAATTTTCCATGTGCATATGATACATGGAACTTTGCTATTGAGTGTGTTCTAGCTCAACCAGGAGAACATAAATTGGACTAGCCCATTAGCTTTGCAAGTCGTCAATTGAATGATGTCGAGAGAAACTACACCACTACAGAGCGGGAAGGTTTAGGTATGATTTATGCAGTGAAGAAATTTTGCTACTACCTTTTGGCCAACAAGTTTGTTTTCTATGTTGATCATCAAGCCTTATTGTATCTAGTAAATAAACCTTCTTCCATGGGAAGAATTACATGATGGTTGTTAATTCTTCTTGAGTTTGATTTTATCATTGTCGTGAGACCTGGTAAAAGACATGTCATGGCGGATCATTTGTCTTGCATACCCAATGGTGAAGCTCCTAATGGAATCGATGATGAATTGCTCGATACTTCCTTGTTTCTAGTTAAGACCATGTCTGAATGGAGTGAGAAAATTGTGAACTTTCTAGTTAATGGTTTTCCACCAAAGAGCTTTGTAAGGACATAGCTCGAAAACTGTTAAAAGAATGTGAACCTTATTCTCTCATTGCAGGAAAGCTCTATAGCCTAGGGAAGGACAATATTCTTACACGTTGTGCCCGTGAGGATGAGTATTTATACATACTGCAAGAAGCCCACATGGGTATAGCAGAGGACATTTCTGAGGGGAACTAACTGCGAGAAAGGTGTTGCAATCAGGCTATTGGTGGCCTACCTTATTCAAGGATGCATCACTTTTTGTAAAAGGATGTGATGAATGCCAACATTACAAGATCACACAACGAAAGGACAAGATGTCCTTACAACCTGTTAAAGTGTCTCAACCATTTGAAAAATGGGGTTTGGACTTTGTAGGCCCAATTAGTCTGGTAGATTGTCGCACTCAATCTCCATATAATATCGTTGCCACTGACTATGTGACAAAGTGGGTGGAAGCAAGGGCAACGGGTAAGGCTGATGCAAGGTCAACTGCCAAGTTTCTCTTTGAGAACATTATTACAAGATTTGGTTGTCCCTTTGAGATTGTGAGTGACAATGGCACTCATTTTATAATTGGAGTGATAAAATTACTCTCTATCAACTTCATGATAGCTCACCATAAGTCCACACCTTATTATCCACAAGAAAATGGCCAAGCTGAGAGCACCAACAAGACCTTAATCTCTATCTTGACCAAAACAGTGGAAGCTCATCGAACAGATTGGGATTTGAAGCTGACTTCAGCTCTATGGGCTTATCGTACTTCTTACAAAGTGGCTAGTAATTGTACACCATTCAAAATGATATATGGCCAAGAAGCAGTTATGCCATGGGAGTTTGTTATTCCTAGTCTGCGTATAGCTTCACAAGAAGGTTGGGATGGTAACCCTTTAGCTGAGTGCTTATATATCCTTGAGAGATTATATGAAGAAAGACAATTGGCTATGCAAAATGCACTTGTGAAGAAAGATAGAAGAAAGAAATGGTTTGACCGTCATCTAAAGAACAAAGATATCAAAGTTGGTGATAAAGTCCTTATGTATGGAGTGCGTAACAAAAAGAAAAAGTTAAAATATGCGGGAAAATGGCCATATAGAGTATGTGAAATCACCCAACAAGAAACCATTCGTGTGGAGACTCTTGATGGAGTTGAAACCATTGGATTCTTCAATGGGAGAAAATTTAAAAGATACTATGATCCTTTAAGCCAAGAGGAGCTACGTGCCATCCATCAAAAAAATGCAGCCAAGGCACAAATAGAATTGAAGAAGATACAAGCTCAAGCTGAGGCTAAGGAGCAACTGAGGCTAAGAGGCAACAACAATGTATAAGACGCCAACAAGAGGCCAACCAAGGAGTTACACATGCATACCACGTTGAAACAGAGGATGAATGATTGGACTCTGAGACACCTCTACAATACCCTATTGAGCTAAATAGCACCTATGGAAAAGTGCTATATAGCGCTTTATTGGACACGAGTGCTAAGTATAATCTGCTATCATATGGGATGTGGTGTCAGTTAGGAAATCCATCTATATCTAAGAGTATTATCCAAGTCAAGGGTGTCAACAAGAAAAAAACCACAATTTTTGGAATATGGCAGACTTCTGTCAGTTATGACAACGGGATTGTAGCTCAAGACTTTTGTCATGCCTGCTGGAACTATGGAGGGTAATATAAACCTAGGACACACGTGGATGATAGCCACCAAATGCACTATAGATTGGGGGACTGGGGGTGTCACAAGCAAAAACCAACTCTTAGCCGTACCACTCAAGCCATAGTCCATGAGATATTGCCTCTTAAGGAAATAAAACCCAAAACATTGCATGTCCAAGAGGTTAAACCATATGTCCCCATAACTTAACTCTCTAGAGCTTCGATTTTTGTAGTTGAAATAAAGCTTGAGACACACAAGACCCATCCTAATATAACAAAGAAAACATACAAGTGGGTCCCTAAAGCTTCTTTAGTGCCCATAGCTAGTGCTAAAAGACAGGAACATGGTAAGAGACGTCCCACTCGCCCCAAGAAATGTAAAGAAATGTTGCGTTGGAATCCTAAAAAACTATTGAAAGCCCAAGGCTGCTATGAAGGAAATGATCAAATCTGGGTGCCAAAATGTAAATTGTGCTCTTAACTGTCACCTGACCCATGTGACCCCAATCATGTAGCTCCAAAACAAATTGGCAATTGCAGAAAGGAAAAAATCACAGAATGATACACCCGCTCCAGAGCTAGTTTGGGTACTGAAGAAAGAACGATTTGTTCCACCTAGCTCAGGAACAGGGAAGTCAAATGAAGCTTCTTGCTCTTCATGTAGTTCGTATACGGAAATAGAAGCTTCAACACAACCTTCACCTACCATTGTAGTTATCCATACAAATAAGGAAGAGTTTGCACGTCCCATTGTAAGTTCACCACCCACAACAACGTTACAAATAAAATCATGGAAGAGTACCTTACCACCCTTGCAACTAGATGAAACACATAGGGCGGTTAAAAACTATTGGCTAAAGCCTTCACCCATAACAACTTGGAACAATTGGTTTCAAAAGGTGACGACATCATTCCAAAAGGTATGATCTACCTAAAGAAGGGGTGAGTGTTTGCTGACAGTCATCATTCACTCACTCCCCTCTTAACCTTCCTCCCTGATCTCTCAATCTCCAATCTTAGGAAATGTATATATAAAGCCTTATACTCACATGAAAAAAATAAAAAAGTAAAACAGCGATAGCCACCATACAAAAATTTGGAAACCTATGAGTTCTATACATAACACAAAATCATAAAAACACATTATGCACAAGGACACGACCTTTTGACATGAACCTTATAACATTTGCACTCTAACCATCATCTATTTATGTGTACAGATATGGCTAGTATGATAGAGTCATCCACTCCTACCTTGGGTGAGAGGTACCCTCTTTACTTTGCACAAGTGTTTCACATAGTCTACTCGGTGCTTGCATGTGAATGGGTGAGAGGAATTTTGAGGAGTTAGAATGGTTGATATGTCTCTTGACCATGACTGATCCATACTTAGTAGAGGACGTCTCTCCAATTGCACAAACCTACCCTCTTGACCAAGATGACTATAGTGATGTTCTTAGTGAACATTTGTGCCTCTAATGATGAGGAAGAGTTTTACATGATTACACGGATGGCACATACGGTCTCACGGATGATGACTTTGTTTCTCTCGACGATGATGAGGATAGGGGTTTAACCTTAGGGTTTTCCCCCAATCTCTACAATATCCTATTCCCTTGACTCTCTCGGGAGCGTGCAAATAATTAGGTTAGGGTTCCTTATGTTGTTTGATTGTGTTCAATAAGGGTTGGTGCCTCTTCCCACTGATGTGCCTCCTAGAGGTATTCTTTATATTTTATAATGTGTACAAGATGTTAGGACCTTGAACTTCATGGATTCTTTCTCTCGTTCACTCTTCAAATCAAGTGTGATCACAACACGAACAGGTGTTTCTTGTCCATTATCATTGCCCCTTGTCTTTTTTACATCCATGTTTGTCTGCTTTAATTGTGATTGGTAGCATAATATTCCACACATTTGCTTAGATTAAACGTTAAATTCTATATAATTTTCTGTCATAATCCCTTGTCTAGGTTTCTGAATCAAGCAGTCTGACTAAGCTAGTTTGACCAAGTTAGGAGTTAGAGATCTTCTCTAAATACCATGGGGAATGCATTCCTAATAATCAATGGTTACTTTAGGTTCTTAATCCAATTTAGGTAGCATTATGTGGAATGTACTAGGGCTTTCTAGTGGGCTTAGTCCTTATTGACCTTTAGCTTAAGTATTATAAAGGGAGTTTACTAGTGTGATGAGCATAGGGAGGGTAACAGTGTTATATGACCCCCCAAAGTTACAAAATTAAAATACTAAAAACGAGCAAACAAAAAAATTCAAAAGTGTCACAATTTAAAATCTTCAGCTGGAAGAGACATCCCAGCTTGATTTGGTACTTCACTCACATGTATCACCTATGGTACTAGAGCCCTAGAGGTTCCCAGTGTGGGCGCTTTTCCTTGAAAAGCAAAAACCAAAGGCATACAAAATTGACCAGAGAAAATTGAGAAGCTTTCCCATGGTATTAATAGTTGATCTCTAGTGCCTTTCGACCGTTAAATTAGCGATCCCATACTTGTTTAGTTTTTTACCTTTACAATTGTTTATGTGTTTGATTATATTACAATTTATTGTTTATTGTTGAGAAATGATTAAATATTCTCTTACCAATCAATTTGTCTGCCTACAATTGCATATGCTTTTTAATTGTATATAAGAATGTAATTACTGTGCCAATTTTGTTTGATTTTGCAGTGACTGAAGAAGGCTAAGGACATTCATCTCAAATGCTCTTCCACCTCGATGAACGAGCTTCAACTCGATAGCTTCCGAGGACGGAATCTACATCAGGAAGGGGGGCATGTTAACCCTCACGGACACCCTATCACCTATGAAGGATGTCATATCATTTATTTGGTAGAGTGAGGGATCGGGCTTGTCGGTCCAATAGGTGTGTAGTGATCACCGATGAGAGGTGCACCACTTACCTTATTTTTACAGCAGTTGTGCAATGATCGGCCATTGTGGGCGCCCATGTGTGAACGGGCTAAACTCTTATAAAAGATCCATTTGACCTAAAAATCCTTATTCTCTGAGGTGTAAGCTAAGAAGTGATCTTGCTCCATCTCTGTCTCCTTCTCCTTCTATGTGTGTGTGTGTGTGTGTGTGTGTGTGTGTGTGTATGCTAGAGAGAGAGAGAGAGAGAGAGAGAGAGAGAGTGATCGAGCATTGCGGAAACATCGGTGGCGGCGAGGCGGTAGAGCACGGCATCGGCGGCAGCTCCTACTTCTTTGCAGCACAGGATCCTTCACGATAACAGCATTGGGAGGTGAGTGACACACCATTGTTCTTTGAGCTTGCTAGGATTCTCCAGCTATGTGTTTGCAGCCTTTTGAGGCTCGCACACAGTGCACAGGAAGGTTCCCGACCTTCGACACGTACGGCAAAGCGTACATTGTCATTTAAGCTTCCTTTCCTTGGATGCATGCATTCGCTGCAGAAATACATTAGTTAAGAAGAGGTTGTATTTGCAGAGTCGACATACTCTAATCTAGTTTTCCATTATTTCTCTATCTATCATGGCTAACTTGACAACCCCACTTGGTGAAACATCTTCAATGACAAAAGGACCATGTCCTTTTTTCTTGAACCTAGTTATATCTTGTTTCAATGAGTATATTAGGAATTAATCCCCTGGTTTAAAAATTTTAGTCAGCAAATGCAAGTCGAATAACTTATTTTGTTTCTATTTTTGTGCATGTATGTGGGAAATGGTTGCTAAATGTTGTTCATCTAAGCGTTCTAAGTCCTCGAGTCATTTAGACAACTCATGTCCTTTCCATTCCAGCTCACTTGCAACTCTGAGTGTGGGTAATAAGAATTCCATTGGCAATATTGCATCCAGGCCATAGACCAAGTTAAAAGAAGTTGTGTTCAAAGCCGTTGTAAAGGAAACTTGATTAGCCCATAAGACAGAGTGAAGATTATGGTTAGTACAGAGCTAAATTTTTTTTGCATGTTTTGCTTGACCATTCGCTTGGGGATGGTAGGGTGCAGATTTGTTATGGATTAACTCATCTAGTAGATATTCTATCACTTCATCAAGAGGAAATGTGATCCACGAGCACTCACAAGCTCAATAGAAAGTCCGTATCTACTAAAGACACATTTGTACAGGAATGCAGTCGTGGTTCTAGTATCATTCTTCCAGGTGGCTCGTGTCTCATCCCACTTGGTTAAGTAATATGTTGCCACAATAATATATTGTGATTGAGTTATGTAAGTTGGTGGTTGTATTGGACCTACAAAGTCTATACCCCATTTGGAAAATGCATATGCTCCCATCATAGGTCGCAGTGGCATGCTATCCATTCTCATTAGCATCTTTGCTCATTGGCATGCATCGCATCGTCGAAAAAACTCTTTCGCATTAGCAAATAAAGTTGTCCACCAAATGTCTGCCATCAATATAGCCTTGGATGTGGTCTCATGACCCCCTACTAGACATGCGTGAGCTTGCTCCATAATAGGAAGGCATTACTCTTCATTGGAGCATAGTCTAAGCTGTTGATCTTTCCCGCATCGATAGAGGTGGTTTCCAATCATTGTGTATTTGAATGCCTCAGTTTCTATAGCTATTTTTTGTCTTTTACTCATGTCTTCTGGGAATATTTTGTTAGTCAAATACTCAACCAGGTATCTTCTCCACAAGGGTGTGATTGAAATATGGAATAATGTGGAATGGGGTATGGTGGCTTTTTCTTTACATTGAGAGCAATCATTCACACAGTGATGAACATTTCTCTTCACGGTAGGCCAGTAAGCACCCAACCAGGTTAGTCTTTGCAGGGTTTGGTCTTGCGCAAAGTGTAGACCTATGATTGTGGTATGAGCTTTCTTCAAGTAGGCATCTTGTTCCTCAGAATTGATGCATAAGAGAAGGATTCCATCCTTATTTTATGATACAATCTTCTCACTAACAATTGATATAGAGTGGATTGTTCAATCAATCGTGGTGTAATAGGAACTGGTATTTGAGAATCCACTTGTGCTATAGTCATTAAAGACACAAGTTTTTTTTACCATCTTGGAATCATTTCCACAAAGAACAGATATGCATCGGATAAGTCATCATCTACCCCTTTAGCTGCTTCCCCCGTGGTGAGTCTTGACAGGTGATTTGCCCGCTAGTGAGTTGTGCCTTTCTTGACCACAACTGTGAATTCAAACTCAAGTAGGATGATAAACCATCTTACTATCCTACCTGTATTGAATGGCTTATTCACCAAGTAGAGTAAGGCTTGATGGTCTACAAAGAAGACAAACTTGTTAGCTAGCAAGTAGTGTCAGAATTTCTTGACTGAATACACCATAGCAAGACTTTCTCTTTCTGTGGTTGTATAGTTCTTTTCCACCAGAGTTAATTGTTTGCTAGCACAGGAGATATGAAAATCCATTGTTCCTTCTCCTTGTTGGTGGGCTAAGATGCAGCCAATGGCATAACTTGAAGCATCAACATGTACATGGAACAATTTTTTCCAACCTACAGCTTTTTAGTATTGGTGCTGATCTTAAAGCTTGCTCAAGCTTTTGGAAGGATTCCTCACATTCATCACTCCATTCGAAGTGAGTGATAAGGCTATATACGGGCCGAGCAATTATCGCATACATGTAGATAAATCTACAATAGTAACCACATTGTCCCATAAATGCTTGCACT
Source organism: Adiantum capillus-veneris (assembly GCF_014529385.1). NCBI lineage: Eukaryota > Viridiplantae > Streptophyta > Polypodiopsida > Polypodiales > Pteridaceae > Adiantum > Adiantum capillus-veneris. The sequence goes on from NC_140948.1 coordinate 141,669,288, forward strand.
TCTTTGATAGTTATTGGCCTAGCCATTTCCACGATCACTGCCACCTTTTTCACGCCTATGGCTATACCATTTTTTGCACAACATGTCCAAGAATTTTGTTGTCTAACCATAAAAACATATTTTTTGGGATTTAAGCAGATTATATATAGACATCATTTTTCAAAGACACATCGTAAATGTTTGAAATGACTTTCTCGCTCTGTGGAGTTCACACAAGATCATCCATGTATACTTCCAAGAATTTGCGCAGATACTCCTTAAAGGTATGGCTCATTAACCTCTAGAATTTTGTCGGTGCATTGGTCAATCCGAAGGGCATTACTCAAAAATAAAGTCTTCACCACTCCGTGGCAAAGGTCATTTTATGTTGGTCCTTGGGATTGATAGTCAATTGGTTGTATCCAGAGAATCCATCCAAAAAGCTATAGGCTTCATTGTTAGCTACTCATTCTAGCACGTGATCGATGATGGGAAGAGAATAGTTATCGTGTATGGTGGCGGAGTTTACCTTTTTGAGATTTACACGCACTCTAAGTTTTCCATTATTTTTAGGCACCACTAAAATTGGTGATACCCAATCAGTTTGTTCTTTTTTGTAATAGTGATCAAAGAAAACCTATTGCTCCTTGATCATCTCAATTGATACCATTTGGATGGGGACTATATCATAGCCCTCCTCATAATAAAAATGTATAGGTGTAGATTCATTAATACATACATTCATGGTGGCCAAGATTTGAGTCCATTCAAAGGGTTCAAACAAGTGTTCAAGGAATGGTTCTGGTATGTAATCTGTGTCATTTACATCTTTATCCAGAACACAGTCTTCCTTTCATAAGATTCCCAAGATTAAGAAGCACCACACATCCGAATTAGAGTGTTTTTATGTGCCCATGATGACCGTTCAATTTTCACACAAGCTTCAGAGTCCAATTCCTATATTGGTGTCGAGTGACTATCCCTACTTGTTTCAGGTAGAGATAATCATTGCCCAAGTCTTGGATTAATTGTATATATGTCTCATGAACGGTCTTTCTAAGATGATCTCGTAATTGAGTTTCTTCCCAAAGTCTACAATGGCAAAAGTGTGTTGGTAGTCAATCCCGCAAGAGGTGACTATCACGTTGGTGCAACCAAAGTGTGTCGATCCTGACAGAGGGCACATGCAGTGAGGTGTATACTTACAGATGCATAGCAAAGAGCTAGAGTAGATGGGAAGAGCCTGGGCAGGCACGTGACATTGAAGATGTATGCTTTATGTGGTTTTCTAGGCCGGCTCCAGATAGGGCCTGACAGGACGACAGATGAAGGGTGATCAAAGTGCTTTTTTTGGCCCAGATATGTAGCTTAAAGTACTGAAGGAAAAGGTCCAGACGGCTCATCAAATGAAGCTATAGTGTGCAAGATACGGAGCTTTGAAATTAGAGGTGGTTGCAGATTCGAGACGGTTAGGCCAGATGATGCCAGGTGATGCGAGCATCAAATGGAGTCCATGTGGACAACGGCAAGTGAAGGCTATAGGAAGTTACCGAGCATCAAATGGAGTCCAAGTCGACAAGTTACGTATAAGATCCCCAATTTTTGGGTCTCTTCTAAAAATAAGAAAAATAGTTTTCAATATCTATTTTGCCAAATTTTTACTTAAGATGCTTGATTGACAGTATTGGAAGGTTCTAAAGTAAAAAGCAAGGTCGTTTCCATGTTCCAGTAGGTTAGACAGACGTTTGGTTCAGTTTTGGAAAAATCTACTATTTTTAGCTTTTCATGTTTTTTGTGCTTTTAGGTGCTTCTTTGTAAAAAGCAAAGTCGGATCCTTAATCTACGTGTTCCGGAGAAGCTATGGTTCAATTTTGTAAAAATCTACTTTTTGAGTGCTTTTCACGCTATTTATAGCTTTTCGTGTTTTTCGACGTTTTTGAAAAGCAATGTGATTTTTATGATGACCTAAACATAAAAGTATTAATTTTAGTCTCCGTCAGATATAAAAATGATCACCCAGAGCAAAACGGGACCAAACGGGATTTTTATGGGAATTATTTTTATAAAAAGCGGTACCGTAAATATGTCGGGGCAGTACGAGAAATTCATAATTATGATAGGATATATGGTGTGGCATAGTCTAGCTACGATTTCCATTAGTTGGCCAGATACTACTCAGATGGTCAAATTTTGCTGTAAAAATTGAATGGTAAGTGGGAGAGTTGACCACCAAAAGTAAAGGCTTGTTTTTAGGAAAGACTGCAGCTCTTTCCCAAAAGCCAGGGGCTATTCCAGGCTGAGAGGTAGCGCCATCTTTCTGCTGGGGGGACACTCCAGCCTACTGCACTTGCCTATAACTTAGCGGTTAGTGCTCAGTTTTCAGTGCCGTTTGTTGCGTCTACTACCGCAAGGCTATACATATCTATTATATGGAGTGGTGCAAGCTCTTCATCACCATTTTCATAAGCTCTTCTCTCGAGAAGAAGAAGAAGAAGAAGAAGGACATTCTCTCTCTACTTGCTTATTATCTTCTCTCTTGTTTCACGGTGTACGTGCTCTTTGCAAGCTTTCATGGCAGATACCTCTACGTAGCTCTTATCACCGCTCTCTTGTTGCAAAGCAAGAAGCCTTTCGACAGCCCCTAATCGATTCTAAAGCACGGTGAGAAGCTTTAAACTCCATAGACATCATCTCTCTCTCTCTCTCTCTCTCTCTCTCTCTCTCTCTCTCTCTCTCTCTCTCTCTCTCTCTCTCTCTCTCTCTCTCTCTCTCTATGTCGTTTTTTTGAGTAGTCACCCTCTCAGTGATTGTTTTTTTGCATACGAGTGCATGTATGGATCAACCGAGTACATAAAAAGTTTTCCCATGATTATTTCATCATGTCTAACATACTGATTTATGCACTTGAAGCGTTTATGGTCATGTGCGTGCATAAAAGCGCTTTTTGTTTCACGTCATAGAGGCGGTAGGAACACTGTTTTGGTCATAAATCACAAACCGCTATAAATCAGCCCGAACCCTGAGCACCATAGATAAAACACATCATTTAGAACATTTTCTCTCTTTGGTGTCATGTGAAAAACACGCACGAGCTAATAGATATGGTCAAAAAACAGTTTGCTGCCCACTACACTACCAAAATTTTTGACTCCACGCTCCCGGAGAACCGCTATATGGATTCACCAGATAGGCAAACCCACTTAACCAATTGAAAAACTTGATGAAACTTGATGATAAATGAATTTAGGTCTCCATTATCACCTCGGGAATGCGAGTTATTAATTACTCTATAACCGGTTTTACCTACACGCGTAGGGGTGCTACCAGGGGAGGTACCATATGATGTTGTGAGTTGACCGAGCTGTTTTTATATGTTTTATGGTTTGTTTGGTGAGTTGATTTCAATTATTAGATGGCCATAAACTTATGTGGGAGTATATGGTTAAACATCTCGAACCGCATAGGAAGATATGAATAAAGTGGCTTTCTTTTGGGATTACCGTTTGTTGTGTGAGTACCATATGGGTGAAGTGATGTGATAGAGTGATATTCTATATTATGGAGCTGATCTTGATGCATTGGTTTGAGGCCAGATACTTTCAATTGCATGTTTTGCATACTCCCAAAAATGCCAAAAATTTGTTTCTTGCATATGTGTGAACTTATGGTTTATGCTCGACTTAAAGGTCGGAGTTGTTTTGCATCATGTTTATGGTGATGGAATGTTAACATATGATGTATGGGAACTCATGGATTGATGTGGATGCCTCATATGCATGGTTGTGATTGCTTTCCACCTTCCTAGGTCAAAACTAGCTCTATGTGCTAGGGAGGTGAAGTGCAGATGTGATGCATCAACTTTGCATGATTGGATGTGGTCAAAATTGGATTTTTATATCATGATTATCTTTTGGTCGGACTCTTTTTATGCATGAAAGAATCACATCTTAAGGGTCACATGTGTGTAGACTTCGATTGATTGCAGAGGATGTGTCAAACTCCAAGTGTGGGAGTTGGTTCAATGTGATTATGATTCATGGTCAAGGGTTGAGATTCCCTTATGGATTATGGTTGATATTCAATGGTGTAAGCCGGTGTGGCTCATGGTTTTTTTTTTTGGATTTGGTTATGTTGTCAAAATTTCTACAGCCATGTTATGTTCTAAAGTGGTTATGCAGGATTGGTCGTGCCTCACCCAAGTTGGGTGGAGTGCTCGCCCGTGTGATGTGATTGGGTTATGGTTTATGGTTTTGGGATTGGATCATGAAGTGATTTGGATGGTTTATGGCAGACGTGTAAGGGTAGAGACCCTGTATAGTCTAACTGCTTGGAAAAGATTGTTTGTTCATCTGGGAAGTGCTATTGTGATTGGACTCATGTGTTATGTTTCTCATGGCAGCATCGCTACAAGACTAGGAGCACCTACATCGCTTAGCCTTAGACTAAAGGGTCGCCAACCTGGGGCTTTGCTGGATCGGGGTGTTGCCTAGGTCTTCTTCTTTTTGTTAGGCTCATCTACACGGTTATTATGTCGGGGGTTAAATGATCTACACGACTAGCACATCACTGATTTTGCCTTGGCTTTGCCTAAACACCCGATGTTGGGCATCGAAGAGACGTAGCGCCTAAACTGGTATGGTTGGTGTTGATACCCTACCACCTATTGGTACTTGGGATCCTTTCAGAGCTTAGGTTCATGGAGGGAGGCGAAGCGGCCTCAACCTATGCCTGGCTTAGGTAGATTGGAGTGTTCTGGCTCTCTCCCAACGAAGTGAAATTCTCTTTGTAGTAGAGCGGAAGTGGATGGGTGCTAGTTACTTTGTCATAAACTTTTTGATATTATGGTATGCCCAGATTTTGTCATTGCATTAATACATGGGTTCCTGTTCCAATCAGATGGTCATTATAAGATTCTTTGTTGTCATCTTCTCATGTCTCTATGCACTCTATTTCACCCTCTACTATATTCTCTCTCTCTCTCTCTCTCTCTCTCTCTCTCTCTCTCTCTCTCTCTCTCTCTCTCTCTCTCTCTTTCCGCAACGCGATGTACACATATATTCACCCTCCACAATGTTATATTTTTCTTGAGTATGCTTTCATTCATAACACCCATTCAGGGGTAGCACTAGTCACTAGGTACCTCTAGATGCAGTCCGGCTCATGGCTTAAACTCCATGCTTGGTTGGGTGTTGAGAACTCCTCCCCTATGCAAATGCTTCTGCAACTCTGATGTATATTGAAATTTATATAAAAGTGTAGATTGTATATTTTGGGCATAGACCCGTGGGAAGGGGTATCTCTCACCTAGTATCAAAGCCAATGCTTAAGATTATGGGGATAGCCTAAAGCCTGATACTAGTTGGGTTAGTTATGCATCATGCACGCATCCATGCATGCTGTTTGAGAAAAATATTGTATTCATGATGCATCTATAAGTGACATTGGTTGGTGATACTTGTTTGACTTTTCTTTTTGAGTGGAAGTATTGGATTGAGTTATGGTAAGTGATTGAAGTGTTCAACAAGTGTATCAAGAATTTCTTTTAATGTTTGTTTTAGTAACGACCCTTGCGGGTGACTTCTAATGTCTCGTAACTAGATCTTGTCTTTCAATACAGTGAATATGACTACACATTCCTTAGAAATTATGGTTTTAAAAAAATTTCCTCCCACCCACACTTTTTGACTCATAATGCGAGAAGATTAATGTAATATATTGTTAAAAAGATTTTGGATTTGACATGATGCAGTAATAGATCATGCCTCATAGAGGAAATGGAGTTCCTGCTAATGCCAATGTCCCTATTGCACCTCAACCGACTATCATTGATCGTGACATTGATGCTATGCTTCAAAAGTCACAACCTGGGAACTTTAGCGAAGAAGGCAAAGATGTAGGCAAGGTTCTTGAGGAGTGGATTGAGCGCATGGGTGATTACTTTGATTTAGCTCATTCAACCGCAGAGAAGAAGGCTAACATTGCTAAGTTTAAACTTGAAAAGACGGCCAAGCGTTGGTGAAGAAACCATTGTAGTGAGAATAATGTCAACCCTAATGCAACAACTTGGGATTATCTCAAGACTCAATTAAAAAATTATCAGAACAAAGTCTATCATTCAGACCGTATGAATGAATTTCTTGACTCTACTCAAGGAACCAAAGATCTAGAATCATACTATCAACATTTCTTGACCCTTGTCAAATGCTCCAGTCGGGATGACTCAAGAAGCCAAAGTGGCACGATTCGTATCAAGCCTCCATAATCCTTTGAAGACTAGACTTCAGAGCTTATGCCTTACAAATTTTACAAATGTTCTTGATGCGGGTAAACCGATTGAGCTTGAAATATCAAATGATAATAAAAGACCTTGACCAGAGAATGAGTCTAGATCTTCATATCTCAGACTCAAGAAGCCATATTACGTAGGAGGGCAATAAGAGATCACCTTTGCTTCAATTGTTTTGAGCCTGACCATGTGTCTCGAGATTGTCCATTTAATGATCCAGAGAATTATGAACTTGCAAGACAAAATGATGCTAGCAGAAACCTTAGAGATTCACAGTCTGGACCTAATATAAACCAGAGACCACCATAAAACCAAGGGAGTTTCATACCTGGGAATCCAATCTTTATAAGAAATGGACAATCCAATAGACCAGCTCATTCAGGAGGAAATCAAAAGCCTCAGGGAGGAACCCAAGCCAGTAGAACTCAGAATGCTCGAGGTGGAGGAAATCCATTAGATGTTAGTGTCCATGCAGCTACTGCAAATGAAGGAGAAAATGAAGAAATTTCGGTGCCTTTTGGACTTGCAAATGCTCCAGCATTATTTAATATTGTGGCAACCAAAATCTCTCCAAGATAGGATCATGATTGAGAAATAGGATAGTCAATTTAGCATATATCTATAGAAGGTTTTAGACTTACTCATTTGTTATCCATGTCGAGGTGAGGACACCTCGAGTTTTTCAAGTGTGGGAGAATGTAAGATCCCCAATTTTTTGGGTCTCTTCTAAAAATAAGAAAAATAGTTTGCAATATCTATTTTGCCAAATTTTTTACTTAAGATGCTTGATTGACAGTATTGAAAGGTTCTAAAGTGAAAAGCAAGATCGTGTCCATGTTCCAATAGGTTAGACGGACATTTGGTTCAGTTTATAAAACATCCACTATTTTTAGCTTTTTGTGCTTTTAGGTGCTTTTTTGCAAAGAGCAAAGTCGGATCCTTAATCTACATATTCTGGGGAAGCTATGGTTCAATTTTGTAAAAATCTGCTTTTTGAGTGTTTTTCACGCTATTTATAGCTTTTCGTGCTTTTCGGAGTTTTTGAAAAGCAATGTGCTTTTTATGATGACCTAAACATATAAATATTAATTTTAGTCTCCGACGGATTTAAAAATGATTACCCGGAGCAAAAACGAGACCAAACGAGATTTTTACGAGAATTATTTTTATAAAAAGCGGTACCGTAGATACGCTGGGGCAGTACGGAAAAGTCATAATTATGTTGGGATATTACGGTGTGGCATGGTCTAGCTATGGTTTCCATTAGTTGGCCAGATATTGCTCGGATGGTCAAATTTTGCTGTAAAAATTGAATTGTAAGTGGGAGAGTTGACCACCAAAAGCAAAGGCTTGTTTTTAGGAAAGACTGGAGCTTTTTCTCAAAAGCTAGGGGCTATTCTAGGCTGAGAGGTAGCACCATCTTTTTGCTTGGGGAACACTCCAGCCTGCTGCACTTGTCTATAACTTGCCGGTTAGTGCTAAATTTTCAGTGTCGTCCGTTGCGTCTACTACCGCGAGGCTATACGTATCCATTATACGGAGTAGTGCAAGCTCTTCATCACCATTTACATAATCTCTTCTTCTTCTCTTGAGAAGAAGAAGAAGGACACACTCTCTCTACTTGCTTATTATCTTCTCTCTCGTTTCAGGGTGTACGCGCTCTCCGGAAGCTTTCGTGGTGGATACCTCTACGTAGCTCTCATCACCGCTCTCTTGTGGCAAAGCAAGAAGCCTTTCGACAGCCACTAATCGATTCTAAAGCACGGTGAGAAGCTCTAAAATCCATAGCCATCATCTCTCTCTCTCTCTCTCTCTCTCTCTCTCTCTCTCTCTCTCTCTCTCTCTCTCTCTATGTCGTTTTTCTGAGTAGTCACTCTCTTGGTGATTCTTTTTTCGTATATGAGTGCATGTATGGATCGACCAAGTACATACAAAGTTTCCCCATTATTATTTCATCATCTTTAACATGCTGATTTATGCACATGAAGCGTTTATGGTCACGTGCGTGCATAAAAAGTGCTTTTTGTTTCACTTCATAGAGGCGGTAGGAACACTGTTTTGGTCATAAATCACAAACTGCTAAGAATCAGCCCGAACCCTTCACAACAGAGATAAAACAAATCATTTAGAACATTTTCTCTCTTTGGTGTCATGTGAAAAACATGCACGAGCTAAGAGATATGGACTTCCTTTGAGTGCCGAAACGGCATGACAATCGAGTGTGGTGACATAGAACATATGTAATTTGCCAGGTCTCAACAATGGGTACGTATTGTCCAAGATTTGAGTGAGAAAATGCAAGAATTACGCTTGAGTGTGATGGACAGAAGGCAGCCAAGAGCAAGAAGAGGCACGGCCAGGCAGCTACCTGGTAGGTGTTATAATTGCGGAGGAGAGGGCCATTATGCTCCAAACTGCCCTCATCTGCCTAGGGAAAGAGGTGGCATGTACCCTCTATTTGGTCGAGGCAAAGGACAAGCACAATTTAATGGTCAAAGGGAGCAAGCTATTGGAAATGAGGCACCATCGATTCCGCCAAGTAATGATGAAGTGCAAAGAGTGAACATTATAGGGGTTGATCGGCAGGAGGTTGATGTTATGGCCAATAAAAGAGCAAGAGACGGAAGGGAGACTGAAATCCAGCGGGAAGCCAGAGCTAGGAAAGAGAAAGAGAAAGTGGATGAGAGGAAAGAACAGCCTGAGCCAAGTAGACGGAGGCGGCGATGGAAGATCGAGCAGACATACTTTCAGCTGGGACGATGTCACCGAGAATATGATCTGGTGAGTGATGTTCAAAAGCAAAAAACTAATATCACTTTTGGACAGTTGCTTGCATTGAACCCCAGATTGAGGAGATAGTGGTCGACCAGTGTTAGTACAAGGTTACCTTATGCAAGAGGTGATGCACATGCAGTGCATAATCTGGTCTTAAGGGTGGGGAGTCCCACGGATGTGCTTCTAGTGGTGGAGGTTTTTGTGGAAAGGAAGAAACAAGTGCAAGCCTATATTGATGGTGGTGCCCAAGTCTACGTGATAACAAAATCTCTTATGAAAGATATGAGATGAGAAAACAGAAACAAAGGACTGAAATCAAGAAGAAAGCAAAGAAACTATTCCAGGAAAAGGTGAAAGAAACTGGAAGCGAAATCAAGCAAACCACAGTGAAATCTGGAGGATCAACTTTGGTAGACAAAATTTTTGAGCCAATTAATGCAGCCTTGGAAGCTTACACACCAGGACTTAAAGCAGGCCAAAACATGGAAAGCAAATGGAAGAACTATTCTTCTCCAGAGATGGAAGCAGCTTAGCTTGAAGCTTATCAAATTTTGGTAAGAATTACTTAAGAGATGTTGGAAAAACAAAAACCCAAGCTGGAAAGCATGGCACAAACAACCTGAGGAGCTTGTGGTAGGAACCAGTAAAGAAAAATCCAAGTGGTGGTAGAACCCCACCTTGAAATAAAGAGCCAAAACTTATAGTGCCGGACAGTGAAGATACCTTAGACGGAATTGCATTCGTAGAAGAAGACTGGCCAAGACACTTATGGGAAAAAGTTAGAGAGATTAATGATGGTAGCTTAACTCTAAAGTCAACTCCTATAGAGGAAGTTTGGTTAGACAACCTACCTCCTGATATGGACATGGATGTACAATCCTTGTATGGGGATTGCGGATCTGAAGCTTCACAAATGTCTAAGACATTGACCTTGAAAACATTACCCTCTTACTTGGGAGATAACGAAGATGAATTCATAATGTGTAAAACCACTCGGGTAAAAAGAGCGGAACAGACCCTAGAGGTAGACAACATCCATTCAATCATGTCTACACCCATCCAATGCACTCTTACTTTAGGAGAGCTCTTGAAAATCAGACCATATTTATGGAATGATCTACAGAAAACTCTAGAGAAGGTGGGAATAACAGGGCTAATCGCAAAAAATTGGGAAAATTGAAACATGAAATGAATAACAAAGAGATTTGATATGTTACAATGAACAAAGTTGGAGAATACTACGAAGGAGAAGAAGGAAACACAACCCTTCCAGTGAGATATAATGATATCAAAACCATGGCAATATTGGATAGTGGGGCAGGCATAGCCATATCCATGAAAGCAGTATGGGAATCCTGGGGACAACCAGCCATTAAACAAACTTGAATGAAAATGCAATTGGCTGATGGACATATCGAAAGACCCTAAGGACTGCTTCACGGAGAAAGAAATATCAAGAGTTGAAAAAAGCTCTAAAGGAGATATATACAGCTGAAATGGAAACCACTGAGGAGGATGGCAACGATGTAATGAGTGTTTCATCCCATTACAAAAATATACTCTCCAGGACCAAAAAAGCATAGTTGAACAACCTATCAGGAAACTACAAAAACATGGTGAGTCCTACGAAGGACCTGAAAACACAAAAAAGATAGATCTAGTTGAACCGGAAGAAGAGCTTAGACCTGCCTACATTGCAAATGACCTAACAGAAGAAGAAGAAGAGCTCTTGTTAAGATTATTGAAAGAGTACCAAGATATCTTTGCTTGGGCTTACAAGGATCTCAAGGGTGTTGATCTAGAAATTTGTCAACATACCATACCCATGAGAGATGATGCAAAACCAAGTAGACAAAGGCCATACACATATAATAAAACATTTTCCAGGAAGATCAAAGAAGAGATAGAAAAGCTAAAGGAAGCCAAATTCATTTATGAAATTGAACACACAGATTGGGTGTCTCCAATTGTGGTAGTCCCTAAGAAAAATGGAAAATTACGAGTGTGTGTCAATCTTAAGAAAGTGAATGCAACTACCATTAGAGACAACTTTCCTCTTCCAATCACTGAGTATGTTTTACAACGAGTTGAGAAAAGCTAAAAGAAGTCGAATTCATTTATGAAATTGAACACGCAGATTGGGTGTCTCCAATTGTGGTAGTCCCCAAGAAAAATGGAAAATTACGAGTGTGTGTCAATCTCAAGAAAGTGAATGCAGCTACCATTAGAGACAACTTTCCTCTTCCAATCACTGACCATGTTTTAGAACGAGTTGCAAGAAAAGAAGCTTACAGCTTTTTAGATGGTTTTTCGGGATACAATGAACTTTTGGTTGATCCTAAAGATTAGCATAAAACTGCGTTTGCAACTAAATGGGGTATTTTTGCCTATCGGATTATGCCTGTTGGGTTAACTAGTGCTCCTGCCACCTTTCAAAGATTGATCAGCCATGCTTTTAAAGAATATCTTTGGAATTTTTTGGAGGTATATATGGATGATGTATGTGTACATTCATCAATCAGGACTGATCATTTTGAACACCTCAAAAAGTCACTCGAAAAATGTAGACTTTATAGGATTTGCTTAAATCCTGAAAAGTGCACATTTATGGGTAGACAAGAAAAAATTCTTGGACATATAGTGTCTAAAAATGGCATAGCTAATGATATGCATAAAATTCATGTTATTGTTGATTTGCCTACATCGACAATAGTCAAAGGGGTTCAAGCCTTCATGGGACATTGTGGATATTACAGACGGTTCATTTACATGTACGCTATAATTGCAAAACCCATGTACAGTTTGATTACACACTTTGAATGGACTGATGAGTGTGAAGAATCCTTCATGAAGCTTAAGCAAGCTCTCACTTCAGCTCCAATATTGAAAGCACCAGATTGGAATAAGATATTCCACATACATGTAGATGCTTTTAATTTTGCCATCGGGTGCATACTAACTCAACCAGGAGACGGAAAAATGGACTTTCCTATTTCTTATGCTAGCAGACAGTTGAATATGGTTGAGAAAAACTATACCACCACCGAAAGGGAAGGATTATGAATGATCTATGCCATCAAAAAGTATAGATGTTACCTATTAACAAACAAATTTGTGTTCTTTGTGGACCACCAAGCCTTATTGTACTTGGTCAACAAGCCATGCAACACAGGAAGAATAGTGAGATGGTTCATCATTCTTCTGGAATTTGATTTCACTATAGTTGTGAAAAAGGGCACCACTTATCAAAGAGAAAATCATTTGTCAAGGATTGTTTCAAGAGAACCATCTAAGGGTGTAGATGATGATCTACCAAATGCATATCTGTTCTCCGTTGAAATGGTACCTTGGTGGTTGGAAAATATGGTATCATTGTGATGACCATAGCTCAAGTGGATTTGCATATACCACTTCCTATTAGAATCGGATTAATTGAGCAATCGGCTATGTATCAACTACTAGCTGGAAGATTGTACAAAAGAAATCGAGATGGAATATTGCTTTTATGCATTAATCCTGAGGAAAAAAACCAATACCTAAGTCAAGCATATATTACAGTAGTAGGGCTTCACTTTGCGTAAGACTAAACTATGCAACGGATCTTGAGACTTGGAGTATTTTGGCCAACTATGAGGAGTGATGTTCATTTTGTAGATGATGATCTACCAAATGCATATCTGTTCTCTGTTGAAATGGTACCTCGGTGGTTGAAAAATATGGTATCATTGTGATGACCATAGCTCAAGTGGATTTGCATATACCACTTCCTATTAGAATCGGATTAATTGAGCAATCGGCTATGTATCAACTACTAGCTAGAAGATTGTACAAAAGAAATCGAGATAGAATATTGCTTTTATGCATTAATCCTAAGGAAAAAAACCAATACCTAAGTCAAGCACATATTACAGTAGTAGGGCTTCACTTTGCGTAAGACTAAAGTATGCAACGGATCTTGAGACTTGGAGTATTTTGGCCAACTATGAGGAGTGATGTTCATTCTTTTGTGAAAAATTTCCTCAATGTCAAAAACAAACACCCATATCTCATGTAACATTGTTCCAAATATCACTTGTTCTTAAGTGGAGTAACTATCTAGTTACTTACTTATCAAGCCAAACATTTCCTGAGGATATGAGTAAACACCGTCAAAGAGCAATTGAAACGGAAGCAAGAGACTATGCTCTTATTGGAAACCAATTGTATCAAAGAGGTAAGGATCAAAACTTGCATCTTTGTGCAAATGAAAACGAATACATTCCTATTATAGAACAAGCACATGTCGGATTAGATGGAGGTCACTTTTCTAGTGAAAACACCACAAGAGCAATCTTAATGGCAGGCATATAGTGGCCAACACTTTTTGCAAATGCCAAAGAATATATTTGAAGGTGTAATGCATGTCAACGAGCTAAAATGCCGAGATAGCATGCCCTTAAGACCAATGATGGGGGCTAGAGCTTTTGCAAAATGGGGTATAGATTTTGTTGGGCCAATACAGCCACCTGCTTATAAAACCCAAGCTCAATATATCATTGTAGCTACGGACTATTTGACCAAGTGGGATGAGGCTAAAGAAACTCTAAGGAATGATGCCAGAACCACAACCGCATTCTTATATGAGTATGTGTTCACAAGATATGGACTGCCAATAAAAATTGTCAGTGATAGGGGAACTCATTTCCTCAATGAGGTAATTGAGCATTTGCTTAATGAATTTATGGTCATCCATAACAAATCAGCTCCCTATCACCCACAAGCAAATGGACAAGCTGAGCATACGAATAAAATTCTTAGCTCGGTATTGACTGAAGTGGTTAGTTCAAGAAGGCCAAATTGGAAAATGAATCTCCATGCTGCTCTATGGGCTTATCGAGTTTCAATCAAAACAGCTTTAAATGCTACACCCTTTAACCTTGTTTATGGTCTTGATGCCATACTGCCAATAGAATTTCTATTGCCGACATTAAGGGTAGCCAATGATCTTGAGTGGACTGGACATGAATTGTCAGAGAGACTAGAAGATTTAGAAAAGCTTGATGAGCAATGGCTAACTGCTATAGCTCACGTCTATGCACAAAAGCGAAAACAAAAACAGTTTTTTGATTCCCATCTAATTACAAAAATCTTCAAAAAAGGGGACTTAGTTTTAGTCTATTCCCTTAAGCAACACATTCCCAAGTTTAAGAAAAAGAAAAACGGACCGTTTGTCATTGAAGATGTCTCCAAGTGGAGCAGTTAAGTTGTCCACCCTAGATGGTGAACCAATGGCTAATTGGATTAGTGGATGTCGTTTGAAGAAGTACAATTTGCCACTAACCAATGAATTTCCAGCAAGAATGCATGTAGCCAAACAACGAAAGATAAAACGATAGCAGGTTATTGATAAAGTCCAAGAAGAAGCTTGGCTTCGAGTAATCAAACGGAAGGCTGCTCTCAAAAACCAACAAATACCTATTCCCATCAACACTCTTAAACCAGATGACCGACTATGGGAATTGCAGAAAGATGCAGTGTCAACAGATGGTGAATGGTTAGATGGAATGGACCTTTGCATCAAAGTACAATTGACAATCATAGCACAAATGCATTGATCGACACAGGAGCTCGAGTAAATGCAGTCAGTTATTTCACGTACAAGAAAGCAACAAGTCAGTCTTTGATAGAGGAATAGCAACTATTAAAGGATGCAACAAGAACCCAACACCAACATTGGGAGTAGTCAACTTAAATGTGATAGTACATGGATGTTCATGCCCTCATCAGTTTGTATGCTTACATATGAACACATGAATGAAACAATGATTCTTGGAATCTCATGGATGCGGACGTACAAGGCAGTACCAGATTTGGGATACCAATCAGCTCAAACTCTCACCTAAAGGCGGACAACTCATTGTTCCAATTGCACCAAGCAAGGAGGAATGGAAAGGAAGTTACCAGCAGAGCAAACCACGAACCAATCAATCTTCTCCATCCTATAGAAAAGCAAATGCTACAAGTAGCATGCAAGGAGTTAGGCAAATTTGGGTACCAAAGGCATAGCTTAAAGACAAGCCGATTCAAATCTGGGTGCCCAAAACACCATCTACAATATTGAAGACGGTTCCAAGCTTCAAAACACAAAGAAGAGCCTCTCTGAGCAGGGAACCTAACACGAAATGCATTCGAAAGAAAAAAGAGCACTTATTTTCTCTGCAATTTGTAAAACAAGCAATGGAAAGTTAAGTCTCAGAAGACTCAACCACACCATTCTGACTAAGACAAACCAAGATACCTGGCGGGTAAAAGCTCGACAACAATCACTATTGATACCGACAGCTTAGGAAATCAATATGCCAAAGCATCCTGATGGTACAATACAGCAAAGAGCACACAAGCTACAACATTTTCTCTTTGGAAGACAACAAAAGAAAACCTCGTCATCAGAAACCCTTGAGTTAATTACTCAAGACCCACCTCTTGCACAGCATAATGGTTTTAACTGCATTGATCTTCAAAGCATGGTAGAGCCAACCAAGGCTATGCATAAACACGATTGTTCAACCCATGCACACAGCCATCCCGGAGTACGCCATCTAAGAGAGGTGGAAGGGAACTAAGCAATTAAGGGCAATGTTTGACGTATGATTTTTTGCAAAATTACCTAGTAATGCCCTAACAAGTCAGCAACAAGAGAAATTTTATTGATAACATCTCCCCGATGAGTGTAAATAGTGTATAAACTATGAGAAAATCATCAAAAAATAGTCTTTTTTGGTTAGTTTTCATCATTTTTCTTGATATTGGGACTTAGAAATGGAGAAATCCAACAAAAAACAATAAAGATGTGTTTTTCAATGGATTTCTTAATTATTGGATTTTTACTTTGCTTTTTTAGCATATTTTATTATTTTCTTTGATTTTTCAATAAACAGGTCAAAAATTAATAATAAATAGCAAATAAGCTCAGATGAAAAAATTGAAGATATGTTGATGATCAAAAGGACAAGGCAAACAGGCACAAAAAATTTCAATCAAATCGGCAGACGAAAGCGGGAAGCCTAAATTAGGTGGCCAAGGCCTACTTTGGCAAAATTCTAGCAGAATGAGCTACAGGAATCCGATTGGAGAAATTTTTGAGTCTAACATAGATTTCACGGCCTAGTAGGACTAACAGGGGAATTTGGGGAAAAATGGTTTGGGAAGTCCGCATTTCCACTTGTCGCCTTTGGAGAGAGAGCTCTTGACCTTCTTCGCGCGCATTTTTTCGAGTCCACAATCGCCCGTGTATAGCGTCGTCTCACGCGAGACATGAGGGGTAAGTTCTATACTTATCGATGATCCATTTTGTACAACTGGTAGCTAGTCTAAACCCCAAGAAAAAACCCTAGAATCCAAGCAGTGCATGAAGTCCTACGACCAAAAATTGACCATAACGGCCTTTCAGCTCAACCAAATTGGACGAAACTTGAATTGTAGCATGCCCCTACATAATAGAACAATTCTATATCAAGAATTGACCATTCGGCAGGGGTCGAGGGGGTCCCAAGTAGAAAAGCTAGGTTTTTGGCAGATGCCAGAATTGGATTCTAACTCCACAGACAGCTTATAGACTGGGTCTATACACAATGAATATGGTTGGTTTCATAAAATCAATCAAGGCAAGCTCTCGAAAAGCAGCATAAAACTCGAAGACTACAAGGCGTCAAATTTGATATAGAAGTCAGATGAACTCCAAATGGGCCAAAATTGGATGAGTAGTGTCAGGACTATGTAGCCGACAAGTCCATAGCCTCTACAGTGACTAACCAACTCCAAGGGCCATGTAGTCACAAAAATTGGTGAATTTAGAGTCGACAAAGCATAAAGTGATGCCGATAAGACAAAACTTTACCAAATTCAATTTAGGATTTGTTTTAGGTCTATTGAATATGTTTAGGTCAAAATTTGTCAAGTTTTGCAAAAAAACTTAACTGTTGTAAATAATTGTGATTATTTACTTTTGCAATTTTTTGGCTTGAAAATGATACCATCACCTCACCTATCACTTGTGCACACCTATTACATGCCACATTTCAAGTATGAGCCAAATTGATCAATGATAACTTGGAAAATTGTCAAAAAAACGCAAAGAAGTCCTTCTAAACCAAATTTTGAGTTATCTGTCACATTTTTTGATCCAAATTGCCTCAAATCTCATACAAAGAGTCTACATCATGCCTAGAACCAAGTTGCACCAAAAAATATTCATTTGATGAAAAAAGTTGATAATCACGATTATTTACTTTTTTGCCAAGATGAAGGGAAATTGTTGCAACTTTGACTTCATGGGACCAAAGCACATGATGTCTTAAGCCCACTAACCAAGTTTGAACAAATTTGGAGCTCAATCTCACAATTCCTTTATATCTACTATTTCATAGATTGAAAGCTTAAATCTGACACCATTCTCACCTTGTGCACTCAATGAGCCCATTTTTCACTCAAAGTATCTATTTGATATATATTTCAAGCCTATGATGCCAAAATTGCAAAAAGTTGGAAAAATTCATCAGCTGTAAGTAATCGCGATTATTTATTTTTGTTGCAGAATTTTGCTTGGACTTGATGATTTTGATCTTTACTTGTTTTTATGCATCTATGCATGTTCAAAAATTGATTTTTGAAGCAAATTGGACTCAATTTGTCAGCAATTCAGACTGAAGGGCATTTCAGAGCGAATTTGCAAAAATTTTCTAACTTTGGTACTCTATTCACTTAACATGAGCCATGCAAGCTGCAAAAAAGGCCAAGAAGAGGGTCTCTCAAAAGGAGAAGCTGCAAGAACTGCCACCCTACCAACCGGACCCCAGTTCAGTAAAGACAGCTAAAGCAACATATCTCTCCAGAGAACAGCTTGAGGAAAATAATACAATAGTTTTCATAGGCATGTTTAAAAGTGAAGAAGGACATCAAGTAGAGCTACGACTGCTGCCAAAAGAAATCTATGATGTCGAGGCAAAGCTTGACACAAAGGAGGCCAACAGAAGGCTTGGCCTCAGAGAATTCTATGACCAAGAACCAGGTGGTGTAGACTTCTAGAAAGCCTATGAGCTCTTGTCTACAATCAAGGAAGACGGGTCAGCCCAAATAACTGACCAACAAGGGTAGAAGGTAAAAGTGGTAATAACGAAAGAAATTGTGGCCGAAGCTCTCAACTTGCCAATAGAGGGGATGACGATGAGGGATAGATATAGAAAGACAGCAGGTACCTTCACCAAAGAAATTGCTACGGCAACCTTTGCTGATCTCATCCAGAAGCAAGTGGAAGAACCAGCACGGTTATATCATCAACACTTTCACTTTCTAGCAAAGAGACCACCAAGGTACACAACACCAAATCATGCAGTTGCGACTACATTCAAACAAGGGTTGAAGTCAACAACCAGGCAACCCATGGATCCCGCACAGTATGTGTTATCAACGCTGAAGGGTACCAATAAAGAGGGTAAGATCACGTATCTGGGTGCACCTGATATACTAACAAGAATAGCATACCATTCTATTGGCATGGCAGACAATTTTCCACTTGCCCCAGATTAAAACACATGGATTATGTCAACACAGCCATCTCCAAGAACCACAAGGTCGACAAAAAGAGTTTACAAATCTGATGAGAAGTCTACAAAAAGCTCTCATGAAGCACATAGCAGCGAAAGCTCAGACAATGAAGGGAAAAGAGCCAGAAGAGAGGAGATAAAGAAAAAGGTAGTGGTTGCACGAGGAAGAACCTCAGCAAAATAAGGTGAGGTTTGAAAGGGAAAAAGAGACCTACGAAAGAAGCTGCCAAGCTACAGGTGAGGACACAGCACGGTGGGTTCCAAGAGATATAAAAGGCCCCCGAACCAAGAATCCTTCCAGGAGAGATCGAAAGATCCCAAGGATTCTCTTGAACGCATGTACCAGGAAGCAGAAGCCTTAAAGCAAAAAGAAGCTCAAGAAGCAGAAAGAAAAGCAAGGGAAGATGCGGTGGAGCAACAGAGACAAGCTGAATAGGCCCAACAAAGTAAAAGCCAGCACGAACAAGGTGAGATGTCTCCCAGACCATCATCACCATATACAGAACAGGTAGACCACCCCATGAACAACCCTCCACCTTCATCGACAGTTAGACCCAAAGAGGGTGAGCAAGCCAAAGAAAAGGAACCTGAACCGCAAAAGGCAGCAAGTCCTGAACCACAAGAGACTGCCAGATTAGAGCAACCCAAGGCACAAGAAACTGAAGCCACACCTTCTACAACCACCCAGCAGAAAACGGCTGAGGCATCTAGGAAGCCTCATGAAGACAAAGCAGTCAAGGCAACCACGTAGACTCAAGGAGAGGTAGAACCCCCATCGCAACCACAAGCAACTACTACAGAACAACCCAAGGAACACACAAAAATGGTTGATACATCCTGACAGCCTACAGAGCCTGAAGATTGGCAGACAAATGATGAAGTTATTCTACAAGTAAATGAATATGCCAAGCAGATGCAGAAAATGATAGAGAAAATGCGAACAGCAGCACTTAGCTGCAGTGCTAAGGCTAGAGAGCTAGAGATGATTATCGACGCTCTCCAAGGAGAGCTAGAGGACAGAATGAATGTCATCACAGATCTGCGGAGACAAATCCAAGAGCTAAGAGTTGAAGTTGAACAACACTAGCTACCAAAAGAGAAGCAACAAAAAGAAATGGAAGAGCTAGGTGAACTTCTCACGAAGTTAACAGATGCCTGTAAGACAAAAGGCGAACAACTGATAGAGGTTACCAATGAACTCTTAACTACAACTCTGTCAGTACAAAAGATCCAAGTGCAACTAGACATACAAATGCTTCACTGCAATATTCAGAGCAAAGGTTCAATGATCAGGCAACCTTTTTGCGATAAATAAGGAAAAATCCCGCAATTGCCTCGATAAAAGGTACTGATGAAGTATATAAGACACTAGAAAAGAAGAATAAAGATCTTGAACTCGAGCTAAAGCTGGAGTAGTCACAACGAAGAGACCTTGCATTAATGCGGGTACAAAGAGAGGAACAACTGCTTAAGGAGATAACAGAGCTCAAGCGAGTTAATCAGCTACTGCGAGAAGATCAGCCAGAGATACAAGAAGAAGCTGGTACATCAGAGCAACCACACATTGAAATTCCCTCATTCTCTTTTGTTGAGATGGAAACACAGTCGGAAAAAGGACTGGGAGGAGAGGATGATTTCCAGGTACCAATAACATATGTTGAGCAAGTGCCAATGGTCCAGCTGTCTAAAGCTGAAGAAGACGCAATTAAGGAGCAGGTCGCTCAAGAAATAGACGAACCATGGAAAGCAGCGATGGATTGGAAGTTGAAAGTTCTCCATTCAGTCAATGTTACTCAACTAGCTCCCAACCAAATCAATGCACAATGGCATCAACAATCACTGCCATATCCCTTGATCAAGGTAGAGCTGCTTGCAGGTTAAGGAAAGATTATACAAAGACATGCAAGCAGAAGGTGCAGAAGAAGTCCACCCCAAGTGGAGAAAGAGCTGGCTGAACAAGAATCCTAGATACTTGATTCTGTTTACAAGAGCACCTGCAGCACTTCAAAAAGACCTGACCTTTTGTCGTGTACCAAGGGTAAGGAAATGGCAAGCACATGAAGCAATGACAAAGAAGCAGCCTACATGGCTAAATTATCCAAGATTGCCAGCTCCAGAAAAGGGAACACTGACAGAGGAATACATGGTGAAAACCCTAACGGGCGCCATGACATTCTTCAAAACTCTCCCTGATCTCTCATGTGCTATGCTCTACAAAATTTGCCGAATGCTGCTCACATGCATTGAAGCTTTTCACGAGCCAGAAAGATGATGTTCTTAGACGTTGTGCCCGCGAGGATGAGTATTTATATATTCTACAAGAGGCACACATGGGCGTAGCTGGTGGTCACTTTTCAGGAAAGTTGACTGCCCGAAAGATCTTACAGTCAGGCTATTGGTGGCCCACTCTGTTTAAGGATGCATCACTTTTTGCAAAGGGATGTGATGAATGCCAACGCTTCAACAAGCCACAAAGAAAGGATAGGATGCCTCTACATCCCATCAAGGTAACCCAACCATTTGAAAAGTGGGGCTTAGACTTTGTAGGACCGATTAGTCCGGCTGTACGTAACACGCAATCACGATATATCATTGTCGCTACCGACTATGTAACCAAATGGGCTGAAGCAAAAGCAACACGAAAGGCAGATGCAAAAACAACAGCTAAGTTCCTCTTTGAGAACATTATCACACATTTTGGATGCCCCTTTGAACTTGTGAGTGACAATGGAACTCATTTTATAAATGAAGTAATAAAAGAACTCACATCAAACTTCATGATATCTCACCACAAGTCTACACCCTATTATCCCCAAGCAAATGGACAAGCTGAGAGTACCAACAAAACTCTCATCTCCATTTTGACAAAGACAGTTGAGGCTCATCGCATTGATTGGGACACCTAAAGCTTACATCATCTTTATGGGCTTATCGTACTGCGTAAAAAGTTGCTATTAATTGCACACCGTTTAAGATGGTGTATGGTCAAGAAGCAGTTATGCCATGGGAGTTTGTCATTCCTAGTCTTCGAGTAGCTTCTCAAGAAGGTTGGGATGGTAACCCCTTAGTGGAGCGATTATATATCCTGGAAAGGCTAGATGAAGAAAGACAATTAGCTGTGCGAAATGCTCTAGTGGAGAAGGATAGGAGAAAGAAGTGGTTTGATAGCCATTTAAAGGATAAAGACATCAAGGCTGGTGATAAAGTTCTTATATACGGGGTACGTAATGAAAAGAAGAAATTGAAATACGCTGGTAAGGGACCATATCGAGTGTGTGAAATTACCCCGCAAGGTACTATTTGTGTGGAGACTCTAGATGGAGTTGAAACCATTGGATTCCTTAATGGGAGTAAATTCAAAAGATATTATGATCCTCTAAGCCAGGAAGAGTTGCAAGCCATCCATCAAAAGAAGGCTGCCAAGGAACAAGCAGAGCTTTAAAAAATCCAAGCAAGAGCTGAGGCTCGAGAACGACAACAACGTCTTAGACGCCAACGAGAGGCTAATCTGGGAATCACGCAAGCATTTTTCGAGGACACAGATGATGACTCATTAGAATCTGAGCCACCCCTACGATACCCAATTGAGCTAAATAGCCCCTATGGGAAAATACTATACAATGCCTTATTAGATACGGGAGCTAAACACAATTTGTTATCCTATGGAGTTTGGTGTCAATTAGGGAAACCGACCCTATCCCCGAGTACGATGCAAGTCAAGGGCATTAATAAAAAGAAAACTGCTATTCTTGGAGTCCTTCAGACCCCTGTTGTCTATGACAATGGAAGCATAGTGCAGAGGTTTCTAGTCATGCCCGCGGGAGCTATGGAAGGCAACGTAAACCTGGGACGCACGTGGATGTTGGCAACCAAATGCACTATTGATTGGGATACTGGTAGTGTCACGACGCGACCACCGACTCTTACCCCTATCATTCAAGCAAAGTCACCTACGTTGCAAACTCTAGCAAAGTTGAAGGATAGCCAACATTCACAAGCCAAGGTGGTTAACTCGTCCTTGCCGGCTACCCATGAATCTAGCACTTCAACACTTGTAGTTGCAGCAAGCAGTAATATTGCAAGTACTCAACCTGCACGACCTAAGAGTACATATCAATGGGTCCCCAAGGCCTTACTTCCAACTACCTCAACCCTCCCATCCATTCCAAGAAAAAATTTCCCAGGAAAACCAAGAGCGCGCCCTAGGAGAGTCAAGACCAAATCACGATGGATTCCAAAACAACTATTAGAAGCCCAAGGCTACTATGATGGAAATGAGAAAATTTGGGTACCTAAACGTAAAATGTGTCCTTCCCTATCGACAACAAACCCATATGAGTCAAACAGTGTAACGCTAGCCAATGGCAGACCGTGGGAAGGGAAAGATCACAGAATGCTACACACCTAGTGCAGAGCTAGTTTGGGCTCCAAAGCAAAACCAATTTATTCCACCTAGCTCAGGAAGGGGGGAGTTCCATGAAGCTTCTAGCTCCTCATGTAATACATCCATAGAGGTAAAAGCTTCTACACAGCCTCCATCTATAGTAGTGGACCTCCATGAAGCTACAAAAGAATCCACACCTCCCAGTGTTCAAGAATCACCTGATGAACCACTTCAAGTTCGATCCTGGGAGAGTATCTTACCACCCTTGCAACTTGACGAGGCACCTAGGGTAATAGAAAACTACTGGCAAAAATCCTCACCTATTACCAACTGGAACAATTGGTTTCAAAGGGTGACGACATCATTTCAAACGGTATGATCTACCCAAGGAAGGGGGGAGTGTTTGTGGACATTAATCATTCACTTACTTCCCTCTCAACCTTTCTCCCTGACCTCTTAATCTCCAATCTTAGGGAATGTATATATAAAGCCTTATACTCACAAAAACAAGATAAAAAAGTAAAAGAGCAAGAGCCATAACACAAAATCATAAAAACAAATTATGCACAAGAACACGACCCTTGTAATATTTACACTCTAACCATCATCTATTTGCGTGTACAGATATGGCTAGTACGCTAGAGTCATCCACTCCTGCCTTGGGTGAGAGGTACCCTCGTTACTTTTCACAAATATTTCACATGGTCTTTCCAGTGCTTGCATGTGAATGGGATTTGATAGGTACGCTAGCATGTGAGAGGAATTTTGAGGAGTTAGAATGGCTGATACGTCTCTTGACCACGTCTGATCCATACTTAGTAGAGAGCGTTTCTCCCATTGCACAAGCCTACCCTTTTGACCAAGATGACTATAGGCGTCTAGTGACCTTCTTAGTAAACATGGGCACCTATGATGAAGAAGAAAATTTACAGGACTACACGGATGACACATATGGTCTCATGGATGATGACTTTGTTTATCTCGACGACGAGGATAGGGGTTTAGCCTTAGGGTTTCCCCCCAACCTCTACAATATCCTATTCCCTTGACTCTCTAGGGGGAGTGCAAATAATTAGGTTAGGGTTCCTTATGTTTTTTGTTGTGTTCAATAAGTGTTGGTACCTTTTTCCACTAATGTGCCTCCTGGAGGTATTCCTTTTGTTTCCTAGTGTGTACAGGAGCGTGTTGCTATTGGTAGGATTTGGACCTTCATGGAATCTTTATCTTGACTCACTCTTCAAATCAAGCGCGACCATCGACACAAACAAGTGTTTCTTGTCCATTAGCATTGCCCCTTATCTTTTTTGCATCTATGATTGTCAGCTTTAATTGTGATTGATAGCCTAATATTCACCGCATTTGCTTAATATCAAACATTTAATTCAATGTAATTTTTTGTCATAATCACTTGTCTAGGTTTAAAAATCAAGCAGTCCGACAAACTAGTTTGACCAAGTTAGGTGTTAGAAATCTTCTCTTAATACCATGGGGAATGCCTTCCTAATAATTAATGGTTACTTAGGTTCTTAATCCGATTTAGGCAGCATTGTGTGAAATGTACTAGGGCTTTCTAGTGGGCTTGACCCTATTGACCTTTAGCTTAAGTATTATAAAGGGAGTTTACTAGTGTGATGAGACTGGGGAGGTGTATCAGTGTTATATGACCCCCCAAAGTTACAAAATTAAAATGCTGAAAATGAACAAACAAAAAATCAAAGTGCCACGCTGTAAAATCTTAAACTGGAAGAGAAATCTCAAATTGATTTGGTACTTCACTCACATGTATTGCCTATGGTACTAGAGCCCTAGAGGTTCCCAGTATGGGCGCTTTTATTTGAAAAGAAAAAAACCCAAGGCATACAAAATAAGCACACATATCCAAATTGAATCACTGTGAAAAGACTTTGGGGGGTCAAAGAAAAAGTAATCAGTCAGGCGATGATTTCATGAGAAATTCCTTTTATGGTAGCTTAACTACAAGGTCTTCTAGATATAGCCTCTAGTCAGCCCTCGAACATGAATACTTGGCTCTCGCGATTAAACAACTTAATTGAACACAGAAAATTAAGAAGCTTACCCATGGTATTAATATTCGATCTCTAGTGCCTTTCGATCGTCAAATTAGCGACCCCATACTTGTTTAATTTTTTACCTTTACATCTGTTTATGCATTTGATTACATTGCAATTTAATGTTCATTGCTGACAAATTGTTTGAAATTCTTTTACCAATCAATTTGTCTACCTAAAACTCCATATGCTTTTTACTCACTTATGAGAATGCATTTACTGTGCCAATGTTGTTAATTTTGTAGTGACTGAAGAAGGCTAAGGACATTCATCTCAAATGCTCTTCCACCTCGACGAACGAGCTTCAACTCAATAACTTCCGAGAACAGAATCTACATCAGGAAGGGGGGCATGTTAACCCTCACGGCTCACGGACACCACATCACCTACGACGGACGTGTATTATGTATTTGGTAGAGTCAGGTACCGGGCTTGTCGGACCAATAGGAAAAGGGTAAGAGTGATCGCCGATGAGAGGCGCACTCTAACTGGGACATTCAAGGGATTAGTTGGCTAAGCATGGGCGCCCAAGTGTGAATGGGGTGAGCTCATATAAAAGCCAACTAAACCTAAAATTCATTCATTCTCTCATTTGTGCAATAGAAGAGTGCTCTTGCTCCATCTCCATCTCCATCTCCATCTTCTTCTTCTTCACCTCCTTGTGTGTGTGTGTGTGTATGTGAGAGAGAGAGAGAGAGAGAGCGCACGATCGAGCATTGCGGCGGCACGACGGCGATGAAGCGGTTGAGCGCGACGTAGCGGCGTCTCCTTCTTCTTCGCGGTGAGGAATCCTCCACGACAGGAGCATAGAGCAGTGAGTGACACACCATTGCCCTCTTTTGAGCTTACTAGTTAAGCTAGTTGTGTGCTTGGAGCCGTCTATGGCTCGCACACAGTGTTAGGCAAGGCCCTTGCTTCGACAGTGCGGCAATTAGCGCACAGTTTGGATGTCATTTGATGCTGTAACATATGTGATTTGTTTACCAATGAGCAATTAGCTTTTGGTGATGTCATTTGAGTGTAGCTTGAGTTAGATGCGAGTTGTTTGTTGTTTTCCAAGAGATTGACAACCTCTTGTAGCCTCTATGTACTAGTCGAGTCAGCTTCGTCCCATGGATTGACAATTTATTCATGGTTCTCGCTATGTCTGCAATAAGATAGGAGTGAGGTTAGACACCCGTCCCACAATCCACAACAATCCTGAGACATAGCTGCTAAAACATGCTCTAAGATTCAAAAATCCTAAACTTAGGTAATTTTGATGCAAAACTTGAGTTACAACATACTTTATTGGAATTTGAGAGGTCCCCAACCCGTCGACACTAAAGTCGTGATGGAGTCCTTGACAGGTCTCTAGGCCTATTAAAAATTAAAGTCTCTAAGTGAGAAAAATCCAAGGAATAGACCTTTACCATTGGCAATGTCTTGGGACTATAGCCCTAGAAAAAAAGACCTAGTCTTTTCTCGCAAACGAAAACAGGACAAAATATAAAAGTCTTAAACTCTTTTGGCCCTATAACCTCTACAAATGGGCTAAGGGCCTGGTTGCGTGAGGTTGCCAAGCAGCCAGCCTACCCAGTCACTCGGTTTCCATTCACTAAATGATGTCCAAATGATTGCCTCATAAGGGTAGGTCAACTTCTCAAACAGAAGGCACTCAAAGGGAGGGGGTTCCCTCAACGACACGGTTGCTCTGGTTTAGTGAGAATCTCACTTCACTTGAGGCAATTATTGCGTATTTTGCAGCTCACGAGGTCTAGATGGTGCTTACGAGATGATGTCATTGCATCTTCTCTCTCTCTAGGTTACCTATTGGTAATCGACTGAGGTGCAGGACGGGCACCACATACGACCAGGTCCTAAGAAATCCTCTTCCGATGCTTTTTTTCCTCTACGTTAGTGAGGGCATAGCCGTTGCTGGATTCCTCTTCCACTAAAGAAGTTTGCTAAACATTAATTTGCAAGGATGGATACTTACCTAACTAATCAGGTCCACCGGTCCATGATCAACAACCTTAGTTGATTTCCACTTACCACCCCGCACTCACACATGCTTCTTTATTTTTGAAATACGATCACATTCCTTGAACACTTAAAATAATGGTTTCTTTTAATTTTCAGTAATAGTTGTTCCTTAAAACAAGTATTGAAAACATTCTTTTTCAAACAACATCTTTAAACTTAAGACAAGGTACTGTCAACAAAACATTGATTGCAAAAACCATAAACAATACACCTCTTGTCTCAAGGTCACCTAAGGGTGAAAAATGGCACCCATTCCTTATTCATAATTAGGGGTGGAAAATATCACCAAAAAGTTTGGGGCGCCCATAGGCCAAACCGGTTACCTATACAACCAAGCAGATCCTCTGAGATAAGGAAACAATATCCTAACTTATGTAGGGGATGCTAGGGGCAATTGGAGGGCTACTTGGGAAGTGGGAATTGTCAAAATGCAAGCCCCAGGTTCCAGAAAATCTATAAATAGGTCCCTTGGCTTCACATTTTCACACACACTCGGAGACCCTCCCATATTCTCTCTAGCGTAGAGAGAGATTATTCAAAAATCACCAGAGAGAAAAAATTCTAAGTGATTAATCTAGGTAATTTAGCTAATCCCGTTAGATTAGTGAAAGATATATTAATTTATATCTATTTTTCTAATTATCTTATTAAATAAGAAAGATTAAGCATCTCTCCATTAATAATTATACTCTTATATATAATTAGACTATGGAATACTAAATCTTTGATTATGATCAGTAATCTAATTAATTATTTGACTATATTAGAATTGAAATTGCCTAATTTTGGCTTTAATTAGAGAAAAATATACCAAATAAATCAATATATATATAAATTTATTTTTAAATCTTTTACACACTATTAGGAAGCTATGAAAATTATATCAAAAAATTTTACCTTATTTAGGTATTTATCTATTACCTATTTTTAGCATAAAATAAAAAAATAAAAAATATAGCTGAATAAATCATAAAATAATTATAAGTGATAAATTAAAGTGTTAAAAACTTGTGATTATTATCTCTTAATTAGTTAATTAATTTTGCTAATTACTATTGCTTAAATTCTCTATTTTTAGTAAAATAATTAGTAAGTCAGTTTAGAAGTTAGTGAGATAATTTTCAAAGGTATATTATACTGTTAGAAACCTTTGATAATTTTCTTATAAGTAGTTATTTATTTGTGCTAATTACTATTTATTAAATTATTTATTTTTAATAATACAATTAAGTAAAATAATTAATAAATCAACTTAGAAGTTAGTGAGATAATTTTCAAAGGTAGATTATAGTGTTAAAAATCCATGAAGATTATCTCATAATTTGCTAATTAATTTTACTAATTATTACTATGTCTAAAATATTAAAGAAGATAATTACCAAATCCACTTAGAAATTTCTAAGATACTTTTTAAAGATATAGTACATTACTAGAAAGTTGGGAGAAATATATCTTTATCAAATAATTATTTAAGGATTATTAAGTTAAAAATAAGCTATCTTTGACTATTTTTAATAGGGAAAAATTAGGAAGTTAACTCAAAAAATTAGAGGATAATTATTAGAGCCTAAGTACACCACAAGAAAGCTAGGATACAAATATCTTGCTTATATATATAGTTAAAAACTACTATGTCAAAAAGCTAGTATTTTTTACTATAAATCAATGAGAAAAGAATAGCAAATTAAATTTTGAAAATTAGGCATGAATTCATATAGTTAAATTAAGGTATCAAGAACCCACGATAATGATATCACACAAAAAAGAAACTATTATAATACTATCATCCAATGAACAAGCTTAGGCTTTGGAAAAAGTGAACTTAAGGTAATTCTGATAAAAATACGTCGTAGAAATTCTTTTGGTAAGTTTTGAGTTTTTGAGACTTTACCTAATGGTTAAGCATCCTTCATAAGGATAAAGATTATGGCTCCAAAAAGAACTTGTGCAAATCAACAATCAGAGGATGCTGTCAATACAAAGAGGGCCAGGGCCACTTATGACCATGAGGCTGGTCCGAGTAGCAGGCCAAAAGATGAGAGTCTTCGTGCCCACAAGCCTCATCAGATTTTGAACCAGTCCGAGGTGGGTCCTTGCTTATGAATTAAGTTTATAAGCAGCATAAATCTTTTTGAAATATTACATTGCATCCATTACTGAATAGTTCGGCACTTAAAAAATAGTAAATTGTCTAAAGACGAAAGGGTATCGTGCATTTTTTTGATAAACTAGGAAAGGAATGACTTGGTTAATTTGGTTGAATTAGGTAATATCGGATTGATCATTCTTAAGACAGCTTGTCTCAAGAAACCTCTGACTCCTTTGTATATTTTGATGAATAAGGATGGCTATAAGGCCACTTTGAAGTCGTCTACCCCCGTGAATGATGAGTCTCTACTCTGTTCATGTCTTGATTAGCTCATGTGCTTAACATATATACTAGGCCATGTGAAAAGCCAATGTGATTTGATAATTGTAAAGGTTTTCAATTCTATTATTTAATTAAAGGCTATCAGCTCAAGGATTTGAACGGGAGCATGCATAAGGCAGGAGTCAATGGGATCGGGCTCAAGCCTTATTTGACAAGAATCATGCGATAAAGCAAGAAATGCATATGTAATATTTGAAAGTGTTCCATGCTTGTTGGGTTACGTGTTTTTGCAAAATGGTGCGGGCCACCCCAAAGTCTTTGAGAAGTGTTTTTTTGTGATTTTGTGACTCTTGGATGTAAATATAGCATGCTTGTACAAAGTGTACAAAGGTGGTGTGCTCTAGTTGTCTCTACGCATGTGGGCCAGTTGTGCAGGGTACATAGTTTTGTTGTTTTTGTACATAGAAGTGTCGAGAGTTCAAAGAGGGAGTAAGTGCTTTAAAAATAGGAAGAAAACTAAATTTTTTATCAACTTGGGGTCATGAGTGATTGGGAGTTTTCATCTGTGAAGAAGGAAGCCTATGTTGTCACCAGCCTGCGGGGTGAAGGGTGGGGGTTTTGATGTAGGGGTGCCCCTCTTGCCTTGCGAGAGTCTGGTGTGGTGAGTTGAGAGTGTGTCTCTCCTCAATGGGCTGATAAAAGTGGGTGCTTAACTTTATATATTGACCTCTTTTCATCTTGGTTTGAGGTATGGCAGTCATGTTGTGTCAGTTCCTTGTGGTGCAGCTAGTCGAGGGTAGACTATGCGTTGCAATTTCTTGCTTGTACATATGCAAAAGAGCAAGGTTTCCCCCATGTTTTCTATCACTTTTTTTATTTTTTTTGCTGAACTTTGTGGGTTTTCAAATTGGGCCTGATTTGGATGGATTTTGGTCAAACTATGTGAATATATGGGAGCGCCTATGGAGTCTCTACTAGCACATGGAAGGGCATTTAAAAAGAAGTGAAGCCCTTGGTTTTATAAGCAAAAGTACATATATTTTCATTGTTTTTTCCTTATTTTTTCTTTGGTTTTCTTAATCCTTTGCTTCCTTTAATGCATCCAAGTATAGTGGGAGTTGTATCGATGTAGAGGGAAGCTAGTCGAGGTTGAGTGTGAATGAGGCTGTCAAAATTTGTGAGCAAGGATCGGCCCATATTATCTTTAGAGATATATTCTCTTCATCCTCTTTTCTTCGTGTTGGCTTGAGGTGTTGTAGAGGCCAACCCCCCAATCCTTCACACCGTGTAACATGGCCTTATTATGCTTAGAGAAGACGATGTTTCAGTTTGTGCGTGTTTGCCGAACAATAGTTTTTGAAGCACGGATGCTCTTTCTTGAATGTTCGGTATTGTGATTAGCCGTTGTGTGGCCAAGAGATGATTGGTTTGTACATTAAGGATCCATTTGACGTTTATTGTGGAAGGTTTAAAGATTGTTGTTGGTTTCCTCTTGCATTCCCAGCTGGATATTGTTGTTTTTTGTGGTAGATCCACTTTGGATTTTGGAATCCATTTACAATTGGTTGATGTTGTTGAAGAGTGAATTGGTCGATTGAAGTTCTTGTGTTGGTTTTGATTAGCTTTGTTGGTTTTGGCAATTGAAAGGTCGTTTGGCTATGAGGGGTAGAATCGAGTTACAAGCATTGTCTTTGGGATCCATAATTGAGTCAGTTTTGATGCTATGATTGATTGCCGGATCCAAACTTTGAACTTTGGTAATGTTGTTTGCACGTTTATTGGCATGTAGTTTTGTTGTAGAACCAAGCAATTCTTTGGGATCCATAACTGAGTCAGTTTTGAGGGGTAGAATCGAGTTGCAAGCATTGTCTTTGGGATCCATAATTGAGTCGGTTTTGATGCCATTATTGATTGCCGGATCCAAACTTTGAACTTTGGTAATGTTTTTGCACGTTCATTGGCATGTAGTTTTGGTGTAGAACCAAGCAATTCTTTCCCTATTTTGCATACACTTGAATCCTTCTATTATCCCAGATGTGATCTGTTTGTGCAAATGTTGTAACATGAGACTGATCCTTCAGATAATAATGAAGTGCGTCATCCTTCCAATCTGGAACAGCTTTGTAAATTTGCATCCATGATACTCCCAAAATGATGCGCTTGTTGGGATCCGTATCATCCATAATGTGAAATCGATGTGGGAATTGGTTTCCGTCAATGTTAATCAAGACATTGGCTTATTGCAAACTAACCATGGTTTCCCTGTTGTCCACTTTGAGTTCAATCTGGGTTGTTTTTTCAGGGAGTCCACTATGTAAAAATTGGATATAGCACATGTGAACAAGAGGTAGTTAAATAATCCCTTACCTGTATATTTTCAAGTATATGTGCCCCTTATGTATGTGTTTTTGTAAAAAAAAACTAGTCCTTGTGTATGAAAATTTTCACTTTATCAATAATAAGATCCTTTACGTAAGTACATTTTTATGTAAATGTACCTAATTCTAAATCCCTTATTTTGTTTGCACGTGCTATCTTACATATTTCCTAGTGGACGTCTCGGGGTTGTTTCAATCAGTGACTCTGATAATTTTAGGTACGTTGAGTACTGCATAGCATTGACACATGCTCCAATATCCACCACAATGCCCTTTTAGTTGTTCCATTGGCTAGCCGGACATTGATTCGAACATCCATATCGCCAAGCCAAGTTTGCTCGACTTGAACTACTGCAATAGGAGGTGGTGGTTGAGGTTGTTCCTTTTGCTTTAAATTAAGTAATTTAGCACCTTCCTGTGCTTGATCTTTAACTGCTTAAACTCTCTTTTGTAGCTCCTTAACTAAGTGTATCTCTTTTAGCAAGTCTGTGGTGAGAGGTTGTTGATACTTTTTCAATCTGCAACCATTTATCCAGCTAGACATCACCTCTCTCTCTAATGTTGCAAGTTGGACAACTCCACTTAGTGATATGTCAATGATCACAAATGGGTTGCTACCCCACTTTTTAAGTTTCTTACAATGTTGCTTAAGGGTGTAGATTAACACGTAGTCACCCTTTTGAAAGTCCTTATTTGTCACATGGTGGCCATGGAAGTGTTTCATTTGTCATTTTTGTGCATACGTGGATATAACCAATTGAAGTCTAATCTCGTCCAACTACATTAGTTGATTCAGTCTATCAGAGAACTCATGCCTCACCCATTCCAAGTTTTGAGCTACTCGTGTGTAGGAATCAAGAATTCCATAGGTAGTATGGTATTTATCCCAAACACTAAGTTGAAAGGAGTTGTATTTTGTGGTGTTTTATATGCTATTCGATATGCCCATATGAAAAAATGTAGCTTCAGCTCCCAATCTGATCTAGATTCACTGACAATCTTTGTGAGCACTATGCACAATACTTTGTTGGTGCTCTCGGCCTATCCATTTGATTGAGGGTGATATGAAGCTGATTTGGGAATGAAGAATCATAAAATGCAACAAAAAAATCTACCATGTCATTGAGGAAATGAGTGCCTCAATCACTCACAATTTCAATCAAAAGGCCATACCGCGTGAAGATGAACTCGTATAAGAATTATGTTGTGGTTCTAGCATCATACTTTTGTGTTGCTTTAGCCTCGACCCATTTGGTCAAATAGTCCGTTGCCACTATAATGTATTGAGCATGTGTTCTATATGCAGGTGGTGAGATAGGCCCTAAAAGGTCTATTTCCCATTTGGCAAAAGCACGTGCTCCCATTATTGGTCGTAGTGGCATGTCACCACGTCTTACCGGTACTTTAGTATGTTGGTAAGTGTTACATGGTTTCACATATATTCAACATCCATAAACTGGGTAGGCCCTCAGATCCCTGCTAGGAGTATCGCTTTTACAAGTGTCATCCAGTTGAACCAGCATGAGCTTGCTCTAGAATGGTCAAGTACACATGTTTTACAGCACAAATTCTTACGACTTTGTTTGCCAAAAAATGTCCTCCAGCTGAACCAGCATGAGCTTGCTCTAGAATGGGTATATACGCATGTTCTACAGCACAAATTCTTAAGTAGTCATGTGGTTTTTAAAAATGGAATCATTTTTTATTTCTTATTGAATCAATCTGTTTCTTGTTGGACTCATGTTCTCTGGTACAACCCCTTGCTCTAAGTACTCCAAAATGTACTTTGCCCATTTGGGGGGTCGTTGATATGATGAAGAGTGTAGCATGTTTGATTGCCTTGTTGTTTACGCAAGTATCACATGAGCTAACATTAAAGTGTACAATTTTCTACATGTGAGGCTAGTACACTCCAAGTACCATCAGTCTTTGATACATTTGCATTTTTGCATTATGGATACCCATTTTTTGTACATGAGCTTGTTTCATATATATCTCTTTTTTTTATGGCTCAATGCATAATCACGGTATACCATCGTGTCCTTGCTTGTATAACCATCTTGCAATCAGCACCAAGTTGCAAGATTGCTCGATATTTGATGGTTGTCTCTCAGTTTGCAATGAACCAATGGTGAAAGTGGTATAACATGTTCGCTCCACCTTGGTACCATATGGATATTGAAGAAATAAGAGTTAAGCAAGTCATCTTCAATCCCTAAAGGAGATTCCCCATGTAGCATTCACGAAAAAATGGTATGCTCTCTAGTGTGTAGTCCCCTTTATTACCACCATCGTGAAATCAAATTCCAACATTATTAGGAACCAAAGAACAATGCAACCCATATTGTAGGGTTTGTTCACTAAGTACAACAACTCCTGATGGTCCACAAAGAACAAAAACTTATTGGCAAGAAGGTAATGTCTAAAGTTCTTTACAGAGTAGATCATTCCCAAGCCCTCTCTTTCTATGCTTGTGTAATTTTGTTCCGCACTATTGAGTTGTCTGCTGGAGTAACAAATTAGAAAATCCATGGTGTTTTCTCTAGGTTGAGCCAAGATACATCGGATAGAGTAAGCCGATGCATCTACATTGACGTTGAAAATCTTGTTCCATTTGGGAGCTCTTAAAATCGGATCAGAAATAAGTTTCTGCTCTAATTGTTGAAATGCTTTCTCACATTTCTCATTCCATTCCAATTTCATGATGAGTGCATAGAGAGGTTTTGCAATGACCACATACATGTAAATGAATTTGGAAAAATATCCACGCTCTCTAACTTTTGTTGGTCTTGGAAGAGTAACAATTGTATCTTTTCGAGGTTAGTAGAAATGCCATTTTCAAGCTAGAGAGGTTTTGCAATGATCACATACATGTAAATGAATTTGGAAAAATATCCACAATGGCCCATGAAGGCTTGTGCCTCTCTAACTTTTGTTGGTCTTGGAAGAGAAACAATTGTATATTTTCAAAGTCAGTAGAAATGCCATTTTTGGACACAATATATCCCAGAATCTTACTTTGTCTTACCATGAAAACACACTTTTCATGGTTCAAGCAAATACGATACATTTTGCATTTCTCAAAGATTTTCTTTGAATGCTCGACATGTTCCTTTCGGTGGAGAGAATGTACACATAGGTCATCCATATAAATCTCTAAGAATTATCTTAGATATTCCTTGAATGTATGACTTATCGGTCTTTGGAATGTGGCAGGTGCATTGGTTAGACCAGATGGCATTACCCAATATGCAAATATATCCCACTCTATAGAAAAGGTAGTTTTGTGTTGATCCTCCAGCTTGATTGTGAGTTGGGTATAGCTGAAAAAGCCATCTAAAAAGATGTGCGCTTCCTTTCCACTTTCAATCACATAATTGGTTATGGGTAATGGATATCTTTCTCTGATCGTAGTAGCATTCACCTATTTGAGATTTACACACTCTTGTCGTTTATGGTTATTTTTAGGCACCACTACACTCCTTGTGCTTGATCTCATAGATAAACTCTACCTCTTTCAGTTTGTCTATCTCTTTCTTAATTTTCTTCACAAAAGTTTTATTGTAAATATATGGACGTTGTTGGTGCGGTTTAGCATCGTTCTTCAGGGGAATCGTGTATTGGAAAATACTGGGATGTACCCCTTTCATATCTTTGTAAGACCAAGAAAATACATCTTTATATTGTTTGAGGGTAGCTATCAACAATTGTTCCTCTTCCTTGATAAGATACGTGGCTATGTAAGTTGGTATCGGCTCTTCTCTTAGCTCCACCAAATCAATATTCTTTGCGTTTTCAAGTCCATTGTACAATGTTTCTGGTTCCTTTGGCTCTCCATCGGTTGTTCCACCACAATACGTCGGTCCTGAATCGTGTATTTTCTTAATGAGAGGGTGCATCAAATTTTTCTAAGTTAGAGTTCCTCTCACTTTCCATTTTCGTAGTCCAAACCTCCTTCAATGTCCATTTTAACTTTTGATATTCATTTTTGCGTTCAATTTTTGTCATTGTTGGTGGTTTATTGATCTTGTCTTTTGGTTGTTTTTTGTTTTGTTTCTTTGAGTTTGCCCGAAAGCTATTCGACTTCAAGGTTTTTTTGGTGATTTTGTCTCGAACACAATCATCTGCTTCTGTGAGCATGAGATATTGCATTTTGGTCATCAATTTCGGCATGGATTTTGTTTAGTTGTTTCTTAGTTCGCCTCATTTGATATCTCTTTTGTCTCCACATATTTTGGTTAGGAAACTCGTATTTGAATCAAGTGGTCTCTTCCACACCCATCACAAAATCCAAAAAAAATTGCTCATTGACCTTTATGGGGACATTCCCTTGTCCAATGGTCACCTCCACATTCATAACATGGGCCCTCAGGTCGGATTGTTGGTGGTGCCCCTGCTGGCTAGCGTGTCCTAGGCGGGTAACCCCTAGGCTTGTAGTTTTGGTTTTCTATGAACATGAGTGTATCTTCATCCATTGTGAACTGATTTCTAAATGTTTGAGCCACATATGAAGATTCATTGGTGTCATCAGCACTAGCCCAAAATTGACTCTCATCAGGCTGTAAGCTACACCCTCAATCTCTCTCACATGGCCTTCGATTGGCTCCTCATAATAAACAGTTGGTGGCATCATCAACTGAGTTATGAGAGACTCTATCGACTACGCATAACGCACAATGATCCGATTACCATGAGGTAAAGGCGGTTGCTGCCCGAGTACTGGTTGTGGTTTGTCCCCTCCCTGTATCGCATTGCTAGGTCCAATATGGGATCTTGGAGGTGGTGGCATTACTGGACTGCCGATGATCCATACTGCCTTTCTCTCATGTAATTACTGTTATAGAAGCATTCACTAGTGTCATGGTTTGTGTATATTTTCTCTATGGCACACCACTTCAACATTCTTGGAGCATTGACTATATTGTGGTTGTTGTAGTCTCATATTAAGATTTGGCATGTAGGTATCATTCCTTTTGTAGACTACTTCTTCGACTAATTAGTCCACATTTTGTGTGATTGAAGCAGGAACACTACGTTTTGCAATAGACTCAATGGTGGTAGAAGAGGCACTGCTAGTATTGGTCTCTACGTCCTCAGTTACTCCGCCGTATGTTTTGCAATTGTCAACCAGGTACAATGCTTCTTTAGTGACTTGTTTCAATGTTGCTCATGCATTTAATTGTAAGTCTTTTTTGAGAGTTTTGTTTCTCAAGCCCTCGATAAAGAGAACTATTAAGCAATCATACTATGGTAACTCCCACAATGGACATCTTTTGATGTATTGCTTGAAACAAAGTGAAGCTTCCTTCACCCTTTTCATTTTCTTTCTTCTTGAAGGCATAAATTTGAAAAACCATGTTGTGCTTGATTCCCCTCTTAGAGAATTCCTCTGCAAACTCTCGTAAGAGTTGATCAATGTTCAGGAAATCTCTACCATTTAGTGGCCGAAACCAAGTCAATGTCGTTCCCTTCAGTGTCAAACCAAATTCCTTGTACCGTGTGTGGAATTCGCTAATTGTTCCGCTCTTAAGGCTTGCTTAAAAATGGAAACATGAGCGTGTGGGTCTCCCAATCCAACGTTCTTCTTTGGTACGCACTTAGCCACTTGAGAAGGTTTCATTCTCCGGGTTTCTGCTATCGTACTCATCATTCTAGGTTCTCCCACCATTATATCTTTCCTCTTGTATCCATTGACATGTGCTCTAGAAGGGGTTCGATCAATCACTCTTCCTTCCGGTCTTGCATCCCGGCTTTGAGCTTTGATATCCAGCACCCTAGTGTTGAAAATCGTGTAGACATAGGAGCCCGGGAATCCAAAGATCCCATCGGTCTCGGTGAAGAAAGATGTGGTCGACTAAATGAGTCTTCCACATGAGATTTCAAAGGACTGGCTCTAGTAGTTTTTGATTTTGTGGTTTCCAAGATTGCAGGTCTGTGCATGCTAGGGTTGACATAGTACTGATAGAGTGGGCCCCGAAAGTACGTATATCCCTTGAGCTCATTACGGCTCACTGTCAACTATTTCGGACCATACTTGTCTAACATGATTATTTGCATATCTCTCTCAACCTCAAATGTAAATATGTACAAGTATTTCTACTCAACTAACTCCCTCACATTGGGCTCCTCACACCTATAGTAGAGCATTTGCTCTCCATTATCATACTTATACAAGGCCACATGCATGTTGTCGGTATGGATGCGTGTAGCCACATTTACTTGTCTAAGCTTGGCATTTGGAATATCCAGTTTAGGTGGCTTCTCTTTAGGATATACGTCAACTTTTTCTTTGGTGCCTGCTAATCCCCACTTGTCCACAATAAAAGGATTAAGCACAGCTTTATACATGTTTCTCTCTTCATCAAAATACCAATCGCCACTATAGTCTACATGCATTACAAGCTTAAGCTCACTACGCCTCTCTTCCATTTTAACGTAGTAATGATCCATACCATCTTTATAGATTTAAGCACCCTACTCATTTTGGAACTGATATTGCAAGTACAAAAGTTTCTGGTTTGGTGCATGCTATGATGGTCCCGCTCCCATTTTGGTTTCTTCTTTGAAACTCACATTCTTGGATCCCTCAGCCGTACATGTGTATGATCTTTCCGAAGAGGTATAAAAAAGATTCTCCTCCAAGATTGGCTCTAATGTGGGTATATTCCCTTGATTGACACTACCCTCGATTGAAATATGGCTTGAGAAACAAAACTCTCAAACACGAAACTCTCAAATTGGTCTCTATTGCTAGGGTTTTTACTTTGATAAAATTTGCATGACCGCAAATACATCAAGAAAACAAAGCTTGCAAAACCCTGACCTGTTACCTTTTATGATGCATTCAATTCTTCGACCAAAGGTGACTCATTGCAACTCTGATCCATGGAACTTGTATAGAATTCACTTGATGGCTATAGCTTTACAGCCCCTAGGTTAGTCAAAATCTACCGAAATCAAACTTTTGTCGAACTTTTGACACAACTATGAGCAATTTCTATGTCAAAGAGTCATGGATCGCAATCACTTGAAGCTTGGCACGCAGCTCTTTCAGAGACTCTTGATAGCTATTAAGTGAATTTTAGATGGTTTGATTCCCTTCAGATATCCCAAAGTTACTTTGTTGGCTTGTTTTTTGGTTTTTTTGGTTTAGATTGCCTCTAGTCTTGTTTGAGCCTCCTTTTAATGTTTTTTGCTACCCTTGTTTTTGGATATTATGCTTGTGTTGGCCTCTGCTACAAGTTTGTAAGGCTACACTCTCAAAAACTAGCAGGGGGGCATGGATTGCAATCCATGTTCATCCATGTAAGGACCCCAAACTTGGTCAGATTATTACTTGAAGTCTATGGGGTCTACTTATCCATTTATTTTTTGGATTAGAAACCCTTTCACCTTGCCAAAAGAAAAATTTTGTGGCTGCTTGCAGTTTCTGACTTACAACTTGTATTTTGGGATTTTGGTCCACTTTTTATTGTTTTCTGCTATGATGACCTTCACAAAAGTTGTTTTAAATGGTATCAGCTTCTTACTGCCCAAATTTTAGTCTTAGATACTTTAGGGGTCCTGGATCGTGACCCATGTTCCACTGCATCTGGTCAAGGAATTTGGTCACCTGTGCGCCTAGATCCTCTAGAGGTCATATTTTCACTGCTTCTGGAGTTTGGACACCAAAAAGTCAAAAAGTCCCAATTTTTGTCTATTTTCAAAGTTTTTTGTGTCATTGCCCAATTTTCTTGATTTTGCATTTTGACAAAGAGAATGATGTTTTTTATGACGATGATGGCATGTATGATTTTATTCATGATTGGTATGAAGAAACTGAAGCGTGTAATACCAAAAGTTTTCTTTGAGCGGAAGTGCTTGAGCAAATCTATGAAGGCACAAATTTGTCACGATGAAGCGCGAGTAGGGCATCGTCTTTATGCTTTAATGGATATGTCTCAAACCTTGCTAGTTGCTTTATCTATAAATGTGATCAAGTGCACTTCACCACATAGTAACTTGGTAATCATAGGCCCACACACATTTGAATACACTAAATTTTACTTCTCAGGATTATTCATCTTTGATACACTAGAATGGTTTGATGTAGAGTGCATTTCATACATACAATGCTCACACAATTCAAACGAGCAATTACCGCAAACAAGATTTAGATTTCATTCCGTTTTGGCTCAAATGGCCTAGTCGGTGATGCCACAAAGAGGTATTTGGTTACTTGATTACATTTACAACATTATCTTGGAATGTAAACACACATTAAAGGTAAAGAGTACCACACTTGTCTCCTCTAAGTGAAACCAAAGATCCTTTTTGAACTTCCTAAGTGCCATTGCCAAAGCATGTATGATAGCCACAATCGTCTAGTTGCCCACCAAAAACTCAAAATCTTGGTGAGAGTAGGTACATGTCTCACGTCCTTGAGCACAAATGGAGAACCATTCCTACACCAACAACATTATAAGCAAGTTGTTGCCCATGTGTATGCATCCATGTGTTCTATCATCATAGGTAGTGAATCACTCTCTATGAGGAGTAACATGAAAATACGCATCAGACTTCAAAATCCAATGAGCCATCCTTGCTCTTCAAAACACATGTAGGTAAGGAATAGAACATCCCCGTCATCACTAGTAACAACATTTATTTCCTCTATCTTTGACTTGGACTTTTTCTCTTTCTTGCCATCCTCATGCTTTTCCTTCTTCTTCTCTTCTTTCCACTTATAGAAACTCTTCTTGATGTGACTCTTCTTCTTAGAGTGCAAGCATCTCACACAAGATTCCCCCTAAATTCCTTTACCCTTAATCAACATTGAGGGTAGCACTTGCTTGCCTTGATCTACAAACTTCCACCTAACATCCTCACATAGCAAGCTTCCAACTGTCATTAAACTTTAGAATGTCATCAGTGGGTGTAAAATTACCAACAATAGTAACATATGTGTCCCATGACAAAGATGTACAACCTTCACTTCCTCATCCAAGTTCAACTTTTGAATCTATAACTGTCTAAAAATGATGTTGAAGTCATTCAATGAGAAGCAACCATTACAACTTGACCTTATTCACAACAGCTTCTTTCTCATAAGTGTTACACTGCTTTGTTGGACTCAATGATGTTCTCATTAATCACAATGAAATAGACAATGCCTACTAAGTGATCTAATTGTGGACTTTGCCAATGCATCTCATTCAAGACAATCTGTATCAAACATGATAGCAGGCTCATATGATAAGCCAAACAATGGCTTCAATTAGTTACAAGACTTCTTAGATTTGTTATTTCCACATGTAAAGATTGTTGCCATCAAACTTATGTGTATTATAAAGCTCTTTATCTAGCACA
Organism: Adiantum capillus-veneris; assembly: GCF_014529385.1. Lineage (NCBI taxonomy): Eukaryota > Viridiplantae > Streptophyta > Polypodiopsida > Polypodiales > Pteridaceae > Adiantum > Adiantum capillus-veneris. Next base: position 141,710,484 of record NC_140948.1, read on the forward strand.
GAAGCTACCATATTCAAGCACAAGATTATGGAATATTCACAAGAAAATTTTGGTAAATTTTGGGCAGAAGTGGACCATATTCAAGAAAAAAAAAGGTAGAGAAAATGTATAAATCATTAGTTAAAGTTATGACAAGAAAATTTGAAATCTAGTAGAATTTTGGCACTAAAAAGTTATATATGTAAACAAAAAACTTTGTGACAGACAATACATAAACCAAGTAGAAAACTATGGCAAAAATCTAACCAAATTCTGAAAAAAAGGGATTTTTTTGGCATAAATCTCGGTTCCACTATTGTGGATCTATTGTTGGTCCCTTTACTGAACTTTTTGATAGAGTATTTGCTTCTTGGTTGATAATGGTCATTGGTGATCCTGGTTCTCTCTCTAAAGGATGCCATCTGGTTGAATTGTTTCCTATGCTTCACTCCTTGTAGTGACATAAGTAAAGCTGATAATACTTTTGTTGTGTTGGTCCTGGCTTTCATTGGATAGCTCGACTAATATTTGTAGATTTCTCAAAAACCTACATAGACCTCACTTCTATCCTACCTTCAACAATATATAAACAATTATGAACTAAAATCCAATTTCTATCTCATCTTACTAATGGGGGTTTCAAACAAAGATGAGTAATTAATAGATTGTTGGAAAAATTTGACTCCATGATGGACACAAATTACTTTGAGGTCTCTCATGATTTTTAAAATCTAATCCGACAGTGTAAAGATGACTTTATTCTTTGACCCTTGATTAATTATTCTCAAAGATAGAACATAGAAAATCTAAATTTGCAAAATAACTCATTGTGAAATGAAACAATGGCTACCTTATTGGTGGTGTTTTCAAAAGATCATATGAAATTTTCAAAAGAACGTGGTCGTTTAAACAATTGCAAACCATTAATTGATAACCAAAAGCTTTCTTAGCCATTTCCATTACAAGGGGTGATGACTTCTAATGGAAAGTCAAAAAATAGAATTTTTTTCAATTCAATGATTCAAAATTTAAAAATGCAAAAGAGATTTTTTTAAAACTACAAAACCTTTTTAGGATAGTTAAAGTTTTAAGTATGACATGGATCAACTAATTACATACTTCTGGGACATACTGGGTCATTTTTAAAGAAATTCCTTTCTTTAAAAGATTCCCCTTTGATTCCCCCACTTTGCTGCTTGCTTCTCCCTTGTCACTGCGGCAGCCTTCCTGGATAACCCTTTCACCACAAGCCTCAAAGATTGCAATTGGGTAGAGGCCTTCGCTGCACAAGAGCTATGGAATGTTGCAACCCAAGTCCACACAGAGAGTAGGGCGCTACACTATTGGCTATGAGGCAAAGATGGGGTTGGTGTAGACACAGACCCTGGTGGATTTGTAGTGGAAGGTAGAGTCTACATTGTGAAAAGCGTCAGGGTGTGGGGACTTTGTGCAAAGACTGACAACATGAACACACGTCAATGTAGATCCAACATGAGCCGATGAAGGGCGAAGCGGAGCTACGTGGCATTGGGTTGGTTTGGTGAAGCTGTTAGGTGACATAAAAGCTGAGGTGGGTGTTGTCGTCGTTGGGAAGGGGAGAGAGAGAGAGAGAGAGAGAGAGTACTGGAGTTAAGGCTCCTATAATCGATAAAGAGAAAGAGAATCTGCAAAAGATTCCACCTATTTTGCATTTTCCAAAATCGTGGGCACATACTAGGTTCTTTGCGCTTGTAAAATCTAGCTTCTATCCAAAGCTAATGCATTTTTTGTCTTGTTCATATGGATGCAAGATTAAAAGGGTCTAGCTTAAATGAAGGCTTATTTCATCTCCATAAACTTTTGCAGTCAGTCGTGATGTATAAGATAGCTAAAATGTTACTTCATTTTGACCATATCGTGCAAGAATGAGTCCAATACATAATCAATTTTGTGCAAATACATACCTTTTGTCTAAAGGAAGCTGGCTTTCAAACATAGCATTCTTTTGTGTATATCTTTAATACAACAAAAAAAACACACGCACACGCGCACACACACACGCGCGTGCCTAACATAAGAGCATTGTATCTATATTTGATACGAAGACTTGAGGGTCCATTGTATATATAATTTCATGTGTGAGAAAAACTTGGTTACCATAGTGCTCCCCATTATTGACCAACTTGACCACGTCGACACACTGTAGTGGAGGGCTCATTGACTGTAGGGAATAATGACTAGCTGGCCTTGATCTATCAAAGAGCAATGAAAAATGTTGGATGATTAGAAATCTCAAGGGAGAACAATGTATCTAAGTGGCTAGAGAATGTTCACCATCCATTTGTTCACTTTACAAGTTACAAAATGCTTGATAGGAGTATCACTTAGGAGAATTCTAAAATATTATTTTGAGCGTGTATATTTGCATGTGCGCTAAGCTTACACCTATCATTAATGTGTAACATTGTGAGAATCCAATAAATTGAGCCTTGATAGTCGCGTTCAAGTTTATTTGGATGCCCAAGGTAAGCTATACTTCTATTTTTGCTTTCTAAAAGAAACCTTAGTGTAGTATAGGGTTAGGGAGACTTTCATTGTTTTTAGTGCATGATGGAATGATGGAGACTTACTTTAAATGTTTATTTCACTTTCATTTCATATCCGACATGTCTTAACTTTTTTTGCATTCTATTGTTTTAGAATGTTAAAGTGAAACTTCACTTGCATAATTCTAGTAAATTATATGGATACACACACACACATATATATTAATGAGTTTTTTTAATTTCACATTTGCCTCACATGTCTTGACTTTTCTTACATTCTATAACTTAATTTTAGTCAACATTCAGGAAAATCTCTTTTATTAAGCGACCCTTGACTGAGTTTCCTTCCCACAAAGAAGCGAACCGAAAATACTAGCATAAAATTAAAATTTGCAGGATTTTTGAATTATTTTCTCACATATTTTCATCAATTTTTCTTCCCTTTACCATGGTTTGCAACTAGGTAGTCTCCATTTTCAACCGGCTCAAGGCTAAGCTGAGGCAATCCTTTCTTGAACACCGATCCTACTTAATCTCAACCTAATGCTTTTTATCACGTTCTAGTTATTTTAGAAAGCCATCGTGATTCTTTCACTTGTTTCCATAAATTCACCACAATAATTTTTTGAGGCTCTGAAAGAATTCATAGGTAATACGACCGCGTCAGTAGGCGGTTCAATTTTTTTAAAGCAAAAGATCAAGAGAATCAAGGGAGATTCTCATGCGGAGTTGTGTAAAGGGAACAAACCACAGAGAGTTTTTTAAAGGAAAGAAGGAGTTCCCCATGCGCACTGAGCACTGCATGCAACGTGGTGAGCAACAAATAGCGCTCTGTGTGTGTGTGTGTGTGTACGCGCAGGGATCTCTCTCTTTGTGCGCAGGTTCTTACAAGACCCGAGAAGAGTGAGACAGAGTCGGGTGATTTCAAGAGAGGGAATGGGAGGCGATCGTGAGGAGCTCACAGTGTTGCACAGCTCGTTGCTGCAAGCTATCCATAGCGGAGGTAGAGGTTAGGGGCGGAAGCAGGAAAGACAGAGGTAGAGGTACGCATGGTCGATGCTAGGCATGAGAGGGCATGCAGACACGTAGGGGTAGCTAACATGGAAGAGGGAAGGAATATCCGAGGGTAATGGATTTTTCGCGTCACTAGAAATACAATAAATACCAATCCTTCTAATACTAGAAAACTAGTGATTTGACTTTAACTTGCAAGGTTTGTAAGCTAGGTGACTTGTGTAGGAACTTGATGAAAGATAATTTTCCATGTTTCTACTATAGTTCCAACTTTCCCCACTAATGGATGACAAAAGTTCACTTGCTACAGCTCTCGACTCTAAAGTTTATGGCTCAAAACTTTCACGTGAAGTCTCAAAACTATGACCTTTTGATAATGTTTTAGAAAACCTCTTCCTATTCAGAAAAAAAGGGGGAAGGTTAATGTTGGCATTCTAAAACAATGAAATGAAAAGAAATTCAAGTCATGGAAGGCTATGAAATGAAGGGATCATTGGCAAATTGAAAACAAGGCGTATGGAGACAGACGTTGCCACCGCTTTTCACTCCGTCTGAAGAAAGAGAGACAGAGAAGGAGAGAGAGAGCTAGAGAGAGAAGGAAACGAAGAAAAAGAGAGACTAAAAATTAATAAGGAGAAAAATAAAACATATCTTCCAAAAATTGGAAGGGTGCTCTGTTGCACACGAGGTGAAGTTCTCTCGCATTTACCCTCCCTTTTGGCCTTCAAGTGTTCACATCAAAAGGTAAGGAATCACTATACCAAATAATAAAATTTAAAAGGGAAAATTACCAAAATACCCCTCTAATTTGTGGAAATTCCCAAAGTACCTCAAATTTCAAAAATTTTCAAAATACTCCCAATATTTTGTCATAAATTCCCAAAATGCTCTTCAAATTTTCCAAATTTCCCAAAATACCCTTGGTCGTGAGGTTAAATTTTTCCAAAGATAATTTATTTTGTAGCTTTTCATAATAAGACTGATTGTCTATCTATACAAGATGCTCAAACTAGAATTTGAGTTGGTTATGTAGGCTTTGGAGATAAATCGCTTCATTATTTTTAGACATAGTCGACTACTTTTGCGAGGTAATTTGTGAAAAAAACAGTTCTAAATTGTAAAAAAGGAATAAAGATCAGAAAATTTTGAACAATCTGACCAAAATAGATACAAGGGTATTTTGGGAATTTTTGAATTTGAGGGGTATTTTGGTAATTTTCCCATTTAGAATGTTCGCCTGTTTTAAAAAGCCAAAAAAATGACCAAGGCTCTCAACACTATGCCAGCCCATGTCTGCTTATGAAAGGGGCAGACCTCAAGCTCTGAAAAAATATCTGTTCTATTTTCTCTGCTGATGGAAAGGTCTGCATCGAAACCCTAGTCATTTGCGAGCTAGCTTTCTATGCAGTCATCGTTCAACCAGGTGCTCTAACGTGCAATGCCTCCCTGCGGCTTTACTGCATTTCGTTCCATTTCTCGCTTTGAGGCAGCAGCTTCCGATTACTGGCGATTGTTTCTCTTTGTGAATGAAAAGGTCTCCTGACAAAGCCAGGTTACGGAGATGATTGGACAGAAGAGTTTAGCTCGATACAGTAGATAACTTCAAGTTCTTATGGAGCAAGGAACCGTCATGCTCCATTGTATCTAGCAAGAGAACAGCCAATTTCTTCCTCTCAATAGAACAGCCAAATTCTACTTCATTCCTTGACCGAGAAGTGCATCATGGCTGTGCATTTCAAATTCAGAAGCGCTGTCGCCTTTGACTCCATCCGTGTGGAGGGAACTGGCATCACTATCGCTAACCTCAAAGAAAAAATTGTTGAGCAGAAGAATCTGGGGAGAAGCACGAACTTTGATTTAGTAATCACAAATGCTGAGTCTGGAGAAGGTATGCTGATATGAAGAAAGAAAGGAAGTATTTGGTCAATGACGAAATACATGTTTACAGGTGAAGCTAGAGGAGTTTCTGACATGTATCTTATTGCAGAATATGTGGAGGATACATTTGTAGTGCCAAAAAACACAAGTGTGATCATCAAGCGAATACCAGCCAGACGGGCCAGGACCTTACTTCTTGTAAATGAGTATTTCTCAAGACCCATCCAGTCAACTGTGTGTGTGAGAGAGAGAGAGAGAGAGAGAGAGAGCTTTATTTACAGCTTTTGAAGGCCTGAGTCAGCCTAGGAGACAGAACAACGTGCATGCCTGTGTCCTTTAGGTATCCAGAGAAAATGACAAGTGTTGAAAATATACATGCTACAAACTAAAATAGATTTACGTGGAGGTGTATGATGTGTATACATGTGTATTGGGGGTGAAGGGGATGGAGCTCTTACTCAATGGATGTCTAACTATATGCACAAGGGGGTACACCCATGATATGCAAAAAAGACCAGCTAGTGCCATCTGGCACCAAACTAGGGGTGTAGTATGGCACCAATGTTTTCAGCCTACAACATCAGATCAGCCCTAGCGTGTTGCCTCAGATTCAGCCTCAATGTTTTTGCACTAGATCAGCATTTTCAGCGTATAGCATCAGATCAGCCCTAGTGTTTTGCAGATACTGAGCACTTACCATCAATCACTTCCTCTACACATTACACTAGCACTGCGTAGCATATGTGTGTCCATATATCATTCTCGGTTGCTCGATGAAGTCATCCTCTAGAATAATCTTGAAGTGCTCTCTGTAATATTGGTATCCTCAATGGGAGAGGCTTTGTGGGTGGAATCCTGTCACGTGACACATCCAACTCTATGTGTCCGTGGACAAGCTACAGCATGACCAGAGTTCAATTCAGTCAAGTCAGTCTAGAATAAGAAGTGATCTGGCACTTTTGTGAGTCTGTTTGCAGACCGTGCATGTCAAGACACTTAGAATTAGATGTATATCCTCTGGTTGCACACAACATGGTCATCAGCATTACCATCAGAATCCGTCAGGAGCATTTTCGAGTGCATTAAACCTATTTTTCCTATTTTTGACATTTTTCACTTATTATTTTTAAAAGTGACTTTTGTTGGAAGTAGGTAGGCTAAGTTGTATAAATAGAAACCTAGCGCTAGCACTTCTTGGCAGAAGAGGCAGCAGGAACACCTTGCTCAACAGGCAACTTCTCAGCAAGACCAACCCCCGCAACCCCCGCGACAACTCTGGCATTTTCTCTCACCAAAAGGCCTAGCGTTTTTGCACTTGTAGATTCCCGGGTCAGTAGACAGCAGATCGGTCCTAGCGTTAGCAGTTCCATCAAGAAGGACAGATTTCAACCCCTAGCGTTTTTGGTTTGCAGATCAACCGCAGCGTTTTTGCAGACCTTCGTGACAAGGACATCAAGAACACCAGCGTTTTCAGTTTTCAGCAGTCAACACCCGTAGAAGAAGTCCCAAACCTCGCAGATCTCACCTTCCCGCATCAGATCCTCGCCGCACGGTCAGATCCAGCGTAGTTTGCAGTTTCAGCTCGGAAAACGCAGATTTCAGCATCTGCGTTTTCAGCGTGACGTCGTCACATCCTCGCCATCGACATCGTCATCGATATAGAGTCAGAATTCAGCAGATAAAGATAAAGATTTGCAGATTTCAGCCATTAGCATTTTCAGATTTCAGCCCTTCTCGTTGTCGTCCTCATCGTTGTCGACATCGTCGGCAAGTCCAAAGCATTGTAAAAATTTGTGCAATCAATAGCATAGACCTCTCTCGCCATCGAGAGAGGGGCCCTTGGAGGAGGGTTTGACATCTTTGGTGTCATATTCTCTTCTCTCTCTATTTGTCAGTCTCAGCACCTTCACGCACAATGTCCATTCACTTTTTTTGTGTCCATTGCACTCTCTCACTAAAGGAACGGAAGGCTCTCCCTTCTATAAGTAAAAGGAACCTTGAGCACAGTTCGGAGCACTCATCTTGAGCAAAGTTCAACATTCACTTCCGCTACACCTACAAATCCATACCTCCCAAACGTATTATTGCGAGAGAATGTCTCAGCATCTTGTTCCTCTCACGCTTGAGAGTTTTGGCATCTCAAGTGAAGTGCCCAATGTGATCCCATTATTTAGTTTGGCTTTTAGGTTTTTATTTTACTTATTTGTCAAAGTCTGGGTAGGGCAATTTACTGAGGTTGCTATATAAGCAACCCCTTGCCCCCATTGTATCATTATCATTTCATTGCCAAGGTTGGTTGGTTCAACAGTCTCTCTCTCTCTCTCTCTCTCTCTCTCTCTCTCTCTCTCTCTCGTGCTGTCTCCCCTTGGTCTCTACGCTTCCGCATTGTCGACTTTGACATGGTATGAGAGCCTTGGTGGAGCAAGGCATACTCGTGAGGAAGAGGAGACTCGGCGAATTGTTGTTGGCGTTTTAAAATGCAGGAGGCAATGCTAGGAGACTCTATCGGCACCATTCAAACGGTGGTGTAACGTAGTGAAGACTCTCGGCGCAACGTTTTAAAACGTAGCAGGCAGCGGACCTGATCTCTGGCACCGCACCTTGAAACGCAGGAGTAAAAAGTAAAGCCTCCTGGCAGCGCGTTTTAAAATGCTAGCAGTTGCTAGGAGTTAACGAGAGCGGTGTTGCATGGCGATGACCGAAGAATGGAGCTCTCTTTTTTACGTTTTGATATGCTGCCTTCAGCAGTTCTTGGTGGCGACAGACCCCCTGCCCATCAACGACCCCCTCCCCCCTTCTTGTCTTGGCATTTTAAAATGCTGGATGAACAACATGGTGGGCACTTTAGGGCAGCAACAAGGTTTAAAGTTGACACAACTTTGGAAATCTTTAGTAAAGTGTGTGGAGACCCTTCTTCGAAGTTTTTTGTGTAGCTTGGGAAACTTTTCGAGGTCCTTTTGGAGTGTGAGAAGGACGACGAGTTTTCTCCAGATCTCATAACTTCAATATGGCCCCCTTCTTGCTCGAGCACCAATGAGTACCATGACTAACACCGACCATTGGTTATGGATAACATATCAACCATTGAGTTAGCGGTCTATGCTCAACCAAAATTCTCAAGGAAAGCGGCAAATTGTTTGGCTGGAGATTGGGAAGCCAAAAGCAAATGGACGAGTTTGCTAGAGGACAGAGACAAAGGCAAGCTTGTCACGGATGGCAGTACTAGTACTCAATTAGCTACCTCGGTACCCATGAGGTACGACCGCAATTGTTATGAATGTGATGGGACGCTTTGTTTGGCTCGGGAGTTTAAAGCCAAAGACAAAAGCAGGGACTCACACATAGACAAAGACAAAGGCAAGCTGAACAGAGATTACGGTAATAAAGATTTGACATAGGAGATTGGCATGGCACCTTTGGCGGCTCCACAGTGGCCTCAATGTCAGATTTCTAGTCAAAGTGCAAGTGTCACTGCTAGCTTCAGCCAGAGAGGCTTGTGAGTGGCAGAGTGGGACAAATCACTGCCAAATAGTGCTCCGTATAATTAATTTGGACCCGTGTTTCGGAGTTCAATGTACATGCAAGGAACCTATTAGACGTATCTCAAACACTATGGATTAGTGCGCCAATCCATTGTTGTTGGTCGGATTATGGACAGGATGTGTTTTCAAAGTTCATTATTTGGAAAGTATTTTCGGACGTGATGTGTTCACAATTCATGAATGGGGATTCTTGGACGTAATGTGGTCTACAATTCAATTTTCTAAAAGGCAACTGATGCTCAAGATGGCATTCTTCAAAGGTACAAAGTTGAGGGTAGCATAACCGAGGTGTATCCGGTAAATTGATCAACTATTGGGGTGTCCATGGTAGCTTCTTCATTGACTTGGTCTCACTATTTCCACTATGAGCTGCAGAGAGGGTGTTAAAGAGTTTTGGCATCTCAAGTGAACTTCCCAATGTGATCCCATTATTTAGCTTGGCTTTTAGGTATTTATTTTACTTATTTGTCAAAGTTTGGGTAGGGCAATTTACTGAGGTTGCTATATAAGCAACCCCTTGTCCCCGTTGTATAGTCATCTTTTCATTGCCAAGGTTGGTTGATTCAACAGTCTCTCTCTCTCTCTCTCTCTCTCTCTCTCTCTCTCTCTCTCTCGTGCTTTCTCCCCTTGGTTTGTACGCTTCTGCATCGTCGACTTTGACACTTAAATGGGGGTCATATTGAAAAGGTAGGAGCCGCTCTGTATGCTAAACTAGTGTTAGCTGTGCATACCTTGATCTACTCTGACCTCTCTCAACTGCCTAGATGCTTCAAACGTTTTGTATGAGAGTCTCTTGCAGTAACCTTTCCCTTAGGCTTTGGATGAAACATAGTTTGACAGAGATGCTATATTAACATGGGTGTCGTGGCGGGCTTGACTTTGATAATGTCATGTGTAATAGAGGGTTTACGGAGATCATCATGAACTTGTTAAAGTTATAACATCTTTGGTTGATCCCAATATTTATTTTGTCTTTGTGTATTCTTATATACTTAAGTACCCCCCTTAGCAAGTTGCCCTACCCAAAAACATGTCAAATAAGTAAATTAAATAAGCCAGTCCCCATTCTATAAATCTATTTCATTGCGTGATTGGTTGGTTCAGCAGAATCTCTCTCTCTCTCTCTCTCTCTCTCTCTCTCTCTCTCTCTCTCTCTCGCATTCTCTCCCTGCTCTTGGTTCTATGCTTCTGCATTGTCCACTTTGACATGGTATGAGAGCCTATGGCTCCTTGATCTTGGGGGAGCACGCGTTGAAGAGGCGAAGTTGGGGAGCGACACGATTTTGGCTGAAAGACCTCTAGCGTTTTGAAATGCAGGTTGCATTTCTAGCTTCCCCAACACTGGTTTTGACATGCTTCTAGAATTGGCACTGTTTTCTTTGGCGTAGTAGTGTCTTGATACGCCTTATTGGGAGGAGTCCTAAGTGGCGGGGAGGCTTGTAGTTTCTCATGCAGCGTTCTAATAAGCTAGGGCATAGGAAGCCGAATGACAGTTCCATCAAGAGAGTCTTGATTTGCTACAGTGGCATTGGTCATCGGATTGTATTGAAGGCCGATATTGTGCCATGTTTTGGTGGCTTCGAGAAGCAAAGAGAATTAAGAACAAATCCAGGCTATGGAAAGGGCATCAATGAGTGCTCAGTTAGCTGCCTCGGTACCCATGAGGTTCGAGAGGCGGTGTTATAAATGTGAGAAGATGCTTTGTTTGGCTCGGGAATGTGAAGCCATAGGAAGATGCAAGAGTTCGCAAGAGGACAAGGGAAAAGGGCAGGCTTGACAGAGATAGCGGTGATGAAAAGGTGACTCAAGATGCCAGATTTCTAGTCAGGTGAGTGTTGCCTCCACATGCTTCAGCTAGAGAGACTTGTGAGTGGCACAGAGGGGCAAAATGAGCTCTCTTTATATGATTTGGACCCATGTATTGGAGTTCAAGGTATCGGTGTTTGAACCTATGAGTCAGAGTTCAAGGCACACACATCTGGTAAGGAACCAACGTGACGTATTGTAAGGTGCAGCGGAAGTAAATGTTGAACTTTTTTCAAGATGAGTGCTCTGAACTGTGCTCAAGGGTTCCTTTTACTTACAGAAGGGAGAGCCTTCCGTTTCTTTAGTGAGAGAGTGCAATGGACACAAACAAAGTGGTGAACACTGTGAATGAAGGTGCATGAGACTGAGAGATAGAGAGAGAAGAATATGACACCAAAATGTTGTCAAAACCCTCGTCCACTCTCTATGGCGAGAGCGGTCTACTATTGATTGCACAAATCTCTATAATGCTTGGACTTGCCGGCGATGTCGACTACGACGAGGACGACGACGAGACGGGCTGAAATCTGCAAATCTTGTATCTGCTGAATTTTGACTGTTTTGTCGGTGACGATGTTGACGGCGACGACGACGCACTGAAAGCGCAGATGCTGAAATCTGCGTTTTTCGGGCTGAATCTGCAAACTTTGATGGATCTGACTGTGCGGTGAGGATCTGCTTTGGGAAGGTGAGATCTGCGAGGTTTGGGATTTCTACTGCGGTGTCTGACTGCTGAAAACTGAAAACGTTGGTGCTTTTGATGGTCTTGTCGTGGGGAATCTGCAAAATGCTAGGCTTTCATGCTGACGCAAAAACACTAGGGCTGAATGTTGTCCTGCTGCAAAAACGCTAGGCTTCTGCTGTAGTCTGCTACTGCCGGGGCTGATGTGCAATGCAAAACGCTCACTGTCTTCATGCAAAAACGCTAGGCTGGATCTGGGGTCTCCTTGCAGTAAACGCTAGGTAAACTGCTTGGGGGGTCTTGCTGAGAAGATGCACTGTTGGATGTCCGGTCCCTGCTGCCTCTTCTGCCAGAAAGTGCTAGCGCTAGCTTTCTTATGTACTTGCTTATCAAAATTGCCCTACCTAGTTCCCAACAAAAGTCACTTAAAAATATTAAGTGAAAAATGGCTAAAATAGGTCTATGCACTATAAAAATGCTCCTGATGGCTTCTTATGGTAATCTGATGATCATGCTGTGTGGAACAAGAGGATATGCTTCTACTCAAGTGCCTGGGCATGCACGGTCTGCTAAGAGACTCACAAAGTGCCAAAACACTTCCTAAGCTAGACTACTGAACTGAACTAGACCCATGTCATGAAGTAGCTTGTCCACGTACACAGGGTTAGATGTGCACGTGACACGTATACAAGACACTATGGATGTTGGCCGGATTATGGACAAGATGTGCTTTGAAAGTTCATTGTGTAGGAAAATTTGGACGTGATGTGTTCACAGTTCATGAATGGGGATTCTTGGACGTAGTGTGGTCTCTCTCAGGCAATTGATGCTCAAGATGGTTGTAATGTGCAGTGGAAGTGAACGATGGTGTATGGCTCAGGATGAGTGAATGGTAAGTGCTCAAGGTTCCTTTTATTGACGGGAAGGGAGAGCCTTCCTTGACTTAATGAGAGAATGTGTAATGAACAAACACGAGAATGGAATGCAAATTGTGTGTGTGAGAGAGAGAGAGAGAGAGAGAGAGAGAGAGAGAGAGAGAGAGAGAGAGAGAGAGAGAGAGAGAGAGAGAGAGAGAGAGAGAAATGAAATGAAATGTTATATTAACGTCTTCAAAAGGCCAAAGTGACCAAAGAGACCAAGAAGTTACAATGCGGTGTATCTGATACCAAGTCAGATTAACAAAATAAATCCAACTAGGGATAACAAGATATAAATACTGCGGAATCCTAAACTAAGCGGATAGGTGTGAGGCGAATAGGTGTGAAAGGCGAAAGGCGTGAGATGTGTGAACTGAGCTATACAATGTGTAGACAATTTGGGAGGGAAGTAGAGATCTATCTTCATAGAGATCCATTTGCACTCTGGACGACGAAAAAGTATGGCTCGAATCCTTTGCTGTAGCCTCCTTCGAAACTGTGTAGCTCCTCTTCTCCATCGGGGTTGTCTAGATCTCCCTAGCTCCAATGCTCGTTCAATGAGAATGCCAGTAGTGAGGGTAAACCTCTCCATTGTTGGTTGCTCCTCTGTCTGTTCTTCTGGGTGTACAATATCTAGTGTAAAGAAATCTGTGATTTGTCTCTGGGGTTGTCTCTCTTCAGCTCTCCTCAGTAAAGTTTCTCTATGCCTGTGTAGCTCAAGTAGATATAGCCCAAGACATCTCTGATCCTCGTATCTCATGACCCTAGATAGAGGCCCAAAACCTTCTCTGAATAGACAATGAAAACGGCCTCGTATCTCATAGTACACTGTGCAGTGACATATGTAATGTACCTCTGTCTCTGGCTCTAGATGGCATAAGCGGCATATCCTGCTATCTGCTGGTGTCCCTCTGAATCTGCCAGTCTCAATCTCGAGCTGATGAGTGGACGTTCGTATCTGGCCAATGGCACATCGCACACCATGAGAAAGATGCCTGTCCATATAGCTAGGTCTAATCACAAACCCATCCCCCGTGAGGTGGAGAAAATGCTCTCTATAAAAAGACATCTTTGTGCCCAACTCTTGTATCGGCTCTATCCATGTCCTCCTCGTGTCTAGCTGGATCAGATCCTAATGAATGAGTCTATTAATCTCTACCCGCGTCAAAGACCTCAAGGGTGCCTGTAGAGAGTATTGAAAAGGAGGCAACCTGTCCATGGTGAAACCATGTGTCTGAAACCATGATGCCATCTGTGCATACCAGCATGATGTATCCCCATTAAGAGCTAATTGTTTGGAGGACTCTAGAGCCACCCTGACATATCTGTCTCTGGTAGTATCCCACAGGTTGTGTACAAAGGAGACTGATCTAGTCAGCGGAGAGAGAGAGAGAGAGAGAGAGAGAGAGAGAGAGAGAGAGAGAGAGAGAGAGAGAGAGAGAGAGAGAGAGACGACACCGGATGGGGTCCCAAACCCCCCTCCAAGGGCCCCCCTTTCTATTGCTAGAGAGGTATTTGCTTTAGAGTGCACAAAGTCTGGTACAATGCTTCTAGATTCTGTGGTACTAATGATGACTATGTCGACGATGATGATGGGCTGAAATTGCAAATGCTAGTGATGATGCTGGCTGAAATCTGCAAATTGATCTATTGCTGAAATTAGGGACTATGTCGGCGACGACAACGGTGACGACGTCCTTGCAAAAACGCTAAGTGCTGAAATCTGAAAACATTGGCTGATGTGACGGTACGGCGAAGATTTGCTAAAGACGATGAGATCTGCGAGGCTAATGGGCTGTTCTGCAAACGTTGATGGCTGGAAACCAAAAACGCTGAGGTCTGCAGCTCCAAAAACGCTGGCTGATTGTTGAGAAAACGCTGGAAGGGCTGGCTCTGCTGCATTGATGCCTTCATCTGTCTTGTGCTTCTACCGAGTGCCCGATGGGTTTCATTTATAGGAATTATATGCTGGGTAGGGCAAGCTTTCCAACAAACTTACAAAAAAGAATGCCTTGTCATTTTTAATAAAATGACTTATAAGAGGTGTTTCACACACGAGGTCGGAAACTTGAAACCATGTGGTGGAAAATGCTCATGCTAGGTACTAGCTGCTGATTCTGGTTTGTGCAATCAGAGGGTATGCAGCTACTCTTAAGTGCCTGGACATGCACGGCCTGCGCACATGCTCACAAAGGTGCTAGAACACTTCCTAGGCTTCCTAAACCCTACAAGTAGGAACAGCGTGTCCACGTACACAGGGCTAGATGTGCATGTGACATCCCCCCTTTTCAAGGTGAGATACTGATATCGAGTTGTATGTTCGTTGAGAGAGTGGGCCAATAACTCCTGGAATCTTGCGAAGAACTCTTCGCTGGCCCACTTTGCTGCGTGGGTCGTGTGATACTTGAACTTCATGAAATTCTGCAATGCTTGCTTCTTTGGGCCGCGCCGAAAGCACAAAATGATCTGTTGCGGCTCCAATGCCCCAACTTCGTTTATGGTCGTGGGTCCACCTTCTTCAAGAATCTCCGAGAAGGAAAACTTGTGAAAACACTTCAAACACAAAACCATAAACATATGCATTCCATGTAGAGTGATTGGAAAAATACTATTCTCCCTAAATGACTGTGTATGCAATGCAGATGAACAAAGTGACGGAGTGCGAAACCATTCGCAAAAAGTGAGATCGAATGTAAGATGCAGCGGAAGTGAATGTTGAACTTTGCTCAAGATGAGTGCTCCGAACTGTGCTCAAGGTTCCTTTTACTTATGCAAGGGAGAGCCATCCGTTCCTTTAGTGAGAGAGTGCAAGCGATCTCAAACAAAGTGGATAAACATTGTGAATGAAGGTGCTGAGATTGAGAGATAGAGAGAGAAGAATACGACACCAGACAAGTTGTCAAACCCTCCTCCGAAGGCCCCACTCTCTATGGCGAGAGCGGTCTACTATTGATTGCACAAATCTCTACAATGCTTGGACTTGTCGATGATAAGGACGACGACGAGACATGCTGAAATCTGAAAACGCTAATGGCTGAAATGTGCAAATCTTGTATCTGCTGAATTCTGACTCTGTCGGTGACGATGTCGATGACGATGATGCAACGATGATGCTGAAATCTGCGTTTTCCGGGCTGAATCTGCAAATGCTCGTGGATCTGACCGTGCGGCGAGGATCTGCTGCGGGAAGGTGAAAACCGCGAGGTTTGGGGGTTCTATTGTGGTGTCTCGATGCTGAAAACTGAAAACGCTGATGCTTCTGGGTGTTCTGTCACGAAGGATCTGCAAAACGCTGAGTGGTCCTGCTGATCCAAAAACGCTAGGGCCGATTCTGTGCTGATGCAAAAACGCTATGGATCTGCTGTGTCTGCTAATGCCGGGGCTGATCTGCAATGCAAAAATGCCAGGGCTGAATCTTGATGGAAAAATGCTAGGCTTCTTCTTTGGTCTGCTTGCTGAAAACGCTATTTCTCCTGCCGGGGGGTCTCGTTGAAAAGGTGCATTGTCGAACACGCGGTTCTTGCTACCTCTTCTGCCAGAAAGTGCTAGCGTTATGTTTTCTTATATACATCCTGACCAATTTGCCCTACCCAGTTTCCCAACAAAAGTCACTTAAAAATAATAAGTGAAAATTGGCTAAAATAGGGAAAATAGGTCTGCATCGTAAAAATGCTCCTGATGGGTTCTGATGGAAATCTGATGATTATGCTGTGTGCAACCAGAGGATATGCATCTACTCTAAGTGCCTGGACATGCACGGTCTGCGAACAGACTCACAAAAGTGCCAGAACACTTCCTAATCTAAGCTGACTGAACTGAACTGAACTGAACCCATATCATGCAGTAGCTTGTCCATGTACACATAGAGTTAGATGTGCACGTGACATCCCCTCCTTTTCAAAGTGAGGTACTGGTACCAAACTGTATGGCGTCGAGGGAGATCGCCAAGAGGGTCTGGAGTCCTGGAAAGGACTCTTTGTCGGCCCACTCTGATGCAGGGGTCATGCGATACTTGAACTTCATAAAGGTTTGCAACGCTTGCTTCTTTGGGCCGCGCCGAAAGCAACACAAAATACCTTCTTGAAGAATCTCTGAGGTTGAAAATTCCTGAAACCACTTCCAACACAAAAACATGAACATACCCATTCCATGTAAAGTGACTGGAAAAATTCTAGTCTTCTTTAAAGACAGTGCATGCAATGTAGATGAGGATAGAGACGGAGTGCCAAATCGTTTATCAAACACACGCAAACAATGGATTTGAAACTTGTCTTTCTGATCTAAATCAATAAACTGTGGCAAATTGTCACGTGACACATCCCAACCCTATGTGTCCGTGGACAAGCTACACCACAGCAGGGTTCAGTCAATTCAGTCAAGTCTAGATTAGCAGTGATCTGGCACTTTTGTGAGTCTATTCGTAGACCGTGCATGCCCAGTCACTTAGCATAGATGCATATGCTCCGGTTGCACACAACATGATCATGGGAATTTCCATCAGAATCCATTAGCATCAGTTAGGGGAATTTTCCAGTGCATTTAGCCTATTTTCCTATTTATTGGTATTTTCACTTATTATTTTTAAGTGACTTTCCAACAAAAGTAGGTAGGGTAATTTTGCTAAGTTAATATATAAGCAGACCCAAGTTAGCACTTTCTGGCAGAAGAGGCAGCAGGAGCACCTTGCTCAACAGGCAACTTCTCAGCAAGACCAACCCCCGCGACTACTCTGGCGTTTTCTCCACAGAAGACCTAGCGTTTTTGCATCAGATCAGCCTTGGCGATTTGTGCACAGCGGATCAGCCCCAGCGTCATCACGACATAGCAGATCAGCCTAGCGTTTTTGCATTTGCAGAACCTCTGCGACAGAAGAACCAATTTCAGCCCCTGGCGTTTTTGGATTTCAGCAGCAAATTAAGACCTGCATTATTCACCTAAAGTGTAGCAGAGTCAGCCCGTAAAGACCATCAGTTTTCAGCCCTAAGAAACCTCATTTTTCAGCCAAGAAAACGCAGCCAAAATAGTCATTTTCAGCCACCGAAACAGTCCCGAAATTCAGCGATTAGAAGATCTCAGATTTCAGCCATCGTCGTCGTCGTCGTCGTCACCATTGTCGTCATCGGTATAGACCAAGTTGCATAGTCCATTGCATACGCATTGTACACCTTTGTGCAATCAAAGAATAGACCACTCTCGCCGACGAGAGTGGGGCCTTCGGAGGAGGGTTTTACAACCTCTCGGGTGTCGTATCTCTTCTCTCTCCTTCTCTCAGTCTCATTCACTTGCACGCACAATATCCACTCACTTTGTTCGTGATCATAGCACTCTTCATAAGACGGAAAGCTCTCTCTTTCCCTAAGAACTAAAAGGAACCTTGAGCAATAAAGATCACTAATCTTGAGAAAATACAACATTCATTCCGCTGCACCTAACATTGGTATCAGAGCTTTGGAAGTGTTGTGCATTACTCAAGGGAAGAACCACAAGAATTTTTTGCTTGTTGAGGTCGCACGAACCCAAGTTCGCTTGGGCGTGGCGATTCCTAATTGAGTTTTGTTGAAGAGTGACAGGAATCTCAAGAAAGAAGGGCTTGTCGAGCCTCCCCTTGTGTCTCTTTTCACTCATTGAGCGCGGACCGTGCACTTAGCGCCGGCCAATCGACGTGAGGTGGGGAAAAGCAACCTTGGTGTGAGTGCAAGGCCGCCAAGGGGTGCGCCCGCAGAAAAGGGTAGAACTCGGGTGAAGAGAAGATCCTTCTCCAACGCGATTTGCAAGCGAAAGAAAACCTCAAGAACCTCAAGAACCCAAGTTCCTCGTGAACTTAAGAAACCGAGACCCTCAAGAACCAAGTTCCTCGTGGACTTAAGAACCCAAGACCCCAAGAACCCACAAGAACCACGATTGCAGAATGATCATCACTCGAAGCGGATTGGATACTTCGCTTGGAAGTGATGAGCATGAGAGAGGCGAAGAAGAATTTTCCCCACCAGGAGGTTTTTCCGACCCTTCCCCATCTACGCCAAAGATTGCACTAACTCCTATGGAGGAGTTGGACCAAGAAAGAGAAGCAGAAAGAAAAGCCTACGAAGAAGATATGGCAGCCATCGAGCGTAAGTACCAAGAAAGAAGGGCAGCCATAGAAGTAGAATTTTATCGCGAGAACAAAGCACAAATGCAAGAGTTATCGCGACTCTTTTCTCAAGCTCCGGCACAGATGCAACAGAATCGGAAAAAGGAGACTCTCTCAGTCTCTTCTTCTCCACAACATGACACACAGGAATTGCATGATGAATTGAATGATAATGATTTGCATGATGATTTGAAGCACAATGATAAGCATGATGATTTGGATGCCAATGATTTGCATAATGATTTGGATGACAATGACAAGCATGATGATTTGCATGATCAAGATGTGATTTCTCACAAGCATGATGATTTGCATGATCAAGATGATTTCTCACAAGCATGATGAGTTGCATGAAGAAGATGTGATTGTTCACCAGGATGCTGTGTTAGTTGATGCTTTTTCTAGCGAAGCTAACCTCGTTGTAGATTCGATCAATCACCAAGAACCGATCTTGGCTTTCGAGTCGAGGTCCAAAGACCCCCCACAAGACGATTCGATCATTCAAGAAGAAGCGATCTTGGCTCTTGAGCCTTGGTCCAAAGAACCCTCACAGGAAGTATTATGTGTTCGCATGATTGATACGCACGCATTGTTCGGGTGTTTCATTCGTGAAGGTTTCCTGTATTTTAGTCAACATCGTTATGTGATCCCTTTTACTAGGCATAACATACTGTATGTTGAGCACGTTTCTCGCATGGATGAGCACGAATGTATGCGGATTGTTCATGAAAAGTTGAAAAGTTTGTATGTCAGGAAGTCACATTCCATGTCTCTTCCTTGGCATGACACAGTTTCCGAACGAGCACATGAAAGTATGAGCACCAAGCATAGGCATTTCCATTGTGATTTGCCACAGTTGATTGATTTCGATCAAACAGAAAAGATTTGACCTCATTGTTTGCATATGTTTGATGAACGGGTTGTCACTTTGTCTATTCGTTCATCTACATTGCATACACAGTCTTTAGAGACGACAAGATTTTTTTCCTTCACTTTACATGGAATGGGTATGTTCATGGTTTTGTGTTGGAGATTGTTTCAGGAATTTTCAGCCATGGAGATTCTTGAAGACGAAAGAAGCAGGACTCTAGACGAAGTTGAAGCAAGAAAGGAGATTCAGAAGACTTTGTGTTGCTTTCGGCGCGGCCCAAAGAAGCAAGCGTTGCAGACCTTTATGAAGTTCAAGTACCGCTCGACCCACATAGCAGAGTGGGCCGGCGAAGAGTCCCTTCTAGGATTCCGGATGCTGTTGGCGATCTCCCTCGACGTCATACAGTTCGGTACCAGTACCTCACTTTGAAAAGGAGGGGATGTCACGTGACACATCCCAACCCTATGTGTCCGTGGACAAGCTACACCACAGCAGGGTTCAGACAATTCAGTCAAGTCTAGATTAGCAGTGATCTGGCACTTTTGTGAGTCTATTCCTAGACCGTGCATGCCCAGTCACTTAGCATAGATGCATATGCTCCGGTTACACACAGCATGATCATCGGAATTTTCATCAGAATCCATTAGCATCAGTTAGGGGAATTTTTCAGTGCATTTAGCCTATTTTCCTATTTATTGATATTTTCACTTATTATTTTTAAGTGACTTTCCAACAAAAGTAGGTAGGGCAATTTTGCTAAGTTAATATATAAGCAGACCCAAGTTAGCACTTTCTGGCAGAAGAGGCAACAGGAGCACCTTGCTCAACAGGCAACTTCTCAGCAAGACCAACCCCCGCGACTACTCTGGCGTTTTCTCCACAGAAGACCTAGTGTTTTTGCATCAGATCAGCCTTGGTGATTTGTGCACAGCAGATCAGCCCCGGCGTCATCACGACACAGCAGATCAGCCTAGCGTTTTTGCATTTGCAGAACCTCGGCAACAGAAGGACCAATTTCAGCCCCTGGCGTTTTTGGATTTCAGCAGCAAATTAAGACCGGCATTATTCACCTAAAGTGTAGTAGAGTCAGCCCGTAAAGACCATCAGTTTTCAGCCCTAAGAAACCTCATTTTTCAGCCAAGAAAAGGCAGCCAAAACAGTCATTTTCAGCCACCGAAACAGTCCCGAAATTCAGCGATTAGAAGATCTCAGATTTCATCGTCATCGTTGTCGTCGTCACCGTCGTCGTCATCGGCATAGACCAAGTTGCATAGTCCATTGCATACGCATTGTACACCTTTGTGCAATCAAAGAATAGACCACTCTCGCCGACGAGAGTGGGGCCTTCGGAGGAGGGTTTTACAACCTCTCGGGTGTCGTATCTCTTCTCTCTCCTTCTCTCAGTCTCATTCACTTGCACGCACAATATCCACTCACTTTGTTCGTGATCATAGCACTCTTCATAAGACGGAAAGCTCTTTCTTTCCCTAAGAACTAAAAGGAACCTTGAGCAATAAAGATCACTAATCTTGAGAAAATACAACATTCATTCCGCTGCACCTTACACAAATCACAATGGAAATGCCCATGCTTGATGGTCAATCTTTCTTGTGCTCTTTCGGATACTGTGTCATGCCAAGGAAGAGACATGGAATGTGAATTTCTTGGCTACAAACATTTCATCTTTTCATGAGTAATCCGCATACATTCGTGCTCATTCATGAGTGAAGCGTGTGCATCGTATAATATGTCATGCCTATGAAAAGGGATCACATAAAGACGGTGACTAAAATACAGGAAAGCATCACGAATGAAACACTCGAACAATGTATGCTGACTAATCATCCATACACATATTACTTCGTGTGGGGGTTCTTTGGACCTCGACCTGAGAGCCAAGATCGGTTCTCCGTGATCTATTGAATCTTCCTGTGGGGGTTCTTTGGACCTCGACTTGAGAGCCAAGATCGGTTCTTCGTGAGTAATCGATTCTGCAATGAGGTTAGATTCATCAGAAAAAGTATCAACTAAAGCATCATCCTTGTGAACAATCACAATTTCTTCCTGCAAATCATCATGCTCGTGAATAATCACGTCTTGATCATGCAAATTGTCACAAAGTGATGACGTAGCGGACAGTAGAAACCCTAAAATTCCTGCAAACCCTAATTTTTGCCAAAAATCCTAATTTTTGAAAATCGCGGAGGCGGAATATTTTATATATATATATATATATTTTTTGGGAAATTTTGAGCGACACAAATCTCAGCTTTTCGCTTTGATTTGGGAGAAAGAAAGAGAAAAAGAGAACTTGCTTTTTACTGACTCTCATTGAGAGAGAGAGAATCTGCTTTTGCTTTCAAGCTTTTGGGACTCTGCTTTTGGGCATCCCTTGTAACCTTTAAATTAGTGGTGAGGGCCTCACTTCTTAGAGCATCTGGACGCAGAGTCTGAGAGTGAAACCCTAACCGCTCTCTTGTACTTTGAAGATTGATTAATACGAAAAGAAATACCGAAAGGGGTGCCAGTCTTTGGGGCCAATATCTCTAGGCACGGAACTCCGCCGGGCCAGTGCAAATCTATTGTGATGTGTGAATTGTTTTGAAGTGGTTATTTGGTGCTGTCGCGGTTGATTCTTGACTTGGAGTGTCCAAGTCTGTTACAGTGGTATCAGAGCCACGGCCGATTTCTCTTCTACGAGAAATCCGATCCCCGAATTTTTTTTCCGCGGCACCTATGGCTTCAGGCAATGATCAGTCGACTCTCTCTGCATCTGGAGATGCGGGCTGGGATCACAACGAAGATTCTGGCAGAGAGTATGGCCCGCCTCGGCCTACTCAAGCGGAGCAAAGAGAGATGACGCGTCGTCAATTGATCGGCGATGCAACGAAGATGATGCTCAGTTTTGCCAAGGACCCGAAGATGGCAAAATATATGAACCAGACCTCTTTGGAAGAGGTACAGATGGAGTGGCAGAGAACCACAACACCACTCCCGAAACCCGCTCTCAAGAAACCTTCTGCCTCCAAGAAAATATACGGAGAAGGAACTGGAGAACGTGGTTGATGCACGGATTGCTCAGCTTTTTGACGCGCAAAAGAAAGCCAAAAAGCACGGCAAAAAGCAGAAGAAAAGCACTGACTTTCCAGGTTATTTGGGTCGTCAGTCGACTTTTGACAAGGCAAAGAAACAGAAGAAGCGTGTCAAGTTTGAAGGCTTACCCAATTCTTCTTCTTCTTCTTCTTCTTCTTCTGATAGTTCTTCTAGCTCTTCAGACTCGAGCGAAGAAGACAGGAAAAGCAAAAAGCGAAGCAAGAAACAACGCTTCGGAAAGGGCAAGAAAAAGGCAAGGAAGTCTAAGTCTCGCCCAGTGAGTGATACTTCTACAGAGGACTCGTCTACGGACAGTTCAGACTCCGACATCGGAAACTTTTATGCGAACAAGAAGAATTTTTACAAAGCTAACCAGTATGACTTTCTCGAAGATAAAAGCAAGAAAGTCCGAGAGTTTAAGGAAGGTGGCCACTCGATCAAGTTTGATACTTTTTCAGGATACTCAGATGCTTCGAAGGCTTTGTCTTTTATACAACAGTTTGACATCGCTTTCGCGGGAGGACGCTATTGAGAGCACTCCAAGATTCGGAGAGCTGCCTCTTATTTTAAGGGGAATGCTCGCACTTGGTGGTCCACGCTTCTATTAAGCAAGACTGTGCCAATTACATGGCTGAAATTCAAGAGGCTTTTTATTTCTTCTTGGTTGACTCAAGAGTTTGAGCGAGATATACGAGCTGCTTGGAACCATCTTCGGATGACCAAGAAAGACACAATCAATGCTTATTGTGAAAGATTCTGGAGCTCTTTTCTACCCGCCTCTTCATTCAAGAAGATCTCGTTCAGAGAACAGATTGAACGGTTTACCTTGGGTCTACCTACAGAGATCCGAGATCACTGCTTGGAACAGAAGTCAGCTTCTATTCAGGAGTTGATGAGTCATGCGAAGCGGGGCTTTGCCATTCACTGTGGCAGTCTGACCTACCCCACAGATGAGGCCATGACACAACGAGCCGAACAGACTTCTAGGAATGAAAGTAGAAAGAAAAAAGAGCAACCTAGAGAAAAAGGATGCACGACCCAAGCTTACTCCTGAGGAGAGAGCTCGCTTCATCAGAGAGGGGAAGTGCTTTGGATGCGGGGAACATGGACATATCTCCGCGAAGTGTCCTAAAAAGGCACAGAAAGAACAGAATGATAAAGACGACGACAGGCCTGAGAGTTCGAGAGCAACTAAGGAATGTGGCAGAAAAGGCAGATAGAAAAGCAGAACTGGTGCCACATGGCGTGGGACGTGAACCGAATTAAATGAATGAAAGTACAAACTTTGCCGCTTTTGGGGCAAAGTAAAGGATCAGGAAGCTCTTTTGAAGGAGCCAAGGCCAACTACTTTTCACTTGGAATTGGCGGCTCGATTTGGAAATACGCCCAACAGACTGATGCCACAGGTGGTGGTAGTTCGACTGGCACCCGGATGGGATGTTGCCATTACATCGAGCATTGGCAAACTTCGTTTGCAATGATGGGGGTGTTCAGGGCACGCAAGTGACGTTCTACCAGGATCCCTTGGTACCACAAGAACTACGCCGTGGTTGACTACCGGGCCGAGAAAGCGACTTTGATAAATGAAGGGCTTAGAGATTGTACTTGATGAACTTCAGTTTCTTACTCATTCTTTTGGAAGAGAACTGAACGATGGATAAAGGTTGAATATGTTTTGACCTGATCAAAAGAACACCAAGATTTTTCTCCACACTCATGCCGATTGCTTTTCAGAGGGCCTGAAGATCAAACCATTGATCTGATACCTGGAAGCACACCACCAAATCGGCCACCTTATCGTGTGAGCCGAGTACAGAATGAAAAGATTATGAACCCAGTGAAAGACCTCTTGGAAAAGGGTCTTGTCCAACCTAGTACTTCACCGTATTGCTCTCCAGTGTTGTTGGTTTTGAAGAAAGACGGCTCTTGGAGAATGTGCATCGATTATAGCACTCTCAACGAAATCACCATCAAGAACAGATTTCCGATTCCTAGGATCGATGATATACTCGACAAGTTACAGGGATCCTCGTGCTTTAGCAGGATTGACTTGAAGAGTGGATATCATCAGATCAGGATAGCGCCAGGAGATGTCTACAAGACAGCTTTTCGGACGACTTTTGGGTTATTTGAGTTTTTGGTGATGCCTTTTGGCTTAACCAATGCTCCTGCGACATTTAACCGGATGATGGACAGGATTTTTCGAGAGTACAGGCTATTTGTTGGCACTTTCTTTGACGACATCATTGTTTTCTCCAAGAATGAGGTAGAACACAGAGATCATCTGCTTCAAGTCTTTCAGGCATTACGAGATCACACGTTAGTGATTAATGCAAAAAGAAAAGTGAATTTTTCCTACCAGAGATACACTTTTTGGGACACATTGTGTCAGCAGCAGGAGTGCAAATGGACCCGGCCAAGAAAGAGACTATCCGTGATTGGCCCGATTTGAGGAATGTCCATGAAGTTAGAAGCTTCTTGGGACTGTGTTCGTACTACAGGCAGTTCATACGAAAGTTTGCAGAGGTTGCTTCCTCTTTGCATACCTTGACACAGAAAGGAGTACCTTTTTCGTGGGGACCCGCAGAGGTGACTACGGGACCTATTTTGACTTTGCCGGACTTGCAGAAGTCATTTGAAGTATATTGTGATGCTTGTGGTCGTAGTCTGGGTGCGGTCTTGATGCAAGAAGGCCATGTCATAGCTTACGAGAGCCGTTTGTTCTCTAGGCCGGAGATGACAGCACAGATCTATGAGAAAGAGCTTTTGGCGGTTATCCATGCTCTTACTCAGTGGCGGCATTACCTACTCGGAGCGGATTTTACTGTCTTTACAGACCATCAGAGTTTGCGCTACTTCTTGTCACAGAAGCAGATTTCGGAAAACGAGGATATGGTCGATTGGTATGCCACAGATACAAATTTTGTAGATATTTTTTCACACGAATACGGGATGGGGAGACAGTAGCTAGATACTCCCTTCGGGAAGGCTACTTGATGAGAAAGACTATGTTGTGCGTCACACAGCCGTTGAGGGATAAGGTTATGACTGAATGCCACTGTCCACCTTTTACGGGTCACCGCGGCATTGCTACCACCATGAAAGGGGTAGAGAGATATTTCTTTTGGCCGAGACTCAAGAAAGATATGGAAGAGTTTGTGCGCAGTTGCTTGGTATGCCAGAAGGTCAAGTTTGACAGGCATAAAGCACTTGGGTTGTTACAGCCTTTACCCATACCCACCCGCCCCTGGGAAAATATTGAAATGGATTTCATTCTTTTGATCTCCTGAGAACACAGAATGATCACGATGATTTTCCGATTACATGGCACGTCTGAGACGATTCTCTCCGACAGAGACCCCAGATTTATGAGTTTGTTTTGGAAGGCAATTTGGGAGAACATTGGCACGCAGTTGCAGTTCTTGTCATCGTTCCACTTGCAGACTAACGGGCAATTTGAGATTGCCAATTCGGTGATTTTAGATTTATTGAAGTCTTGTATCTTGGATCAGAAGACTCAATGGGAAACAAACTTACCTTTGGTGGAATTTGCCTACAATAACACGATACACTCTTCGACGGGGAAGACGCCATGTGAGATTGTTGAAAGTGCTGCAAAGGTTCCATCCTTCCTGAGCACGAAAGATTAGATATTTGAAGCGGATGAATATTCGCGAGATTTGGATACAGCTTTTGCCAAGGTTCGCGAGACTTTGCAGGAGTCTCAAGAACGACAGAAAAAGGCAGCGGATCGCCATCGTCGCGACTTGAAATTGAAGGAGGATGATTGGGTGCTCTTACTTTTGAGAAGGCATGCCCACGAAAGAAAAAGGGAAAGGAGAGGCTTTTTCCAAAGCTTAGTATGCGATACTACGGACCTTTCTAGATCACTGACAAGATACATGATGTCTCCTTCCGATTGAAACTGCCAGATACTTGGAGGATTCACAATGCATTGCATGTGAGTCTCTTGAAACCTGTTAAGGGTGATGTGCCTGATGATGGGGAGCCTGATGAGCAACCCGAATTGGAAGAAAACAAGGAGATCCTTGTTCCTGAACAGATTTTGGCACATAACCATACGAAGAAAGGTAAAGTCCGAAGGCGGTTCTTGGTTAACTTCAAGAACTTTCCTGCATTTGATGCGAAGTGGATGGAGGAGGAGGACCTAGCAGATACTCCTCGGATTGTGAAACTTTACCTCGATGTTTTGGTTTAGCATAGTCTACTCCAAACGGAACCCAGAATTCAGCTTGGCCGGAGATCTGGTGCAGTGGGATGCACAAGAGGGGAGTCACTCCGCTCCTTTGTCAACAGATGCCTCGATTTTAATACTAAAGTCATTGATGTCTCTTTGAGCTTCAGGGATACTGAGAGCTGACAGTATTCTGCTCAATGACTTTATGAAATGGAATTCCTGATAATGATACTAATTTGTTCTTGACTTCTTGTGAGTGCAGGAACTGATAGCCGAAATGACTGCAGCATTTTGGCCTGATTAATCTCGCATAGACATGGTTGCAATAGGGGTTAGTCAATCGGACATCAATGAGGTCCCGATTGGACCTAGATGTGATTGCTAGCTACATTGCCGATAAATCATGGTCTAAGATCCGAATGAATGTTGAATGTCATGTGATGTCCTTTGATGTCTGGTGATGTCCTGTGATGTCATGTGATGTGACTGTCGATTTTGTACATGTGCTAGATGTGTGTTCCTAGTACGTAGGTACTAACAGTCAGTGTCTGCTAAGACGGTTTATGGCTTTTGTTGGTTTTGCAGGCGTAATCGCGGTCGATTACAATGCTTTCAAGAGGGGGGTATGTCACAAAGTGATGACGTGGCGGACAACAGAAACCCTAATTTCTGCCAAAAACCCTAAAATTCCTGCAAACCCTAATTTCTGCTAAAAACCCTAATTTCCGGAAATCGCAGAGGCGGATTTTTTTTTTTTGAGCGACGCAAATCTCAGCTTTTCGCTTTGATTTGGGAGAAAGAAAGAGAAAAAGAGAACTTGCTTTTTACTGACTCTCATTGAGAGAGAGAGAGAGAATCTGCTTTTGCTTTCAAGCTTTTGGGGCTCTGCTTTTGGGCATCCCTTGTAACCTTTAAATTAGTGGTGAGGGCCTCACTTCTCAGAGCATCTGGACGCAGAGTCTGAGAGTGAAACCCTAACCGCTCTCTTGTACTTTGAAGATTGATTAATACAAAAAGAAATACCGAAAGGGGCGCCAGTCTTTGGGGCCAATATCTCTAGGCACGGAACTCCGCCGGGCCAGTGCAAATCTATTGTGATGTGTGAATTGTTTTGAAGTGGTTATTTGGTGCTGTCGCGTTTGATTCTTGACTTGGAGTGTCCAAGTCTGTTACACAATCATCATGCTTATCATTATCATGCAAATCATGTGTTATCGTGCTTTGGAGAAGAAAAGACTGAGAGAGTCTCCTTCTCCTAATTCTCTTCAATCTGCGCCTGCACATTAGAGAATAGTAGGACAAACTCTTACATGCGTTGGTCTGTCTGCGCTTCATGCTCTAACCGTCTTTCTTTGCGCTTGCGAGCCGATTTGGCTATTCTTTCTGTGTGCTCGCGATCCAATTCTGCGACAAACTCTTGCATGCGTTGGTCTGTCTGCGCTTCATGCTCTAACCGTCTTTCTTTGCGCTTGCGAGCCGATTTGGCTATTCTTTTTGTGTGCTCCCGATCCAATTCTGCGTTTCTTTCATTGGCCACCAACCGTGCTTGCTCGCGCTCACGCTCTATGGCTGTCATTCTTTCTTCGTGCCACGCTTCTTGTTGTCTACTTTGTCGTACCATCATATCCATCATCGACTTGACCAAGGCCTTCGTAGGAGTCGGTGCAATCATTGGCGTAGATGGGGAAGGGGGAGGTTCAGAAGAACCTCTTGGTGGGAAAATTCTTCTTCGCCACTGCCATGCTCATCACCTCCATGCGAAGTATCCATTCCACTTCGGGTGATGACCATCCACTGAAGTCTTGGGTTTAAGTTAACGAGGAACTTTGGTTCTTGAGGATCTTGAGTCTTGAGGTTCTTGAGGTTCTTCTTTCGCTTGCAATCTGTGTTAGAGAAGGATCTTCTCTTCACCCGAGCTCTTCTCTTTTCCGTGGGCGCACCGCTTGGCGGTCTTGCGCTCACACCAAGGTTGCTTTTTCCCACCTCACGTTGATTGGCTGGCTGCTAGGTGCACGGTCCGCTCTCAATGAGTGGAAAGAGAGAGAAGGGGAGGGTGGACAAGCCCTTCTTTCTTGGGTTTCCTGTCACTCTTCAAAAACACGATTAGGAATCGACACGCCTAAGAGGACTCGGGTTACGTGCGACTGCAACAAGCAAAAAAAATTCTGTGGTTCTTTCCTTGAGTGATACAGAACACTGCCAAAGCTCTGATACCAATGTAAGGTGTAGCAGAAGTGAATGTTGAAGTTTGCTCAAGATGAGTGCTCCGAACTGTGCTCAAAGTTCCTTTTACTTATGGAAGGGGGAGCCTTCCGTTCCTTTAGTGAGAGAGTGCAAGTGATCACAAACAAAGTGGAAAACACTGTGAATGAAGGTGCTGAGACTGAGAGATAGAGAGAAGAATACGACACCAGACAATTTGTCAAACCCTCCTCCGAAGGCCCCACTCTCTATGGCGAGAGCGGTCTACTATTGATTGCACAAATCTCTGCAATGCTTGGACTTGCCGACAATGTCGACGACGATGAGGACGACGACGAGACGGGCTGAAATTTGAAAACGCTAAAATGCTTGGACTTGCCGACAATGTCGACGACGATGAGGACGACGATGAGACGAGCTGAAATTTGAAAACGCTAATGGCTGAAATCTGCTGAATTTTGACTCTATGTCAGTGACAATGTCGATGACGACGATGCAACGACGACGCGCTGAAAATGCAGATGCTGAAATCTGTGTTTTTAGGGCTGAATCTGCAAATGCTCGTGGATCTGACCGTGCGGCGAGGATCTGCTGCGGGAAGTGGCGAGGTTTGGGGGTTCTATGCGGTGTCTTGGTGCTGAAAATTGAAAAACACTGATGTTTCTGGGTGTTCTATCGCGAAGGATCTGCAAAACGTTGAGTGGTCCTGCTGATCCAAAAACGCTAGGGCTGATTCTGTGTTGATGCAAAAACGCTATGGATCTGCTGTGTCTGCTAATGCCGGGGCTGATCTGCAATGCAAAAACGCTAGGCTTCTTCTTTGGTCTGCTGGTTGGAAACGCTATGTCTCCTGCCGGGGAGTCTCGTTGAGAAGGTGCATTGTTGAACACGCCGTTCTTGTTGCCTCTTCTGCCAGAAAGTGCTAGCGCTATGTTTTCTTACATACATCCTAACTCAATTTGCCCTACCCAATTTCCCAACAAAAGTCACTTCAAAATAATAAGTGAAAATTGGCTAAAATAGGGAAAATAGGTCTATGCACTGTAAAAATGCTCCTGATGGGTTCTGATGGAAATCTGATGATCATGCGGTGTGCAACAAGAGGATATGCATCTTCTCCAAGTGCCTGGACATGCACGGTCTGCGAACATACTCACAAAAGTGCCATAACACTTCCTAATCTAGGCTGACTGAACTGAAGTGAACCCATATCACGAAGTAACTTGTCCACGTACACATAGGGTTAGATGTGCATGTGACATCGAAACTTGAATTTTCTGTGAGAGTGCACGTGTGCGGAAGCGTGAGAGAGGAGAGAGAGAGAGAGACAATAGACACAAACGCCAGAGATGGTGAAGAGGGGGCGATTAGCCCCCCATGACTACCATTAGCAGAAGACCCTCAGTACAATCAGTTGATCTTTGTGAGATGAGAGATGTGGAAGTGGGTACCCCCTGTCCTATAAATAGGTGCCCAAGGGGAGGTAGGGCAAGGCCTGATAAAAATCCTCCCCACGACCCAACAAAAAAATGATATATGGAAATAGATGTGGACGCCCGGACAAAAGTGGACGGCCGGTCTCGAACTCGGGCGGTCAGACCAAGTACAACCTAGACTATGGGTGGCCAGCTCGGAGACATACTAGCCCCAACAGAAAAATGATATATGGAAACATATATGGACGCCCAGACAAAAGTGGGCGGCCGGCTCCAAACTCGGGCGGTCGGACCAGGTACAACCTAGACTATGGGTGGCCAGCTCGGAGACATACTAGCCATACAAGTATGCCCTAGACATGTGAAGCAGCAGAGTGGTGTAAGTCTAACACCCCCTCTCAACACCTGATGCTGAACAAATCGAGTGAAGCCGAAGATGTGAGGTAGATGATGATGATGTCTGGACTCTGATGCGATGTCCATTGAAGGACAATACTCCGAATTCGCGAGTGTAGCAGCAATTTGGGGTTTCACAACTGCCAAGAAACCTCCATGTAAAGAGCTGTCACGAGCAGTGTAGTAAACTGCTGTACTCCGCCGATACATGGTGAAGATACTGCGTGAAGGTCCCGAACTGAGTGTGAAAACAACTCCTTGTCATAAAAGAAGTGCCAATAGACCTGCAAGTGTCCTGCCCAATAGGATCTCTGGTGTCTATAGTCAATGTCTGTAGTCAAACCGTATGGAGAAAATGGAGAAGTCGAGGAACCGTCATGAGAATGACAGGAAGCATGTCAATGCATGAACTTATAACCCAGTGTTGCCAGGTGGCTAAGTTGTGTAAAACTCCAAGAAGGCCAAATGTAGAAATCTGCTCCGTAAACTCCTCCGAATCAAGGAAAGCCAGACTAAATAGCCTGCATTGTAGAAGCTACCGTAAGCTGCAGCAGTCACCGAGAGATCGCACGGATGTAAGGTGCAACGGAATTGATGTTTGAACTTTGCTCAAGATGAGTGCTCCGAACTGTGCTCACGGGTTCCTTTTTCTTATGGAAGGGAGAGCCTTCCGTTCCTTTAGTGAGAGAGTGCAATGGACACAAACAAAGTGAATGGACACTATGAGTGAAGGTACTGAGACTGAGAGATAGAGAGAGAAGAGAATATGACACCAGAATGTTGTCAAATCCTCCTTCGAAGGCCCCACTCTGTATGGCGAGAGCGTTCTACTTATGATTGCACAAATCTCTACAATGTTTGGACTTGCCGACAATGTCGACGACGGTGAGGACGATGACGAGACGGGCTGAAATCTGAAAACGCTAAGGGTTGAAATCTGCAAATCTTTATTTATTGAATTTTGACTCTATGTCGGTGACGACGGCGATGATGATGATGCAACGACAACGCGCTGAAAACGCAGATGCTGAAATCTGCGTTTTCCAGGCTGAATCTATGAACTTTGCGGAATCTGACCGTGCGGCGAGGATCTGTTGTGGGAAGGTGAGATCTGCGAGGTTCGAGACTTGATCTGTAGTGTCTAAAGGCTGAAAACTGAAAACGCTGGTTCTAGGGATGATTCCGTCGTGGTGAAACTGCAAAATGCTATGCTGATGCAAAAACGCTAGGGGCTGAAAACTGTCTTCTGCTGCCGGTGGCCTTGCAATGCAAAACGCTAGACTGATTCGTTGTGGTCTGGTCGCCAAGCTGATTCAGAAGCAAAACGCTAGGCTGATCTTGTCCAAAACGCTAGGTCATTGTTGGGGATGCAAAAACGCTAGGCCATCTGGGGGTGTCCTGCTGAGAAATTGCCTGTTGAGCAAGGTGCTCTTGGTGCCTCTTCTGCCAGAAAGTGCTAGCGCTAGGTTTCTATTTATACAAACTTAGTAAATTTGCCCTACCTACTTTCCAACAAAAGTCACTTAAAAATAATAAGTGAAAAATATCAAAAATAGGGAAAATAGGTCTATGCATTGTAAAAATGCTCCTGATGGGTTTTGCTGGAAATGTGATGATCATGCTATGTGCAACCAGAGGATATGCATCTAATCTAAGTGTCTGGACATGCACGGTTTGCGAACAGACTCACAAAAGTGCCAGATCACTACCTATTCTAGACTGGCTTGACTGACTGAACCCTGGTTGTGCTGTTGTCTACGGACACATAGGGTTGGATGTGTCACGTGACATCCCCTCCTTTTCAAAGTGAGGTACTGGTACCGAACTGTATGGCGTCGAGGGAGATCGCCAATAGTATCCGGAATCTTGGAAGGGACCCTTCGTCGGCCCACGCTGTTGTGTGGGTCGTGCGGTACTTGAACTTCATAAAGGTCTGCAACGCTTGCTTCTTTGGGCCGCGCCGAAAGCGACAAAAAGTCTTCTGTGGCACCTTTAATGCTTCAACTTCGTCTGGAGTCATGCTTCTTTCTTCTTCAAGAATCTCCATGGCTGAAAATTCTTGAAACCATTTCCAACACAAAAACATGAACATACCTATTCCATGTAAAGTGATTGGAAAAAATATTGTCTTCCTCAAAGACTGTGCATGCAATGTAGATGAACAAAGAAACGGAGTGCCAAACCGTTCACCACACACATGCAAACAATGAGATCGAATCTTTCTCTTCTGGTCTAAAGCAATCAACTGTGGCAATTCTGTCACGTGACACATCCAACCCAATGTGTCCGTGGACAAGCTACAGCATGATCAGGGTTCAGTCAGTCCAGTCAGTCTAGATTTAGAAGTGATCTGGCACTTTTGTGAGTCTATTCGTAGATCGTGCATGCCTAGTCACTTAGTATAGATGCATATCCTCTGGTTGCACACAGCATGATCATAAGCATTTCCATCAGAATCCATCCGAATCAGTCAGGAGAATTTTCCAGTGATTTTAGCCTATTTTCCCTATTTTTGACATTTTTCACTTATTAATTTAAGTGACTTCCCAACAAAAGTAGGTAGGGCAATTTCGCTAAGTTTGTATATAAGCAAACCCAAGTTAGCACTCAATGGCAGAAGAGGCAGTAGGAGCTCCCCGCTCAACAGGCATCTTCTTAGCAAGAACCCCTCAACACCACCTGGCGTTTTCAACTTTGTCTTGATCGCCAACATCAAGCCTAGCGTTTTGGTATCGCCAACAGCCCCCCTAGCCCCTGGCGTTTTCAGCCTTGCTATCATCGCCAGCAGTCCCCAGAAACCCAGCGTTTTTCACTAACGCTACAAGGCAGATCAGCGCTTTTCATTTTCAGCCTTAAGTGAAGCATTTGCAGCAGCGTTTTCAGCATTCCATACAGCAGCAGATTCAGCCCTAGATGCATGAAGAGATCGTCGTTTTCAGCCCTCAAAAACGCAGCCAAAACAGAGTTTTCAGCCACCCTGAATCAGTCCCAGATTTTCAGCCATAGCGTTTTTATGGACAGCAGATAGAAGACCGCAGATTTTAGCCCTTAAGTCGTCGTCGTCATCCCCGTCGTCGTCACCGGCATAGTCCCAAGTTGCATCAGTTTCCATGCATCATCATTGTACCACTTTGTGCAATCAATCAATCGTAGACCACTCTCGCCGACGAGAGTGGGGCCTTCTGAGGAGGGTTACAACGTCTCTTTGTCTCTTCTTCTCCCAAGCATGACACACAAGATTTGCATGATTATGAGAAGCATGATGAATTGAATGATGATGATAAGCATGATGATTTGAATGATAATGATGAGCATGATGATTTGAATGCCAATGATTTGCATGATGGTTTGGTTGAGAATGACAAGCATGATGATTTGGTTGACAATGACAAGCATGATGATTTGCATGATCAAGATGTGATTTCTGAGTTGCATGAAGATGATGTGATTGTTCACAAGGATGATGTGTTAGTGGATAGCGAAGCTAACCTCGTTGTAGATTCGACCAATCATGAAGAACCGATCTTGGCTTTTGCGTCGAGGTCCAAAGAACCCCCCCCCACAGGACAATTCGATCATTCAAGAAGAACCGATCTTGGCTCTCGAGCCTAGGTCCAAAGAACCCTCACAGGAAGTATTATGTGTTCGCATGATTGATACGCACGCATTGTTCGAGTGTTTCATTCGTGATCGTTTCCTGTATTTTAGTCAGCATCGTTATGTGATCCCTTTTCCTAGGCATGACATATTGTACGTTGAGCACGCTTCACTCATGAATGAGCACGAACGTTTTGTATGGAAAAGCTGAAAAGTATGTATGTAAGGAAGGGATCCGATGTAACGTTTTCAGCATTCCATACAGCAGCAGATTCAGCCCTAGATGCATGAAGAGATTGTCGTTTTCAGCCCTCAAAAACGCAGCCAAAACAGAGTTTTCAGCCACCCCGAATCAGTCCCAGATTTTCAGCCATAGCGTTTTATGGACAGCAGATAGAAGACCGCAGATTTCAGCCCTTAAGTCGTTGTCGTCATCCCCGTCGTCGTCACCGGCATAGTCCCAAGTTGCATCAGTTTCCATGCATCATCATTGTACCACTTTGTGCAATCAATAGTAGACCACTCTCGCCGACAAGAGTGGGGCCTTCGGAGGAGGGTTTTACAATGTCTCTGGTGTCGTATCTCTCTTCTCTCTCTATCTCTCAGTTCCATACACTTGCACGCACAATGTTCATTCACTTTGTTTGTGATCATAGCATTCTCTCATTAAGAACGGAAGGCTCTACCTTCCATAAGAACAAAAGGAACCTTTAGCACAGTTCGGAGCACTCATCTTGAGCAAAGCGCAAACATTCATTCTGCTGCACCTAACAATTCACAACGGAAATGCCCATGCTTGAGGCTCAATCCTTCTTGTGCTCTTTCTGAGACCGTGCCATGCCAAGGAAGAAACATGGAATGTGACTACCTTGAATGCATACCTTTCATCTTTTCATGAATAATCCGCATACATCCGTGCTCATTCATGAGTGAAACGTGCTCAACGTACAATATGTCATGCCTAGGAAAAGGGATCACATAAAGACGTTGACTAAAATACAGGAGACGATCACGAATGAAACACTCGTATAATGTGTGCTGAAGAATCATTCGAAACATAGTACTTCCTGTGAGGGTTCTTTGGACCTAGGCTCAAGAGCCAAGATTGGTTCTTCGTGGTTGATTGAATCTGCAATGAGGTTAGCTTCACTAGAAACAGTATCAACTAACACATCATGCTTGTGAACAATCACATCATCTTCATGCAAATCATCATGCTCGCGAGAAATCACATCGTGATCATCATGCAAATCATCATGCTTGTGAGAAATCACATCGTGATCATCATGCAAATCCTGTGTGTCATGCTTTGGAGAAGAAGAGACCGAGAGAGTCTCCTTTTCCTGAATCTCTTGCATCTTGCCTGCACTTGAGAAAAGAATCGCAATATCTCTTGCATTCTTGCTTTGTTCTCGCAATCAAATCTTGCTAGTCTTTCTTTGTTCTCGCGCTCGTGCTCATGCTCTATGGCTTCCATTTTTGCGTCGTATTCACGATCTATGGCTGTCATACTTTCTTCATAGGCCTTTCTTTCTGCTTCTCTTGCTTCGCGTGCGAACTTGTTGTCCATAAACAACTGCGTCAACTCCTTCATAGGAGTTAGTGCAATCCTTGGCGTAGATGGGAAAGGGGGAGGGTCGGAAAAACCTCCTGGTGGGGAAAATTCTTCTTCACCTCTCTCATGCTCATCACCTCCAAGCGAAGTATCCATTGCGCTTCGAGTGATGACCATCCACTGAAGTCTTGGGTTCTTGTGTTCTTCGGTTCTTAAGTTCACGAGGAACTTGGGTTCTTGTGGGTCTTGGGTTCTTGAGGGTCTTGAGGTTCTTGGGGGTTTTGAGATTCTTGGGTTCTTGCAGTCCTTGAGGTTCTTGCGGTTCTTCTTTCTCTTGCAATGTGTGTTAGAGAAGGATCTTCTCTTCACCCGAGCTCTTCTCTTTCCCGCGGGCGCACCCCTTGGCGGCCTTTCGCTCACACCAAGGTTGCTTTTTCCCACCTCAAGTCGATTGGCCGACTGCTAAGTGCATTGTCACGATTGCGACTATGTTGCAGTATAACATCTACTCCTAGTTGTAGATACGCGAAGTGCCATGCCAAGGAGGACCCCTGCGCTTGGATGGTCACGCCTCTTCGCCCAAGAGACGTGCCTCTTCGCCAAAAGCCACTCTCTTTCGACGAATGGTCAAACCCCTTCGCTCTACGGGTGCGACTCTTCACCCAATGGTTGCAGCTCTTCGCCGAAAGGATGTCTTTTCGCCTAAAGTCATGTCTCTTCACCAAGAGACATGCCTCTTCACTAATGACTCTTCAATTCCTATAAAAAAAACCCTTTGTACTTAGTTTTATTCATTCAATCAAACACAGAGTCTTCTGAGTCTTTCTTTGAGTTCAGTTTAGTTTCTTAAGTCTTAATCATGAGTTTAAGTACTTAATAAAGGATTAGTAGCTAGAATCCTCACAGTGGTATCAGAGCAAATTTTTTCCCGGGACCTGAAGGTTATGAGACTCTCACCCTCGCCGCTCCCCTCTCCCCCCCTTCCAAGAGTTGCATGGAAGTAGAAGAAAGGTGGTACACACGTGCATACGAGCATGAGATGCTGTCTCGGTTTTAGAACCAATTCTCAAGCCGAAATACAAACCAATTCCCAAGACAATTACTTCTTCTAAGTAATCAACATGGCCGAATTACAAGATGGCAACGATCATATTATGCCGGAGGACTCGATAGCAGTTCTCAAAGCGCAGATGGCAGCACTTTCGAGGAGCCTCGCATCAATTCACACTCGCTTGGATCAGATGCAAATGCAAACCTCTTCTCGGAGTCACCCAACAGCTTCTCGGACAATACATGCATCTTCTTCCGACGCTTCAGTGGTCGACCATAAAGAACCACTCAAACATAAGCCTTTGGAATCAAAATTTTCTCACCCAAAGCATGGTTTCTCAGAGACAACTAGACGCAAAGTACCTTCGTGCGAGCAACAAAAGTCTCAACATGAATATTCTTGGAAATGCTACAGTTCTAAGCAACCAACTTCTTATTCGAATCATCAGTAACAAAAGCAGCAATATGAAGCTTCCAACGGATCATCAACGATATCAAGATGGGCTTACTTAGTGGCACATATATCCGACCCTAGTCGAGTACTCGGTCGTGAATGCCGTGACGTTGGACAAGTTCCCCCTCGTGAGCCATGCCCTACATTTAAGTCTTTCTTATCTGATGGTGGTAAAGTCAAAGATTTATTGATCCTTTCCTTGTGCAAGAGGATCCTTCAGAGGTCTAA
Source organism: Adiantum capillus-veneris (assembly GCF_014529385.1). NCBI lineage: Eukaryota > Viridiplantae > Streptophyta > Polypodiopsida > Polypodiales > Pteridaceae > Adiantum > Adiantum capillus-veneris. The sequence continues at coordinate 141,748,037 of NC_140948.1, forward strand.
GAGGCGACAACTCCCTCGATCTCCCCCTTCTCAATTGGAAGCCTTAATACTCGCTGAAACAGCTGAAGATGCAGAAGATTCTGGTTCTTGTGTGATAACGGAGAAGCACATAAACCCTTCGTTGGCCGTGATCCAAGCAGGAAAGTTCGCCTCGTCACCGCCCTTGCAGAATACATGCTTTGTCTCTAAACGGGTACCAGATGCTATGGTGAATGATAATTCTTTAAACTTGAAGACTCCAGTCCTTGCATTCAAAGGTGCAAAGGATGAAGCAGATACAAACTCTTGCAACACGACTTTGGACACAACTTGTTCTATTGATAAACCTTTACAGATGGATATACCTTCAAACACTACTCTGTCTCAGTCTACGACATCCCTTCAAGAGGATTTTACTGTTCCAGACAAACCAGTGGAATACCTTATAGATTTCCAACCAGTGGTCATCACCCAACAGAAAACTCAAGTCAGTTTACCAATAATTTCACTCGAAGTAGATACAGATTCAATCTTTTATTAGACAAAGCTCGAAGTTACAAATGACTTTGACAAAGGCAATTATCAAGTTGCAGATATGATCAGTTTTTAGTTTGGCAAATTAGTCATGGTCAATAACAATGCCATGACATGGGACTTAACAGAAAGAGCTTTGGATGCAGAAGCACAACAACAATACATTTCCTTCTCCCGGAGTTTCTACAACTACCGTGGTTTTTATTTAAAGAGGGAGGGAATGTCACGATTGTGACTATGTTGCAGTATAACATCTACTCCTAGTTGCAGATACGTGAAGTGCCATGCCAAGGAGGACCCCTGCGCTTGGATGGTCACGCCTCTTCGCCCAAGAAACGTACCTCTTCGCCAAAAGCCACACTCCTTCGCGAATGGTTAAACCCCTTCGCTCTACAGATGCGACTCTTCACCCAATGGTTGCAGCTCTTCGCCGAAAGGATGTGTCTTTTCGCCTAAAGTCATGTCTCTTCACCAAGAGACATGCCTCTTCACTAATGACTTTTCAATTCCTATAAAAAAACCCTTTGTACTCATGTTCATTCATTCAATCAAACACAGAGTCTTCTGAGTCTTTCTTTGAGTTCAGTTCAGTTTCTTAAGTCTTAATCATGAGTTTAAGTACTTAATAAAGGATTAGTAGCTAGAATCCTCACATGCACGGTTTGCTCTCAATGAGTGAAAAGAGGCACAAGGGGAGGCTGGACAAGCCCTTCTTTCTTGGGATTCCTGTCACTCTTCAAAAACACAATTAAGAATCGACACGCCCAAGTGAACTTGGGTTACGTGCGACCGCAACAAGCAAAAAAATTCTTGTGGTTCTTGTGGTTCTTTCCTTGAGTGATACATAACACTGCCAAAGCTCTGATACCAATGTAAGGTGCAGCGGAATGAATGTTTGAACTTTGCTCAAGATGAGTGCTCCGAACTGTGCTCAAGGGTTCCTTTTTCTTATGGAAGGGAGAGCCTTCCGTTCCTTTAGTGAGAGAGTGCAATGGACACAAACAAAGTGAATGGACATTGTGAGTGAAGGTACTGAGACTGAGAGATAGAGAGAGTAGCGAATACGACACCAGAATGTTGTCAAACCCTCCTCCGAAGGCCCCACCCTCTATGGCGAGAGCGGTCTACTTATGATTGCACAAATCTCTACAATGCTTGGACTTGCCGACAATGTCGACGACGATGAGGACGACAACAAGACGGGCCGAACTCTGCAAATGCTAAGGGCTGAAATCTGCAAATCTTTATCTGCTGAATTCTGATTCTATGTCGGTGACGACAGCGATGACGGCGATGCAACGACGACGTGCTGAAAACGCAGACGCTGAAATTTGTGTCTTCCGGGCTGAATTTGTGAACTTTGCGGAATCTGACCGTGCGGCGAGGATCTGCTGTGGGAGGTGAGATCTGCGAGGTTCGGGACTTGATCTGCGGTGTCTAAAGGCTGAAAACTGAAAACGCTGGTTCTAGGGATGATTCCGTCGCGGTGAAACTGCAAAACGCTATGTTGTGCAAAAACGCTAGGGGCTGAAAACTATGTTCTGCTGCTGCCGGTGGCCTTGCAATGCATAACGCTAGGCTGATCTGCTGTGGTCTGGTTGCCAAGCTGATGCAGAAGCAAAACGCTAGGCTGATCTTGTCCAAAACGCTAGGTCAATGCTGGTCAATCCTGTCTTCTTAGTTGTCGCAAAATAAGCATTAAATTGATGCAACCAAGAATGAATAACCGTAGCATCCATCTTACCGGCATACTTACTGAAAGTCAACTTCTCTGTGACTGGATGGTTGGAATCTGCATCGTAGCTTGCACCACTTGAGGAACTCCCATGATCCTTGGGTGGTTCGGTCTTCGAGGCAAGTACCTGTCGAACCAACTCTTGAGTTCGTAGTTCTCTTTGAGCTTCACGCTCGGTCTCCAAGGCCGCGCTTCGTGTTGCCGCTTCCTCCTTTCTTAGTTCTTTTCTTTCTTTTCGTGCGTCTCGTTCGCGTTCTAAAGCAATGCGATTTTCTTCTTTTGTGCGGCAAATCTTGTGTTTCTTTCGTTGCGCTCGCGGTCCTTAGCTGCTTGTTCTGCGGTAAGTCTTGCAATTCTTTCGTCGCGCTCACGGTCCTTAGCTTCTTGTTGTTCTGCTTTGCTTGCGAGTTGTGCCAACGCAACCCCATTCGTTTCTTGTTGTTGTGCCATCATGTCCAACATCGACTTGACCATCATCTCCATAGGAGTTAGTACAACTCGTGGCGTAGATGGCGAAGGGGGAAGTTCGAAAACGTCTCCTGGTGGGGAAAAATCTTCGCCGCCTCTCTCATGCTCATCACCTGTATGCGAAGTATCCATTCCGCTTCGGGTGAAGACCATGCACTATGATCTTTGGTTCTTAAGTTCACGAGGAACTTGGGTTCTTGAGGGTCTTGGGTTCTTGGGTTCTTGAGGAACTTGAGAATCTTGAGGTTCTTGAGGTTCTTGAGGTTCTCGAGGTTTTCTTTCGCTTGCAAATCCCGTTTAAGAAGGATCTTCTCTTCACCCGAGTTCTACTCTTTTCCGCGGGCGCACCCCTTGGCGGCCTTGGGCTCACACCAAGGTTTCTTTTTCCCACCTCACGTCGATTGGCCGGCCGCTAAGTGCACGATCCGCTCTCGATGAGTGAAAAGAGGCACAAGGGGAGGCTGGACAAGCCCTTCTTTCTTGGGATTCCTGTCACTCTTCAACAAAACACGATTAGGAATCGACACGCCCAAGCGAACTTGGGTTCGTGCGACCTCAAGAAGCAAAAAGAATTCTTGTGGTTCTTTCCTTGAGTGATACAGAACACTGCGATACCAATGTTAGGTGCGTCGGAATGATTGTCTGCGCTTTGCTCAAGATGAGTGCTCGGAACTGTGCTCAAGGTTCCTTTTAGTTCTTATGGAAGGGAGAGCCTTCCGTTCTTAATGGAAAGTGCTATGATCACAAACAAAGTGAATGGACACTGTGCGTGCAATTGTATGAGACTGAGAGATAGAGAGAGAAGAGAGATAGGACACCAGAGACGACGTAAAACCCTCCTCCAAAGGCCCCACTCTCGTCGGCGAGAGTGGTCTACGTTTGATTGCACAAAGTGGTACAATGCGTATGCAATGGACTGATGCAACTTGGGACTATGCCGACGACGACGACGGTGATAACGACGACGACTTTAGGGCTGAAATCTGTGGTCTTCTATCTGCTGAAAATCTGCAAATCTTTGGGCTGTTTTGGGTGGCTGAAAATGACTGTTTTGGCTGCGTTTTTATGGCTGAAAATGGAGGGATCTTCTGCAACCAATGGGGCTGAATCTGCTACCTTCTATGCATGCTGAAAACGCTGAGTCTTTTGCTGCAAAACAGGCTGAAAACCAAAAGCGATGATCTGTGGGCTGAGCGTTAGTAAAAATGCTGGCTAATTGGTGAAGCTGGCGATCATGGGAAAAACGCCAGGCTGAGTATGGCGATGATGCAAGGGATGCAAAACGCTGGGGATCTGGAGTTGATGATGATGCGGGAATTGCTAGAAACAGAAAACGCTAGGGTGCTTGAGGGTGTCACGAGGATGGGGGAATATGCAAACGCCAAGGGTTCTTGCTGGGTTCTGCTGAGAAGGTGCCTGTTGAGCATGTGCTCCTGCTGCCTCTTCTGTCATTTAGTGCTAACTTGGGTTTGCTTATATATTAACTTAGCAAAATTCCCCTATCTACTTTTGTTGGAAAGTCACTTAAAAATAATAAGTGAAAATACCAAAAACAGGGAAAATAGGCTAAATGCACTGGAAAATTCCCCTGACTGAATCTGATGGATTCTGAAGGGAATACTGATGATCATGCTGTGTGCAACCAGAGGATATGCATCTATGCTAAGTGACTGGGCATGCACGGTCTACGAATAGACTCACAAAAGTGCCATATCACTTCTAATCTAGACTTGACCGGACTGACTGAACCTTGATCATGCTGTAGCTGTCCACGGACACATAGGGCTAGATGTGTCACGTGACAGAAGGGAAGCTTGATTGAGCAGTTTGCGTTGTGAAGATCCTTTGAGAAGAGGAAAGGCCAGATTTAATTTGTCTGGGCTGTCTTGCCTATATCTCCTGCCTCCAATCCTCCGGTAACCAAAACAGAATCCGCTCCAACAACGCCACCAAATCGCAAGTCGGTGTGGCTCTCAATGTAAATGAGCTGGGAGTGGTGTTGGAGCGAGCATCAGCTATGGGGGGTGGAGCCGAGAGCAGGCCATGAAAACAAAAGGGATGAAGAAGAGGGCGAGCAGAGAGTATACGAGAGAGAGAAGAAAAATAACGCTATTTTTGTTGATTGATTATGCAAGAACATTACAATGTATATAAAGCCATAGAAAGGCCATGCAAACTTAACTCTAACTGAGTCTCTACCTGCATGCCTGTAAAAGGCGTTTCCCACGGGTACCGTAAAAAGGCTTGAACCCAACAATCCCCCCCTCAAGCCTGAACTGGACAAGCAACTCATGATACCTCGAGTTTTTGGTATACTCGTCAACCATGAGTTTTAGGTTTTCTCACAACCAAGGATTTTTGGTTTATCCATAACCTGGTGCTAGGTCAGTAACCCCCCCCTGAACAGATAGGGTGTAGATAAAAAATTAGCTACCAAAAGTGGAGTTTTTGGTTCACTGCCAAACCTTGGGTTTAAGGTGTACCCAGTAACCTCATGAGAAGCGGTAAAAAAATAGGCTGAGAACTGACAAAAATTGGGAGGTCTTACCATTTATGGATGGCAGTGTCTATAACCCGTACAATTTATTTTGACTAAACAACATGAAAAGAGTTGATCTAATAAATTTCCTCATCAACATAATATATTGGAGATTCAGTGTCTCCCTCAACCACATGAATTTGAGTTTTACCCCTTTGAAAGCACTTATTTGACGGATGATTTGTTTTACCACAGTGAACACAAGGATTCTTCTTGAAACAGTCTTTCGTCTGATGATTGTTGCGCCCACAAATGGCACAAGTTCTGGTTCCATTGAATGGTCGAGATGAAGCTGCTGTAGCAGCACATTTAGTGACTGCATATGCACTGGAAGTATCAGAAGAACTGGTGGGTGACACGGCATTCGAGATTGTATATGCCCTGGGAATAATAGTAGAATTAGTACTAGGTACCGTACGTTCTTCTTCCCGCAATGAATTGATGATACCATTTAAGGAGGGCAGCGGATCTTTCTCTTTTAAAACAGTAACAATCTGATGAAATTTGTCAGTCAAACTTTTTAACAAAATGGCTATGAGATCTTCTTCTGGTACTAAAGCTTCGACATAAACAAGTTGAGTTCTAATATTCTTCAGTCTATTGGCTAAAGCTGCAATATTTTCATCTTCACGTATGCGGATGGAATATAATTCCATTTTTAAACTCATTTTCGAATACTTAGCTTTGGCACCGAAAAGCTTCTCTAACTCTATCCAAGCAGCACTTGAAGAATCGACATCATCCAAATAATGAATAAAATCATCTTCTAAGGAGGTTAGGATAATAATATTCTTCAGTCTATTGGCTAAAGCTGCAATATTTTCATCTTCACGTATGCGGATGGAATATAATTCCATTTTTAAACTCATTTTTGAATACTTAGCTTTGGCACCGAAAAGCTTCTCTAACTCTATCCAAGCAGCACTTGAAGAATCGACATCGTCCAAATAATGAATAAAATCATCTTCTAAGGAGGTTAGGATAATACCAAAAACTTGTTCGTCTTTCCTCTGTAGCTCAGCAGATAGTGCCCTTGTGACTGCAGCGGATGTGCAGGATTCGTCGGCTGCGAGAGGCTTGACCACATTCCAAATATTTTTCCGCATCAGATAACCTTTGACTTTAATTTGCCAGGTATGGAAACTAGATCCATTAAATTTGTCGACTTTTGATGCCATATTTGACAGACAATTGAATTTGATTTGTTATCGAAAATGCCGAAACTGAAATTGGCAGCTATCGAACTATTGCAAAACTGAAATTGATAGCTTTCGAACTTGAAGCCGATCACCAAAATGTGCACAAAAGACTTGATGATTTGCCAAGGGTGTGAATGCCAACTTGCTTGAAGACCAAAGGTCAAAAAATAGGACTGGCCACTTAAAATAGTATGAAAAGGAAATTAAAAACCTTCCATGATCTTTGCAGACAGCGTGACGAAGATGAACGAGCTCATGGTTTGCTCATAGCCGCTTGCAGAGCGTGATTTGGGCATGAAGGCAGCGTCGAAAACTCCTACCCAAGCCAGGGCGACCACGTTGATGGCGGTTCTGAGCAGTTTAACGCAGGTCGAAATTCGCGCTGTCCCTCTTGAAGCGGCAGTTTCCACGCGCTGAGTCAAGGGCCGAGAGCCGAGGCCCGGAAGGGCTCTGATACCAGTTGTTGGAGCGAGCAGCAGCTATGGGGGGTGGAGCCGAGAGCAGGCCATGAAAACAAAAGGGATGAAGAAGAGGGCGAGCAGAGAGTATACGAGAGAGAGAAGAAAAATAACGCTATTTTTGTTGATTGATTATGCAAGAACATTACAATGTATATAAAGCCATAGAAAGGCCATGCAAGCTTAACTCTAACTGAGTCTCTACCTGCATGCCTGTAAAAGGCGTTTCCCACGGGTACGTAAAAAGGCTTGAACCCAACAAGTGGCCTACTGCCCAGCTCAGGGGAGAAGTCTGTTGTAAGGTCACCGAGGGTGAGTGTAAGCAACTCTGAAGGTAGCAATCCAAATGATCAGGAGTGTAGAAGAGCAACTGCACTGCCATCCAAGCCAAGCTTTGAGTGACTGCGGATGTAGTCGCGGGATGCTTGATCTCCCGCATCTCGCGGGTAAAGTCCCCAAGAGAGTCTAAAAAGTCACACTCCAGTCTGTAGATCCAAGCAATGAACTTGTTCAAGAAGAGATCCAAGATCCTCTCCCTCAGTCCATGTAGATGCTCTTGTGTAAGCAAGTGATTTGACGTGTCGAGGTCAAGTGGTAAGCGTCTGTCCACCCAAGATGGTGGTGTCTTCTCTGGGAATGTTGGAATCCCATATGCCATGAGCATGGCCATATCTTGTGTGAACTCCTCTGATGAGTGCATAGGTGTGTCCATAGCAAACCACAAGTCACCATCCCCTGTGGAGTGCACAACCGTCGAATGATGGCGGGAATGAATGGATCTCCCAAGGATCGTACACCCGTAGATGATAAAGCCGATGTCGAAGATACGTGTATTGCAACAATCACCAAGAGACCGCATGGACCACCACTGGATGGTGTCCTAGCAGGAGGTAACTTCACCCTCTATGAAAAAACACAAACCATGTGGCTGCTGTCCACCCAAAAACGCAACTGCGAGGTGATGAAAAGGCTGCTGTCCAGCGATTTTGAGCGTGCTCGTACGCTCCCGGCATGGTCTGGAGCGGTGCAGAGGGTGCAGGGAAGGGTGGTGAATCACTGTCACTGCCCCAGATGGGCTGAAAACGAGAAAACAGCAAGGGGTAATAGCTGAAATCCGATGAAGACGGAGAGGATACTCACCGGCAATGCATCAGATGCAAAGCTGGGTAGGTGGTGGCGAGATCCGGGGTCTAGAAGCAGAGCGCTAGCCTCTTGCTGCAAAAACGCAGGTCAATTTGCAGTCCACTTTTGCTGCACTTTTTGGCACCAAAAACCTTCTGTTTGCCGAAAAAACAAAGGCTTGATGGGTACCCTAGGTGCCCAACAACTTGTGGAAGGTGTCAACGACACAAAGTGTCCAATAAAACCGTCGAAAATGGGCTGAAAACCCAAAAACGCAGATGAAGGTCAAAAACGCAAATGGAGGAGGGGCATTCCCGGTGACGAAACTGTTCAAGAAGTGTAGCGCTAGCAGGGAAATCAGCAGATCTGATGTTTCTTGCAAAAAACGCAGGTTGAGGTGAGGTCCTCTGTGACAGAAATGACTCCCGTTTCTGCGCTTGCCTGGCTGATGTAAAAACGCTGGCAGATCTGGCTCCAGTTGCAAAAACACTGGCTGATCCAGCCCTTGGGAGAAGAACCTGATGCGATGTAGCGCCTCAGAATAGGCATAGCCTGAAGCTGTTGATACCATGTGCCTTGGCGACTGATACCATGTGAGTGTGCGTGCGGAAGCGTAAGAGAGGAGAGGGAGAGAGAGACAGTAAAATGTTAAAGATGGTGAAGAGGGGGCGATCAGCCCCCCATGACTACCATGAGCAGAAGACCCTCAGTACAATCAGTTGATCTCTGTGAGATGAGAGATGTGGAAGTGGGTACCCCCTTGGCCCTATAAATAGGTGCCCAAGGGGAGGTAGGGCAAGGCCTGATGAAAATCCCCACGACCCAACAGAAAAATGATATATGGAAAGATATGTGGGCGCTCGGACAAAAGTGGGCGGCCGGCCCCAAACTCGGGCAGTCGGACCAGGTACAACCTAGACTATGGGTGGCCAGCCCGGAGACATACTAGCCGTACAAGTATGCCGTAGACATATGAAGCAACAAAGTGGTGCCATTTTCGACCTAAACCTATCAACTGTGGCAAGTCACAATGGAATCACCAATGCTTGATGGAGAATCGTGCTGTTGCTTTTTCTGAGACTGTGTCTTGCCAATGAATAAATAGGCAAAAGCAATTGTCAAAACGGACAATTGGGAAACAATGTGAATTCCTTGAAAACAAATCTTCTTTCTTTTTGAGAGTGATCCGCATACATCCGTGCTCATCCGTGAGTGAATCATGTGCAAGGTAGGATCAAAACGTACGTACAGATCTGTTCTGTACCGGACAGACGTACTGTACGATCCGTACGGTAGAGATCGATCCGTACAAGGCACTTTTTAAAATTTTTCTTTTTGGAAGATAAACGTGGCTGAGGGTTTTTATGCATTTTTGCTGACTTATGGGCGACCAAACCAGTTCTCATTTGAGCTTTAGTATGCCCGTTCAATCATCAATGTCGTCTAAACTTTGAAGTCTTTTGCAGTACTTACACATTATGTGGTTGTCTTGTAAAACATGTCTTTAAATGTCTCCAAAAGTTGTTGCCCTCTCTTGTTTTTTATTAGAAATATCCTAGAAAGTTTGGAAAATTGAGTTTTTTTTCACAAGAGTATGTATTTTTACGTACATAAAAAATTTTCCTGTACGGAACAACGTACAATACGTACATATATGCCATGTACAGTATGTTTGGTACCATCTTGATCATGTGCATCGTGCAATACGGCATGCCTGTGAAAAGGGAACACATAAAGACGGTGACGAAAATACAAGAGATTGCTCACGAATGAGAAACTCGAACAATGCGTGTTGACTAATCATGCGAACAAAAAAATACTTTTTGAATGGGTTCATTGGACCTTGACTCAAAAGCCAAGATCGATCATGCGTGACTGATCATATCTGCAATGAGGTTAGCTTCACAAGAAACATCATCACCTAAACCATCATCCTTGCGAACAATTACATCTCTATCATGCAAAAAATGCATATCGTGCTTCAGAGAAGACATGACAACAAGAGTTCTTTTCATGCAATGACTCATGTTCTTCTAGACTATGGGGCTGTGTACTGAGAGAAACAATCATACTACATGTCTTAACCTCTTTCGAATCATGAGAGCGAGAGTATAATGGCACAGATGGAATGTTCTTGTCACAGCGAAGGACCACGGGAGGTGCTCTCAGAGAGAGAGAGAGAGAGAGAGTGTGTTTTCTTTCCAATCAATGCGTAAATTATAGCCTTCAAACCACATAATGCCAAAAATCAAGTCACATCATTTGAGAGGAGGAACCACAAAACGACGACGAAAAACGACATTTTGAACTAGCACTGTCACATGAGGACATTCATGCGTGAGCGAAGAGTGCATGCCAGGAGCAAATCCAAAGATCTCAATGGGATCCATGGGGAGAGCTTCTAAACGTGCGCTTTTCACGAGAGTCACTAATCACACCATGCATACTACCCGAATCAAACAAGATCACAATGCGTGTACTATTCACATGACCATAACACAACATGAGAGACTCATCTACATGATCATGAGAAACTTTAGACACATTAGTGTGCTCATTGAGTGCATTCAGAGACGATGTGGATTCTGTGGGTTCTTTAGGGTCTTCTTTCTTTGACCGTTAGTGTGACACTCAAAATATCTTTTGTCTCGTGCATACTCGGCTCGTTCTTCAACAGTTAACCAACCTCCTAAAATTCCTTGAGCAGATTTTTCATCAGGCGTCAACTTAGGGGTGTCCCGAGTTTTAGCCTTTCCTTTATCATCATTGTGAGACAACTGTGCTCTAGGTGTAGAAGAATATTGAGGAGGAAAATTACCGTCATGCTTACCAATGGTCTTACCATGCTTACCATTCGGTTGATCTTGCGAAGTACTTGACTTGTTCTCCTCCGGCTTGCCTTTGTTGTGCTTCATCTCTTGTGCTAAGGCGATTCTGGCTTCGTCATTATAGTCCTTAGGACTGAAAACTTGCACATCGAACTTGATGTACTCGTCTAACCCAAAGAGGAAAGCCTCCTTGTGATCCTCATCCGACTTACGCAATTGAACGCCAATCTGCAAAATATGGTTAGAAAAGGACATAACAGGGGATCCATTTTGCTTAAGACCACGCCAATCTTCTTTTAACCGATCAAGGTACTGTGGTGGCATAAAGCGAGCCTTGAGCTTGTCTTGGAAGTCGACCCAACTGAAAGAGAGGGTACGCCTTCCTCGGCATGCTCAAGATGCTTAGCCATTTGTGACTTGTGCAAAGCTTGATACCAATTAATGGCATCACTCGCGAGATACATGGCAGCAGTCAAAACTTTGCTGTTACTTGTTTTCTTGACCGTGGCAAAGTAAGCATTAAATTGATGCAACCAAGAATGAATCAAAGAAGCATCCATCTTACCATCATACTTACTGAACGTCAACGTCTCAGTGACTGGGTTGTTGGAATCTACGTCTCTACCTGTGCCACCTGATGACTCGCCCACCTCCTTGAGTGGCCCTATAGGGCCAACTCCTTCATGCGTTGGTCTCTTCGTGCACCTCTCGCTCTAACTCCATAGCCGCGCGCCTCTCTTTGGTCGCTATGTGTTGAGCTTCGCGTGCTTGCTCACACTCAAGCTCCATAGTTGCCCTTCGTTCTCCGAAAGCGGCGCGTTGCACCTCTTGTTGTAGCGTCATCTCCATCATTGACTTGATCAAAGCCTCCATAGGGTTGGTGCAATCAGTGGCGTAGATAGGGATGGGGAAAGATCGGGGCTTTTGGTGTAGAAACTTCTTCTTCTCCAACTCCACTCTCATCACCTTTACGCAAAGTATCCATTCTGCTTCAGGTGATGACCGTGCATTGAGTTCTTGGGGACTTGGGGTTCTTAAGATTCTTGGCTTGCAATCTGTGTGTAAGAAGGCTTTTCTCTTACCCAATCCTGCGGGTGCACCCCCTGGCGGCCTTACGCTCCCACCAAGGTTGCTTTTTCCCACCTCACATCGATTGGCTTGTCGCTAAGTGCAAGGTCCGCTCTTAATGAGGGAAAAGAGAAACGAGGGGAGGTTGGACAAGCCCTTCTTTCTTGGGTTACTTGCCACTCTTCAAAAACATAGATTAGGGATTGACTCGTTAAGTGTTCTTGGGTTACGTTCGATCACAAGAAGCAAAAATAAAATAAAATTTTCTTGTGGTTCTTTGTGCTTCTTTCCTTGATGATGATATCGAACACTTCCAAAGAGTTGAGCTCTGATACCAATGTAATGTGTAGTGGAAGGAATGATGGTGTATGGCTTAGGATGAGTGAAAAGTAAGTGCGCAAGGTTCCTTTTACTGATGGGAAGGGAGAGCCTTCCTTGACTTAATGAGAGAATATGCAATGAACAACACGAGAGTGGAATGCAAACTGAGAGAGAGAGAGAGAGAGAGAGAGAGAGAGAGAGAGAGAGAGAGAGAGAGAGAGAGAGAGAGAGAGAGAGGTGCAGTGGAAGTGAATGTTGAACTTTGCTCAAGATGAGTGCTCCAAACTGTGCTCAAGGGTTCCTTTTACTTACGGAAGGGAGAGCGTTGCAGACTATACGGATTTCCACATTTTGCGTTGACTGCTGACGTGGCAGTTGTATGGATTTCCGCCATTTATGTTGGCAGCTTTTGGGCATTGCTTTTGGATGCTTTTGAGTTTGAAGGCTTTTCATGTAAACTGCTTTTGGGGCCTAGGGCCTTTAAATATGAGGCCATGGGCTCATTCTCTGGCATGCTTCCTGGAGAAGGTGCAGACTCTGGAGTACCGGCTTGTACTGTGTTGATGCAATTTAAAGAAATATCGAAAGGGGCGCCAAGGTTTGGGGCCAATACTCTCTGGGGTGGAATTCCGCCACTCCGTGTCGCGTGTCGTCTCTCTCTTTCAATTCAGTTTTATTGAAGTGCTAAAAGTCTGTTCAGTCTGTTCTTTTCTATTGGCACGTAGTGCCCGTCTTGTGACACTCTCTCGGGGGTGCATGTAGTCAGTATGAGGTAAACTAATTTTTTCTACTCAACTAGACATATACACTACAGAGAGACAAGTGTGTGTGTGGCGTACCTGGTGAATGTGTGGAAACTTTCTGCTGGTAGCCTCTTCGGATACTTCTTCATCGGGTGGTGCCCGTTCGTGCTTGCACAAGCGCCTCTTCCACACGAAAGGTCCCTAAGCCGGCATACAGGGACCCCTTCACCTTGACGGGACCCCTTCCCCCCAGAGTACATGCAGATACTCGTCACCTCTTTCCTAGTGCTGACTGCTTCCTGCCTCTTCACTGTCTGCCAAACAATGACCTTTCGCTGGAGTTTTACATAGCCTTATTACCCAGCGTGGGTTATTAAAAACCCAAGGTCATAGGCTCTCAAGTGCGCCCCCCCCCCTTCCCTTTCTTCCCCTCTCCCCCCTTCAAAAATAAATAAATTAACCCAACGCTATCCAGTGTGAAATCCACACAACCTTTCATGTGACATTAACAGAAAAAAAGAAGAGCCCACATAAATTTTTTTTGCAGCGGAACAGCGTTTGCAGATTTTGCACCCTTCTCCCTCTCTCATTGCCATCACAAAAAATAACATTCTGCCACATATTCAAGATTCACTTCTTTTTTGGAAGTTTCAAAGGATCATTTTTCTGCTATTTGATTACTGAAGAGCTGTTAGCATTTAATATATTGATAGAAGTGGTTGGAGATTGAAAGACGACATCACCACTTGGACTCTTGTCAGTTTCAACTATGTAAATGTTTGTTTCAAAATAGTGATCGCTTCTGAATGTTTGGGTCTGTACTTGCATACATATACACATGTGTATGCATGTAGATATGCATTTCCATCCCCCCCCCCCCCCCCCCCCCCCCCCCCCCCCCCCCAACGCTATCCAGTGTGAAATCCACACAACCTTTCATGTGACATTAACCCAACGACATTAACCCAACTATCCAGTGTGAAATCCACACAACCTTTCATGTGACATTAACAGAAAAAAAGAAGAGCCCACATAAATTTTTTTTGCAGCGGAACAGCGTTTGCAGATTTTGCACCCTTCTCCCTCTCTCATTGCCATCACAAAAAATAACATTCTGCCACATATTCAAGATTCACTTCTTTTTTGGAAGTTTCAAAGGATCATTTTTCTGCTATTTGATTACTGAAGAGCTGTTAGCATTTAATATATTGATAGAAGTGGTTGGAGATTGAAAGACGACATCACCACTTGGACTCTTGTCAGTTTCAACTATGTAAATGTTTGTTTCAAAATAGTGATCGCTTCTGAATGTTTGGGTCTGTACTTGCATACATATACACATGTGTATGCATGTAGATATGCATTTCCATCCCCCCCCCCCCCCCCCCCCCCCCCCCCCCCCCCCCCCCCCCCCCCCCCCCCCCCCCCAAACACACGCACACACCGTGGAGATTTTGTAAATGAGGTGATGTTTACAAACTTGAAGAAATCATGGATTTATAGAAACTGGAGGAAATTGACCAATTATCCTGACATAGGGAAAGGATCCAACGGATATACAAGAATTTAGGAGAATTCGTGTAAGTTTGTAAAAATGTAAGAGAAGGAAATTATCTTACATGTGTAAATGAGGGATTTTTTAATCCTTAAACAAGGTGTTTGTTGATTTTTATCTCTATTGTTTTTTGAGTTTGCAGACCTGAAGACAATGCATTGGAACAGCCACCACCCAAGTCCATCAATAAAGTTACGGACTTGTCTCAATTGGCTTTAACTTCACCTGTGAGTTGCTGCATTTTACGTTGGCAAGTAGAAACTTTATGTTGACTGAACCCTTGAGGTTTCTATGTATCTGTTGTCAAAAGTCTCTGTTTCGTAGCTTCTCAAGTGCAAATTGACAGGGTGTATTCTTTGGGTGACCTGCAGTATATGCCAAAGATTTTCATAAATGCTTTTGCTCTAGTTGTCAAAGCTTGTCTTGTCTTTAATGGCTATTACTTCACATGTCTACTTCTAGAGTTTTACAGGCATCATATTTCTACACTATAAAAACTTCAAATTTATTTTAGGTGTGAATATCCGCAGCAGGGAATGGCATTTCATGCCCGTTTCTCTGTTCCTTGTTCTGATTTTCTGGTCCTGGTAACTATGTCTTTGACTCTAGAGCTTGAAACTCATTTTTGTCTATTCTTTGCTTAGAGATGATCATGGCAGTCGTGTTGTCAAGGTTTTTCAATTGTCCTCTCAAGAGAGACCTTCACAATAATGTGGGACTTCTAGATGCTGGTTGCCTGACAAGAAGGGCCAGAAAGGGAATGTCTTGTATGCAAGCTGAGTGTAATGTATCTAGTGGCCAAAGTGTTGTGCGTATACATGCATGACATATAAGCCAGATTGAAGCTTGGTAAGAAGAAGACGTTGCCTTTAGCTTGCGTTCAAAGGTACAAGACATGCTGATAAATTTCCAAGATGCAGTTTGAGGGTGATAGCTGCTTCAACAGTGAAGCAATGAGATTCGCCTTGAAATGGCTAAAATGTAACAGCCTTTTGTTGGTTGTGCTGCTGAGAGTTGGTGAAACCTTCACACTAATCAAAGCTACTGCCTTTGCTCCAAAAAGACAATCTATGGAGGAGCCAAACTTTAGACACAATACGAAGGCCAAGAGGCATTGTAATCGGGTAAGTCATTTAAGAAAACTGACCACTGGGTGTGAAAAGGGTCAAATGATGTGGCACTTGCATGCGTACATGAAGATGTGGCAGCCAGACTCTAAAAGTTGACGATTGCTTAAGCCTTGATCTACCAGGCTAATTGAAGCTTATCAATCTAGCACGTCCTTGTTCACCAGTTAGCAATGTGAGAGTTTATGAATATACATGTTTGGGCTTCAACTAGAATTGAAAACATAAAAGTGATTCATTTTGTTGTCGCTGGGCCTCATCTTCGTTCATATGCTTGTACAAGCTCGCTCTATATCGTGTTTTGCTAAACTTACACTTTTGTATCGCTCAGAACACGAAAATTCCATTTTATGGTGCATTGCTTTAGAAATTCTTCCTAAAATTAAAATTTATTCGGATCCAAAGTTTTGATAAAAATATTAATGCATATAATAAAATTATTTTTCCAACTACGTAACTTTGCTAAAATAGCGACAACTCCTATCATGTTGGAGGCACTTACTAGATTAGTCTCATTTATTCATATTTTATTGGAGTTTCCGAGAGTGAGGTATGTGGGTAAAACCTTCAAAACGAAGCTACACGGAACGGGAATGGGGGCCTTTGGAACGTTTCCGGAACGGCCCCCCCCCCCGGAATAGTGGAATGGGAACAGGGGTCGGAACGGTAAACCTAAAATATGCCATGGGGGGCCCCGTTCTTTACTCCTAAGAGCTTGAGGCTTGACGAAGAGGGTTTGCATTATAAAGGAGAGGATGGGTGTCACGTGACACATCCAACCCTATGTGTTCGTGGACAAGCTACAACATGACCAGGGTTCAGTTCAATCAAGTCAGTCTAGAATAGGAAGTGATTTGGCACTTTTGTGAGTCTGTTCACAGACCGTGCATGTCCAAACACTTAGATTAGATGCATATCCTCTGGTTGCATACAGCATGATCATCAGCATTACCATCAGAATCCATCAGGAGCATTTTCTAGCGCACGGAACCTATTTTCCCTATTTTTGACATTTTTCACTTATTGTTTTTAAGTGACTTTTGTTGGGAACTGGGTAGGGCAAAATGACTAAGATAATATACAAGGAAACCAGAGCTAGCACTTTCTGGCAGAAGAGGCAGCAGGAGCATTGCTCAATAGGCAACTTCTCAAGCAAGAACCATCAAGCCTCCCAGCGTTTGAAGGCCCCCACTTCAGCGATTTCAGCCCATCAACCTGGTGATTTCAGCCCCCTTAGACAGCGTTTTTGCAGCCATGGTAACAGCGTTTCTCAGCCCCGCTACCGCAGCGAATTCAGCCCCATGACCAGCGTTTTTTAACAGCCATAGATCAGCGTTTTGGACACCAGCAGATCTGCGTTTTTCAGCCATAGAAAACCAGCGTTTTCCATCAGCAAGCCAGTGTTTTTGACAGCAAGAAGAAGCAGTGTTTTCAGCATTCAAAGCCACAGCAACAAATAGAAGTTCGTTGTCGCCGTCACCATCGTCTTCGAAGCATTTAGTTTCAGCCATAGTCTCGTCATCGTCGGCACCACCGTCGGCCTCGACATAGCACCACTTAGATTTTCATCAGCATCTTGTACCAGATTGTGCAATCAATAGTAGACCACTCTCGCCATCGAGAGTGGGGCCCTTGGAGGAGGGTTTGACAACTTCCCGGTGTCGTATTCTCTTCTCTCTCTATCTCTCAGTCTCAGCACCTTCATTCACAGTGTCTATCCACTTTGTTTGTGTCCATTGCACTCTCTCACTAAAGGAACGGAAGGCTCTCCCTTCCGTAAGTAAAAAGGAACCCTTGAGCACAATTCGGAGCACTCATCTTGAGCAAAGTTCAACATTCACTTCCGCTGCACCTTACATTGGTATCAGAGCTTTGGCAGTGTTCTGTATCACTCAAGGAAAGAACTACAATAATTTTTTTTGCTTGTTGCGGTCGCACGTAACCCAAGATTTCTTGGACGTGTCGATTCGTAATCGTGTTTTTGAAGAGTGACAGGAATCCCAAGAAAGAAGGGCTTGTCCAGCCTCTCCTTGTGCCTCTTTTCACTCATTGGGAGCGGACCGTGCACATAGCGGCCGGCCAATCGACATGAGGTGGGAAAAAGCAACCTTGGTATGAGCGCAAGGCCGCCAAGGGGTGCGCCCGCAGAAAAGAGCAGAACTCGGGTGAATAGAAGATCCTTCTCTAACACAGATTACAAGCGAAAGAAGAACCGCAAGAACCTCAAGACTCAAGACCCTCAAGAACTGCAAGAACCTCAAGACTCAAGACCCTCAAGAACCTCAAGAACCCAAGTTCCTCGTGAACTTAAGAACCCAAGACCACAAGAACCCACAAGAACCCACGACTTCAGTGGATGGTCATCACTTGAAGCGGAATGGATACTTCGCTTGGAGGTGATGAGCATGACAGAGACGAAGAAGAATTTTCTCCACCAGGAGGTTTTTCTGACCCTCTTTCCTTTCTATGCCAAGGATTGCACTAACTCCTATGGAGGAGTTGAAGCAGTTGTTTATGGAAAGGAAGTTAGAACGCGAAGTAAGAAAAGCAAAAAGAATGGCCAACTTTGAGTGTGAGCGCGAACAAGCATGCTTGGAGGCCGCAGAAAGAAAAGCAGAAATAGAGCGTGAACACGAAGAAAGAATGGCAGCCATTGAGCGTGAGCACGAGCAAGCACGCTTGGAAGCCAAAGCACGAGAAGCAAAGTTGGATCGCGAGAACAAAGAAAGAGAAGCAGAATTTGATCGTGAGAACAAAGAAAGACAAGTAGCATTTGATTGCGAGAACAAAGCAAGACAAACAATGAACGACCGACACATGAAAGAAATGTTGCGACTCTTTTCTCAAGTTCAGGCACAGATGCAAGAGATTCTAGAAAAGGAGACTCTCTCAGTCTCTTCTTCTCTCAAGCATAACACACATGATTTGCATGATAATGATGAGCATGATGATTTGAATGATAATGATAAGCATGAAGAATTGCACGACAATGACAAGCATGATGATTTGGATGACAATGACAAGCATGATAATTTGCATGATCAAGATGTGATTTTTCACCAGCATGATGATTTGTATGATCACGATGTGATTGTTTACAAGGATGATGGGTTAGTTGATGCTTTTTCTAGGGAAGCTAACCTCATTGCAGATTCGATCAATCACGAAGAACCGATCTTGGCTCTCGAGTCGAGGTCCATAGACCCCCACAGGAAGATTCGATCAAACAGGAAGAACCGATCTTGGCTCTCGAGCCTAGGTCCAAAGAACCCTCACAGAAAGTACTATGTGTTCGTATGATTAGTCAGCACGCATTGTACGAGTGTTTCATTCGTGATCGTTTCTTGTATTTTAGTCAGTGTCTCTATGTGATCCCTTTTCCTAGGCATGACATATTGTACGTTGAGCACGATTCACTCATGGATGAGCACGAATGTATGTAGATTTCTCATGAAAAGCTGAAAAGTATGCTTTCAAGGAAGTCACATTCCATGTCTCTTCCGTGGCATGACACAATCATAGCAAGAGCACAAGAGAGATTGAGCATTTAGCATAGGCATGTCCATACATTGCATGGACAGTCTTTAGAGAAGAAAAGAGCTTTTCCAGTCACTTTACATGGAATGGGTATGTTCATGTTTTTGTGTTGGAAGTGATTTCATGAATTTTCAGCCTCGGAGATTTTTGAAGAAGATGGACCTACGTCCATAGACGACGTTGAAGCACTGAAGGAGACTCAGACTTTGTGTCGCTTTCGGCGCGGCCGAGAGAAGCAAGCGTTGCAGACCTTTATGAAGTTCAAGTATCGCATGACCCACGCATCTGAGTGGTCTGGAGAAGAGTCCTTTCCAAGATTCCAGACATTGTTGGCGATCTCCTCGACGCCATACAGTTCGGTACAGTACCTCACTTTGAAAAGGAGGGGATGTCACGTGACACATCCAACCCTATGCGTTCGTGGACAAGCTATAGCATATGACCAGGGCTCAGTTCAGTCAAGACAGTCTAGAATAGGAAGTGATCTGGCACTTTTGTGAGTCTGTTCGCAGACCGTGCATGTCCAAACACTTAGATTAGATGCATATCCTCTGGTTGCACAAAGCATGATCATCAGCATTACCATCAGAATCCATCAGGAGCATTTTCTAGCGCACAGAACCTATTTTTCCTATTTTTGACATTTTTCACTTATTATTTTTAAGTGACTTTTGTTGGGAACTGGGTAGGGCAAAATGACTAAGATAATATATAAGGAAACTAGAGCTAGCACTTTCTGGCAAAAGAGACAGCAGGAGCATTGCTCAACAGGCAACTTCTCAAGCAAGAACCATCAAGCTTGGCGTTTTCTGGCAATAAGCCCAGCGTTTGAAGGCCCCCACTTCAGCGATTTCAGCCGATCAACCTGGCGATTTCAGCCCCCTTGGACAATGTTTTTGTAGCCATGGTAACAGCGTTTCTCAGCCCTGCTACCGCAGCGAATTCAGCCCCTTGACCAGCGTTTTTTAACAGCCATAGATCAGCGTTTTGGACACCAGCAGACCTGCGTTTTTCAGCCATAGAAAACCAGCGTTTTCCATCAGCAAGCCAGCGTTTTTGATAGTAAGAAGCAGCGTTTTCAGCATTCAAAGCCACAGCAACAAATAGAAGTTCGTCGTCGTCGTCACCGTCGTCTTCGAAGCATTCAGTTTCAGCCATAGTCTCGTCATCGTCGGCACCACCGTCGGCCTCGACATAGCACCACTTAGATTTGCATCAACATCTTGTACCAGATTGCGCAATCAATAGGAGACCACTCTCGCCATCGAGAGTGGGGCCCTTGGAGGAGGGTTTGACAACTTCCCGGTGTCGTATTCTCTTCTCTCTCTATCTCTCAGTCTCAACACCTTCATTTACAGTGTCTATCCACTGTTTGTGTCCATTGCACTCTCTCACTAAAGGAACGGAACGCTCTCCCTTCCGTAAGTAAAAAGGAACTCTTGCGCACAGTTCGGAGTACTCATCTGGAGCAAAGTTCAACATTCACTTCCACTGCACCTTACAATGGGAAGGATACCCCCCTTCCCTTCCAAAAAACATTCAAATAGCATTGCCCAAATGTTCCCTTTTTTAAAAAAAAACGACCAGATTTTTCAAACTGCCATTTTGAAACGTGCTTGTTGTTCAACCCGTTCCGTGGTCCTTTCCGCCTACCATTCCGGTTTTACTTGGGGACGAAACGGCGTTCTGTTCGCGTCTCGGTTTCGAAGGAGCTCGACGTTTTGGAATGTGTTTTGGGAACGGGAGGGCCTTGTTCGGCCCGTTCCTTGTTACACTGCTTCAAAGTCCTCAAGGTAGTTGACAGAGAGAGACATTACATGCTGATATAAAAAGAGTTCAGCATTGTGTGATCTACACGGATTCAGACTTTCGGTATTGATAGACTTTTACCATATCATTATTCTCTAGTCAAGACTGAAGACTCCAGAGAATGAGCATTGCACAAATCAAAATGCTAAGTAGAGATTTAAGAATGAGCATTACAATGTACATAAACCAAAATGATAAGTAGAGATTCAAGAATGAGCATTACATAAATCAAAATGATAAGTAGAGAGTCAAGATGATACAAAAAAGTGGGGGGAGCAAGGGGTTACAAAGTACTCAAAAAGTGGCACACCATAATGGAGAGACTAAATAGTAAAGACTAAAGTAACGAGTCTAAGAGCTTCTAGTCACTAGTGCTCTCCTCATCTTCCTCATCTTCCTCTTCCGAGATGCTCATCAACATCATCCTCTTCCCCACAAGAGTCGAAGGATGACCGCTCATGAGTCATAATCTCCATCACTAATGAGATTGCCTTCATCATCATACTCTATGTCACAAACTGTTGACGTGTCAAAGCCTAAAGAATGGGGCCAACTTACACATGCCGGCCGAGAGGCCTAATGTCATGTGACACATCCAACCCTATGTGTCCGTGGACAAGCTACAGCATGATCAGGGTTCAGTCAGTCCAGTCAGTCTAGATTTAGAAGTGATTTGGCACTTTTGTGAGTGTATTCGTAGACCGTGCGTGCCCAGTCACTTAGTGTAGATGCATATCCTTTGGTTGCACATAGCATGATCATCGGTATTCCCATCAGAATCCATTAGATTCCATCAAGGGATTTTTCTAGTACATTTAGCCTATTTTACCTATTTTTGGCTTTTTTCACTTATTAATTTAAGTGACTTTCCAACAAAAGTAGGTAGGGCAATTTGGGTAAGAAAATATATAAGCAAACCAAAGCTAGCACTATTTGGCAGTAGAGGCAGCAGGAGCACATGCTCAACAGACACCTTCTCAGCAGAACCCAAGTAGAACCCCCCCAAGAGACCTAGCGTTTTTGCTCCAACAGCAACAGCATAGCGTTTTTGGACCAGATCAGCGAGCGATTTGCACTTGCAGATTCCGGCGATAGCAAGACATCAGAGCAGCCTAGCGTTTTGCATTTGCAAGACCACCGGCGTCAGAATTGCAAATTTTCAGCCCTAGCGTTTTTGCATCTGCAGCCAACCCTAGCGTTTTGCAGATTCTCCGCGACGGAAACTCAAGAACCATCAGCGTTTTCAGTTTTCAGCAGCTAGCACCCGCAGATCAAGTCCCGAACCTCGTAAATCTCACCTTCCCGCAACAGTTCCTCGCCGCACGGTCAGTTTCCGCAAGGTTTAGAGTTTCAGCCCGAAAAACGCAGATTTCAGCATCTGCGTTTTCAGTGGGTCGTCGTCGTACCGTCGTGATCGACATAGAGTCCGAATTCAGCAGATAGAACATTTGCAGATTTCAGCCATAGCGTTTTTGGACAGTAGTAGAAAGATCGCAGATTTCAGCCTTTAGGTCGACTTCGTCATCACCGTCGTCATCGTCGACATAGCCTAGATTTGCACCAGTCCCATGCATACCATTTGTATCAGATTGTGCAATCATAGGTAGACCACTCTCGTCGACGAGAGTGGCGCCTTCTGAGGAGGGTTTTACAACATCTCTGGTGTCGTATCTCTCTTCTCTCTTTCTCTCAGTCTCATACACTTGCACGCACAATGTCCATTCACTTTGTTTGTGATCATAGCATTCTCTCATTAAGAACGGAAGGCTCTACCTTCCATAAGAACAAAAAGGAACCTTGAGCACAGTTCGGAGCACTCATCTTGAGCAAAGCGCAAACAATCATTCCGCTGCACCTAACATTGGTATCAGAGCTTTGGCAGTGTTCTGTATCACTCAAGGAAAGAACCACAAGAATCACAAGAATTTTTTTTGCTTGTTGCGGTCGCACGAACCCAAGTTCGCTTGGGCGTGTCGATTCCTAATCGTGTTTTTTGAAGAGTGACAGGAATCCCAAGAAAGAAGGGCTTGTCCAGCCTCCCCTTGTGTCTCTTTTCACTCATTGAGAGCGGACCGTGCACTTAGCGGCCGGCCAATCGACGTGAGGTGGGAAAAAGCAACCTTGGTGTGAGCGCAAGGCCGCCAAGGGGTGTGCCCGCGGAAAAGAGTAGAACTCGGGTGAAGAGAAGATCCTTCTCAAACGCGATTTGCAAGAAAAAGAAAACCTCAAGAACTTCAAGAACCCAAGAACCCAAGAACCCAAGACCCTCAAGAATCCAAGTTCCTTGTGAACTTAAGAACCAAAGATCATAGTGCATGGTCGTCACTCGAAGCGGAATGAATACTTCGCATACAGGTGATGAGCATAAGAGAGGTGACGAAGAATTTTCCCCACCAGGAGATTTTCTCGACCCTCCCCCTTCGCCATCTATGCCACGAGTTGTACTAACTCCTATGAAGATGATGGTCAAGTCAATGATGGAAATGATGCTGGCACAACAAGAAGCGACTCGCATTATTTTGGAACGAAATGAAAGAAATGCAATACAACAACAAGAAGCGAATCGAGTGGCGTTGGCACAACAAGAAACCAATCGCCTTGCTTTCGAACGCGAGCGCGATGAACGAAAAGCAGAAAGGGAGGCCGAGCGTGAAGCTCAAAGAGAGCTACGCACTCAAGAATTGCTTCGACAAGTGCTAGCCTCGAAGACCGAACCACCCAAAGATCGTGGGAGTTCATCAAGTGGCACAAGCCACGAGTTACAGAGAAGTTGACTTTCAGTAAGTATGATGGCAAGATGGATGCTACGGTTATTCATTCTTGGTTGCATCAATTTAATGCTTATTTTGTGACAACTAAGAAGACAAGAAATAGCAAGGTTTTGACGGCAGCTATGTACCTTGCCGGTGATGCCATTAATTGGTACCATGCATGGCAAGAGGCACAGTTAGTCGCGCACCTAGAGGAAGCCGACGAATTCACGTCTCTTTTCTTCAATTGGGCTGATTTCCAAGACAAGCTCAAGGTGTGGTTTATGCCACCTCAGTACCTCGTACGATTGAAGGACGATTGGCGCACTCTCAAGCAAAATGGTATGCCGGTTATGTCTTTTTCTAATCGTGTTTTGCAGCTAGGTACCCAATTACGCAAATCGGATGATGAACGCAAAGAGGCATTCCTTTTTGGATTGGACGAGTATATCAAGTACGATGTCGAGGTATTCGATCCAATCGATCTCAACAAGGGGGTAGCGATTGCTCTCGCACAGGAGATGAAGCACAACAAGGGAAAGCCCAAGGAGAACAAGACTTCCACAAGTACCTCGTAGACTTCTCAGAACCCTCAGAACGGTAAGAATGGTAACTCTTCTAACCAATCTCTCAGAAAAGAATTCTTCCAATGAATCTAAGGGTAAGGCTAACACAATTGCTAAACCTAAGCTTACTCTAGATGAAAAGGTAGCACAAGGAATTGTAGGAGGATACATCACGTTGGAAGAGCAAAGCACTTATTCTAAGGAAGGTCGTTGTTTTCATTGTCACATTAAGGGTCACATAAAAAGAACATGTCCTAAGCTTGAATCGAATGAATCTAAAGAATCCACAGAACCCACTTCCTCTGTCAATGCAATTAATGATAACATGAGTGTGCCCCAAGTTTCTCATGACCCTCCCATTGATGATTCTCTCATTAAATGTTATGGTCGTACGTCGGGGCAGCGTTTTGTCATATTGTTTGACCGAGGTAGTATGGATGATGTGATCAATCCCTCTCTTGTTGAGAGAGCCGGCCTCGAAGTTACTTAGAGATCTTCTATCGAGGTCTCTGGCTTTCTTCCCGTCATGGACGCTCTCATCACGGAGGAGTGCCTTGATGTGTTGTTTGCAATTCAACAAGCTGCCTTCACTAGAAGATTTGTTGTCTCTCCTCTCTCAAGATGTGATATGATTTTGGGCATTCGATGGTTTCGTGATAATAACCCTCTCATTGATTGGGAGGCTAACACTTTCACTCTCAATGCAAAAAGTGATTCTCCCATTGTCATTCATGGAGAGGACATTGTTCATTCTCCATCTCTCATTGCCAATATGCAGGACAAGGTTGAAAAGATTCAGGAGAAGGAGACTCTCTCAATCTCTTTTCCCCAAAGCAAGACACCCATGATTTGCATGATGATGATTTGCTCGAAAATGATGAGCATGATGATTTGGATGCCAATGATAAGCATGATCAAGATGTGATTTCTCATAAGCATGATGATTTGCATGATCACAATGTGATTTCTCACAAGCATGATGAGTTGCATGAAGATGATGTGATTGTTCACAAGGATGATGTGTTAGTGGATGCTTTTTCTAGCGAAGCTAATCTCGTTGTAGATTCGATCAATCACGAAGAACTGATATTGGCTTTTGAGTCAAGGTCTAAAGAACCCCCACAAGACGATTCGATCATTCAGGAAGAACCGATCTTGGCTCTCGAGCCTAGGTTTAAAGAACCCTTACAGGAAGTATTATGTGTTCGCATGATTCATACGCACGCATTGTTCGAGTGTTTCATTCGTGATCGTTTCTTGTATTTTAGTCAGCGTCTTTATGTGATCCCTTTTCCTAGGCATGACATGTTGTACGTTGAGCACGTTTCACTCATGAATGAGCACGAATGTATGCAGATTGGTCATGAAAAGTTGAAAAGTATGCATTCAAGGAAGTGACATTCTATGTCTCTTCCTTGGCACGACACAGTTGTAGAAAGAGCACATGAAAGTATGAGCACCAAGTATGCGCATTTCCGTTGTGAATTGCCACAGTTGATTGCTCTAGATCAAAAGAGAAAGATTCGATCTCATTGTTTGCGTGTATGTGGTGAACGGTTTAGCACTCTGTCTCTTTGTTCATCTACATTGCATGCACAGTCTTTGAGGAAGACGAGGTTTTTTCCACTCACTTTACATGGAATGGGTATGTTCATGTTTTTGTGTTGGAAATGGTTTCAGGAATTTTCAGCCTTGGAGATTCTTGAAGAAGAAAGAAGCATGACTCTCGACGAAGTTGAATCATTGAAGGAGCCACAAAAGACTTTGTGTCGCTTTCGGCGCGGCCCAAAGAAGCAAGCGTTGTAGACCTTTATGAAGTTCAAGTATCGCACGACCCACACCTCAGCGTGGGCCGACGAAGAGTCCCTTCCAAGATTCCCGATATTATTGGCGATCTCCTTCAATGCCATACAGTTCGGTACCAATACCTCACTTTGAAAAGGAGGGGATGTCACGTGACACATCCAACCCTATGTGTCCGTGGACAAGCTACAGCATGGTCAGGGTTCAATCAGTCCAGTCAGTCTAGATTTAGAAGTGATCTGGCACTTTTGTGAGTCTATTCGTAGACCGTGCATGCCCAATCACTTAGTGTAGATGCATATCCTCTGGTTGCACACAACATGATCATTGGTATTCCCATCAGAATCCATCTGATTCCATCAAGGGATTTTTCCAGTGCATTTAGCCTATTTTACCTATTTTTGGCTTTTTTCACTTATTAATTTAAGTGACTTTCCAACAAAAGTAGATAGGGCAATTTGGGTAAGAAAATACATAAGTAAACCAAAGCTAGCACTATTTGGCAGAAGAGGCAGCAGGAGCACATGCTCAACAGGCACCTTCTCAATAGAACCCAAGCAGAACCCCCCCAAGAGACCTAGCGTTTTTGCTCCAACAGCAACAACATAGCGTTTTTGGACGAGATCAGCCAGCGATTTGCACTTGCAGATTCCGGCGAGAGCAGGACGTCAGAGCAGCCTAGTGTTTTGCATTTGGAAGACCACCGGCGTCAGAATTGCAGATTTTCAGCCCTAGCGTTTTTGCATCTGCAGCCAACCCTAGCGTTTTGCAGATTCTCCGCGACGGAAACTCAAGAACCATCAGCGTTTTCAGTTTTCAGTTGTTAGCACCCGCAGACCAAGTCCCGAACCTCGTAGATCTCACCTTCCCGCAGCAGTTTCTCCTCGCACGGTCAGTTTCCGCAAGGTTTACAGTTTCAGCCCGGAAAACACAGATTTCAACATCTGCGTTTTCAGCGCGTCGTTGTCGTACCGTCGTCATCGAGATCGTCGGCGACATAGAGTCAGAATTTAGCAGATAGAACATTTGCAGTTTCAGCCATAGCGTTTTTGGACAGCAGTATAAAGATCGCAGATTTCAGCCTTTAGGTCGACTTCGTCATCACCGTCGGCATCGTCGACATAGCCTAGACTTGCATCAGTCCATGCATACCATTTGTACCAGATCGTGCAATCATAAGAAGACCACTCTCGTCGATGAGAGTGGGGCCTTCAGAGGAGGGTTTTACTACGTCTCTGGTGTCGTATCTCTCTTCTCTCTTTCTCTCAGTCTCATACACTTACACGCACAGTGTCCATTCACTTTGTTTGTAATCATAGCATTCTCTCATTAAGAATGGAAGGCTCTACCTTCCATAAGAACAAAAAGGAACCTTGAGCATAGTTCGGAGCACTCATCTTGAGCAAAGCGCAAACAATCATTCTGTTGCACCTAACACCTAAACCCTAAGAAGAACAAGTAGCAAAAGAAGACGAAGTCCTACCAACTTATTGGGACCCCGGCTGATGGGGCCCTAGTGACATAAAGGGATTAAAATAAAGCAGGACCCGCACACGCAAAAATTGATGACGTGGCAGATTTTCGAAAATTGCGTTGACATGATGACGTGGCAGGCTATACGGATTTTCGTAAATTACGTTGGCAGCTTTTTGGCTTTGCTTTTGGGCCAAAAGCTTTTGAGTTTTAAAGGCTTTTTACTGTAACTGATTTTCAGGCCAAGGGCCTTTAAATATGAGGCTAGGGCTCATTCTCTGGCATGCTTCCTGGAGAAGGTGCAGAGTCTGGAGTACCGGCTTGTACTGTGTTGATGCAATATAAAGAAATATCGAAAGGGGCGCCAAGGTTTGGGGCCAATACTCTCTGGGTGGAATTCCGCTACTGTGTTGTGTGTCGTCTCTCTCTCTCAGTTCAGTTGTTATTGAAGTGCTAAAAGTCTATTCAGTCTGTTCTTTTCTATTGGCACGTGGTGCCCGTCTTGTGACAGTGGTATCAGAGCACCAGACGTGTGCTTTTCTGAAAGCATACCGGTTCTACAAAAGAGCAGACAGAGCTTTTTGGAATTTTATTTGAGTTATCTTTGCCCTCCAACCCGGACTTATTAGCCACTCCCACCCTTACTTCATCGCGCATCGGGCGCGCTCCCGTCTTCATCGCAGTGTCTTACATGGCATAAGCCATAAAGAACTCAATACTTGGAATTCATTGATGCAGCAGAATATTTGTAGTTTTTGCTCAATGAGCTTCATGACATTCTTTCGCGGCATCCTCAACAAAATCTTCCGATGCTGCAAAGTTAACAATTTTGAACTACATGGTACCCCCTTTGATGCCCCAGGTGGTACCGCCTCCTCCGGCATCAGAAAGTACGAGAGCTTCTAACCGGCAACCTTCTCAACCGCTTGTTCCAATCGGGGGAGTCTTCAGGAATATGGTGCAGCCATTTGACCCTGATCCATTGCAACCGCCTTTGCCACCGCCATTGCCCCCACCTCCACCACTACCGCCACCAGGCTACAATGGTTGGAGCCCATATGGATACCCTTATTATCCATACCCGGGATATACGCCTAACCAACCAAAGATTTCAAAGATGGTGGCACGATAGTCAAATTTTTTCACTTTTTCCGGGGTGAAAGATCGCAACAAAGCATTGCAGTTCCTACAGCAATTCGACAACATCTATGCTTTGGAGAACTATACATAAGAATCCAAGATTTCTCGAGCAGCGGGATTTCTTAAAGATAATGCTATGCAATGGTGGAGTTCAATCGCAACACAACAACATGCTCCAAGGACCTGGCAAGCTTTCAAGACATTTTTTGCACGTAGTTTTATGACTTCGATGTTTGAAGTCTGGATTTTGGCAGAGTGGGGCAACTTGAAAATGCTTGCCACCGAAACCATGGACGAATATAACCAAAGGTTTCTCGACGTGTACCTTCCGGTGTCCTTCTTTAGATCTGTTCCCTTGGAGGCCCAATGCGAGCGATACACCATTGAACTACCATCACCATTGCAGGAATATTGTCTATCCAAGCAAGTCTCTACCATGCAAGAACTTTTTTTTTTTTTTCCGAGAAAAAGATCCTTCTATTAGTTAATGAAAGCTGCCCATAGGGCTACATCCACCTCTGCAAGAGAGGGCTACAACAAACATGATGGGGAGACTCTCCCAATGAAAAAACAACATATATACAATGGGGCTAAATCAAGAGATGGGAGGAGGGAAAAGCCACACAGGTGGACAATAGTGCCATCTGAGCACCCCCTGGACCATGGAGTAAAACGGCCCAGGGCGCCAGAGACGAAGGAAAGCCTCGCGGCGCTCCCGCATGCGGTCGGAGCTGCCCTGTAGTCCCTCAAGCTGTCCTCTGAGAGTGTGGATCAGCTCTAGCCAAAAGTCACGAACAGTCTCCGCTGGTGGTACAAGGCGAGCCTCAAAGATGCGGAAACAACGGGCCCGCCAGATGAACCAGAGAGCTAGGCCGTTGATGAGCTCCCAACACTCCGCTCTCTCACTGCTCCACTCCTGTGGAGTAAGGTCTGTAGCAGGCTGGAGTGTAGGTCGACCCCCCTGTATCACTATCATCCTGCTGGTGGAAGATAGCTCAAACTGAAGTGCCGGGCCCGTGAGGGTGGACCAAGCCGCCGCCCCCCAAGTGTACTGTCGAGCCGTGGAGAGGGCAGGCATCAGCCGAAGAACTCGAAGCCACACCTGCTGGGCCGAGGGGCAGTCCCAAAGACAGTGTCGCTGACTCTCCACCAACTGGTCACAGGCTGTACATGCGGCCGAGAGACCACTATGTACAAGCCAGCTCCCTACTGCTGTGGCTCTGTGTGCAACCAACCACTGGAACAAGGTGACGCGCCTCGGCTGTCTGGAGTCCCACAGCCTCTGCCAAAAAGCTGCCAGGAACTCAACTGTGAGACCCTCCTCCTGCCAATGACGTGCTGTAGCGGGGCGGGCCTCTCTCTGTGCTGCAAGTATATGACGTCCAAGCCGAACAGTGTACTGAAAGAAAGGGACTCCTGGGCGGTCTGCAGAGGAGAATGGGTCCCTCCAAAGCCACTCACCAGGATCCCACTGTACTCGTGCCAGTGGACAGCACTCCCAAGCCCATAGCCTCCAGTGTCCTGTCTCAAGAGCTGCTGGGTCAAGGTCTATGACGCAAGTCCTCCCACAGATGCCCACAACTCGGATCCTCTGGAAACAACACTCTGCTACCTGCGGGGCCTCTACTGCAACTCTCTGTAATCGTCCCCCACCCTAAAGCTCGAAGAACAGGGCTGGGACAGTCTCTGAGCAAGCCCTGACTGAAATGAGAACCTCCAGTCGTGTGAAGGCTCCCATCCACCGGGGTGCTACTGGCTCTAGAGGCGTGAGCCAATCAGCTGGAACTGACTCTGAGATGTCCTGACACATGCTCTGAACCCCTCTCATGCCCTGTAGTTGGACAACCTGCACCTCCTCTGACAAACCTGTGAACTCTAGCCAGTCACCTAGAGAGCGCGCTGGACCTGCTGCCATGGGACCCCAAGAAACATGAGGCCTACTCCCAACCAAGTGGCCTCTCTGAGTGCTAACCATGGGGTTCCAGAGGAGGGGCTGCGGTAGGTGCTCCTCCGTGCACATCGGCTGCCGCTGCTCTAGGCCATGCCGCAAGAGCTCCCAAGAACGAAGCAAACTCACAGCGAATTGGTCCTCCAGTCTCCTACTCAAACCAACTCGGCGCAACTCTGTAAAGATCCATCTGGTCGAAGGTTGCCAAGGGCCTCCTGACTGAGGCACCCTGGCACGAAGCCTCTGCAACAAGAACTCCTTCCAGGGCTCCTCGCCTGGAAGAAGTCCTCTGACGACGAACTTCCCAAGAAGGGCTCTGCTGTGCTGTGCTGGATCAATGATCCCAAGCCCTCCCTGAGAACAAGGAAGTGTGATGACCGACCAAGCCACCTTGGCTCGGGCAATCTGAGTGTCGCGACCAGACCAAAGGAAGTTCCTGATCAACCTCTCTACCTGGCTGATGCAAGAACTCGAGAAGATCCAGCAAGAAGTGATGTACCACGTAGTCGCCAACAACACCTGGTTGGCAACTACTACTCTACCAGCCAGCGAAAGTCGTGTTGAGCTCCAATGTAACAGCTTTCTCC
The DNA here is from genome assembly GCF_014529385.1 of Adiantum capillus-veneris. Taxonomy (NCBI): domain Eukaryota; kingdom Viridiplantae; phylum Streptophyta; class Polypodiopsida; order Polypodiales; family Pteridaceae; genus Adiantum; species Adiantum capillus-veneris. The sequence continues at coordinate 141,779,326 of NC_140948.1, forward strand.
TGATGGACAGGAGAAGAGGAGCAATCTGCTGCTCGGGGGACAAATCCAAACCAACCTGACAACCCAAGTACCGAACTGCAGTCCCTGGAGGAATCCACCTGAAACCCTCTCCTGGCATCCAATCTGGCATAGGAGCACTACCAACTGAGAAAGCCACTGTCTTTCTCCAGTTGATCAGTGCGCCCGATGCACAGCAGAAGGTCTCCAAGGCCTGCCCACATCTGTGTAAATTGGCCTCCTGGCCCTCTAAGTACAAGGCTGAGTCGTCGGCAAACTCAGCGTCCAGAAGCTCATCTCCCCGTATAGGGAGTGCTAAGCCCCTCAAACCAACCTGCTGTGACACCAAAAATCTGCTCATCGCCTCCGCATAGAACAGAAAGAGAAAGGGGGCAAGAGGACAACCCTGTCTGACCGATCGTGTGAGCATGAAGCGCTCACCTCTACCTCCTGCCAAAAGCACCTGACTGTGGGCCTGCCTGTACGAAGCTGACACCCCTCTGATCCAAGCCTCTGAGAAGCCCATCCTACGTAGCGTGCCCTCTAGAAAGTCCCAGTCAACTCTGTCGTATGCCTTCTCAAAATCGAGAAGAAGAATCACAAGGTCCTCCCCACGGAGCCGTGCAAGGGCAGAAGCCTCCCAAAAAGTGAAGATGTTGTCAAGGATACTGTGTTCCTTGACAAAACCTGTCTGAGTCCCATGTATAAGGCTCCCCAAAAGTGGCTGAATCCTCAAACTCAGAGCCTTGGCAAGAATTTTGTAGGCTGAGTTGAGAATGGTGATGGGACGCCACTGTCGAATCTCATCCAAGGAGCCACCCTCCTTTGGAATGAGGTAAATCAGGCCCTCACTCATGCTATCCGGCATCACTCCTGTGTGTAGAATGTACTGAAAGGCACTACAAAGATCTGGGCCAAGCAGGTCCCAGTACTCCAAGAAGAAGGTGAAAGTCAGCCCATCCTCACCTGGACAGCTACCACGAGGGAGGGCCCTAAGGGCCGTGTGCAGCTCCTCAAGCTAAAGAGGTAACTCAAGCCTCTGCCGCATCTCCTCAGTCACAAGACAAGGCATCTGTGCCCAGACCTGCTCCCTGCATGCATCCTGTCTCTCTGACTCGGGATCAGCCTACAGTAGCTCACGGTAAAAGTCAGTAGCAACTGCACGCATATCCTTTGGCTCACAGACAACTGACCCATCGGGTCTCCTCAACTGATTGACCTTGGCATGCGAGTGCCGAGGTCCCACTGTCTCAAAAAAAACACCTGTCACTCTGTCACCCACCTGAGTCCACTGAGATGCCTGTCGGTGGAAGGCAAACTCATGGCGCCTCTCCTCTGTGCAAGCAAGCTCCTGTCGAGCCTGCTGTAGCTGCTCCTCCAACCATGGACTGTCTGGATGCTGCTCCTGCATCCTCTGTAGTGAAGCAATGCCTCGTCTGAGACGCTGCTCCTCCTCTCTCGCTGCAGCCCGTCGAGCCAAAGACTCCTGGAGAAAGAAGTGGCTAAGCTGAGCTAGGCCTGAGGCCACTCTGTCTGCAGGTGGAGCCTGGCTGTCCATGCCCTCTGTCCATAGAGCCTCGACCCTCTCTCTGAGTGCTGAGTCCAACAAGACCCGCTCTGGGATGCGAAGCATCGTGCTCCCACTCCTCTGCCTGTCTGCCACTGTGAGGATCACTGGTGCATGGTCCGAGAAGGATGTCCCTGCCAGGATGCCCACTGATCCCCCCAAGTCACTGAAGTGGTCACTAGTGTAGAAGCGATCTATGCGCGATAGATTCACTCCTCCCACTCTGCGGTCCGATCTAGAGAAGGCAAGACTCTCTGGAGGCCTCACAAAGCCAGAATGCTGCCATGTATCCGAGACCCTCAACGTCATACAAAACCTCTCCCAAGCTGCTAACTCGACTCCATGCAAAGTAGCATGGCTGCCTCCGATCCTGTCAGAAGGATCCTCCAACATGTTGAAGTCCCCTCCTACACACCACTGGTCAACCTGTGGCAAAGACTCAACAATCTGTGACCAAAACTCTGCACGAGCACTCGCCACATTGGGCGCATAGATGTTCAGGAAACCCACAAGGCTACCCTGAACCTGCATAGTAATCCACTGAGCCCTGCCTGGTACAATAATCCCTCTGCCCACAATGGCCTGCTGTAATGAGTCCGCAATAGTCATACATACCCCACCCTGGATGCCTCCAGGTCCAAAAGCAGCTGACCAAAAGGTATCATAGCGTCCACGCAAAATCTGACCACATCGCCGAATGCGGCTCTCAGACAAATGGTGCTCCTGAAGCATAAGGAGATCAATCTCTCCTCCCACAAGGCAACGCTGAAGCTCCTGACGCAATCGGCCCCGCTGTCGCTGAAACTGGGGCCCACCTAGTCCCTGCACGTTCCACGAGACGATCCTCATGGGGAGCGAGAGAGAACAGATGCTGCCGCAGCAGCAAGACGAGCTATCTTCGAAGCAGGCTTGGATGGGGAGTAATCTGCATCCGAGCGTCCTCTAGATAGGCGAGACTGCAGTGAGTGCCTGGTCCAAGCCCAAGTAGAGCGAGCCGTGCGTAAAGCAACCTCCTCTGTCCAGGAGTCCTCATGAATGAATACATAGCAAGGCAAACACTGCGTATCAGCAAAAAAGTACACCACAATGTGTCTACATCCTGCAGAATCTGGGGGTGTCACCGCAAACTTGGCCAGTGGCCACAAAGTCTGCAGCAAATCTATAATGCCAAGTTCTCCCATGTGGTGAGAGAACTCGAGAACCTGTGTATGCAACCATCCCACCACTGAGTCGAGGGACCACTCTGTCTCAGTCCTGCCACAAAGGGGGAAGGAGAAACCAATTGCTGAGTCCAAGGCCTCTGTCCCCCTAGCGGCGAGGAACAAAGGGTGGACTCTGAAGCAGGCTGCCTCGTGGTCTGCTGCGGAATCGCCAAGAAAACGAGTAAACCCGTAATCGAAGAAATCCCAGCGGCGTCGGAGGTCAAAGCTCGTCAAACCACGAGGGATAGCTGCAAGAGGAGAAGTCTGAATCTGCAGTGGGGGCCGCAAGAAGGGCTGACCCTCTCTCGCTAGGCGACTCGTGGCGAAGGCACTGCCAAGAGATCTCTTGGCCGCCGGCAAGGGTCCAGTCTCCTGAGCCGACTGTGGTACTGAAGCAGGAGGAGGGGAAGAAGGGGCTGGGGGGGGCGGGGGGGAGGAGAAGCGGGGTGGGGCGGCAGAGACATGGGGGGGGCGAGGTGGGGAGTGAGCGGTAGCAGAGGGCGGGGGAGGGCATGAGGAGGAGGAGGAGAGATCGGAAGGCGGAGCGGCTGGCGAGGGTGAAGCGGAGGTGGTGGCTGGCGTAGGGGGCTCCTCCTGCTCAAGAGGACCAAAGCGGTTCCCCGTGGGAACCCACTGCTGCTGAGTAGGCATCTGGGGGCCACTCTGAGTGCCAGGCTGTCGCTGTGGCCCCTGGCGTCGACGGCCACGGGCCTGCTGCCACCCCTCCTCCGCTGGAGCCCCAGGCTCGGAGGGTGGCGCTGAATCTGTGCTCTGTGTCGTTGGCTGTGGCTGCGGCCCAGCCTTGGCAGGCTGGGGCTGAGGCTGGGGTGCGGGTCGTGGTCTCCTCCGTGGACAGGCCTTCGCTAGGTGGCCCATCTGTCTGCAAATGAAGCATTGGTTCGGGAGACCCGAGTACTCCACACTCTGTCTAAACCAACCCCCACTCACCCGAGACAGAAGGATGACCTTCGGGAGCGTGTGGGTATCTGTGACCAAAACTCGAACTGAAGGGATGCCAGCCGCCTTGGCAGCTACTGATGCTGCCGTACGAGGTGTCTCCAGGACAGTTCCGATGGCGGAGCCAATCCTGGAGAGAAGTGGAAGGTACTCCCTCCGTAAACCCGGAAAGCAGACTGAGATGGGGATGTCCGCCTCCTCTACTAGCACATCCGAAGACGGGTCAAAACCATGTCGCCACTGTCGAAAGTGGGCGCGTGATGCTCGGATGGCCAATGGACTCATAGCTATGACCTTGGAGGTCATCTCGGAAGTCTCGAACTCAATCTGGTAGTACCCCCGTCCGAGAATCTGGACATCCAAGATCTTGCCCACCTCTGCGAGGAGGCGGGCCTGGAGAAGGTCTCGCAGCTCTCCTCTGCTGGGACGAGTGTTGAGAACCTTGCAGATGACAGAAGTCGCCTGCAAGCGTTCTACCTCTGTGGCAAGGCTCGCTTGCTCTGCCGGCGTAAGAGCAAGTCGAATGGTGGGCTCAGCGGGGTCGGGCGAGGGGGCTTCATTGGAGTCCCTCTGCGGTGGAGCATGAGCCGCCATCTGTGTCTGCTACTGGTAAAGAAAAGGCGGAGGATCGTCGACGAAAAAAAAGGGGGGGAAGACCTGTTGGACCGAGCACGTCAATGGTGCTGGCGACGCCCGTCAAGCAAGAATGGAGAGGGAGAAGGCTAACGGTAAAAAGCAAGCGAGGGGGGCGGACAGAGGAAGGGGGCGGGCTGGTGTGGTTGACTGCGGGAACAGCTTCGGGCTGGCTGGGCAGCAGGCAGCAACGGGGGGCAGCGCGAGGGGGGGGGGGGGGGGGGGGGGGGGGGGGGGGGGGGGCAGGGAGAGCTGGCTGAGCTGGGCAGCTGCGGGCTGCCAGTGCAGCGGACAGCAGCAGGGGTAGCGCGAGGGGAAGGGGGCAGCGCGAGGTGGACAAGCGGGAGAGCAGCGCGAGGGAGTGAGGGAGGGCGATGGCGCAAGGGGGGAGAGGTGCGAGCAGCAGCGAGCCGTCGATGATTATCGGATTTATTCTTCATTACATAAACCCATGTTTTGTACCATGCAAGAACTTATGGACCATGCCGTGGTCGTCTACAAACTGATGAAGGGAAAGCTAGAGTTTACCACAGAAGAATCTCCGGCCACTAACCACAACTCTCTGCAACAACGAACAAATTCTCGAGAGTCTCGTGAAAATCAACCGCAAAGGCCTCGTTTGACGCCTCAACAACGAGACACCTTACTACAAGAAGGCCAATGCTTTGGATGCTTTCAAACAGGGCTTACTCATTCTAATTGTCCCAAACTCACTGATAGACCAGAGGAGCCGACGCCCGCACCATCGGTCGGCAGAACCCCAGTGGCACCTCCTGCTAAGAGAGCTAGACCCGCTATTGGACTAGTTTCTGATATTTATGGCATACGCCTTGAGAGTACAAATGAATTGTGTTGAGCATATGGCAAAGTCAATGGCTTCAAAGCCCTTATTTTCTTTGACCCCGGAGCTACAGAGAACTTCATCCATCCAGAATTCTTAAAGCAGATGCACTTTGATTATGATGCAGAGGGTGGAGAAATTGAAGCTAAGCTAGCCACAGGGCAAACTTAGAAAGTAGTACCGCTCATTGGTGCTCTTCCAATGACTATTCAAGATTATCATGGAAAAGCTGATTTCCACATCATGAAGTTGCGCAATTGTGACGTTCTATTAGGCATGCATTGGCATGGCAAGAATGATGCGACTCTCCAAGTCCGGAACCGAACCATCACCGTGATGTAGAAGGGCAAGCCAGCCGACCTCAAAGCGCGGTTGTCCGAACAAAATCTTGAATGAACTCTCTAGTTGTTTTATAGTTAGATACTTTTGAACTTTGTTTGAGAAAGTATTGTTTGAAACTTTGTTTGAAATGGATGGTATCTGTTTTGAACCTGTCTTGGTGCCGATTTGAAATGTTTTGACTCTAGTTTTAATACTGGTTTCATTGATTGGTGATTTTACTCCCAAGTGGAGAAGTGGGAAATACTGTTTTGGTATTGTTTGAACCTTAGAACGACGCAAGCTGATGCCTGGGGAGCGTTACGTTGTATGCTAGAAAACCTCCGAACGACGTAGGCCGATGCCTGGGGAGCATTTGGTTGTATGCTTGTAAAATAATTGTTGTCATGACTCCCGGCCCAGACCTGGATGGTTATGCGGGAGGAGTATTAAGAAGTCTGAGCAGTGGTTACTCTCAGCACCTCCAAAGGACGCAGGCTGCGGTCTGGGGGGCGTTTGGTTGTAAAAGGCCTCTATATCTCCTGGCCCGGACCTTTTTAGGTTATGCAGGAGGAGTGATGAGGAAGTCGTTGAATATCTCCCGACCCGGACCTTGTTAGGTTATGCGGGAGGAGTGTTCATCGGCGGCTTTATGTTTCTATGTCTTGTAACATGCATATGTGAGCATTTGTGCTGCATTTGGTGTGCCAACTAGTGAATATTCCTAATTGGATGAGATTGCCTAGGTATGTAATTTTAGTGCATCAAGACACCCGTGGAAGATTAGTACGGTCTGGGTGTTGATGGCTAATTTTACTACGCCGGAATATCAAGAGTTCCGATCTGGACGAAAGGAGAAGCTAACTCCTTGATCAAAACAACCGAAAGGAGCAGCTAACTCCTTGATCAAAAGAGCAGAAAGGAGAAGCAAAATCCTTAATAAAAAAAGCAAACTGATTGTCCCTCGGAATGTCCCTCGGAAAATTTTGAGCTAACTTGAGTTGTTTTGCAGATATTCTGTAATCGCGGACGATTACTCATTTCAAGAAGGGGAGATGTCACAAACTGCTGACCTGTCAAAGCCTAAAGAATGGGGCCAACTTACATATGCCGGCCGAGAGGCCTAAACACTAAGAAGAACAAGTAGCAGAAGAAGACGAAGTCCTACCAACTTATGGGGACCTCGTCCGATGGGGCCCCAGTGACATAAAGGGATTAAAATAAAGCAGGACCCGCACACACGCAAAAACTGATGACGTGGCAAATTTTTGAAAATTGCACTGACATGATGACGTGGCAAGCTGTACGGATTTCCGTGTTTTTTGTTGATTGATGACGTGGTAGGCTGTACGCACTGGCAGCTTTTTGGCTTTGCTTTTGGACCAGAAGCTTTTGGACCAGAAGCTTTTGAGTTTTAAAGGCTTTTTACTGTAATTGCTTTTCAGGCCAAGGGCCTTTAAATATGAGGCTAGGGCTCATTCTCTAGCATGCTTCCTGGAGAAGGTACAGAGTTTCGAGTACCGGCTTGTACTGTGTTGATGCAATATAAAGAAATACCGAAAGGGGCGCCAAGGTTTGGGGCCAATACTCTCTGGGGTGGAATTCCGCCACTCCGTGTCACGTGTCGTCTCTCTCTCTCTCAGTTCAGTTGTTATTGAAGTGCTAAAAGTCTATTCGATATGTTCTTTTCTATTGGCACGTGGTGCCCGTCTTGTGACACTCTGGCTCTCTAGGCTTTCTATCCTCCATAGTGATGGCCGCCACACAAGAGCCGCTTCCGGAGCCTTGCTGCACATATGTCCTAGGAGCCTCTGTGGGCGTTGTTGATGCTCTACCTCTACCACCACCACGGAGAGTGGAAGCCCTTGCACCTCTACCTCTTGTAGACGATGTAACTCATGGATGACGACCTTCTTGCGTGATCATGTGTGAGAAACCCGGCGATCAATCTCCTCAAGCTCCAAGTAGAGCTGATGAAATATCATTTTCTCCTCAGGGTCTTACTCCTTGTTGACACTCTTTAGAGTGTCAATCGTGAGTGTGAGCTCATCCACGTTGACCTATTTGACATTTACAACATTGGACAATGAAAAACATAATTAGTATATTCAAATTCTTAAAGATTAGAGTATAGAAAGTGGAGTAGACTATGGAGTCTCGAGTGGTGACTCGTGATTAGAATTTATACTTGTTGAGCCATAGGCATCTCATGCATAGAGCGTAACATGCGTAAGTTGGAGCGACAATAGATAAGTCGCTCTAATTGTTTCGTTGAGAGCTTCTTTCGGATTTTAATCTTTACTTATGGAAGGGAGAGCCTTCCGTTCCTTTAGAGAGAGTGCAGTGATCACAAACAAAGCGAATGCTACTGTGAATGAAGGTGCTAAGATTGAGAGCAAGAGAAAGAGAAGAATACGGCACCAGACGGTTCTCAAACCCTCCTCCAAGGGCCCCTCTCTTGATGGGGAGAGAGGTCTATGCTATTGATTGCAAAAATCTGGTACAATAGTGTTGATGTAACGAACTTGATGCTATGATGCAAGGGAAGGCAAGTCGATGACGACGGCGACGACTAATGGCTGAAATCTGAGTTTTTTGCTGTAGCGCTAAGCTTGACCAAAAATGCTACTTTCATTGCAACAGAAGGCTGAAAGCTCGCTGCATTCGGAGGCTGAAACGCTAGAGGTCTGGCTGAATTCTGAAGCTGAAAACGCTGATGATTCTTGCTGAAAAACGCTGCTGGTGTCTGGCTGAAAACGCTGATGCTGGTTGGCTGAAAACGCTGTCGATGGCTGGCTGAAAACGCTGATGAAGCTTGGCTGAAAATGCTGGAAAGGCTTGCTGAGGGGGGGGTCTTGTTGAGGAAGAAGCGCTAGAGGGCCTGCTGCAAGCTTGCCTGTGCTCTCTTTGATTCTCCTGCTTCTACTGAGTGATTGTCAGGTTTCGTTTATATTTCCTTAGCAGTTTGCCCTACTTACTTTTCCAACGAAAGTCACTTATCAAATAAATAAGTGAAAAATGTGTATTTTGGGAAAAGACGGGTCTATGCTCTATAAAATGCTCATGATGGGTATTGAATGCCATGCTGATGATTATGCTGTGTGCAATCAGAGGATATGCAACTAATCTAAGTGCCTGCACATGCACGGCCTGCGCACAGGCTCACAAAGGGGTCATAACACTACCTAGGTTGACCTAAACCCTAGACCTGAGATAGCTTGTCCACATGCACATAGGGTTAGATGTGCACATGACACCCCCTCCTTTTCAAAGTGAGGTACCGATACCGAGCTGTATGGCGTCGAGGGAGTGCGCCAACAACTCCTGTATCCTGCGAAGAACTCTTCGCCGGCCCACTTTGATGCGTGGGTCGTGCAATACTTGAACTTCATGAAGGTCTGCAATGCTTGGTTCTTTGGGCTGCCCCGAAAGGGACACCAAATGATATGTTGCGGCTTCAATGCTCCAATTGCGTCTATGGTCGTGGGTCCACCTTCGTCAAGAATCACTGAGGAGGAATATTCCTAAAACCATTTCCAACACAAAATCATAATCATACCCATTCCATGTAGAGTAACTGGAAAAATATTATTCTTCCTAAAAGACTCTGCATGCAATACAGATAAACAAATTGACGGAGTGTCAAACCATTCACCAAACACACGCAAGACCTTTCGACCTAAACCTATCAACTGTGGCAAATCACAACGGAAATGCCGATGCTTGATGGACAATCTTGCTCGTGCTCTTTCTGAGACTGTCACATAGTAATAGGGAATAGCCATTTTTAGGTCGTCGTTCCCCATTCCCATCCCAATTTCCCGTTCCGTGTTTCAAACATGAGTATCCGAAATACGGAATGGCATTTCATGCATGTTGCTGTTCCCCGTTCCGATTTTCCGTTCCGGGTAACTATGCTGTGTCATGCCAAGGAAGAAATATGTAAAAGCGATTGACAAAATGGACAATCGAGAAACAATGTGGATTCCTTGAATGCAAACTTTTTTTCTTTTCGAGAGTGATCCGCATACATCTGTGCTCATCTGTGAGTGAATCATGTGTATTGTACAATACAGCATGCCTATGAAAAGGGAACACATAAAGGTGGTGACGAAAATACAAGAAACCGTCACGAATGAGAAACTCGAACAATGCGTGCTGACTAATCATGCGAACACACAATACTTCCTGAATGGGTTCCTTGGACCTCGGCTCGAGAGCCAAGATCGGTCCTTCGTGACTGATCGTATTTGCAATGAGGTTAGCTTCACTAGAAAAATCATCATCTAAACCATCATCCTTGCGAACAATCACATCTCTATCATGCAAAACATGTGTGTGGTGCTTCGGAGAAGAAAGAACTGAGAGAGTCTCCTTCTCACGTTTCTTTTCAAGCTTCGCTTGCACATTAGAAATGAGAGGTAAAGAACGAATACCCTCCTCACCGTGAATGATAATGGGAGAGTCGCTTTGGCATTTAGAGTGAAGGTATTGTCTGCCAATCAATGAGAGGGTTATGCTCCGGAACCATCGAATGCCTAAAATCATATCACATGCTGAGAGAGGAGACACGATAAATTTTCTACGGAAGGACGCTTGTTGAACAACGAATAACACATCAAGGCACTCTCGTGTAATGAGAGAGTCCATACCGAGAGCGAAGCCCGCCACCTCGATAGGAGTTGTCTGGCTAACCTCCAAGCGGGCTCTTTCTACAAGAGAGGCACCAATCACATTATGCATATTGCCTCTTATCATTCTTACCGTTCTTACCGTTCTGTGGGTTATGAGGAGTCTTGAGAGGTACTGTGAGAAGACTTGTTCTTCTTGGGCTTTCCTTTGTTGTGCTTCATCTCCTGTGTGAGAGCAATCGCTACCGCCTTGTTGAGATCCACGGGGTCCAGTACTTCGACATCAAACTTGATATACTCGTCCAACTCGAAAAGCAATGCCTCTTTGCGCTCATCATCCAATTTGCGTAATTGGGTGCCGAGCTGCAAAACACGGTTAGAGAAAGACGTAACTGGCGTACCATTTGCTTGAGACGACGCCAATCTTCTTTCAACCGCGTTACGTACTAAGGTGGCATAAACCGCGCTTGAGCTTGTCTTGGAAGTCAGCCCAATTGAAAGAAAGGCGTACGCCTTCCTCGGCTTCCTCTAGGTGCGCGGTCAATTGTGCATCTTGCCACGCTTGATACCATTTGATGGCATCACCAACAAGATACATGGCTGCCGTCAAAACCTTGCTATTTCCTGTTTTCTTAGTTGTCGCAAAGCAAGCATTAAATTGATGCAACCAAGAATGAATAACATTAGCATCCATCTTACCATCATACTTACTGAACGTCAACTTCTCAGTGACTAGATTCTTGGAGTCCGCATCTCTACTTGTGCTACTTGATGAACTGCCCACATCTTTGACCGGCTCGGATTTCGAGGTGAGTACATGTAGGACCAACTCTTGCATGCGTTGGACTCTTTGCGCCTCACGCTCTAATTCTTCGGCCGCTATGCGTTGAGCTTCGCGTGCATGCTCATGCTTAAACTCCATAGCTGCCCTTCTTTCTTCGCGCTTGCGATCCATGGTGGCACGTTGCGCCTCTTGTTGTAGCATCATGTCCATCATCGACTTGACCAAAGCCTCCATTGGATTTGGTGCAACCTGTGGCGTAGATGGGGATGGGGGAGTATCGGAAAAACATCCTCCTGGTGGGAAACTTCTTTGTCACCAACTCCCTTCTCATCACCTTCACGCAAAGTATACATTCCGCTTCGGGTGATGACCATACACTGAGATCTTGGGTACTTTAGAACATGGGAACATTGAGAGCTTGTAACTTGTAAGTGTTGGAGAACAAGATGGAGAGGCATTGCTTAAATAGGAAGAGGTTAGAGCATGAGAGAGGGAGAGCATGACTTCAATGGTTTTGACTTCTTTGGGGAGTTTACTCGCAAGATTTTGGAGATCAGGTATGCCACGACTACAGCTGGAGCTGCCCGGAGATTGCCTTGGATGGCAATGCATTTGCTTTACTACCTTCCTGATCGGTTGGATTGTTGCCTTCAGAGTTGTTTACACCCAGTAACCTCTCTAACACAATTGTCCCCCAACTTGGGCAAAGGCTCTCTCCTAGCTCATGCAGATTGAGAGCCACACCGAGTTGTAGTTTTGGTGGCATTGTTGGCATGGATTGTGCTTTGGTTTACACCGGAAGGTTGGAGATAAGTGTTATATGCAAGACGGCTCAGATAGATTTGTCTGGCCATTCCTCTCCTCAAGGGCTCTTGACAAGGCAAACTGCTCAGTCTGGCCGTTTCTTTCCTCAAAAGGATGACCTTAGCACAGACTGCTACATTGGCTCTCTCTCTTCGTGGAGCCAGCTCGTATTGTTTAGTCTGGCTTTCTTCTAGTGGTGGTCCATTTCCACCTGCCGGTGAATGATGCAGCATATGGTAGCTTCTACATTGCAGACCACTAAGTCTGCCTTTCCTTGTTTATGGACGCTGCTTGTGGTGTAGACTAATTAGTCTGACGTTCCTAGAGTTTTTTGTGAATCAGCCACCTGGCCACTTCTGATTGCGGCTTCTTCCTCTTCTCTTCGGTTCAGTGACTACAAACACCATAGATCTTTTTTGGCTTCTTTTTAGGATGCAACTTCTGTAGGCCTACCGACACCTTTTATGACTTGTGGATCCACCTCAGGAGTAGTTTTCACGTTCGGGACCGATCTCTTGGAGTGGCAGAGTACAAGAGAACAACAGTTTTCTATGTTTTTAGTGATGGCAACTTACTATGAAGTCTCTTTGGTGGTTGTGATTCCCTAGGCTGCTGCTACACTGGGAGAATATTGTCCTGCAGTGGATATCACAGCAGACATCTTCATTGTACTCGTGTTACACTTGGAGAGTGTTGTCTTTCAGCGGGCATCGCACTGACATTTTCATTGTTGGCCTCACATCCTTTAGGGACGGCCACCATCTTCATAGCATGTAGGCTGCATCTTTGTCTGGCCGTCCACTTTTGGGCCGGCCGCCCATTGCTTGTCTGGTTCCCAATCTGGCCCAGTTATTTTCTGGGTGCCTCTTGTTTTGCCCTACCTCTACCTTTGACTCCTATATAGGTAGGGGGCCGTGGGAGGTCTATTAGTCTTATTTGTATAAAAAGCACAGACAGCAAAAGAGCGAAGGAAAATAAGAAAAGAACTTTCGAATGTCTTAGGGACACTCTCAAGAGTCCCAGTTAATGCTAATTCTTTGTAAGTGGTGTCAGTACAATGATCTCGTTGGACTCTAGGCCATTTCAAGCGTGGTATCTGATATAAGCACATGCATGGTTGATGGTGTATGGAGAGGTCCCTTTGTCTTCCTGCTTTTGTTATGTGCTTTGCAAGATGATAGAATTGTAGGCTTTTGTCATGTCTCTGTCTCATATAAGGACACATGGCGGATGATGTATGAAGAGGTCCCTTTGTCTTCCTGCTTTTGCTATGTGATTTGCAAGACATAAAAATTGTAGGCTTTGTAATTGTTGACGTCTCTGCCTCCATAGGCTTACATAGTAACATATGGAGTTTTTGAAATTTTTGGCAGATAGATGAGCTGTATGATATGGATGACTTTGGAGTTGATCTCTATGCAGTTGATGAGTCTGCTTTGACTCATGTTGAAGCAGACGAAACAAGCATTGCTTCAGCTTTTATGTCAAAGACTCTTACAGATGAGAAGAGGTTGGCCCCAACAGATCTGTCTGAAATAAGTTTGTAATTTTTTTTAATGCCGTGTGAAGAGAGGTGATTATGTATTGAGTAGTTGAGACTTCCTATGTCTCTAAGATTCCAGCAGCATAGGACTGGGTGATCTCTGTATCATGAGGTACAGATCACAGCAGGGTTTTTGCAGTTCAGCAATTGTCAAACTTCTCTCATTTTGGTCCTTTCTGAACTAGAAGTTGTTGCAAAAGTCGGTTCATGGTGTACTTGATTTTTACATATCTTTTTTATGATACTTCATGAACTCGAGTGCCATTTTAATTCAGCCTGAATTATGTGGTTTTGCAGGTACATCCAGGAAAATGTAATTGCTCATGGTTATGGAAAGGATGCTTCTGCCAAGGGCCTTGCAAGAGGTAGAGGGTTGATGATTTATTGTGGGTTTCTATCCTTACATCACTGATAGCCATGGAAGGATGTTCCTGCCAAGGGCTCTTCAAGAGGTAGAGGGTTAATGATTTATTTGGGTTTCTATCCTCAAAGTGAACAAGACCTGTTTCTGGTGACAGGACTTAGCTGCAGGGCAGTTCCACACGCAGGCTATGTCTGCCATAGATGTGGCTTACCTGGTAAGCATTTTCTGGGAATAATGCACTCTGATTTTATCTGAAAACCACGTACTGTTGCTAGTGTCAGTGTGTGTTCTTGTCATATAATCAATTGCTACTATTCCTGTGCTGTATGAACAAGGACATTTTATCCAGCATTGTCCAACCAACGGGGATCCTGCCTATGATTTTAAGAAGGGATCTCGACTAAGAGCTGATTGGGAAGGCTTGAGTGCATCACCAACAGCTGTCTCACAACCCAATAAGTAGGGTTTTCTACTTAATAGCTTATTTGGCTGATTCATTTTATTTCTTATTCAGCATACCATTGCGTAGGTTTCTTTTCCTGAATTTTCTTGTTGCTGTTTTCAAGCTTTGTGGTCAAGGAGGTCGATCCTCTTCCTCCTGAGCTTCGGTGCTCGTTGTGCGAAGGAATATTAAAGGAGGCTGTAATGGTTCCCTGCTGTCAGTATAGTTTCTGTGATACATGTAGGCGGCCTTAATGCAATGCTATGTTTCACAAGTCAGTTAAATTCTTCTTGATATTGACGTGGTGGCATGAATGATGACTGTAGGTGCTAGGCAGTATTTTCTGGAGAAAGGTTCTTGCCCTCAGTGTGGTTCTGATAAATTGAAAAAAGGCGATTTGCTTCCAAATGTAGCACTCCGGCAAGCTATTGAACGATTTACAAGTGCACAGCCAGATACAACTGTTCCCAATGAAGGGGCTGGTAAGCCCTAGTAATATAAGTCAACACCCTATTTTGTCTTGAAGTCTGGCTTATAAGGGCAACGCCATGTCTGTTTGTAGATGTTGAGTTGGCAACCAAGGTTGCTAAAGTGCTGTCCTCTCCAACACAGTTGCAGAAAATGTCCTCTAGTGCAAAGGATTTAATTAGCATGGTGGTGGTAGGCAATCAACCTGAGTTGCCAGTAGTTGATGATTCGGTGTGTGAGTCAGCTATTGGCTCTAAAGAGAAGGTTATTCACGAGGGCAGTATAACAGTAGCAAGTATTGGAGAAGCTTCCTCTGCAGGTGAGCCTCTGCATAATGGTTTTCTATTTGCAAGGTAGTATTCACTCCTTTGTTAGCAAGGATCTTGAAAGACTAATGTGGTTCATGAGTTGAATGGTTTCTTTAGCTTAGAAGTGTATGCAAGATGAAAGGAACTGGCATGCAAGTTTGAAGCTTGGTACTGCTAGCTCTTAACTTGTAATCTTTGGTGGCTTTTGCAGGTAAGAAAAAGAAAAGGCCTTTTGCTCGTCCTTCGGCCATCTCAGAAATGGTGTCAGAACATATGACTGGCAAATTTAGAAAGGTTTGTTTCAGTTTCTTAGGTTGCACACAGGAGCTTATAACAAAAACTTGTTCTGAGGTTGCTCACAGGAATTCAGGAACAAAAACTTGTTCTATTTAAATTCAATTCATTTGCTGCGCCTATGCAGGGGAATAAGTATTGCTTTGTATGTGGATCGCCAGACCACATTGCTCGCAATTGCACAGCAAATGCAGGAGACCACACTACGTGCTTTCCAACACAGCGCGGCGTGTTTCGCCCACGTAAGTCTCTCTTCTGTTTTGAAGAATTTGAGTTGATTAGCCCTATTTTTGGTGACAATCAGTTTGTTGTGGCCAGTTGGACCACTTCCTTCTCGAGGGATGAATTCTTTTGGTCAAGAGATGTTCTGGCCGGGTGCAATGCCTTATTGTGCTCCTGCTTTACCAGTTGGACCTTATGGACCAATGCCATACGGAGCTCCAGCATTACCAGTTGCACCGTACGGTGTCTCATCTTTTACGCCTTCCATGTATCCAAACCCTCAAATGCATGGGTGAGTACTCAAGTTTCACATTTTCTTTTTCTAGGTTGTTTCTTGTAGATTCTGATCCGGTGTTTCTATAGGTTTTTAAATGGTGCTCCTGGCAGAATGGTTGCTCCAAGAGAAAGACCTCTGAGTAGGGAGGAGTTTATGGAGCTACAAGAACGTGAACGTAGGCGAAGGCTAACGCAGGAGCGGCAGGATAGGTAGTATGTCAGGGCTTTTATTTGTTTTTCCGCCCAAAAAACATTCGTCTTGCCCAGCTATTCACATGTCTGTTTTTGCTTATTAGAGAGCTGTCAGAAGAAAGACCCTTGTCTGGAGCTGGTAGTGAGCAATATTTGTCTTCAGGTAGCGAACAGAGCTTCCATAAGCAGTGGCCTGCTGCCAACAAGTTACAGGGAAGCTTTAGAAGCCATGATGTGGATTTCGACTTCCCAAAGGAAGTGGGGAGTTCCAAGAGTAAACAGAAGCACAACAGAAAATATGCTAGTGAGAGAGTCGATGAACATACAACTCCACAACAATATGATTATCAGTCGGATGATTCCCGGGGCCCCATCTTACAAAGAGTCCAGCAAGGCATAAAGCCTGTCCAATCTGTGACCAAAAAGGCAAAGAAACTTCATGATTTCTCTGCTTATGTTGATCACGAAGAGGGCAAGTTGAACAAGCAGATTACTCTTGGGTTGTTTGATGGTGCTCCTTTTGAAGAACATGAACATAAGAGCTATGTAAAGCATGATGGCACAAGGGTATCTGAAGCGGGTGCGGCAGAAATGTTACGTGCAATCCGTCACAGATCCAAGAAGGTTGCACTTGAAGGGTCAAGGATGCTTTATTCTGGTCAATCAATGGAAATTTCCTCTGAAGCCAAGGACAGACATACTCACCATGGACTACTCAGTGATGACGGGAGTAGTTTTGAGGTTTTAAAGAACACTAGTGTGTGGAAGCATCAAAATGAGGCAAAACTTGAAATAATTGACAGTGTTTCTGTGGAGGGAATGAAGAAGAGAAAGCATAAGAAGCGTAAGGTAGAAGGGTCAAAGGTATTGCCGGTGGAGAATGTCGTAACAGAGTGGAGTATGCACAGGAAATCAAGCAAGAGACACAAGTCTCGTCACACTTCTTTGCTAGTCGATGAGACAAGTGTAGAGCTGCCGTCTGCGTTAGATGACATAGAAGAGAGTAGGTGGCAAATGTATGATGGACTGGAAGATGCTGGAAATCCTCAGAAAGAACGATGTAAGCGCAAACGTCATCGTAGTTCCAAGTCTACTTTGCAGAAAGAATGATAAGCTTAGTGAAAATTGGCATGTAAAGTTCGAGGTCCTGTGCGTCTGCAAAGAGTACAAGCTGATTAGAGTCCTATATAAATCTTGAAGATTCAGTTAAGGCCATGTAACATTTTCACCTTATGTATGATTTGACTAACAAGTCCTCCTTTATTCAAAAGGTCTGATTGGGCCTTCTCATTCTTATTTGTCATCCTCATGGGACATGTAGAGTGGACCACCATACCCACTTACAAATATAAGAGAGATGGTGGGAAAGACCTTGCTTCAGATGGTTTGCCTTTACAGACTCCCTTGCCTGATTAGTATGGAAAGGCACCTATCACATGAGCACCTTGCTGTACCAGTACACCCACTGGAATATCTGGGCTGTACCTTCATGAAAATCATTGTAGTTTGTTCTCTCTCTCTCTCTCTCTCTCTCTCTCTCTCTCTCTCTCTCTCTCTCACACACACACACACACACACACACACACACACACACACACACTCATTTTACTTGAGCTCTCCAGTGCTCTCTTTTCAGAGCTCCAATATATACTTTTCCGTTTCTGACACTCTAGTTTTAAGAGAAGAGGGTTACCCTTAATGGAAGTGAAGCCCTATAGCTTCAAAAACCTATCTGAATTAGTCAAGCTGATGAAATTTTTTCACTTTGATCACACAAATTATATAATCTCAACGTGTGGTTACAAATAGTTGTGGAGTGTCCTTACTAAGCATAGCCCTAACAGTAAAAATTGTGCCTAAATCTCTTTTGGATAAAGGTTTCTACTTCATCTACCTACTCTCTTTTAAGAGCTCTTATATTTTTAAGTCTTCTCTTTTTTGCTAAGCAAAGGACTTTCTTTGGAGGTAATTAAGGCTACTAGTTCAAGAACATAATTTGATAAGCCTCTGAGCCATGAGAGTTTTTAAGCTTGTCAGTAACACACATTTAGTACGTTTTTTAATTCTCATGGTTCATGATAGCCAAATAAACACTTGGCCAGATCCTGCCTATAAGCTATCCCTGTGGGGTATGTTTTAACTGATGCAGTTTAATTAGTTCTCACCTTGATGGATGCATTACTCTTTCGATTTGGGGGGGGGGGGGGGGGGGGGGGGTTGGGGGGCACGACATGAAGGGCATCGATGGCCATATGTACTGTATCCTTTGAGCCATGTTTGGCAATCACCTATCAACCATTCCATTTTGTATACCTCTTTCCTTTTCTCAAACCTTCAACTCAAAGGTGACCACGTAGGTGATGGAACCTATCGTGTTAGCTCACCCAAATCTAGCAAGCCTAACATCATACACTACATTGAGCAAGGCTCCTGCATTTTCAACAATTCCTTGTACTTCCTCTCTACGAGTCCTTGTGAAATTGAGCAGTGTAAAATATTTGGAGACTTGGAGTAGAACCGATGATTGCAACTATATTATGATAGCGGAATAGGCACTAAACACATCTTTTAAAGTGATAGCTTTAGTTCTTCAATTCTTGGTGCTTTGTTACTTGGTGAGCCTAAGAAGTCTTTCCTAAACGAGATCAGGGGGTTAAGCCACTTGGCTCAATCCCCATCCTCCATTAGGAATTATCCAAGGATTTGTGTTCAGCTGCGTCCGCCTGCCCCAGCACTTTGAAAAGCAAGCCGCTGGAGTCATTATTGAAAATCCACGTTGAAAAGCAAGCCGCTGCAATCATTGAAACACCAGTATGATCTCAATCTTCTACCTCCAACCTGAAGCACAGATATTAGATAACAGGTCTCTCTCTCTCTCTCTCTCTCTCTCTCTCTCTCTCTCTCTCTAAACATGAGTAGTTACGTGCCCGTATTTCATGACCAAACATGATCCAACCAGGAGAGGAAAACACTATTGTCGCTGCGCTAGCCAATAGTGGTGGCTTACAAGTTACCACAGTAGGGGTCTTCTTTGTTGATCATGACAAAATCGACCAATTGTCTTGGGTCAAAGTGCATGAAGCCCTGGTTATAGCATTCCTTGCAAGGCAGGCACTGCACCCATGCTACATTACTCCTTGCGCCGTAGAGTGAGGAGGAATGCCATATGGGCCATCGGAGCATCGCCTAATAGCGCCTTCACAGAGGGTCTCTGTCATGCACGCGAGCAAGGAAGTTTGCAAAGAGCTAGCGAGCTTGCAGTGCTTAGAGGAAGGCGTCATCATGAGCAATTAGGGCACTGTAGGGCCCCATAGCAATGCCTCAGCAGGCAGGCAGCCAAAGAAATTTCAAATAATCAAACTCGTTAAGTCGAGTGCAGCAAGCCGGAAAGCCAAGGGGCGCTATTGTAGTAGCGCTTCCATGCGGAGACCCACCACCTTGTGTGGCCATCGGAGATTTGAGGAGAGAGAGAGAGAGAGAGAGAGTGGATGTCGGAGCATGGTGCGAGGTGTGGGGGGAGAGAGAGAGAATGAACTGTTATATTAAACGTCCAAAATGACCTATGGACCAAACTAAACTAATACAATCCTTGTGGATCTAATCCAATGTTTGGGTACAAAAATACCATGAAGTAAAGTAAAAGACTAAAATCGTCATAGTGAAATCATCATCATCATCATCCATGCACGAGGAGGCCTAGGATCAGGCATTGTCCGAAAAAGTATTGCATTAGTCGTGCTGAAGAGCCTCGTCAATGTTCGCCTCCATAAATAGTCGTACTAGGCGTCTCCCATGTCGTGCTAGAATAGTCATGATTTTTTGATGGAGCTTTTGTCAAAGTCGTGGTTGCCCCCATAGACGTGGGCGTTTAGCTCTCTCGAGCTCAGTGGCTCTGTCCACTAATATACCTCTACTAGAAGTGGGTTCTGAAGTCTGCTGTGAAGCATGCTCATCTGACTGCCGAGTCCCTACTCTAAAGAAGTCAGTGATCTCCCTCTGTGAATGTCTTCCATTGCATGGTCTCCTCAAGAGACTCCCCGTGTCTGCATAGCTCTAGCAAAAACAACCCGAGGCATCTCTGATCCTGATATCTCAGGACTCTAATCAATGATCCAAAGCCCTCTCTGATTAGACAATGAAAGCGGCCTCGTATCTCATAATTTACCGGAAAATGAAAAATCTCTGTGTGTGTGTGTGTGTGTGTGTGTGTGTGTGTGAGAGAGAGAGAGAGAGAGAGAGAGAGAGAGAGAGAGAGAGAGACCTCGTATTTGTTGCAGGAAAGATGGGTGCACAGTAAAGTAGGGAGAGGGGATTGGAAGGAGAGAGGATGGAAAGGGAAGACCCTTCTCTTATTTGAACGCCCTTGATGATCTTTCACAAATTGAGTAGGTGTCCAAGAGCAACACCATGTTGAGCAAGAAGGTGCTACAATTTTGCTTCTTTGTATTCATAGGCACTCCACTCCCTCGCTCCCTCCCTCTCTCTCTTCGTAGATCCCTTCCTTCTATGTGTGCTCACTCCTTAATGCTTCCTTTCACATGATCCCTCGTCCTTAAGGCTTAGCTTAACACCTTTATTCCCAAGGTGAAAAGGAAAGTATCAAATTGAATTTCCTATTTTTAACACTAGGCCTAAACAATATTAAAATTTGCCAATATTTACTTGGTGAGCCAAAGGCTCTTTTTCCTTAGCCAAACTAAAAAGAAAAGCCCCAAGAAGAGCACTCCGGCTGCTCCCATGAACATAACCCTACGATTGAAAAGACCCCTAGAGTTCGTGAGGACAAACCCTATGTGTGATAGCATGCTATTGCATGGCCAATGAATTACATAATTGAGAAGAAGCCCTGCCTGGTCTACAAGGAGAAAGCATATCACAAATAGAAAGCATGCTACAGCATAAGACAAGACAAGAAGTTCACGGCCTGAGAAGAGGGAGATAGTGCAATTTTAGCAAGGAAAAATCTATCGGAAAGCACCCATAACTCTTTATGTACCAGACCTTTGATATAGAACATAGAATTAGATATGTTTCTCTTTAAGCTTAATCAATATGCTACATCTCTTGTATTTATCTTAATGCATGTTTTGTGTTTGGCAGAGAGAACATCTATTCACAACAATGGACGTTTCAAGTGCACAAGCACGACTCCAGTTGGACTACACTGCAAGGTTTTTGATCTGCATCCAACTCCTTATGACTATGTGTTTGCTTGGCGCAACACATAAACGCTACGGGGTAGGGCACGACTTCTATTTCTTATAATTTTTGGAGAGACCACAATGCCAGCTCTCCACCATACTTTTGTATGGCACTTCTGCATGACGTGCACTACATACTTTGCAATTTTGATATGTAATGTTTCATTGCATGACATAATGTTTAACTATTCACATTCCTTTCTTGTAGCTTGACTCAAATATCGGCTTGTAGAGTTGACAATTGAAAAGTGCTAGTACAACATTGGAGGTCAGCAAAGCACTTCATTTTATGTGCAGTTCATTAACGCTTTCTCCATTCGCTTGTTACTTTGGTGAGCCAAAGGCTCTTTCTGGGCTATCTGGACGCAGAAGCCACCACATGGCAAAAAAAAAAAACGACGTGAAATAAGAAACAATGTCGTGAAAAGCTACCAACTAAGTAAATAAAAGCACCAAGTTCAAAGCAGTTGGGCGCTTTTTTTGTAGATAGTAGTTCAGAGCAATTCGGAGCTTTTTCTGCAGGTTTGTCGCTGGCAGAGAGAGAGAGAGAGAGAGAGAGAGAGAGAGAGAGAGAGAGAGAGAGAGAGAGAGAGAGAGAGAGAGAGAGAGAGAAGAGAGAAAGAGAGAGCATGAAACCGCAAGGTGGTTGCACGCTAGAGCAAGAGATGAGAGTGCTTGTCTGTGCAGAGAAAACAAGAACTGGCTGCGAAGGAGCTTGTGGCCAAGAGGAGCATGAGATGTGTGTGGTATCAAGAGTGCCACCAAGTGTGCGTAAACATGCTTTTATTTACCAAAAACCTCAATACCAAGAGGTTTTTTCTTAAGGCCATACAAGGCCTTACTCAACATGTAAACATGCTTTTCTTTACCAAAAACTTCAATACTAAGAGGTTTACCAAGAGTTCACATGGAACCATATTTGAGAGAGAGAGAGAGAGAGAGAGAGATTGAATTATTGTCCACGGAGGTCAAATATGACCTATGGGACCGAAAATCAAAACATTACAGAGGGTTCATTCCGAGTGGTGGAGTCACATACATCTCAGTTAAGGACCGAGGATCCAAGGAAGGGTTAAAAAAAGAGAACAAAACCTAAAGAGGGACATGTGAGGGGGTATCCGGTTTGGGAGTTCGAAACTCCTAGACAATGGCTTTACCTTCTCGTTAAACTGCCCATTTTTCTGCTGTGCGCGCTTCCTGCACCTTTTGAAGTTCAACCTTCTTCTGTTTGAGTTGGGCAAGTGTAAGATCTTCTGCAAACCAAAATTTGGTGTCTTTGAGAAGCCTTGATTGCTCAAGGAACTTGATTCGATCCACCTTGGTCTTGAAAGTGAGGATCGCATGGTTGGTGTGGTGTTCGTGCGTGAGTGTGGTGATTGTTGCTTGATCCCATTGTACGCTCACTGGGATTATCGTTTGAATTCGGAAAAGAGACTCATTGAACTTGAGATCCCCTCCCCTTTCCAATCGCTTGGGAGCCCGCCAATGCGAACATTGAGGGCTATATCATCTTGCCGCTTTTGTTCACGTAGCGTGGATGCCACACTGTCATCAATCTTGCGAGAGATCTCCTCATGCACTTGAGTCTTGAACTTCTTCGTGAGGATTCTCGCTACTTCCCTTTTTGCTTCGGTGAGAACGGCTTCCATTTGTTCCACATTCTTGCTTTCCTCCACTATACTGAGGCGGGCCTCAATTGCTGTGAGTCTCTCTCTCAATTCATTGTTCTCCTTGCGAAGCCTCTCGACTTCGTGTTGAAGGCGGGCAGTGTTGTCGAGCTTCGGGGGATGCTGCCAGGACCCCGAAAAAGGTTGGCTTGTTTCGGGTTGAGGCTCAAGTGGACATGCCCACAACTTATCTGAAAATGCCTTTGCTAGCCTAAGAGGAGGTCGAGAGCCCGGACAACATCCCAAGTAAAGCCAACAAGCTCCAAAACCTTTAATGAAGCATGAGAACTTCTCTGTGTACGCGGACAAGAAGGTCGCTTGCGAATACAGATGCAGTAAGGCAACATATGGTGGGTTTCTTGGTTGAGATGGCAATGAGGGAGGCAAGCCTGGGCCTTCACATCCCCCACAAGCAGTACGCATTCAAACACAGAGCTGCTGGTTCGGTGGGCTGCTTCCCGCTTGGTTGATGGGGCAGGGCTGTGGCTTAACGCCTCCCCAAGGGCAGCCCCTCGCCCAGGGAAAGGCTGGGCGCGCTGGAGAAGGCAACGATGCTATGCAAAGGGTTAGGGTTACGAGTTGTTATATATATATATATATATATATAGAGAGAGAGAGAGAGAGAGAGAGAGAGAGAGAGAGAGAGAGGTGGGGAAAGATGCTGAGATGCTTGTAGAGAATTTGTGAGGAATGAGGGAAAGGTGCCCGATATGAGCTATCCAGATCTCTCAAGTCCCATGTTCGCTCTCTTCACAATGGTTGCTTCAATTGTGGCCATTCGCATGGAGGTCCTCCAACCACCAATTGGTTCTTGTGAACCATAGTTGAGAGAGAGAGAGAGAGAGAGAGAGAGAGAGAGAGAGAGAGAGAGAGAGAGTAGAGGTGTGCGGGGAGATGCTGATTTGATCCGTTGCAACTCGGCACCAGCTTTATAAAGCACCCCAGGGCCCATGCCAACTATAGATCTGTTGATTTTTACAGTTGCTCCACCTTTTTTGATAGATTGAGCCTTTCTTGAAATTGACTTTGAAAAGAACAGGGAGACTTGGGACCCAAGGCCAGATTTTCGATAGGCTGACTTAATCAATATGCTACATCTATTGTATTTGTCTTAATGCATGTTTTGTGTATGGTAGGGAAGACATATATTCTCAACACTTGACATTTCGATTGTACGAGCGCGACTCCAGCTCAACAACACTACAAGGTCCATTATCTGCATCCAATTTCTCATGTCTATGCATTTGCTTGGTGCAACACATAAACGCTACGGGGCAGGGCACGACTTCCGTTTCTTATAACTTTTGGAGAGCCCATAGTGTCAACTCTCCACCATACTTTTGTATGGCACTTCTGCATGATCTGCACTGTATACTTTGCAATTTCAGTGTGTGAAGTTTCATTGCAAGATGAAATGTTTAACTATTCACATTGCTTTTTTGTAGCTGACTCAAATATCGGCATGTATATTGGACAATTGAAAAGCACCAGTACAACATTGCACGTCAGTAAAACACTACAATTTCTTGTTGAAGTTCATTACCGCTTTAGCCATTTGCTTGTTTTAGAATTTTGCACATTACTCTATTTGGTTAGGTTTACTTGGATGTTGTTTTTAGAAGTATACTTTTGATGTCGGTCAAGATCTGCACGTGTTAATTACGCACGCAACTCCTTGCAATTTCATTTAAACCAATAGTATCTTAATTTCTAATATCAATCTCTATTTATCTCTATTAATTCATGCACCTAACTTTGTATCCTCCCATAACCAAAAACATAATACCAGTTTTAAAATGTTTTTCTACTTCTCTTTAAAACTCACCTAACTCTCCCAAAAATCGTCCCTATAATCTCTATTAATTGCACCGCAGTTCCCAAATTAGTCATGGTCTTGTTTTCTATAAATATCAATTTGCAAATGTCTTGATATATTCTATAGATGTTATATAGCAAGGCCCACCAAGCAAGACTAGTTTGTTTGTACACCACAGGTTCACTTTGGACTCCTAGCTTTGCATATAACAATATGGATAAATTAAAGAGTGTAGACAACTGAAGATGACACATACGATTAACCAAACTGTGTGATCAAGTGCAAAATTAAGTTGCCTATGCCTTTATCAATGGCAATACACAAAGTCAAGCAATATGGCAAAGCAAGTCCTTCCTTAGCGGTTTTACTTCAGCCCATCAAGGCAAGTGATGCAAGGAAGCAATGTAGGGAATGGCGAATATGAAACCTGCCAGTATCATGGGAGAGTATATGAAAAGAATCATAAACTTGAAAAAAATAAATCTTTCCACAACAACCAAATGTTATGCCCTTTACATGTAAAAATTACAACTTGAAAGCAGGATCAGAGAGAGAGAGAGAGAGAGAGAGAGAGAGAGAGAGAGAGAGAGAGAGAGAGAGAGAGAGAGAGAGAGAGAGAGAGAGAGAGAGAGAGAGAGAGAGAGAGAGAGATTTGTCTCCATCTTCCCCCCTTCCCTTTGACATACATTTAGTCGAATAATTCTTCATGGCCACAATCTTTGTGCTTACTTGAGAGAGAGAGATTTTATTATTGTCCTCGGAGGTCAAATATGACCTATGGGATCAAAGATACATGTGAGGTACTATGTATGGGGCTGATAAGTGATTCTCGAAGCTCTAGGATTGTGGTGATGAGAGTCGCAATGGAGAGGCCACATTATGGCTAGGAGAGGAACATGTGTAGGTCTAAGTCATGGCAGCTAAAAATGTGAAGGGATCAAGTTTGGATGTGAGCAAAATTTGAGCACTCTAGTAGGGTGTGGTACTCAAACTCTAAAACTTGGAGTGAGCATAATGTGTAGGGTTGATTTGCCTCTTCTCCAATGGCCCAATGCTCTGTCTTACATCGAAGGAAGTAGGAGCTAAGAGAAATGAATGTGATAGTTTGTATTGATGACAAGGGATAGGTGAAGCACAACCCACTGGGATCCTCCCTAGCCATGATACATTGCCATTGTAGAAAAGCTTCATTTACTTGGGAGTATATTGAGACATCATGTAGCAAGTGTAATATATCCCATCTCTGAAACTTGTTACCATATACATGTGGTAGTGATGTGTGTGAACACACTTAGGACCGCTGGGACATTTTTTCCCTCACTAGGAGGTTTTCCCCCCATGTAATGTATATACGCCCATCACTCTAGGGCTATCATATCTTTCCATTGCACACTAAGTAATACACTCTCTGTTGTGTTTCTTGAGCTTCCTTTGTCTTTTGCGAGCTGTGTGCGTTTTCTTGAAATCCTATTTCCAACAATTGGTATTAGAGCAGGTTGCGTCCTCCTGGGCTTAGTAGCCAACAGCTCCAGCACACATATGCTCATTTTCTATGATTTCTATGAGCTTTGGCAAGCGTCAACAAGTCGACATATATTTTGGAAGAGCTTGTAGAGTCTACTCTGCTCTGATTTCTGATTCGAGCTCATTTCAGCCTCCGTTTTTAGTACGGACAGTACTACGCAGGCTATCTTGTCATGTTGTGCATAATTTTTGTCAGTGCCGTTTACTGCATAACAGTTCCCTAACAGTCTTCTACGGTTTGTGCTATATAGCTCGTATTGTTCCCGCTTCATTTCTCCTCTTTTCGGGAAGTTTTCACATCAGGTGCAAGCATTCGCCATGGCCGACAACAACACGGATGTGTCCAAGATGTTTGCTGCTGAGGGTAGATTGGATGGGGACAATTACCCTATATAGGCTTACATGATGCAACATGTCCTTGTGTCAAAGGGAGTTTTGAACATTGTGCAAGGCAGTGATGTACGTCCTGGTTCTGAGGATGTAGGCGATGTGGAGGATGTTGCAGGTTTTGGTGGCAGGATTGCTGCTGCCAGAGTTGTTGTGCCTTTGGCTGAGCAAGCTTGTTGGGATGTAAAAGATGCATAGGCTCATGCATTGATTGCGTTGTCTATGAAGCGCAATGTACCTCCTCACATTCATTCAGCTAAATTTTCAAAACAGGCTTGGGATATTTTGGCTAGTCTTTATGCAAGTTGCAATGAGGCAAAAACTGCATTGCCGCGTAAAGAGCCGAAGTCGAAGATTATGCATGAGGAAGATGACATGGACACTTTTCTTGTTGGTGTCAAGGATATCTATGAGAAACTCATTTCTGCAGGTGAAGTCATTTCACACAATTCCCTTGTGCAGAGTGTTCTTGATGCCTTGCCAGATTCTTACCACATTTTTGCTAGTATTTGGAGACTTATGACCCAAGAAAATCCTGAAGTTGTCAAGTTTGATGCATTATGCACATTGCTGTTGCAAGAGTCACTTTCCAAAAAAAACAGCACTAGACAACGTGCATTTGAACATGCATTTATTGTGCTTCTTAAAGAAAAGGTGGTAACAACAGTATAGCCACCTCTCATGGTTCTTCTTGCAGTGTTCTAAGTTGAAGGCCAAAGAGGCTGGTTTCACTACTAATGTTGGTTCCACTACAAATACAACTATTGTTGAGTCTTTTGTGAAAGGAGACTGTGATGTTGATGTTGATGTAGAATGGGCTTTTAGTGCAAAGTGTACTTATGATCGTGCTGTCCATGATGCATGCATATCAGTTGCTACAGACTCACATGTGTGGTTTTTTGACAGTGGTGCTACAACGCACATTACCTCACATCGTGATGTTTTTTACCTCTCTTAAGTCTATCCCTCATGGGAATTCAGTCACGTGCCAACAATGCCTCTTATCCGGTTTAGGGAGTTGGAAAGATTGTGCTTATTGCTGCAAATGGCAGTTCTTTCACACTGGTTGATGCATTGTACGTACCTGGGATCAAGAAGAAGTAAGCATTGTATATGCTTACTACTGCAAATATCAGTTCTTTCACACTGGTTGATGCATTGTATGTACACTGGTGTATCTGCACCTGTTAGACTTAGACTGGTAGTCAAATTTGTGGATGACAGCTGTATAGTACATGATCTCAGTTCCGGTGATGAAATTGTTACATCTGGCATTTTTATACCATGGGCTGTATAAGCTCACTTTGTATGACATGTGTGGGCAGAATTTTGCAAATGCAGTTGTGGATTCTAAGGCTATTTCAGATGCAAACTTTGGCTTGCACGTTTTGGGCATTTGAATTTTACGAGTTTGCTGCGTTTGCAAAAATATGATATGGTTGCTTCTTTGCCACCTCTTGAAGCACTTGTCAAACATGTTCTTGAAGGATGCATTTTTGGTAAGATACAACGTACAAAGTTTCCAAAGGATGGTTCAATTAGGGTCACATACAGGTTGCAACTTGTGCATAGTGATGTTTGTGGGCCCATGCAAGCTCCGTTCTTTGACAATCATCTTTACTTTGTGAATTTCATTGATGATTACTTTACGAATGCATGGGTATATTCGCTTAAAGCAAAGTCCAAAGTATTTATGTGCTTCAAACAATTTTTGGCTATGGCTAAAAATGTCTCA
This sequence comes from Adiantum capillus-veneris, assembly GCF_014529385.1. NCBI lineage: Eukaryota > Viridiplantae > Streptophyta > Polypodiopsida > Polypodiales > Pteridaceae > Adiantum > Adiantum capillus-veneris. The sequence goes on from NC_140948.1 coordinate 141,807,499, forward strand.
AAATGTGCTATGGGCACCCTCCGTTCTGACCAAGGGGGGGACTTTATGTCTCATGAATTTAATGCATTTCTTGCTAGTCATGGGATAAAACACCGATGTACAGTGCCTTATACGCCTAAATAAAATGGTGTTGCTGAGAGGAAAAACATGTCACTTAGAGAAATGACATGATGTATGGTAAAAAGGCAAGCTTTTATGCATTTTTTTTGGCTTGAGGCTATCATGTGTGCCACTTATGTACTAAACAAATGTCCTACAAAAGCTTTGCATTCTATGACTCTATATGAAGCATGTAATGATAGAAAGCCTTCTATTGAGCACATACGTGTTTTTGGCTGTTTGGCATATGCTTTGGTGCCATAAACGCAAACATAGAAAATTGGATGATAAGGATGCCAAATGTATTTTTGTTGGTTATAGTGCTGAAATCAAAGGTTACAGGTTGTATCATCCACAAACAAAGTGTATTCTGGTTTCACGGGATGTTGTGTTTGTGGAAGATTTTGTTTAACCCTTGTTGCTCTCATGTACTAGAGACAATAATGTAAGCTCACATGACATTTATGACACTTTGTTGTCTCTTTTCAATGGTGGAAGTACGAATGTAAATTCCAATGAGGAAAATGTACAGCCTATGGGGGTTTCTAAAAATGTTACAAATTAGCCTATTACTGATGTAGATATACATGATGTACTTGATGAGGAAAGGCCTGAAAATGAGCAAGCTAGAGGTATGCCAAAATGGCTGGTGCATACATTGCGTGACAGTAAACTGGATGCACCTTTGTCTAGTTGTACTCGTTCAAGCTCTCGCGATGCATCTTATGCATCAAATTGTTATGCTTTGGATGTGTCTAGCTTACATGATGTTAAGGAACCTCTGTCTTTTGGACGAAGCACAAAATTCAAAAAATTGGATGGCTGCCATGCAATCAAAATATGATGCACTTATAGAAAATGACACATGGACTTTATGTGATTTGCCTCCTGGCAAAAAGGCCATTGGTACGAAGTGAGTGTACCAGTTGAAACGCTATAAGGCTCGGCTTGTTGCAAAGGGTTATGCACAGCAAAAATCCATAGATTATGAAGAGACTTTTGCTCCCACTTGTCATATGACTACTGTGCATCTTCTATGTGCATTGGCACCTCATTTTGGTTGGGGTGTACGTCAATCGGAAATTGTTACTGCTTTCTTGAATGGTGACATATTTGAGGAAGTTTACGTAATGCAGCCTCACGGTTTTGTCAAGAAAGGACAAGAGGATAAAGTGTGCATATGTAAAAAAGCTTTGTATGGGTTGAAGAAATCTCCTCCTGCTTGGTGTTGAGAAAGCTGATACTCATTTGGTCAAATAAGGCTTTCGTATTAGTCCAACAGAAAGCACATTGTATGTAAAGCGCGAGGGTGATATACTTCTCATTGTCGTTCTCTATGTGGATGATTTGCTGATCACTGGACCAAATGAGAGACATAGTACTGAATTTAATATTTGGGAATGTTGCATCATTACTTGGGTATACAGTTTAAGCATTATGATGGTGGTATTGCCTTGTGTCAGAAAAGTTACATAGAGACATTGCTATGTGAATTTGGACTTGAGGATTGCAAGCCTATTGCCGCTCCCATGGAAACATGTTTGAAATTGAATCTTCATGATGCTGGTGATCCTGCTGATGTCACTCTTTACCAAACAACTGGATGCCTTATTTATGTATGCAACATGAGGATGGATATTCATTATGTAGTCTCACATGTCAGCAGATTCATACATAGCCGTCTAAGCATTGATACAATTTCAAGAGTATTTTTTGCTACTTGAGTAGCACTTTACATCTTGGCTTGTTTTATCCCTAGGGGGAATCATTACCGCCAAATGTACATGATTTTTTGGACTCAAATTGGGCTGGTTGTTTTGACATACGAGTGTCCACAAGTGATTTTTATTTCATGCTTGGCAGCTCGTGCATATCATGGTTGAGCAAGAAGCAACCTACTGTGGTCACTTCCAGTTGTGAGGCTGAGTACAAGGCATTCTTCACAGCTACGGTTGAGTGTGTATGGCTCAGATGCCTTATGATTGATTTGGGTATTGGACAAGACACTGCAAACACTATCTACACTGATAGTCAAAGCGCATTGGCAGTTGCGAGGAACCCAATTTTTCATGCTCGCACAAAGCACATTGAGGTGCATTACCACTATGTCAGGGAGAGGTTCTCAGCAGGAGAGATTAGCTTGGCTTATGTGCCAACAGAGGACAACCTTGCAGATCTTTTCACATAGGCCTTGTCTCGTGAGAAGTTCAAAGCTGTGCGTGTCTGCCGCATGTGTCAGAGCTAGGGACTTGCCGAGCACTGTGTGCAAGCCACGGGATGGCTGAAAGCACACAACCAAGATAACCTAGCAAGCTCAAAGAGAGCAAGGGTGTGTCACTCACTGCTCTACGCTCGCCACTGTGAAGGATTCCTTGTCATGAAGAAGAGAGAGCAGCCATCGTCGTGGTCAACTGCCTCGTTGCCGCCAATGCCGTTGTAACTCTCAATCGCACGCGCGCGCGCACACACACACACACACACACACACACACACACACACACACACACACACACACACACACACACACACACACACACACACACACACACATATCATCACCCACCCAATGCCCACACTAACTCTCTCTCTCTCTCTCTCTCTCTCTCTCTCTCTCTCTCTCTCTCTCTCTCTCTCTCTCTCTCTCTCTCTCTCTCTCTCTCTCTCTTCCGCTCCTGCTTCCTGCTCCATGCTCCCGCGCCCCTACCTAGCCCCCCCACTCCTTGGTCCCGCACGCGCTACTCCCTACCCCCCCCCCCCCCCCCCCGCGCGCTGTACTGCTCCTGTTGCCCCTGCCTAGCCTCTCTTCCTCCCTCTGTCGCACCCCTGCTCTCGCTGCTGTTGCTTCCCCTTCTGCTCCCTCACACTCTCCGTGCAACCCTCGAGCCCCAACCGAGCGTAGAGAGAGAAAGGGAAAGTGCATAGAAAGAGAGGTGGGGAAAATTACGTAGAGAGAGAGAGGTAAAAAAGTAGCGTAGAGAGAGAGATGAATAGCATAGAGAGAGAAAGGGTAGAGAGAGAACATGTAGAGAGAGAACATGTAGAGAGAGTCTTTGTCCATGTAGAGAGAGAGTCTCTATCCGTGTAGAGAGTGAAAAAACCTGCACACGTACAGAGAGAGAGTCTTTGCCCACGTAGAGAGAGAGAGAGAGGAAAAAAAAAACTTCTACCTCCCCCCCGCCCTTTTGCAACCTTCAGTCATGAGGAAACAAAATGGCAAGGATGACCCTATGGAGGATGCTATTCAAAAATGCAAAGAAGAAATGAGCGAGTCCATCAACAAGATCAATCGCCACCTCTTAGGTACTATTAACGCACTCGATAAGCACGTGGCGGCACATGAAAGCACGATACATAAACCCGAGGATCGCGTGAATGCTAGGAAATAAGACATAGCTAAATAGATAATTGAGTAGATTACTTAATGGAGAGAGACAGATTTATATACACGAGATTATAGAGTAGAGAGAGAGAGAGAGAGAGAGAGAGAGAGAGAGAGAGAGAGAGAGAGAGAGAGAGAGAGAGAGAGAGAGAGAGAGAGAGTACACACGATATACGTGGTTCACCCAATGTGGGCTACGTCCATGGGAAAGCAGCCACTCAATGGCTTTAGTACTTCAAAACAAGAAGTAGTTTACAAAGGGATTATACCCTTAATGGAGCTCCCGCCTTGCTTCACTCTCACCACCTCACACTCACCTTGTTGCATCAACTTGACACTATGAAATGTGTGTAGAAATGGCCTCCTTTTATAGGCCAAAAGGGCTGCCCTCTCTTATGAGAGACAGCCATGTGTAGCCGCCCTTGTGCGAATAAGTCCAAATCGGACCCTCCAATCCGCCCATGTGTGGCCGCCCTTGAGAAGACAAGTCCGCTTTTGAATTCGGCCACCGGCCACCGGCCACCGGCCATTGACTTTCGACCACCGGCCATCAGCCATTGACTACCGACCACCGGCCAACCGACCGGTTGTTTTCCGACCACTTTCCGGCCGCCGTCCGGCCATAATATTTCGGCGAAAAAGAATATTCCGGCCTTTAAAGTTGCCCCTGATTCTTGTCCGTGAAAATTTTGGTTTCCGGTGAGTGATTTTCCTTCACGCACGATGGCTTCTCCTCATAATGGGGTCCTTACAAATGTGCGCTTTTACCACAGAAAATTACAAGGGTAAATCAGGCTCCATACTTAACAGTGAAGGCCTAAGATGAGGAAATCGCACTACTCAAGAAAGAGCTTGAAGAGGTGCGGTCGCAAAATGTCCTCAAAGATGGAGAGCTTCAACCCTCAATCATTGAAGAGCTTAACACGATTAAAGAACAGTTGCGGCCCATCAAAGAAGGTGAGGAGCAACAAAAAGAGATGACGACCTCGTGGGTAGAGGTCATCACAAAGACCCAACAAAAGGCAGAAAAATGGATCGAGATTGTCAAGAAAGGAAAGGGCAAGGAAATAACTCCCACCCCCACACCAACCATCATTAAATTGACACTAGAAGAGGAACAAAGGAGATGTGTGCGGGCCTTACACGTAAGGATATGTGGCCTCAGAGACCAAGATAATGTGGATGAAGAGGTGAAAGAACTTATGACTCTGGTGGGGATTAACGAGCAGGTGCACACGAGGGCTTGGAGAGTGGGCAATAAGAAAAGTGGGAGCAACAGAGAAACCTCAGAAAAAAGGGCACTCATCCTCCGTTTCCCCTCCATGGAAGCGAAGAAGGACTTCTTGAAGAAGAGATCGACTCTAAAGAAGACTGGCATCTTTCTTGGAGATGACCTCACCCTCTTGCGGATTGCTCATATGCAAGAAGTAATGCCGAAAATCAAAGCAGAAAGGGAAAAAGGGAAGATTGCTTTTTACAGGGATGGAAGGGTGGTGATATTGGAGCGACGCTCCACATGACAGTGTGAGACCTATGGGACCACACTAAAGATGACAACCTAGAATTGTAATGGGTCACTCCGTCTTGATGTAGGTGCCTTTGAGGATAGCTTCACAAGGAGAGACATCATTTTCTACTCTGAGATGCATCAAGCCCCTGGGAAATCCATGCCACATGTGAGCGGATATAGATGGGAGATAGCTTGTAGATAGGAGACCATATCAGAGCATCGAGGATGGGGCTCGGGGGGAGTGGCAGATCTATTTTGGGAGGAGATGCAGCCATTGATATATATAGTGCACAAGGATGAACATTAAAACATGTGGGTGCAGCTCAAGGCAGAGATGGGCAGATACCTCTACATTGCTATCTATTACTTTCCTCCTAGTACGTTAGTATATGCATCACCTAGAGGACAGTCTCCCTTTGCTATTTTGGATAATGAAATATGGGACTCTTCCAAGGATGGTGACATTATCACACTAGGGGACTTGAATGCTAGGACTGCCCATCACCAAACAATATTTTATGATACTTCCAAGGAGATACTTAGGGAGCTGGACGTGACAGAGATGGGCCTATCCAGACTATCAGAAGATGAGGAGTACACTGAGAATGGCAGATACTTGATAGATATGGGAGTTGCACATAGATTGGCCATTTTGAATGGCCTACAAAGATTTTTGACAGCTGGAGGTTTTACTTGCTTTCCACACCGACATGGTGCTAGCATAGTGGATTATGTTATGGCCCGGCTAGGTCTCATTCCATTCTTTCAGGATTTCATGGTGGGCACTAGGCCAGTTGGAGTAGTAGTTGATCATGCCATCTTGTCTTTCACCTTGACGTTTCAGTTTAGCACAGCTCCATTAGGAGAGGTCCCCACAAACACTCGGTATACCTCAGGAGCTGGGATGGTCACTAGCTGAACTCACTCAGATACTGGCAGAGATGCCCCATGCTGCAGCATCAAAGGCATACCCCCACAACCAGCCTACATGGAGACGATCTGGGAGCATGCCCCAGAACATTTTGGTATGATGAGGAGTGTAGAGAGACGAGGATCAAATTACACAAGGAAGTGCTCATGGGTATTACCACACATAGACAGTCACGAATTACCTTTCATCGCCTGGTGCAACAAAAGAAAAGGGCTTATCTATCTCAGCTAGAACGGGATCTGTATCAGCTATTTATGAGTCAAGACTCAAGCAAAACATGGAGGCTATTCTACGAGAATTCACCACCACCAGCGGTCACATCCACAGAGATATGGGGGGAATATGCCACATCTCTCTATACAGCATTAGGGAAACCACCTTTGCCGGACCCACTAGAGACATGCCCGAAGACATGTTCTTTCTTTACTACCAAGAGGGTAAGGAAAGCCATTGACATGATGAAGACAAGGAGAGCACATGATCATGATGGTCTAGTAGCAGAGCACTTTGTCCATGCTAGAGATATGCTTGCAGAGCTCCTTGCTATGATGTTTAATCAAGCCATGTATGAAGGCTTGGAGTATGTCTACGATTGTGCCTATTTTCAAGTCAGGAGATCCATGATTCTCGGGAATTATTGCACCATCATGGTTGGTCACACATTAGCAAGGATGTATGCATCCGTTCTTGAGCAGGAGCTGAGTAGATGGGCAGAGCAGGAGGGCATACGAGCACCAGGGCAAGCAGGATTTAGGAGAGGTTTCTCCATTTTTGCAAATTCTGACACTCAGAGCTATTATTGAGGAGGGTATACACCATGTCAAGAGGATCTATTGTAGCTTTGTGGATTTCTGCAAAGATTTTGACACAATGCCAAGAGCCAGACTTATACGTAGACTACATGACATGGGTGTCCCTACATAGCTGATCTGGGGTATTCTGGCTTTATATAGGACAGTGATGGGGCGGGTATGCACTACTGAGGGAATGTCTGACATGGTCCACTCCACTATTGGAGTAAAGCAGGGATGCCCCCTATCTCTGAATCTTTTTGGAATGTATGTGGATGAGTTGTTGGACTATGTAGAGCATCAAGGAGACAGAGGGGCTTAGCTAGCAGAGACATGAATTCCATTGTTACTATATGATGATGATATTGTCATGATTTCTAACTCTCTAGAGGGGATGCATTGTCATTTGGATGCTTTGCATACATTTGCTCATGATAGTGGATTGTCTGTCAACTTGGGGAAAACGAAGGTTATTGTGTTCAACACCACACCATAGTGGGTCAGTAGGTCAACACCCACATTTACATAAGGCCAGGAGATTGTGGAGTACACACATGCATATACTTATCTTTGGGGAGTCTTCGGTGGACCGGTGCTTTCACTGAGGAGAGCATCAGAGACTAGACTTTCGAGAGCATATGCAGCCTTGGGAGACTGGAGAGGATGTGTTTGCAGGTTCAATTTCAAGAACCACAAACAAAGCTCTAACTTTTTGACACTCTAGTGACTTCAACTATGCTCTATGGAGTTCACGTATGGGGACCCTCAGTAGAACACCATGGGAGATCTAGAAATATAGATGGATAGAGATGTATGGAGAGGCCTCTGGTCTCTATGATCGCTTGGATGATTCGGGCTAAGGCATCAATACCGCATGAGATTATCAGAGCTGAGATAGCCATCCCCCCCCCCCCTTCCCCCCTTGTGGTGAAGGCATTGAATAGATTAGTATCCTTTATACGTGGTTTATGGGATCTCCCCAGGGACAGATACACTCGGCTTGCCCTGGAGTCATCTTGACAACTAGCGCTACAAGGCGATACAACATGTTGGTATGGACAGATGACAACATGGTTTCAGTCACATGATTTCAACCTGGATGGATTGCCTCCGTTTCAATACTCCCTAGATGCACCCTCCTTGTCTCTCACATGGACAGAGATCACCAGACTCATACGCCAAGGTTTGATTCAGCTAGATACTAGGAGCACATGGATACAACCGACACAGGAGTTGGGCACGAAGATTGCCTTCTACAGAGAGAATCTTCTCCAACTCACAGAGGACGGTTTTGTGTCTAGGCATGCATACATGGATACACACTTATCTCATGGGATACGATGCACTATTGGGCAGATACGCACATCCTCACATTAGCTCTAGATCAAGTCTGCCTGATTCCGAGGGGTGCCAGCAGGGGCCAGGATATGTCACATATGTAACTTAGAGCTAGAGACAGAGTTGCACTACACATTTCATTGCCCGGCATACTATGGGATACGCAGCTACTTCCACTGCCCAGAGAAGGTTTCAGACCATTTTCTACAGTCATGAGATACAAGGATCAGAGATGTCTTAAATTGTTCCTGCTAGAGCTGCGCAAACTTAGGGAGAGCTTGCTGAGGACACCAGGGGAAAGATAGTCTCAGAGACAAATCACAGATTTCTTTACACCAGACAGGGAAGAGCTAGAGGAGCAATCATCACAACAGATCTCAGAGCCCACCCACACTAGAGGTATGTTGCTTGACTGAGGCACTGATCTAGGCAGATCCAGACGCCCACGACCTCAAGGGATTTCCCACCATCAACAAAGGTTGCAATAGAAGATACAGATCACTTTAGCTTGACATGCAAGACGGTAAAGCAGAGTACTGACCATGGAGGAGGTTGATGAGATTTGATAGCAACTGATGAGAGATTTCATTTGAACCCACCAACCTCCCCCCCCCCCCCCCCCCCCAATATCTCGTCTCAATTTTGAATCAGCTTCAAATTCATTTCCTTTTTTTCCTTAGTGCTAGTTCTTTGTAATTTCCGTACTCAGACATGATAGCAGATTCATCAATTGTAACTTTTTGGTCTCACAGGTCATTTTGGTCTTTTGAAGACGTTAATATAACATTTCATTTCATTTCTCTCTCAAGTGCACGCGTGCACACACACACACACACACACACACACACACACACACACACACACACACACACACACACACACACACACACACACACACATACGTGAGCACACAATGGAGAACCGAGATGGAGATAGGTCAAGAGCACTCTTATTTGGCATGCACCCTTCAGAATGAGGGATTTAGGTCACAATGGCCCTTTTATGAGGGTTTGGTCCATTCACACATGAGCGTCCACATTGGCCGATCAAAGTAAAATTAAAGTCAAATGAGAAATGTGGTGCACCTCTCATTTGATGATCACCCACGACTCAAAACAATGTGATAAGGCACCCATCATTGGTTAACATGCCCCCCTTCCTGATGTAGATTTCGTCCTCAAAAGCTAGTGGGGTGAAGCCTGCATCTGGGTTAGAATTTCTGCAAAGCAAAGTCACCAAAGAGTATACAAGATGAACTATATGGAATAAAGCACGAGGGGAATGTAGAGTACATGTGAATGCAAAGAATTATGGAATGCTACACTACCATTAAGGACAAATAAATTGCACTTTGATGAAATTAATCAATCAAGAGTTTTGAGCTTATGGATGAGTCCATCGATCAGTTCGCTATGACTAAGGTTAAAACAACTACTCTAGTACTAGCTATGTTAGTAAGATTATCTAAATGCAAGTTTTTGTAAGCGTGCCTTTGAGCTTTGATTAGCCAACTACTCTCACAACTCCAAACAAAAGCTTGAATTTTGCTTTTTAAGCTCAATGGAAGTCTTTTTCATGTCATTATTTTTCCTTTTTCTCTTCTTTTATCTTTCTTTCACTTTGGTTCAAAATTATTTGACGTGTGTGCTTATTTTGTATACCCGGGACTTTTTGCTTTTCAAAGAAAAGCGCCCACATTGGGAACCTCTAGGACTATAGTAGTAGGACTGTAGTACCATAGACAATACATGTGAGTGAAGTACCAAATCAAGCGGGGATTTCTCTTCCAGCTTAAGATTTTACACTGTGTGGCACTTTTTGGTTTTCTTCCATTTCCTTTTTTTCTCACTAGTGTCTTTTGTTGTTTAAGTGAGCAAGCTTCTCTATGTCTAAAACACTCCTAAGGTCTCAAACACTCATATAATTTTATCAACTAGGACTAGTGGTCAAGTAAATAAGTTAGCCTAAAGTCACGGCCTCCTAACCTCAAGGATCATTTATAAGACTAAACTCTAGTTCGATCAACCTAAGCAAAGGCAAATTTATACATCTATAATGGCAGATAACAAAACATAACTAAATGCACTCAATCAAACCATGGAAAATCACAATCAACAAATATAAATATCCACAAGCATGAATCAATCTATGGGGCAAAATAGCAACATAATTTTACAGTCTATGATCATGCCATACTAGCAACATATACACATAAAACAAATGGTAGTGAAGATATGAAAGCAATCATGGAAGAATTACACATGTTCTTGTATGGAGTAGCTGATGTCGTTGAAGAAGATGTCCTCAGTTATGTGGATGGAGATCCATATAAGTTTTCTCAATGCTCCTACACAACAATATCAAGCAACAAGGCACTATAACTCAAGGAGGCATGTTAGTTTGAAAAGACAAAAAATTCAAGAAAAACAAGGTAAAACAAGATCTAGACCCCTAACCTACCTATCTGTCACCACTTATGAAATCAAGGGAAGAGGATATCATATTGACAGGGTGGCACCCCTAAGGCTAGGCCTCTAGATAAACAAAATCATTTTCAGTGAGGCCATAATCTTCCTCAGTCTCTATTATTGATTCTTTATCATCTTCTTGTGCACATATGTTAATCAAGAACCTCACTATATGTGGATACTCATCTTGTGCAAATAAATAGGCATGTGCCACTGGAGAAACATTCGCTAATGGATAGAGATCACTAGTAGTCCCTAGACATATCATCCATTCTAACTCATCAAAATTTTTCTCACGCACGAGTCTCTCTATCAAATCCCATTCACAAGAAAGTACAGGGTTGTAGATGTGAAACACTTGAGAAAAAAAAAAGGGTACCTTTCATAAAAAATAGAAGCGCACGTCTCTAGTGAACTAGCCATCTCTGGGAACATAGATAGATTTGGTTAGGTCTATTTTAGAGGTATGATCGAGATCGTGAATATTCCCTAGACCCAAGCCCAAACCCAAGCCCAAGCTCACGCTCAGGCTCAGGCCTCAGTCCCCCTTTGAAATTACTTATTTTAGTCTCACGTGTAGATAAAACTCAACCTTTTTGAGAGCCAATGGAGCTTCGGGTAACAGAACGCTGTGTTGTAAAGCACACCACAACCACCTGAGCGATATGATTGTTTCAAGCTAACAAAAACTCTAATCCAAAAACCAATCATTAAAAAACATAAAAAAACAAGTGAAAACGGATGCGTAAAAAAGTAAACGGTTAACCTTTGAGGTTATTCGCCGACGCTTGTAGGGTGCCAAAGGCACATGCATCTACACTCTGGTCATGTGCTAGAGGCGGAGCAACTAGCAAGCATTTCGACTTATGCGAGTTCTCAATATCCACCTACTTTAGGTTTCGGGCCCTCGGTGGGGACCCAAGGTAGTACAAACCAAGACCAAAACATAGCGTTTAGTGACTCTTCCTCTGACTATGACATCATGGAGGGTTACCCAATGCCTAATCCCGATAGCTCAAGCCAAGACATGCATGCGATGGGTCCACGGTCCGGACCGAGCATGCTTAGCCGCTTGAAGGAAACCTTTAGTAGAGCCACTCGCTCTGAACATGGAGCTAATGATGTAAATGAGGCGTGTGGGGAAGTAAATTCTCCATTCATGACAAACATAGACCCCATGCTCTTAGAGAGTGTGCACGTGAATACTCCATTCACCACACCCCTTGACTCTTCAGAGCTATTCCCCTCCGAGGTCATATTACCTAATGGTAGAAGCCTTGCCAAAGTGCAAGAGGTTGAGCGATGTATCATTGCGGCTAGGAAAAAGGAAATTGAGAGCTTACGCAAGGTGGAGCAATGAAGAGAGTTAAAAGCAAAAGCCCCTATGTCAATATCTTTGCTAGGAGAGCAATCGAGTGCTCCTGAATTAGCGACCACTAAGGATCAACCCAGAGAGAGCCACATTGCATCTAGTTCAAAGGACACCCCTAGCACCTCAAGCCTAGATGGAGCGTTCCTAAATGAGAACTGAGAGTACGAACTACAAACGGAAACGCTAACCGACCTATACACATGTCACACCTATCACATGGGTTGGTTAGATGTCCTACAATCCACAACGGGCGCTACTAGCGTGGAGGATCAACAACAAAGAGTTTGTGAGGTCATCCAAAGGGTTATTGAGCTAGAGAGACAGAACAAGGAGATCCATATGCCTTCAACGGGTCTCATGAGATTCTTGGATACAGGGAAGGCTAAACAACCAGCCTTATCGCAAATAGAGACACCCTCGGTATGTTTGATGGATCCCCCATATGTTGTTTCGCCAGGGGTCTCAGTGCAATCTGAGACTACAAGTGATAGATTACTTTTCCAAGTCTAGCTCATATTTCCCTTGATGACACCACGGCTACCATGCCTACCCCAATAATGGGCATGCCAAGAAACACGTCATGGACCTCATTTGTTAGTAAAGCACCGCATCATGGTAGCTCAATTCCGACAATGGCCCCTACAAGTGTGTACCAATCGTATGCACCTATGGGTCCTTGTTCTCATGTAGTCCCTACCCCTTGGTCGATCTATTGCTGAGAATATGCATAGCATGCATGGTAGAGAACCTAGAAGTAAGGCAGTACAAATAGCCAAGCTCACACAAAAATTTAGTGGAGACGGGGATGTGAGAAAGCATCTCAAAGTGTTTGAACAAATATGCGATTCTCTAAGAGAACACAATGACCTGCATAAGAGTAATGCTTTAAGCCTAACCTTAAGTGGGAAGGCAAGGGATTGGTATAGAACCCTAAGGGCGAAAGAAAAAACGATTTACCCTAATCTTAGGAGATAGTTCTTGAAAGAATACATATGAGAAGGAGTGATTTGGGGTGTAGCCTCTCAACTCCAAAAAGCCCAACGAGAGGAAGGAGATTTGGTGAGAGACTTTATTAGTCGCTTAAAGCATTTGAATTCTCATTGTAATCCAAATGAGCGCTTCAATAATAATCAATTGTTTGATAGATTCATTAGGGGATTATGACAGGAGGATATCTACAATGGCCTAGTCATTAGAGGTATCACCACTTGGGAAGCAGTCACCACCAATGCGATCCAATTGGAGGATAATTTAATGATTCAAGGAGAAAGAGTGTCTTTTGAAACTAAATCTATTAGCTCGCAAGCATCGAGGCATCAACCAATGACCCTAAGGCCTATTGCTAAGGAGCCAAAGATATTTGAGATGACTTTAGCAGACCTCACAAAGGCCATTCAAGAGAGTCTTAGAGACAATCGTGCTCCATAAAACAATTATATGTATCCAAGAAGGGAGCAAAAATGGTGCTTAGTATGCTATGGACCACATAGTACCAGTGAATGCCCTACTTTTAGAGTAAAATTCAACGGGAACTGCAATGCCTGTGGGAGGTATGGTCATCAAGCTAAGGATTGCATAGTATTTAAGTGCACAATGGCCAATACACCAACCTTAGTATGGACAGACACACCTCGAGTGCCTGCATTGATGCCGGCCCCACCTCTTGAACAAACGTCACAACACATGGTCCCTAGGGCCCAAAATGTTGTTCAAACAACACCCTTACCACCTCCAGTGCTAGGACCACAACCACCACATCTGAGAATCACTTCTATGAATCAAGTGGGTTGTGAGTCATCTATTGCTTGTTTGGAAGGTTGTGAGGAAGATATAGAACCAAATATTTCCTATGGGATGGATGTGCTTGAAGAAATTCCACAATACTACATGGAGGACTATTGGGGACAAGTCAAACCTGTCTATCAAGTAGCTGCTCTTGCTGCAAGAGGCCAAAATATCAATTACACTGCTAAGAGACCACCTCTTCAATGCTATGAGTGTGGAGGTCCACATCGTGTGGCCGAGTGTCCTATTAGGCTACAAAAGAATGCCACACTAATGCAAACCAATCAAGTGAGCATGACTACAATGCCGATACTCATGTGTAATCAATGTGGCATAGATCATTTGATTGCCCAATTTCCAAATAATCCAAATGCATCAAAGATCACGCCATTAAACTTGATTGAGGTTACCGAGGAGCCATCACAAAGTACACCTGTGATACCAGTAAATGTACTCACACGATCGATGCTCCAAAAACCAAATTATATTCTTGAGAAAAGAGACACAGCATCAATTGCCCAATCTTAGAAAAAGAAGAAAACACGAAGGAAGAGATCACAAAAAGCAGCGAAGTCTGACCCCAGTTCAAAGACCAACATAGGGACTCGTGACGACCCCGTATATATGAACGACGCTGAAGAGGATTCTGATTCAAGAGAAACCATGGAGACCAAAATGACCACTAAGATAGAAACCAACAAGGAAGATCTTCATGAGTCACAATGGCAAGGATCCAAGAAGAAGCTAGGAACTTATCCAAACCCTATAGAGGAGATCGAGCGAGTCAAACAATTAAGGAGTTTGGTAGAAGATACTTAAAGGGATCTAGAATTCGCACCTAGGTAGATCCAAATTACAGACACCATGTTCCCTACGCAACAACAACCTCACCAAATCCATAGACCCTTAGCCATACCTAGTGTCATCCAAGAAGAAAGTGAATTAAAGTCATGGTAAAGTGGGCGTACTCACTTCTTGATGGAAAGAATGTTTATAGAGGGACTGCCTGATCCTATCAAAGAAATGGAGATCCCATCTTCCCCACGTCAAGGGATTGAAGCCCAAAAGGTGCCGTTAAATATTGCCAAATTGATGGATTTCATGTCTTCAGAAGTTAGAACCACCATCATGTCCAAACTATATAAAGACCCTGAGCTAGTCTCAACTCTTCGACGTTGCTCAATGGAGAACTGAAGTTTGGGCTACCACAATTTGCACAGATGGATGGAGCTGGGGAGATGCCAATAGAGGAGGAACACTTAGATCCACAACCCAACCTAGATAAGAACCTTGTGGTAGAAATACCTGTTAACAAGTTGGGACAATACTTTGAGGGAGATGAATCCAATGCGACCATACCAATCACTACTAAGGGATTAACTGTGAAGGGAATCCTTGATGGTGGCCCTGGGGTTAGCATTGTGACTAAAAATTGTTGGGAAACTATGGGAAGACCTCACCTTGCGACCACAACCTTAGTAGTGAAGATGGCCAATGGATCTATTGTTAAACCTATTGGGATGCTAGACGATCTCAAGATCAAGGTCTTTGGACATAAAATAAGAATTACCTTCATTGTTATGGATTTCTCCAAGCACATTATGGCATCGGAGATGATCTTAGGACGTCCTTTCATGAGGGAAGAAAAAATGGTGCATGAATGGTCTAAAAACCATGTCTACTTGCAGCTCCAAGATTTTGTCGTTCCAGTGGATCTTGTAATTGGTAGATCACATCCATTCATAGATCTGACACCACAGTTCACTCAGATTGTAGTATTGTTACACGTGTAAAGCGGACACTGACGTTGGGGAAGATTCTCCTTATATGGATGTACTACCTGGGATGACTGAGTCGGACAATGTGGATTGGGTCCACCTAGAAGCAACCATAGACACTTGGGGAAACAGGGGGACGACCTGGGTAACACCTGAGGGGGATGAAATGCTGTACCCTAAAATATGTTACAAGTAATGCATATAGCTTCTGACAAGACTCATCCTAATATAATGAAGAAAACGTACAAGTGGGTCCCTAAAGCTTCTTTAGCGACCATAGCTAGTGCTAAAAAACAGAAGCCTTGTAAGAAACGTCCCACTCGCTCCAAAAAATGTAAGGAAACGTGGCGGTGGATTCCTAAACGACTATTGGAAGCCCTAGGCTACTGTCAAGGAAATGATCAAATCTGAGTGCCAAAACGTAGATTGTGTTCTTACCTGTCACCTGACCCATGTGCGCCCAATCCTGTAGCTCCAAAACGAATTGATTGATCGTGGAAAGAAAAAAAACATAGAAGGCTACACACCCGCTCGAGAGCTAGTTTGGGTACCAAAGAAAGAACGATTTGTTCCACCTAGCTCAGGAAGGGGGGAGTCCCATGAAGCTTCTAGCTCCTCATGTAATGCATCCATAGAGGTAAAAGCTTCTCCATAGCCTCCACCTACAATAGTGGACCTCCATGAAGCTACAAAGGAATCCACACCTCCCAGTGTTCAAGAATCACCTGATGAACCACTTCAAGTTCAATCCTGAAAGAGTACCTTACCACCCTTGCAACTAGATAAAATGCACAGGGTGGTCAAAAACTATTGATTAAAGCCTTCACCCATAACAACTTGGAATAATAGGTTTCAAAAGGTGACGACATCATTCCAAAATGTATGATCTACCCAAGGAAGGGGGGAGTGTTTGCTAACATCCATCATTCACTTGCTTCCCTCTCAACCTTCCTCCCTGACCACTCAATCTCCAATCCTAGGGAATGTATATATAAAGCCTTATACTCACAAAAACAAGATAGAAAAGTAAAAGAGCAAGAGCCACCAAATAATAATGTGGAAACTTACAAGTTCTATACAGAACACAAAATCATAAAAACACATTATGCACAAGAACACGACCCTTGTAATATTTGCACTCTAACCATCATCTATCTGTGTGTACAGATATGGTTAGTACGCTAGAGTCATCCACTCCTGCCTTGGGTGAGAGATATCCTCATTAATTTTCACAAGTATTTCACATGGTCTTTTTGGTGCTTGCCTGTGAATGGGATTTGGTAAGTACGCTAGCATGTGAGAGGAATTTCGAGGAGTTAGAATGGCTAATACGTCTCTTGACCACGATTTATCCATACTTAGTAGAGAGCATTTCTCCCATTGCACAAGCCTACCCTTTTGACCAAGATGACTATAGGCATCTAGTGACCTTCTTAGTAAACATTGGTGCCTCTAACGATGAAGAAGATTTACATGATTACACGGATGGCACATATGATCTCACGGATGATGACTTTGTTTTTATCAACAATGAGGATAGGGGTTTAGCCTTAGGGTTCCCCCCCAATCTCTACAATATCCTATTCCCTTACTCTCTAGGGGAGTGAAAATAATTATGTTAGGGTTCCTTACGTTTTTTAATCGGGTTCAATTAGTTTTGGTACCTTTTCCCACTGATGTGCCTCTAGAAGGTGGATGTTTGGTGGTGACTATTGTGCAGTTTGTGACTACATAAGGATGCCTTTGAAGAACAACGACAATGGATGTTTACATGTTACAACGGATATTCTCCATTATATCAGGTGTACTACTTCCTTTTATCTATGCTTCCACATTTACATGTTTGTATCTTGTCATTTGAATCCAAAAACTGCATAAAATTTATGAAGTTGTGACATTCCAATTTAGATGCTATAATTTTTCAAACTTCTAGTACCTTATTCTTCTCTTTGAGTTTGGTCTATTAGTTGGCTTTAAGTAGGTATCAGGACCTTAGGCTAAACTAGGCCACTTAATTGCTGACTTTAATTCCTAGATAGTCTATTAATTGTAGTAACTTTTTTAATGTTTTAGGCTATGAGGATATAGTTGTCTCTAGTTTATTCCACCTAAGTGTGACTTGTGTTATGGAAGCCCATGTGTTACGCTGGTATTTGAGACCTGGAGTCTTCCGGCTAGTTTATGCGCAAGCTCATATTTGACACCTTGAGTCCCCCAGCTGCTGGTATTTGAGACCTTGAGTCCCCCAGCTACTTGTAGCAACTATGACAACAACAACAACAACCAAAAAAAAAAAAGAGAAAGCAAATAACACAAACTTCCTTGTATTTTATGTGGATCACACTTAAGTGGTATAAGTGGCAAGACCACTAGTCCTTAGACCCCGACGAACATTCCTAGGATTAACCACTCATTAGTCGACATTTTTAATTTAACATTGGTCAATCTAGTACTTACTTTAGCCCTAGCTCTTGTGTACTTCTCTTAGAATCAACCTAATAGACCCTGACTCAATTGCATTTTCTTCAGGTACTATGCTTGTTCTAGTTGGCAATGTTACAATTCATGAATTTGTTTTTGCATTTCCTAGAATATCATGTATGCATCTCACTTATTGCACACCTGTACATGCTGCCTTTGAGCTTTCATAATGTTGTTTTTCTTATGACACAGGTACTTCTATCGTGGATCCTAATGCTACATTGTTATATTCCGAGGACGGAATCTACATCAGGAAGGGGGGCATGCTAACCACTGGAATCCACTTCTACTAGTCATGGACCGGGCTTGTCTGTCCAATCTGAAAATAGTAAGAGTGATCACCGATGAGAGGCACACTCTAACAGGAACATTCAAGGGTTAGTTGGCTAAGTATGGGTGCCCAAGTGTGAATGGGGAGAGCTTATATAAAAGTCACGTAAACCTAAAAATCATTCATTCTCTCATTTGTGCAATTGAAGAGTGCTCTTGCTCCATCTTCATCTTCTTCTTCGACATCTCCTTGTGTGTGTGTGTATGCGTGAGAGAGAGAGAGAGAGAGAGAGAGAGAGAGAGAGAGAGAGAGAGAGAGAGAGAGAGAGAGAGAGAGAGAGCAAGAGAGAGAGCAATCGAGCATTGCGACAATGGCACGATGGCGGCGAGGCGGTTGAGGGCGGCACGGTGGTAGCTCCTTCTTCTTCGCGGCGAGGAATCCTCCATGAAGATGAGCGTAGGGTGGTGAGTGACACACACTTGCTCTCTTGAGCTTGCTAGATTAGTCTGGTTGTGTGCTTGGAGCCATTTGTGGCTCGCACACAGTGTATCGACAAGTCCCTTGCATTGACACGTGCGATAGATGCACACACATTTTGAAAGCTTGACTTGCTTGAAGAAGCTGATCCATGAGGGTTATTTGATGTAGAGGCATACAATGTCACACCTTCTTTGCTAATCGGTGGAAGTTCCACTTTAGCTTTACCTTTGTCTGCAAGATTTGTTTTTGATTCTTGTGACTTTTGCAATTCTGATTCCAGCATTAATGGTACATGTAACTGTTACTTGCTACTTATTGAAAAAGAGATTATTAGCAATGTATCTTCTTTGTAGGCGTCGTGTTTGTCTAACCACTGATGTCCAAGGATGACATCTGCAAGCATTTCCTTTGAAGGATTCACCTAAAACTTTACCCGCTCTTCATGATTTTGGATGCTAAGGGTAGCAACCATTTCTTTTTGACTTGTATGCAAACCCATGATTTCTCTATTATTTGGCTTGCCCTGAGTAATCTCTAGAATGCTCTGGATGTTGTCTGCAACAATATTGCAATTTTCTTCTTTATTTAGTAGAGCATTGCATCTGACACTTGATCCTTTTGTACTGCTGAGGACTATAGCTATTCTCGTTGTTGTTTCTATTGAAGATATTCCTCTTGCTTTTGCCATGGTCTCATCTTGATCTAGCTATGATGATCTGTGAACTTACTTCAATGGTGGTGGAGATGATTCCCCAGCATTCTGCTCGTTTGTTTCCTGATATAATCACAAACTCAGGAGCATCTTCCAGTTGTGGTTGGCCACATATTTTCCAAGTGCAAAAAGAAATGAGGTTCTTGTCTAGCTGAAAATCTAGCTTTACTTCACTTGATAGCTTTTCTTCGTTTTCACCAACAATGTTGCACTTGATCGTCTTAGATTTGTGTCTGAATTGGCTGCTTTTGCTATGGCAGTGCTCTTTAATTGATCTTTTTCTTCAACTTCTTTGCTTTGACCATTTTCTTCAATCGATGTTGACTCCATTGGCTGTAATATTGCACTTTTTGTCTATTGATGAGCATTGTCTACCTACATCTAAGTAACCTTTGATCTTAATAGATCCATTGTACTTTCTTGCAGAATCTCTCTCTTTGGAGGAGATTTTGGTGGTGACCTTTGTGTAGCTTTCTGGACTTTAGCTTCCATTGACGTTGATTTTTTTGTCACCTGTTCTGGCAGCTTGAGGCTTTGCATCATCTTTAGATAGTCTTTGACTTCGGTCGGGCCATCCATAGAGGTTTGTACCAGGTCCTGATCTTGATGATATTCGTTACCATGTGCATCTTGATATGCATATTGAGCTTGATCACATGTAACTGTTTAAACACTATTGGATTTGTTGGATTTTGACTCTGATTTGTGGAGATCAACTGAAACTTATGTCCTTGATGATCTTCATATAAGCATTTGTTTACAGATTCTGAGGGAATCTGGTCAATTGGAAACTTCTAACAACCATATGATCATTGAATGGTTTTTGCTTTGAACAGATATGTTGGTTAAAGGCTCTAGGGCTTCTAACTGGTGTAGCATTTCCTGGTACAAAAGCTGAGCTTGATGGATTTGTAGCTCCCCCCTTCCTAGGGTGATCACTATAGCGTGCTTCATTGTAAGAGTTAAAAACTGTTTGGCTCTGGTTTAGTCTCACCTTTTGGGATTGTGAAGGCATACTTTGGGTAGCATTGTTGATGTTTGGCATTTGTAAACATTTTGCATAGTTTTCTATGGGTCTTCTTGAAACATGACAAATTATTCCCCAAGTCAAGCTGTAGATAGCATTATCTTTGCCCTGATATTGTCTATCCCATGGGTCTCCTATGATATGAGCTTCTGTGGTTTCAGGACCCAAGGCATCATAGATGCTAGACTCTCGTCTATATCTACGACTGTTTGGTCAAAGTATATGCTCGTTTGGTCACAACATCAAAGCTTGATTTCCGATGGAGGAGAGTTTGGCTCTGAACAGATTTTTGGGTTCACTTGGGTAATATCCTTCCTCTAAAATAATAGATTCTTTCCTCTAAAATGAACCAACCTTTCTGATCTATCATTGGGCGCACTTCTATGAGCTGGTATGTGGGCCGTTCAAACACTGGTTGATCCTTTTTGTACAGTTTCCCTTTTTAGTCTACATAGTGTACATATGAATTATGTGTACCATACAAAGCTACCATCATTCTATTTGATGTGTCTCTTAGACTTGTGAATGATTGCACACTTGTGGTAGTGGATGCAAAATCATTTGCAAACCTATCAGTCTTTTCAACATTCAGTGATATTTGGACACCTTGACCAAATTCATGCAAGTTGTTGTTCAAAGAATCAATTTTAAGCTTTTCAGGTGCTTGTGCATCTTTATGCTGATTTTGAACTTGCAATGTTTTTACTGGTGCTTCTAACGATAATGCATAATCATCTGATTGCATTAAAAGTGACAAGTCAAATGCACTTACATAGAGATTTTTATTTCCAATTTTCTCTGTACCTTGCTTGACAGTTGATGTATCCTTGTTGTCTGGATTTCTTGGACAATCTTCAACAAAATGTCCACCTTTTCGTCCACAATCTGAGCAATACGCCATGACTCGTGGTATTTCATTTGGTTCTGTCATGTCAAGCTCTAGCTGAGAAGCTTCTGTTTCTATGCTTGTCAAGTTGTCGGCATTTTCTTGTAAAACATTGAGCATCAAGCTATAGACTGCTCCATCTTGACCTTTGTACCGTCTTTGGCTTGGTTCTCCAATTAGATTGGCTTCTATTGGCTGATCCGTTGGATCTCCCATTTTTGGCTCTCGATTATAGATTTGACCACTGTAATCCAGGTACAATGACGCTGATTGCATATGCACCAACTGTATATTTTGCTGGCTTGTGCAGATTTCTAGATATACACTTGGGTTGCTTTTTTGCACTTCTATGTGCACTTCATCTTTGAGCTTGCAATACTTGGCTCCACTGAAGTCTGTGAACATCTGGGAGTTCTTTGAGTCTGGCTTTACTCTGATCAACAGAATCTTGGCTCTTGTGCTGCTTTTGCTTCTCATCAAGTATCTATGGCCTTCTGAATCTGTGTACAAAATTTTATCCCCAATGTAGCTATATAGCTATAAAATCTAGTCTGTTGCACTTATGCATGTGTTGCCACTGCTACTAGCTTGCTCTGATGTACTTGAATTATCGGCTCGATTTGAGTCCATGTCGACTAGTTCTGTAAAAAATGTCTCCTACTAGATTTTGGTAACGATTAGCAGAATTCTGCTGCTCGTTCTAGCCTAATCTGCTATCCCATGTGAGTCGCCCCTGTTCGTCCGACTGGAAGCTAATTTGCAGTGCAATTGCTTGCACTTACCAATTTATAGCGTGCAGGTTCACTTCTAGCTTCCTGACTAAATTGTGGCTGCACTTTCCAAACCAAGCACGAAATTTGTTTCAGCTGCTCACAGCTTCGAGTTGGTCGGTTTCAGTTGTTCTTTTGCTGATTTGATTCACTTTGTGCGGTGTGCTACCCGGCTTTGCTTTTTGTCTTTTGATTTGCTTGTGTGTGATTTTCTTCGACGATGCTTTTTTGCTAATTCTGCCTTTTTTTGGCTTTTTCGATGACTTTTCGTTTATTTTTCTTAAATTTTTTATGAAATTTTGAATTTTCTAAAATTTTAATATTTTTATGATTTTTTTGGAAGAGTTTTGATTTTTAATATTTTTTGTTAATTTTTTAATTTATTGTTGATTTTGTAAATTTTAATGATTTTTTTGAAGATTTTATGACATTTTTGTGATTTATTTTGATTTTTTTGACCACTTTTTGATTTTTTATGAATTATTTGTGACTTTTAATGATTTTTAAAACAATTTTTGTGATTTATCTATGGAATTTTGGAGTTTTTTATGATTTCTATGTGTTTTATTTTTTGGTGGATTTTCTATGTGTTTTTTTATTTTTCTATGAAATTTTTATGTTTTTCTAAATTTAAATAATAATAATAATATTATTATTAATATTTTTTAAATAAAAGTGAATTTTTAAACTAACCTAATTAAACTAGACTAACTTAACTAACCTTACTAGCCTAACTAACCTAACTAGCTGACAGTCATTAACCTGTGGGGCGGGCATTGTTGACAGCGGCGGGACAACGTGCAACAGAGAGGACCGAAAGAGGGTAAAGACAAAGAGGTCAACGACCTTGACGGTGCACAACACAGGGCCCGATCCTAGCGAGAAGAAAGAGAAAAGAGAGATGGTGCATGCGTGGAAAACGACAAGGTAGAGAGAGAGGTGTACGTGTGGGCAGACAACGTGAGAGAGGGCGGGTGAGTGTGAGTGAGAGTTAGAGAGAGAGTGACAATGATTGTGCTTTTGTAGTGAGAGAAAGAGAGAGAGTTAGAGAGAGAGTGAGCGGGGGATTAAGAGAATGTTAATAATCGCCTTGGGGAGGGGGTGGGAAGGAGAGAGAAAATTAGAGAGAGAGTGAGGGTGTGGGGTGGGTTCACACACGGAGAGGGAAGAAGAAGAAGAGAAGAAATTATCCCAACAGACCGTAAAGATCTATCCACCGAGGAATTTTATGCGCCGCAAGGCACGGGCATCGAACTTGAAACCGGTTTTTTTATGAATTTTTTATTTCCAAACGTCCAAAAATGCAAAAAATAGGCCGAAAATTAGTCAAAAATGCTAAAATTCACCCGAAAATCCCAAAAAATCCAAAAAATTCTCAAATAATTCTAGGAATCTTAGAAAATCATTGAAAATTGCAATCGTACACTTTTGACACGCAAAAGCACACCAAAAATAGCAGTTTTTTTCAAAAATACAATTTACGACACAATCATCAACCCGACCCCTGAAAATAGTAAAACGCTCAAAATTTGATGAATGAAGGCCGAAATGTGCTTAAAATCAAGCCGAAAATGCACATTCAAAAGAGTTTGTAAAGATCGCAAAATATCAAATGTTCATGGAATTAAACAAAAATTAGGAAAAAATTGTCAAAAAATAACAAAAATTATCCCAAAAAGACCCAAAAAATTTCTAAAAATTCTCCACACATAGGGGATTGGTGCAACCAAATAAAATCACAAAAAGCACATCAATTCAATTTCCAAATAATTTCATCAATAAAATCAAGACTACGCAATTAAATCGACAAAATTAGCGACAAAATTAAGTCAAAATTCGACGCAATTGGAGTGTGTAAATCCCTGTTTTGAGCTAAAAAACGTAGCAATTAACCATTACACACACCAAACATGCAATCAAAAATTGAATTAATCATGCACATTAAGCACTTTTTAGGTGCGCGCGCACACACACACACACTAGTAATTGGCAATTTTTACCAATATTTAGGTGCACACACAAAAGGGTAAATCTTGTCAAAATTGCAATGTGATTTCACAAACTCTAGTTGGGCATGACGACAACAAAATCAATCATCACAATTGAAAAATCATTAAGCAAACATTGATTTTGAAGTGCACAAACAAGGGTAAAATAGTGTACACACACCTAAAATTAGACATACACACACTCAATTAGAATGCACACACACACACACACTTGATTGAGCATTCAAGCATGCAATGAACTCAATTAAGCACCCAATTAGCAATGTACAATCACCAATTAGCAATTGAAACTTGTCAAATTCATATACTACCAAATCTTAACAATTTCGGCATTACGACGGCATGAAAACAAACAATCCAAAAATTTTCAATCCAACATAGCATCAACATTGCATTGTATCAACGTTACATTGCATTATGGTGGGATCACTACACAATTCTTTACATATTTAGATTCTAGGGAGGTTGAGAATACCACCTTGATTACCTTTCCAATGAAGATCGAAATGCTCCAATCCTTTGTAGCAAATTAGCAAGTTAGCAAAAATTAGTGAAATCAGTAAGGGGCTAGTGTGAAATTAGAGTGTGTAAACACACAATTGGCAAGATACTATGACAAATTAGGGAATTATGAACACATTTCTTCATACACACACATCCAAAATCCACAAAAACATAAACACACAAGTGAAATTAGTGAGGAAACACATTCGATATGCCACAACTACACTAGTGTAGGCCATCGTCCCCCGCAACGACGCCAAATGATGGGAGTCCTATCGTTGCAATAGCTCCAATGACCAACAAAATTATCAATACCCACGGTCTATGGTTTGTGTGGTGAGGATGGACTTGCGTGGGAAACACTGTGTCAAAAATCTTCACATGTCTAGGTTTTGGTTCTAGCTTTCTTTGAGTCTCCTCCACCAAACCTCTTAGGTGCTGAACTCGCTCAATCTCCTCTATTGGGTTTGGGTAGATCCCAATCTTCTTCTTGTGGTTTTTCTCTTTTGGACCTTGTGGCTTATCTTGGGGGTTCCTGATTGGATTTGGAAACACTTGTTGCATTTTCAAGTATTATTTTTTGCTCTCCTAAATTGGGTTTTTGTTTGGCTCTCTCTCATGGTGTTCTTTGTTGTCTTTTCTCTTTGAGGTAATGGTTTTGGTTTCCATTGTTTCAATTGAATCTGAATCATGCTTGGGGTTCTTCGTATACAGGGGATCATCTCGTGTACAGTCTTTGTGAAATAATAGCTAACTTGATTAAACCTGTTGCAGACAGGGAATTGAAAGCTTGACAGGAGTTGCAATCAAGTTAAGTGGAAGAAACTGATAACAAGTCAATCCGACGGTAAGTACTCTATCTAGGACTTTACAAGTCTACATGAACCTTAGATCTAGTCGTATAATAGCAAACCAAGGCATATTTGGAGAGACCGCTAGTAGAGTATCCACCGAAGAGAGTGTGAATCAAGGTGATCACTTGAACACCATCTTTGAAGAAGTCTCAAACACTGTTTTAGAATCAACATCTGAAATGTCTTCCTATTTGAGTCATTCAGGAACCGGAACAACAGTGCGGTATAAGCACATACTCACCTTTTATAAGACTAATGGCAATGGAGCTCAGGTTTACCTAAATCCTAATGAAGAGTATTCCATTTGCATTGATGACCATGACATAGAGTTTGAAGAGGAAATCAGGGCAAACAAACCTATATTCACAAGTTGAAAACCTTGATGTAATAGACAAATGGGGGTTAGAAGTGAATACCATAATTCCAGATATGGCAGCAAAAGAAGGGCCACCGACTTTAGAATTTGAGGGATACGATCAAGTTGATTTGAAGTCTTTGAAATAGCTTAGCACGGATAATCCTAGGATTGGAGTTTATTGTTGGGAGGATAGAAACATCAAAGATCTTATATGGACTTCTCATGCCAAATCAGGATAGTTAACACCCATGAAGATTATCTATATCTTCAAAATCAAAGACAAGGTTCAAGAGATCTACCAACCTACCTTTTAGGGATTGTTATAACAATAACTTTGTTATGATGATTCATGAGGAGGTAGAACAAACCAAATACCAAGGGTACTCTATAAGAGATTGGATATTGGGCCAAGGACCAGAAACTATTCCAAGAGAGGAACTCCATGAGATCTTTTGGGAGCAATGTTAAAAAACCCGAAACTACCTCATCACAAAGAAAACCGGGTGACACTAAAGCCAATCCAGGGCTACATGAGTCACCATTTCCAATAGACTAGTTTGAGGGACTTGGAACATGACCACAACTGCCAGGAGACCGAGAGTTGAACCAAATAGACATTGCTGGACGCATTTTTGACACCCCGTTTTTTGGTAAATTTGTACATACGGACATGACGGCCGATGTTAAAACTGTGTGTGGGCTTTCATTTTGTGGGGTTTTAAGCATGCTTTAGCAAGCACATGTACATGCACTATAAGTTGCTAGTCTAGTGACAGCTGTCGGGCTACTGTAAGTGCCCGTGAGTGAGTTTTTTGAAGTTAGACTTGTTATGTTTGAGAATGTTGTGCCTCCTTGATGGTTTCTGTTGTAGTTTTTGCCCCCACCTTGCCTACTCTACGTGTAGTCGTACCGAGACAGATCTCTGTTCACATCAAAGTAGCGGCGTGTACTTTCAAATTTGGTCATCTTCAGATTTCCACCAGCCATTTTTCAAGCTTTCTCTCAAGCTTTAAGTGACCCAATTGGAGTTGTGCTCATCCGGTTATGACTAGTTCTTTGCAGGGTTGTGGCTATGGCAGCCTAGTGGCAAATTGTGTGCAGACAGATTGGGAGGGCGTGTAGCTATGAATTATGGAATTGATGTTGAAGTTGTGGGTTTGTGATGTTCAATTATGAAAGGGGAGGCTCTTGTCTTCATATGCATTCGTTGGCATGTGCTGTAAATCCATGCTTTGGTAGAGTTTTGCTCCTATGTGACATAGTCTCTTGGGTGGGCGACGACCAGTAAATTCCCAAGGGGACTACTCTTGTTGGACTTGTGGTGTTTCAAAGGGATTTTTCAAATATTTTTGTGTTCTTGTAGTGCTCTTTCAACGCTCTTGGGTGACATCGATATAGAGGTGTTCCAGTTTTCTTGTTTCCCAACAATGTTTTGGTGCCCGCCACCGAGGAATCGCTTCAAGTTACCTTTAGTTTATAGGTTTTGGAAGACATGGTGTTTAGTTTTCTGGAGTTTAGTGGGAAATCAAATGAAAGTTCCAAAGGTTTCATTGAGAGAATGGAGTTTTCTTGCCTTCTTGCTGACAAGCAAGACCTAGCGTTGGTGCTACAAATCTTCTACTTCTGTTAGAAGGGAGATGCTAGGGAATGGTTGGAAGGCTACGAAAAGGAGCTACAATCAACCCAACTTCCTCAGGTTATGACTTATGAAATGGTAAGGCATTCTTTTCTTACACACTTTCAACAAGTGGAAGACCCACAAAAGGTATGGTAGTCCATTCAAGGCTTGGTACAGGGTGAAGGCCAGCAAACCATAGAAGACTTTGTGAAGGCATTCAATGTGTTATGGACAAAGTGGTGTACATCTTTGGGGGCTAAAATTCCTCCATACATATTGAAAAAGGATAGGTTTCTTGCAAGTTTGAGGAGTAACCTACACTTGAAGGTAGAGCTTAAGCAACCAAGGACCTTTGAGGAGGCAATAACCTTCCCTCTCTCTTTTGCCTACTGGCAACACATCTGCGTCTTTGTTTTCCACCTGCACAATACCCACATGACCACCAGAGGTTGAGGCTTGATTTTCCTGTCCAGTACCTTGATCTCCCCATATATCCAATGCATAATCATTAGCTCTATTAGGAATCTGCTGAGGAAGTGGAAACATATCCCCTCCCATCCTTGTTGGCTTTGGACAATAAGTGATGATGTGACCAAGCTCACCACAATTATAACAAGTAGGAATGAACCTCCTCTGCGGCTCAAACCCACCTTGCTGGTTAGCATTAGGATGAGCTTCACATGCGTGAGCCATCCCTCGTCCATGTCCACGACCACGACCACCTCCACCACCAAGAACGCTAAGTCGTAATTCTTGCATCATGGTCATCATGTCTTGCATATTTCATTGTAACTGTTCAGTAGTAGCAGCCCTTTGAACAGGTTGGCCTCCAACTTGTGCTTGATTCTCCTCCTTTTGGCTACTATTTTTTTTCTCAAGGACCACTTTCCCGTATTCATTAAGCCTTTGAGCTTTCCATTCTTTCTCTCTGGCAATGGCGACTGCCTCCTCGAAGGTGGCGGGCCTTTTCAACTCAACTTTGAACTTCAAACTTTCTTTTAATTTTGCCACAAAATGGTCCTTCTTTAACATGGATGGAGGGATCTCGTTTCTCAAAGCTCGGGCCCATTTATCCCATAAATGGGTGAACTGCATGACAAAATCATCAACACTTTGACTAGCCCTTTGAGTGTATCCTAGAATTTCATGCCAAACTTCATCTGGTACTTTGATGGATCGGTATTGTGCCAGGAAAGCTTGCTTCACACGATTATAATCCAAAACCACCCCTGGGTTTTGTACGTGCATCAACTCCTCAAAATTCTGTAACCAAACTTTTGCCTCATCCTGTAAACTATATTGCAGCAGCCGCAACAATATAGCTTGGTCTAGTATATTGCACAATAAGCAATTGACTTCCAACTTTTCAATAAACGTCTGTGAATTTTAATTAGGCAATCCATGAAACTGTGGGAACTTGTCTGCCATGATTGATTGCCACAAAAACACTTACATGTGACGTCGAAAACTCAAGGGATGTCGATGGATCGCTCCAGTACCTAATCCACCTCACACTGGGTAACCCGCCCCCCAGTGCTTGGCTTCACAAAACCTCACGACCCTCACAAAGATTGCAATCAAAACTGCCTCAAATACTATCCTCAAATAGCACATACATAGGTGGTTGCCCATAAGGAACCACATCCCCTTTACATTCTCTGCCTGCATAGTGGACAAATTTTGCAAAAATTGGAGCACATGAGGATTTCTCCTCAGTGGGGGCACCAAAACAATGTGGAGTGCAAACGATGATGAAAATGAATGCCCCTATAGCCGTGCACCGATCACACCGTTGGAAAGAACAACAGCTGCACCATCAAATTCACCTGTGTTAAACACCTGTAAAGCTTGGAGAAGAACAGCTCTAGCATAAACCACACTTAAAATTAGGAGAATTAGAGAACATGAGTGTGTAGATTAGATTGCATAGATGGCCGTAGAGCATCCATATGCTTGATTCCGATAAGGAATGAGCAAATTACAAGCATTCGAAGTTTGGGGGTTTTGGAAAAGCTCCAAAAAGGAGGTCTCTGGAAAGTGTCTCCAGGTGTGCAGAGAAATGCAGCTATTAAAGGGGGATTTTTCTGTCTCTTATCCCAAGGGATTTTCTCTCCCCTCTTAGCCGACTTCATTTCCCCCTTTAGGCACCTTTTTATTGGTCCATTTTGAGCCTTTTTTGGGTAAAAAATGAGCTTTCGGCCACTTTTTGACCAAGGCAAGTGGGGAGGGACAGTGTCTGGGGACCAAAAAATGGGCCAGGCGCCTGTCTAGGTAGTGGGAACATAGATTGGGCGCCCCCTCCTCTCCCCAAAGTCCACGAGCGCTCTCAAGCAAGGCCAAGAAGCTCCATTAACTCCTTTGATACACTCATAGGGGGTACCCACTCCCCCCCTTATACCCTCCATTTGTCATTTGCTTCCCCCCATGTGGGGTTATTCCATTTCCACTTGGCACCATCCTCCCACCTTCCCCAACTTCCCCATGTCCAAATCTGAAATTTCTATTTTGCCCCCAACCTGAGCCATTTTTCTCGGAGCCGTAGCGGGTGACCCCGACCACCAAATGTAGTGCCGTAAAGCATGGCTTGGAGCTTATTACCCCGGCTAAATCCAAAAATTTCTAAACATACCATTGCTAAAAAAAACCATCGAGTCGGCCCACTTACCGTCTTCCCCCGTGCATTCGCCGCCACTTTTTAAGTGAAAAACCATCCACTTCGAGTGCGTGTAACTCATGATGTCGGAGTCCGATTTGAAAGCTATCAAGCATGGCTAGGAATGCTCATTAAAAACTATTTTTTGAAAGATCGACCAACCCAAAACTCAACTAACAGCTTGACCAAAACCAAGCCTTTGTACATAAATTTTACACGAGCACTCCAAAAAACTCAAAGCATTATGTACATTTATGTACTTGGGGCTAGTGAGCAAGCTTTTTAGCATGGATTAGCAACTTCATTTCCACCCAAAAAATGCCTGACAACGTGTATGCTAGGTTGTGTTATTCAATGATTTCTAAGCTCTAGTTGCCTTTAATTTAGATTCTCTACTATAAAATTTATAAATAAGCCTCCAATATAGTTCTTTGAAAAAGGATTTGTATGACATCAATGCTTTTCAAACTTCAACAAATGATTCTAGAAGTAGCTTCTCAAAAAATGAGGTGTCAAAAAAACCAATTGATATGATTTTTAAGCAACATATAGATTGATTACAACAATTAAAAAAGATAATATATAAAGACAAATATTATTAAACTCTCTTTTCATAAATTTGATGACCTTAATCCACGTATAACAAAATACTTGGTCATGGTTTTGTAGCATGCTATCAAGTTTTAATTACACAATAATTTCAACAACATTCAAACTGAAATTTCACAGTTAAAAAGTCTAAAAAATAATATAGAGTATCCTATGGCTATAAGACCATAAGATGCTATATATTGCACCTATGGCCTTAAGGCCATTGAAAGGGCATAGGGAGATAGATATGCCAATAACCACCCAAACCATACCTATACATAGGCCCTTGGCCCTCTGGCTCTTAGCTATATATAGCTCCTGTATCGCATGTGTATCCATCAGTCCTTGGCCAGGGCCGTGCCCTCCTAGAGTCCTACCCTTGGCATGACATTACTTTCCCCTTGGAGAAGCATTTTTGTCCGCGAAAATAAAAGTGATAGGATATTCATAAGAGCAGTAATGCTTTCCACCGTGGTATCCCTCATGGATCCAGCTGCTTGTTTGATCGAAACATGGTGCAATAGGAGGTCCAATATAATCAAGAATAACATCTTGATTTTGCACATTGTTGTCCATTTGTAACCATCTTGTGATATCGGTTCCAATCCAATCATAGTGTGTAGACTCCATTTAGATTGCACATGAGCATGCTAAACGAGTTATCACTACAAAGATGCACTTGAAAGAGTACCACTTTTCACTTTCCATGAAGGAAACTTCCTGACATAACTCATCAGCCAAGTGTAAATCCTTGACTTGCTCTCAAATTTCATTAGTAAACAACCCCACCATAACTAGTGTTCAAGGTTGAGAACTTGACGTATACATGAAGAGACTAAACGTAGTCGCAAACATGCTTTATCTAATGGTAAGCAAACTC
Source organism: Adiantum capillus-veneris (assembly GCF_014529385.1). Lineage (NCBI taxonomy): Eukaryota > Viridiplantae > Streptophyta > Polypodiopsida > Polypodiales > Pteridaceae > Adiantum > Adiantum capillus-veneris. The sequence continues at coordinate 141,839,044 of NC_140948.1, forward strand.
TATGTAGAGAAATAAATTCTTATTAATTGGATTTCTTGGTGCTAATGTACGCACTTTGCATATCCTTTAGCACAAGATTACACTTTGTAATCTGCCTATGCCCTTGGATAACTGACAATACTGAGGTGTGTTTCCCCCACAGTTTACAAACAGTCTTCCCAGATAACTGGTAAATGGGGATCACAATATTGTACAACATTGCTGAGGAATCAACAATGTCCTGAATAACCATCGTGGTTAACTTGAAAAATCCACAAGCACCCAAACCGAGCCATGACCTCTATTGGTGATTGGTAGACCCAAAAGTAATCTCATAGAGATAATGCACTGAGAGTGCAAAATGCTTCATAAGCAAGTAATGTGATGAATATGCATGCCGTTACAAATCAGTCTTTGCTAAACACTAGGGCCCATAACACCTAGTGTGCATGCATTTAGCAAAAATAGATCTGAACCTGTATATCCATGATCATCTTTGCAAAAACTGATGGATAATGTGATGCCCCTAGCACACATTAAAGAGGAATGTAAATAGCTCTGAAAAGCAACTAAATACTTTTTGCGGCAAACATTTGTAAGCCTTGCTGAAACGTTTGAATCATAATAGAAGGTGAAACAGAAGTCATGTCTAGGTATAAGCAATGAAACTTTCTCACGAACAAGTCATAGCCTTGCTATATATATAAACAACCATCCGTAATGTTGTTTAGAAGCACTTGTACCGTAACAAGTCATTCTAAGTATCCGACAATTTTTAGCCATTGAAAGTGCTCCTGATACATCGTGCTGAAAATGGTCTAGAAAACAAATTTGACCAGCACCTAGGGACATTGTCGTGACACATACTTGAAATAGTGGGCGCCAAAGTCAGTCCCAGAGACTCATATTCACCACATGTGGAATATGTCTCAACTAAGGATGTCTGAAAAAAGAACATCCTACAAGTAAAATATGTACTTGTGTGTGGAGGTAACTGCAAACACTCTATGGCAGGAGTGAGAGGGACCCTCATTAGCCTTCCTCCACAATGAACTCCTTCAGTCCCTAGACCATGTTGTATCCCATGTAACAACATGTGCCAAATAAACCCTACAAGTGGGTCTATAACTGCATAATGCAGAAACTTATTTTGGACACTATAGCCCAAATGTCTTTGGCTCTTACATGACCATGTCATCTCTGTGAAGAGAAAAAATGGATATGCATCCTACGTAGAAAAAGCAAACCAAAATAAACAAAACCAAAACAGATGCGTACCTGTAGCGGAGTGAAAAGCACCTACCCAAATTTCCCGCCGGCAAGGCCTAGGAACACTAATTTGAAAATTAGTAAAATGCAATTAATATTGTACATGTAAAATTGGGTGTTGCCATTGCAATCCAAACCCCTCCGTCATTGCCAAACCGCTTGGTTAGACTTTTGTATAAAAACTGCTCAACTAGCAACCAACAACATCTTAATTCAACTTTGGAAGTTGAAAGTATCCATGAGCCCTTGGAAACTTATGGACTTCTTTCCTTGAAAGTGCAAGTGTGAAGATTCCAAGAATTGACCATCACACATAATAAGGAATTTAGTAATCATGAGTTGGGTCTTATCCCCAAAACTGGACTCATACAGACACTCTTAGTGCTATAGATAAAATAGGAGATCCACTAAATTTGGAATCGTATTCACAACTAGAGCTTTTCGGACCCAAAAATCCATAAGCTTGGATGTTTGTGAGCAACCGTGCTGTCTGAAATACTGGCTTCAGCTATACACCTTGGTAGAGATAAGCTCTGATGAGTTTAAGACGTTCAAAAACTCAACTTGATTTTCACACTCAAAGTGTGTAGAATAGAATAAAATAAAATAGAATCACTAGTGGCAAGACTCTTGCTTGTCCATTAGAATTGAGATTAGAATTGAGTGGTACTCAAATATAATTGTTCAATCTTGAAAGCAATCACTAATAGATTACAAACAGATGGCTCTTAGCCATTTCAAAATAGGTGGCTCTTAGCCCTTCAAAAACAAATGGCTCTTAGCCCTACTGGTTACCATATCGACATAGAAAGACTTTAGAAAAATCATGCTAATTTCACCTTCCCGCATAGAAGTTGGAGGGAGAGAGAGAGAGAGAGAGAGAGAGAGAGAGAGAGAGAGAGGAGAGAGAGAGAGAGAGAGAGAGAGAGAGAGAGAGAGAGAATGCTGGGCTGAGTGTTAAGGCGGTTACGCCGCTAGCGGAAGCTAAATAGCGAGAACTCAACCAACAATAGAATTTGTCAGACGAGGACGGAGCTTGACCCGCAGGCGCATGGAAACAACTAGGTGGGTGCCAAATCACCTACTCGACCTTCTAATGACAATCACTACTAAGGAAATCAAATCTAAGTTCTAGAATACGCAAGTGACTGAAATTCGTACTACGAACGAATGCTATACGAAACAGGATCTAGAATCATTGAATCGATCTCAAACTCAAGGGGAAGTCTATACACTAGGTAAGAACAACACCCTAAAGACTTGAACTGCAAAATCAACCTATAACCACTCCGTGCGGTAAACGCGTATGAAGACACGCCGAAAAATACAGGCGATCGAAACTTGACCCGATGGTACCAATGTGTAGCTCTACTCGTTGTGGTTCTATGGATATGCTGCACGCTCAGTTCCGACACACGAGTTGGAAGAAAACTCACATCGAAGCTCGTAGGAACTTACCACACATAGAAGCCGATAGCGCGCACTCTTGGTATCCGTGCGTAGCTCTCGCCGTTGCTAACACAATGGCGGTGTCGCTTCTCCAATGGCGGCTCCGTAGCTCACGTAGCAAGTAGATAAGACTCTCTCTCTCTCTCTCTCACTCTCTCAGACACAGTCACGGCGCTCAAAAACTCACTTGATTAATAAACTGAATCCCCTTTAGGTTACAAAACTTTGGCTTATATACCTCAGCCTTGGAGGTGAGAACACTCTAACTAATTACATCAGCAAGTGAAATTACTTCGGGATTACAAGCTGGAAACTCAATTGAGTCCCGTTACTTAATGAATGGCTCAATTCAAAATCAATGTCGGAAAGACATTTATTACAATCAATGGCTACAAAAATGATGAGTGTGAGCAAAAATGTGGGTGTGATCCTCTGCTGGCTCAACACTCCCCCCCTCCGCGTTCATGTCGTCCCTGACATGACTTTTATGTTTGGTCAATAAAGTCCTGTCGTCTTGAGCATCTGCAAATGTGATTCGTATCGTAGGTTGCCGATGGTCAAGGTTGGGCCGAATATTTTGCTTTCATGGGTGAAAAAGCCGGTGTAGAAAGCTTCTTGGAATGTTTGCATGTGGAAGCTAGGCAAAAACATAATCCTCTGGTATAGGAGGTGCAACACTTTTGGAGAAGGCTGCAATGAAAGATCATATATCATATCAGTCACTGTGTCGGCCGTCGATAGTAGACTCGAGGTCGTGGCTTTATCTGGCGCGAACACTTCAATGCAAGCTAAGAGAGTCCTGTAGATTTTCTTGAGCATCTGACACGAAAGGTCAGGAGAGCCAGTAAAGATCTTGATGGTCCCCGTTAGGGTTTTCACCATGTAGGCTTTACCTATTCTCTCTCCCGCCTTTGGTCCTGGCATCCTGGGGTAATTAAGCCAATTTGGCTTCTTTTCTGCAATCCTGCCATGCTCTTTCCAGCTTCTGACTCTTGGCACCGGGCAGAAGGTTGCATCCTCCCGAATCTCCTTTGGTGCCTCTACCAAGTAGATGAGGTAGGCTGGGTATTTGTTCAGCCAACCTTTCCTCCATCTAGGCTGCGAATCTACAATCTTCTTTGATTGTTCCTCTTTTGTGATGTCGCCTTTGTAAAGAGCGACATACTGCTCCTCCTCTATTCTCTTTTTCGTTTTTATCACTTCAAACTTCATCAAAGGGAAAGGCAGGCTGGGTTGCATCCACTCTTCATGGAGCACTTTTGTGTCTAATCCCTGAAGTCTAATGGAGATTAGGAGTCTCCTCTCCCATTCCATTTCCGCCTTGGCACTCTCCTCTGTTGACTTTGCTATTTGGTCATGGAGCCTTTGTTCTTCTTCTTCAGAGATTCCTGAAGTCGAGGCCACCTCGTGAACTGGGGCTGGATCTTCAATTGTGGTTGCCTCTCCAGTTTCTGGTAGCTCTATGGCTGTTCCACCTGATTCTTCTTGTGTTGTCTCTGTCTCTCTTCTTTGTTGCTCTTGTAGATCTTGGAGCTGTTTGCGGAGGGTCTCATTCTCTGTTCTTAGTGTTTGATTTTCTAAAGTGAGCCTCTCCTCTGCTGCCAATGATCCCTCTGCAATGTGCAACCTTTGCACTTGCTCTAATCTTAGCTCTCTTTGTAAGCTTCGGACCTGGTCTTCCAGAGCTGGTACAAGAGCTTCCTCTTGATCGGTTCCTGCTTTGCTAGCTCTAGGAGTAGTCCTGAGTCTAGTGATTGTTCTTTCTTGGAGCGCGACTCTTTCCCTTAGCTCAATGAGCTCATCTTTAGCCGCCTCCAAGTCGTCTTCCATCCGCTCCCTTGCTTCCTGTGCACTTGTTACTTCTCTTGAAGCCTCGGCTAGCTGGAGTATCAAGCCGTCTCTCTCGTTTTCCGTGTCGTAGAGTGATGCTTTATGACTTTCAGATTCAGTCATAGCATCCTCTAATTTCCTCTGCAACTCGGCTTCCCTTTGTTTGGCTGTCTCAATCTCCACTTCCTTTGCCTTGGATCTTTCTTTGATCCTGCTGAGCAGTTCATGCACCATGTGCATGTCTTTTTCATCTTCATCTGTCAACTCTAAAGCTTTTTCGGCCACCACCTCCACTGGCTTCGGCTCTTCTAGTACGTTCTGCTCGTCCAGTTTCTCTTCACTCTCTTTTGTACTCTTTATTTTTTCCTCTTTCCCTCTCCGATCATCTTGTTTTTGTAGGTGGATTCCATAGACCGCCTCAAGGGCCTCTTCTTCAGTGTACCCTATCGCTACCAGATCCTCATAATCGTTTTTCTTTTGCTGAATTGGATCTATCTCCTTTTCCTTGGTCCCGGCCTCCGGCTTTTCCATCCCAGCCGTGTCCATCTCTACTGTGGTCTCTTCCACAATGATTTCCGTCTTCTTCGGGCTTGGTACATCAGTAAAGGAAGGCTGATTGTCCTCAGTCATCTTGGCTTTCCCTTTGTTTGCTTGCCCATCTTTCTCTTGAGGTTCAGTGGACTCATCTACTTTCTTCTTCCCCTTGTCGTCCTTTTTCAGCTCAGCTTTTAATAGCTGTACTTCCTCTTCAGTGTATGGCTCGACAGGTTGCTGCTCCAGTATAGCCTCTGACTCCTCATAAGCTCTAATATATTGATCATATTGATCAACATGTGGCCTGGCTGAGCTAGTTCCGACTTTAGTGGGGTCTAGAACCCACTTTTCTTCAAAGTCCCCCTTTAGAGCTCTTTCCGCTCTAAACTGCTCCACCAGTCTTTCCATTCTTGCCGCTTTCTGACTTTTGGTTTGCTTGGGAGCAACCTTCTTCTTTGCTTTCTTCATAAGCGGCTCATCCACATCCTCTACAGGTTCTGAAACTATTTCTAGTTTCCTGCGTGCTCTTGTGGACGTCCTCTTGGATACTTCGGGCTGTTCTTCCTCCTCATCGGCTTCTCTAAGCCACTCATTCTGGGAGGGAACCTTTGGCCACTGATCTCTGGCTCCAATAGCTTCATAAGCTATTCTTGTCAGAACTTCAGCTCCTCCTATATACTTTGGCTTCTCGTTGTGCATGGCAATTACTTGCTCGTGGATGTGTTGAGCGTAATTCACCTCCTTTGGCATATTGCTCTTCAATGCCCATGTGATGGTAGTTGCAATGGCATGGGGTGGTGTCGTATACTTTTGCGGTCTTTTACTGCAAATATGGAGAAATTGGTTGTACAGTCGGCAAAGGGTTGCCGCTCTTTGGTCTGCCATATCTCCATAAGTTGCATTCTCTTTCTTGGACCCATAAACCTCTATAGCCTCCCTTCTTTCCCTGACAGAGCTCCCTTTGTTGTTCAGCTTTAATGCATTTGCAATGAGCTGTGGAGTGATCTGTACCTCTACTTTCTCTCCATCTATTGCTGTCAATGTGGCTTTCCCATCCTTTTGAATGGAGGTTGCCAACTCATACACTCTTCTTGTATCTACACCTGATGGTATCGAGGTGAAGAATCTGTGCAAGTCTGCCCTTTCCAGGTACCTGCTGATGTTCTCTGACCTGCTATAATCCACCAATTCTTGTGGGATCATCGGTATATCCACCGCTTGCCCTTGAGGATCTCTGAAAGTCCCCTGGTAGATCTTTATTCCCTCTTGTTCCAGTACTGCTTCCTCCACCCAAGTTTTGGTTGGCTTGAGGGTTTCTGCTGGAATGTCAAAGGGTTCAGCTTCTGCAAGAGCATCTTTGATTGTTGGTCTTTTTCTCTTCGTTGCCGATAACTTGGCGGAATCCATGGATCCTGTAACTCCAATTTCAGAAGTTAGCGTCTTTTTAGTACTGAAAGCCGAAATGAAGCTTTTAACTATTCAAATGACTTGAAAATTGAAACATGAGCCTAAGGATGCAGGGTAGGTGAAAAAATATGCAAACTGGGCTCAGAATCATGCTGGAGACATCATACGCGTATGATGTCTTTTGTGTCAAAATGACTTCATATTGGTTGTGCTTGTAGCTGATAGTGTATACATGAGTATCATATGCTTGGATTTGAGTTTGGATCCCATTTTGTCAAGTTTTGGCCAGTTTAGTCCAGATCAGGCTCTTGGCAAAATTTTGAAAGGGAATTGGATTTTATGATCCAAATTGGATAAAACTTGGTGGTTCACCTTCAAATGGCCTGTAAATCACTTCTGTTTGGTGGTTGAAGCCCTGAGGTGCCAAAATCACATAGTGAGACATCATACGCGTATGATGTCTTTTAGTGTATTTTTGGACCAAATTTCTCTATAAGCTTGGATATGGCTTTAGATAGGCTTATTCAGTGGATTTATGAATTTTGGATAGATTTTGGGCTAAAAATGGCTCTGGAGACATCATACGCGTATGATGTCTTTTTCATCAATTTTTCATGGGATTGATTCTGTGGACTCCCCATGTACTAGTGAAGGACTGTCTCTACTCAAATCTTGGTTTGGACTTGAGTATGTTGAATTTGGGCTAAAATAGGCTTTGGATGAAGGATTTTCCCTCAATTGGGCTAATGGGGTGATCCACTTGACCAAATGGTTCCAAACTTCATATGTAGCATGTATTAGATATATATAATGGATGTATGATGTCAAATGAGCAGTTTTGGCTCTATAAGTGCAAATAGACATCATACGCGTATGATGTCTTTTGTGTCAAAATGGTGCTTTTTGGTTCCAGATAGCTTATAGATGTGTTAATCAACAATCCTACAAAGTTTCAATGAGTTTGGAGTTATTTTGACAAAATTAGGACCAAAAATCATTTTATGGCCTACTTTGCGTCTTTTTGGTTTTCCTTGGGTTTTCTAACTCCAATTCTCATGATACTTGGTTCATAGGATGTGATTAACATGTGGAATGAGGCTATGCACTCAAATGTTGAAATGGATGTGAAAATCATGCTGTGAGACATCATACGCGTATGATGTCTTTTCTTGAAATGTTGGTCTTTTTGTGCAAAGAATGCTTTGTGCTAGTGCCCTAAGCCCTGCTAACTAGTTTTCAACTTAAAAAGTCATTAGTTTAGCTAAAAAGCTCCCTTATAGGCATTTCAGTCTCCGAAGTAGTCTTTTTGCCTTGGAGTTGAATTTCTTCAACTTTTCTTCTCGAGAGTTGCATTTCCAGCTCATTGGATATATTGTGAAGCCACCTATTTGGTTGAACTTGACTTTGGCTCCCCGTTCTCCATCTTTCTCCATTTGGTTGCCCGAAAGCGTCTTTTTCACCATCGGTAAGTGAATCAGCTTTCTTTTGGGTTTTGCTTGCAAACATAAGTCATCCATGTATATTTGAAGCTGCTTGTGAAGTTTCATGTCATTTCGTCGTCAATTTTAGCCGTTATGCCAAAATGACGCTTTGTGTGTCCGCAGCCGAATCGGTTGTTCCGACCTACTTTTGGTGATCCAAACCCGGAGATACTCCATGGTTGCATTGCCCTCGATGTTGTTAAGCTTCCTGAGAAGTTTTGTGTCATTTTGACAACTTTTTCCTGTTTGCCTCTTGCAGGCTCTGTTAACCTAGGGTTTTTCCAGTCGTTCTTTCTCGAGCTTTGAGTGTTAGAAACCCATCTTCTATGCTAGGGTAACCCACCTCTAAGTTCTTGCAAGGTTTGGTTAGGCGGTTGTGCCCCTACCTAGCGTTCTTTCCCATTCCCCGTCTGCTCTTGTTTCTTGGTTTTGGTCAGTTTTCGCGACAAAAGTTAACGATAAGCATCAAAAGCTTATGGCAACGAGTCTACCTCTCATGTCTGGTTTCCTCTGAGCTCTCGTAGCAGTCGTAGAAGGCGGTAGAAGGTCGGATGCTCCTGTGTGCTCTTTGCTCTCTCCAAGAAGGTAATAGTGGAAATGAGCTTGAAAGTGATGTGAAAAATACTTAACTTCGGGCTTCCCGGATCACTTGTTACCAAATTTGACATGTGCTCCTATCTCGTCGTGAAATGCACTCTAGGATTTGAAATTTCTCAATTTGGACTCCGTTTGACCTGTTTCTGAGAAATCTGTCCACTTTGCCAAAATTCTGTCATTTCGAGCTTTCCGCAACTTTTTCAGAATTGTACCCAATTTTTACCATGGGTTTCCCTTGTCATTAGGACCATCACCGTCTATTCTTTTCTTTTTTCCGATCTCATTTCACCTGCTTTTTTATTTTTCTTTCATTTTTATTAAGAAAATCATAAAAAATAAAGGAAAATAGCAAATTGAAGCCAAAAAATTCCACACATACACAATAAATAGCTGGTAACCCTGTGTATATGAATATACACTTATTTGTGATTTTTGGACTTGGATTACCACTTTTTAGCTCCAAAAACACTCTTATTTAGTGATATTTACACGTCTAGAGACCCAAATTCATCATTTGATCTCTTCTTGTTGCAAAACAAGGTATATAAGGGCATAAATATTATCAATATCCGCAATCAAACATAAAAATTGCAAAATCATGTAAGACACTGCCCTTGTAATATAATTTTTGTTTTTCTTTGTTTTTTGTCGCTTGTAGCTGCTTTGTAGCTCCTGTATACCTGTATACCTCCCCCCCTCCTAGTCTAAGTCCTCCCGGACGACTATGAAGTGTATGTGGGCGAAGCATTGTAGTTGTTTTGGTCATAAGTTCCAAATGCAATTGCAGAGCGATGATACAACAGTCTTTCTAGTAAAGCTGATCTTTGTTTGATTGAAGGATTGGTGGTCGGGTTTTGGGTTGGTGATACTTCGGTAGTGGAATCAGTAGATGGATTCTTCTTCACTTTGTTGTTCTTTTTTACAATCCAAATCTGCTTCCGCTTCACTTGTGCTTGCCACAAACTCTTTGCGACCCAAACCTGCTCTGTTCTTTGTGTTGATTTCCTCGACTTGAAATACCTAGGAGTTTCCGTTGATTGTATTGAAGGGAGTTCCTGTTTACAAATCTTTGGGATCCAAATTTTCTTGCTATAGCTTTGTGCCGTCATGAACTTCTTTGGAATCCAGATCTGTTTCACTGTCCTTGATTGTCTGGAATCACTCTGTTGTCTGGTATTGAAGACTCTGTTTTCCACCTTTGTGTTCTCTGGCACAACCTTTTTTGGTCTCCATACCAACTTTGACTCCGTTTTTCCCAAGGTTGAGGTGTTATATTATTGCTTGTCTTCCTTATCCACTGTTGAGAATTTCTCGTCGAAGAGCAATCCAGTTGTATAGAAACTTTTGGTTGCCATTGCTTCTTCTTTTTCTCTGGTTGTTGTTTACCTTTGTCTTTGGATTCGTCCTTTGGAGTTGGCTCTGCTCCTTTGGTGAACTTAACTGATTGACTTTCACATTCGTATTTGATAAGCACTGATTTAAAACTCCAGTCAATCATTGCATTGTATTGCTTCTGCCATGGTTGTCCTAGCAATAATGGATGTTGTGTAGCTTGGTCTTCAACCACGTAAAACATATGAGGATACACATATTGGTTAATCTGTATATGTAAAACTGTGCATCCGACAGTTTTGATTGAATTCTCAGAGTAACTATTTAACTCTTGCTTGGCAGTTTGTAGTTTAGTGTCATTTGTCAATTGTCTATACAAACTGAGTGAAAGTAGGTTAGCTTGAGCTCCTGAATCCAATAGTGCTCTGGCTTTGATTTGGTTGGTTCCTACTTTGCATTCAATGATGGGTTCTTCTTTTTCATTATCCATTTCTGTTATACTGACTGCGTTTATTCGTATTGCTCCTTCATTGCGCTGTTTCTGACGCAGTAGTCTTCTTTTCTCCATTTTTTCCTTCGCCTCGGCTTGCGCTTCCTCCACAATCATTTTCTTTTTCTGGACACGCAACTTTTCTTGATGTATTTTGAGAAGCATGTCTTGGGTTAGCGGCAAAAGATACTTTTTCACTCTGCATCCACTAATCCAATTGGGCATTTCTTCTCCGTCTAATGTAGCAAGCTTGACGGCTCCACTTGGTGATAGATCTTTAATCACCAGAGGTCCCATCCCTCGCTTTTTAAGCTTCTTAGCATGCTGTTTCAGAGTGTAAACTAGGACATAGTCCCCAACCTTAAACTCTTTAGTGCGCACATGCTTATCAAAAAATTCTTTTTGTCGCCTATTTTGAGTGTAGATAGAAGCTACTACTTTTAGGCGAAGCTCATCTAGCTTTTCCAGGTCATCTATTCTATCAGAAAGCTCATGCCCTGTCCACTCTAGGTCCTTAGCCACCCTTAATGTTGAAATCAAGAATTCTATTGGTAAGATAGCATTTAGCCCAAAAACCATGTTATATGGGGTCGTTCCTATTGATGTTTTATATGCTACCCTATATGCCCATAATGTTGAATGCAACTTCTGGTCCCAGTCAGTTCTTGACCCAGATACAATCTTCGTAAGGACCGTGCATATGGTTTTGTTTGTTGCCTCAACTTGTCCGTTTGCTTGTGGATGATACGGGGCTGATTTCCTATGGATTACCATGAATTCATCTAGAAGGATCTCTATCACTTCATTTATAAAATGTGTGCCTCGATCACTCACAATTTCTATTGGCAATCCATATCGTACAAAGACGTATTCATATAGAAACTGTGCCGTGGTCCTGGCATCTGCTTTTTGAGTTGCCTTTGCTTCGACCCACTTTGTTAGATAGTCTGTAGCCACAACAATGTATTGTGCATGAGTCTTATATGCAGGAGGTGAAATGGGTCCAACATAATCAATCCCCCATTTTGCAAAAGCTCTTGCCCCCATCATTGGTCTAAGCGGCATATCATCTCTTTTAAGTGGTACTTTGGTCCGCTGACAGTCATCGCATCGTTTAACGTATTCCTCAGCGTCCATATGTAATGTTGGACACCATATTCCTGCGGCTAAGACAAATTTTGCTGTCTTATCACCTGAGAAATGGCCTCCACCTACTCCTCCATGAGCTTGCTCTAGGATTATCACATACTCAGACTCTGATACGCAAATCCTAAGCTGGTTGTCTTTACATCTCTTATAGAGTTGATCTCCTATTAAAGCGTAATCTCTAGCTTCTGTCTCTACAGATTTTTGACGAGCTTTTGACGTTCCTTCTGGGAAAGTTCTATTTGTGAGATATTCAACAATATACTGACTCCATTCTGGAGCGATCATTATCTGATATAATGTCGAATACTCTGCTGGCGGTTTTGATGAACATACAATACATACAGTGACATATTCATGTACGCTTTCTTTCATTCCTGGCCAATAGACTCCCAATTGTAACAAATTCCTATATGTGTTCCTTCTTGAACAATGAAATGCACATTCCTGAATATGTGCTTCGCGCAGATATATATTATATTCCTCAGGATTGATGCATAGTCGTAAAAAATGATCATTTCCCAATTGATACAACCTTCCTGCAACCAATTGAAGATTCTTGGATTGCTGAATAGCAATATGTTTCAGGTTGTATTCTCTTCTATCGAACTCTCCTCCATAGGTTAATAGGTTAACGACATTTTGAGACCACTTCGGTATCATTTCTATGTTGAACAAGTACGCGTCTGGCATGTCGTCATCTACTCCTATAGGGTCTTCTCCATTCGTCAATCGCGAAAGATGATCAGCTCTAAGATGTGTTTTTCCTTTCTTTACTACTACCGTGAAGTCGAATTCCAGTAAGATAATGAACCATCTCACTATTCTCCCGGTATTGCATGGTTTATTCACTAGGTAGAGCAAGGCCTGGTGATCCGTAAAAAACACAAACTTGTTGGCTAGAAGATAATGCCGAAATTTCTTCACAGCATATATCATTCCTAATCCCTCTCGCTCTGTTGTGGTGTAATTCTTCTCTGCATTGTTGAGTTGTCGACTGGCGTAACAGATAGGAAAATCCATGTTTCTTCTTCTGGCTGAGCCAGAATGCATCCTATTGCATATGCCGAAGCATCTATGTGCACATGGAATATCTTCTCCCAATCTGGTGATTTCAAGACTGGAGCAGTAATGAGTGCCTCTTTCAATTTCTTGAACGATTCCTCACACTCCTTTGTCCATTCAAAGTTCACTATTAGCCTGTAAAGTGGTTGGCCTATTATAGCGTACATGTAAATGAATCGTCTATAATATCCGCAATGTCCCATAAAGCTCTGTACTTGTTTCGCATTGGTTGGTCTAGGCATATCCACTATAGCTTTTATCTTCTCTAAATCCGTGGATATCCCGTTTGTGAGACAATATGTCCCAAAATTCTGCCCTGTCGGACCATAAACACACATTTCTCAGGATTGAGACAAATGCGATATGTCCTACATTTCTCAAATACTTTTCTTAGGTGTTCTAGATGCTCATCTCTCAGAAGAGAATGTACACATAAGTCATCCATGTATATTTCTAGAAACAACCTTAAGTATTCTTTGAAAGCATGCGTCATCAGCCTCTGGAAGGTTGCGGGAGCATTGGTTAGACCAAAAGGCATAACCCGATAAGCATAAATTCCCCACTCCGTTGCAAAAGCTGTTTTATGTTGATCTTCCAGTGCTATGGCTAGCTGGTTATATCCTGAAAAACCATCAAGAAAAGAGTATGCTGTTTTCCCTGATACACGCTCTAGAACATGATCAGTTATCGGCAGGGGATAATTGTCCCAGATTGTTGCAGCATTCACTTTCTTTAAGTTGACACACACTCAGAGTTTTCCGTTCTTCTTGGGTACCACCACAATCGGAGATACCCAATCGGTGTGTTCAATCTCGTATATGAATTCAGCTTCCATTAGCTTATCTATCTCTTCTTTGATTCGCTTAGCAAACGTATCATTATATGTGTATGGTCTCTGTCTGCTAGGCTTTGCGTCTTGTTTCAGTGGGATTGTGTGTTGGCATATCGATGGGTCAACTCCCTTTAAGTCCTTATAAGACCATGCAAACACATCCCTATACTCTCTGAGAAGACTCAAAAGTCTCTCTTCCTCACCTGGAGACAAATCTGTGGCTATGTACACCGGTCTGGGTGGCTCACCTGGAGCTGCTAAATCAACTTTTTTTGCATCCTCCAGTCCGTCATAAGATTCGTTCTCCTTTCTCTCTCAAATAGGTTGGGTTAATACCACCTTCCTATCCTCCATTGTGAATTTCCTATAGTGAGAGGGAACATCCATGTTTTCCTTGATTTTGGCGTTTTCGTCCTCTCCACTCTCAATTTCTGTCGGCCAAACTTCTTTCAAAGTTTTCTTGAGCTCTCTGTACTTGTTTCTACGTTCTAGCTTGGACTCCGTGTGTTCTCTGTTGCACTTGTTCTTTTCTGATTTGTTTTCAGTTTCAGTTTTCGTTCCATTCCTTTGAACTCGATTTCTTGAGCCTCTTTTGTCTTTTCGTAAGCTCTTTTGATCATTACCTCTCATTCTTCCAGAAATCTTGTCCTTAACACAATCTTCCGCCTTTACTAGCATTAGGAATTGATTTTTTCCTCTTATTCTAGGCATCGGATTGGTTCTAACCCCCTTTGTTTTTTTCTTTGCTCTATAGCGTTTCTGGCGTTGTTTAGTTTGGTTTGGAAAATCATAAAATTGGACATCCGTTATAGTTTCTTCGTTTCCGCTTGAATTGTCCGTTGACTCGTTGTCTGCTTCATTTCCCCACTCAGATGATCGGGAATGTCGTGAAATACCTCCTCTTCATCTTCCTTTTCCAGTGTATCGTTCTTTTCAGTTTCTTTTTCGAGTACAGTTCTCAACATGAAGTACGGAACCACGTCGTACCCGTCCTTGTCGCAAAATTTTGTTGTGGGACCATCCGGAATTGCACAAACATCTAGGGTTGCTAGAATGTGTGTCCATTCTAATGGTTCAAGCGTGTCCTCTGGAAAGGGTTCTCCTATATAAGCTTCGTCTTCGATAGCCCTTTCTAAAACACATTCTTCTCGTTCCAGACTTCCACATTTCGAAGCTCCACACATCCATAACTCCTTGGGTTTACCTAACCAAGCTGGAAATTCGGATCCTGCCAAAGTAGCTGAATCAAACTCCTCCACCGGTGTTCGGTTCACATCTTTGTAGCTATGGTCTTTCAGGTTCACACGTGTAGTGGTTTCTATATTTCTCAGGTATATGTGATCGTAGCCCCAATCTTGGACCATTTTCAACTGTCTCATGAATGGTCTTCCCAATATGATATCATAGTTATTCTCCTTGCCAAAATCGACAATAGCAAAAGTATGTTCGTATTCAATGCCGCAAGAAGTCACTACGACTTTCTCTAATAACCCCATAGGTTTCTCCATGTGTCCATCTGCTAATTGGAGTTTCAACCTAGTCTTCCTTATTTTTGGTTTCCCCCATTTTTTCCAGATTTCTTTTGTAGCAATGGCTACCCCAGCTCCGCTGTCTAGTATTGCCATCGTCTTCACTCCTTGGAATTCAACTGGTAAGGTTGTATTCCCCTCTTCACCTTCGCAATACTCTCCGACCTTGTTTAAGGATACAGGCTTAGCATTCTTTTGTGGTTTGCTCAGCTCTTGTATACCCTCTTTCAATCTCGATGTTGGGTCTTTTATCCCGAATTTCTCCAAGCATTTTCCTACAGTGGTCCACATATGTGGTCTTAGCCGCAAAAGCTCAGCTAGAGTGATAGTGCATGTCACTGGTGTTGACAAGATCTCTATCAATCCTTGCGAGTCCATGACTTTTTTTGATGAAATTCTTCGTGAGGGAAGTGATCTAATCTCGGATTTTGCTTCATACTCTCCTAAGTATGAAGGTAAGGTTTTCAGTGAGTGAGGTTTGCTCTCCATTGTTCTAACAGAGCCCCCATCTCCCCAGTAAGATTGCAGATCCAAGTCCACTTGAGATCCTGCCTCAAATTCCGCTATGGGAGGATTCCTGATGTCCTTTTCCCAATTTGTCTGATTAGCTTGGCAACTTAGCTCGTTTGCAAAGTTTGCCTCTCTCACTTGTTTCCAAAATTCATTGTAATCCTCATCTCTTCCGTAAGACCTCTGTATGACTGGATGAAAACTCTCTATCTCCTGATCGGTTGTGTTCAATACTATGCGGTCATCCTTGTGTGTATTTTCAGGCTTTTGTGCACTGGGAGTCTTTTCAGCTACCCGTGAAACGACAGTCTCTTGCTGAATTGGGTTTTCCGTTGCACAATTCATTGTTTCTCTTGGTGGTTCTAATAAGGCTTGTGCAGTCTTGATCATTCTCTGGCACACTTCAAGTCTCTGCTTTTCCAATTCCGCGTTTGGGTATGTCATCCACCTCTGTTCTTGTGTTTGGTTGTTCTTTAACCTAGCTTCGTAAGCTCTCATCAGTGCGTCCAATGGTTCGTGTACTTTGTCGACTAGCACTGATCCCCCTGAGCTTAAGCTAGTTGTTTCTTTGATACTCTTTTGTTTCGTTCTTTCAGGGCTCATCTCTCATTTCCCGTTTTGACTCTCAAGTTTTTCAAATCTTTCTTTTGTTTGCTTTAGTTCCTCAGCTAGAATAGCGTCTTCACGTTCTTTTCTCAACTTCATGCGTGCATTTCTAGCTTTCCATGTGTTTCTCTGACTCCGCGGTCCTTGACTAACCACTTCAGTCACTAACTTTCCATTCTCAGGTTCTCTAGTGGTTTTCTTAGCTTGAGCTCTAGTACAACTTGCGTTGGTATCAGAGTTTCATTTTCAGACCCACTGCTGGTAGGAATAGTCTCTAGCATATTCAATGTCGTCTTTTGCACTTTGTTTGGATTCTTTGAACAATCCTCAATGAAGTGAGTAACCCCACACTCAGTGCAATAAGCGTTAATTCTAATGATTTTCGTATGTGGACAAACATTCATCAGATGGTCACCTCCACACTTGTAACAGGGTCCTAGTGCTGGTCTTGGTCCCACTTGATTCGTCCTTTGTGGATAGGATGGTCTTTGTCCTGTTAACCCTCCATGAGCTATGAACATCAATGTTCTTGCGTCCAAATTGTATCTCTCTTCATCAGAAGCACTTGTAATTGTTGGTGTTCCAACATTTCCAATCATGCCCCATGGTTCTGGTTGTTTGGGTTCTTCTGGTGGGTAATACACAGTTGGAGACATGTGTGCACCAGATTCTTCGTAATAGGCTTGAACAGGCACTAAGGCTTGTTCTTCCTGATTCTCTAAGGTTGGTGCATATCTAATGCCCACTGGTCTTGCTCCTGGTAAAGGTGGTTGTTGTCCCAATACCGGTTGCGGTCTTTCTATCCCCATAGGTCCTGGTACATTTCCCGTTGGGTATCGAGGTACTGGATGTACCTGAGGTGGTGCTAATTGAGCAGGAGGTGCATACTGACGCTCCCTTACATACCCTTTGTTGTAATAGCACTCCTCTGTTGGATGGTTTGTCCATTTTTGTTCAATAGCACACCATTTCAGTGTTTTTGGCAATGGTTTTTGGTATGGTGCCATCCTTTTTAGAGCATCTTCTATCATTTGCTCTACATTTGGCATGGTTGTTGTTTGAACATTCTTTTTAGTGGTAGTCTCGCTCGCTACAGAGGAGGAGCTACTGGATGCAAAATCTGTATCCGCTGACACCTCTCCATAAACCGTACAGTTATCCACTAAGTACAATGCCTCTCTCGTTACTTGCTCGAAACTTGTACAAGCTTTCAAGTGCAAGTCCTTCTTGAGAGTGTCGTTTCTCAATCCCTCAATAAAGAGAACAGATAGTCTGTCATCTTGTGGTCGTTCACGTACTGGACATCTCTCAATGTATTGTTTGAAGCGAAGTGAAGCTTCCTTCACTTTTTCGTGTTCTCTCTGTTTAAAAGCATATATTTGTGAGACCGTATTGTGCTTAATCCCTCGTTTTGAGAATTCCTCAGCAAACTCTCTTAGCAAATGGTCAACGTTAACGCGGTTACGCCGCTAGCGGAAGCTAAATAGCGAGAACTCAACCAAAAATAGAATTTGTCAGACGAGGACGGAGCTTGACCCGTAGGCGCATGGAAACAACTAGGTGGGTGTCAAATCACCTACTCGACTTTCTAATGACAATCACTACTAAGGAAATCAAATCTAAGTTCTAGAATATGCAAGTGACTGAAATTCGTACTATGAACGAATGCTATACGAAACAGGATCTAGAATCATTGAATCGATCTCAAACTCAAGGGGAAGTCTATACACTAGGTAAGAACAACACCCTAAAGACTTGAACTGCAAAATCAACCTATAACCACTCCGTGCGGTAAACGCGTATGAAGACACGCCAAAAAATACAGGTGATCGAAACTTGACCCCGATGGTACCAATGTGTAGCTCTACTCATTGTGGTTCTATGGATATGCTGCACGCTCAGTTCCGACACACGAGTTGGAAGAAAACTCACACCGAAGCTCGTAGGAACTTACCACACATAGAAGTCGATAGCGCGCACTCTTGGTATCTGTGCATAGCTCTCGTCGTTGCTAACACAATGGCGGTGTCGCTTCTCCAATGGCGGCTCGTAGCTCGCGTAGCAAGTAGATAAGACTCTCTCTCTCTCTCTCACTCTCTCAGACACAGTCACGGCGCTCAAAAACTCACTTGATTAATAAACTGAATCCCCTTTAGGTTACAAAACTTTGGCTTATATACCTCAGCCTTGGAGGTGAGAACATCTCTAACTAATTACATCAGCAAGTGAAATTACTTCGGGATTACAAGCTGGAAACTCAATTGAGTCCCGTTACTTAATGAATGGCTCAATTCAAAATCAATGTCGGAAAGACATTTATTACAATCAATGGCTACAAAAATGATGAGTGTGAGCAAAAATGTGGGTGTGATCCTTTGCTGGCTCAACACTGAGGAAATACCATGAGGCGATTGTGTTGTATGCCCCGTGCAGACCATGGCTGTGTCATAGCTTATCCTAAAAGCGTACAGCTACACGCTCTCGTAGAGAGAGGCATAGCGTATCCTATAAGCGTACACCTGTGTACTTGTACCATACCCTCATAGAGAGAGGTACTGTAAGTCATATCTTGACCGACCTACCGTGTACGTGAACATGACTGTATTAGGGTGCATGTGTATGGCACTTTGCGTGTGATTAAACATAAAAAATGTTTGAAGAAACCAATCACTTACCTTGTCCTTAATAGAGTAGTTAATGTTATAGTGCAAGCGTATGCAATGATGGGTATTGTACGGCCATCATACTAGTATGCCATCCATACCAAACCAAAAATAGAATAATAAGCCCTTTGCTTCACGATAGTCCCAACCATGTGAGTCCTTGGTACACGTGTCCTGCACGATTATACTAGCATGGATACATCATAGTGCATCGTTGCGTAAATTGTGAGCATATATCCATATAGTGCCAAAGATGTGTGCGAGTATTAGTGATCCAAAGTCAATCAGGCACATAAGAGAAGCCATACTTCACATGAAGACCAGCAAAGCACTGTGCTTTGTTGTACAATGGCTGTTTATGGAGTCTACCCAAGCACTTTGCTTTGCACAACAGAGAGATGTTTTCTCAAAATGAAAAGTAAAACATTAACAAACATAATTTGAAATTGACTAACCTTGTTGCCCACGTGTGGGTAGATTTCTGGTAGTGCGCTCAAATCTGACATAAAGCCATATATGTGACTAATTTGAGAGCTGTTGGATGTCCCGCACATGCCTTCTTGGCTTGAATTAATTCGATCTATGCTTGGCTTGATTACGGTTGTCCTTGACCATGTAGATTTGTTTCAATTGATGCAATCTTTGTAAAACGTTGCCTAGGAACCATGTTCTAGCAAAAAGACAAATCCAAAATGCAACGTAGAGAAACCCCTAGCGGCTTCACAAGCTGAGAAGTGAGTCGTACCCACTGGCTGTATTGTCATAGAACTTGAATGAAGTTCAATGAAGAAAAGATCCTTGTAGAATCGTAAGTGATGGTCGACCATGCCGAGGTACCTATGTAGCCTTCATCAAGGGTAGCAACAGGCCGTGCCAATATCCATGAGATTCTTAAGCACAACCATGCCCTGACCTTTAATTGGCCCATGTCCTTTGCGGCAGAAGCTGCGCTTTGTATCAAGAGCGGTTCACAAAAGCAAGCCTTGCTTGACAGTTGTCTTCACATCACTCTTTGGTGTTTGTAATGCTTAAACAATAACAAAATAAAAATTTGCTATGGTAGCACACATGTCTGCTGCATACCATGATTGCTGATCATATTTTAAAAAAATGTGTCAACAAAATCAAAAGTTACTGCGTACCTTTTTAATTACTTGGTTGACTTGCCTCCCCAAGCAGTAGCGTGTGTGTCTGATTTGTCGTATTCGACAATTGTGCAATAAACACTGGTGACAAGCTTTCATCTTTACCTCAAGTTCAATAAAGAATTGCTTCTCCACCACCATGCTCTGCATGGATTTGGCATAAGTCCCGTACTTGTCATCGACCTTATGGTAAAACATTTACAAAAATTATTTGCTTGCTTCAAGTATCACCCTCTTTGAGAGCTCGATTACACATGGTGGTGCTTTTGAACATGACTACATGTCTCTGCCTTCAAAACAATTGACCTTGAGTGTGGGTCCTTGATTCCAAGCCCTTTCTGTTTGTGAACTCCAAGGTGTGACCCTATTGCCCTCATGCCTGCCTAGGTTATCTCCGAAGCCATTGGTGGTGTCCGCAAGCTCGAGTTTCTTGCTACGAGCAAATGGTGACAGGTGGGCACCCATCCTAAAAATTCTTTTAGGTTTGTCCAAGGTACCCTAATTGGGTGCCTTGGTTTGAAAAGGTGTTCCCAACAGGTTGCATAGGTTTTTCCATCGATGGGAGGAGTGAGATGATGTAGTCAAGGAGGCCGAATTGTGCGTCTCCATAGAAGCGAGAAATGAACCTGACAGTAGCGAAAGCTCAACGAGCCTCAAAACCCTCAATTTTGTATATATTGACTGTCGATCCCCTCCCACCCCAAGGGCGTCTGCAGACGGCTGAGTCCAACCCTTCTTGCATATCAATTTTCATCCTCCTCCCCCCCCAAGGGCACCTGCACATGACCGGGATCCAACCCCTTGCCAAGAGTCTATGCACACACAATGTGCACTCACATGCAAGACCATGCACATCCTTGCGGAAAACAAGGGACAGAGACAAAAGACTCCAAAGCAAGAGAGAGGCCATGCCTCATACTGCAATCCAGAGAGAGAGATCTAAAGAGAGAGAGTCCTTCCCCCTCCTCCATAGCTCTCCCCTCCCCTGCTGCTCTGGTACCAATGAAAGGGCATAGGGAGATAGACATGCCAATAACCACCCAACCATACCTACATATAGGCCCTTGGCCCTCTGGCTCTTAGATATATATAGCCCCTATACCGCATGTGTATCCATCGGCCCTTGGCCAGGGCCGTGCCCTCCTATAGTCCTACCCTTGGCATGACAACCACATAGTGCTCTTTGTATATATATCTATGACTTTAAGATAATCCAAAATATGTCTCTTTATGACCTCAAGGCCATAGGGTTAGGATTGTTAGTAGGTCTCAACATATAAGAGATCCATGGCTTCAAAGCCATATGGGACTTCAACTATGTGCCACCCTATGGCCCTAAGGCTGTAGGTGGTCTTAGGGCCACAAGATGTCGTTTATGCTAGTAAGAATACCCTCTATGCTCTATGTTGGCACTCTATGTCCCCAAGGGCACAAGGTGTGCCTTGTATGATAGTAAGAAACCTTTTATTCTATTTTTTGTCACCATATGGCCTTAGGACATAGGGTACCCTCTGTGCTAGTAAGAAATCCTCTATGCTCTATGTTTGCACCCTATGGACCTAGGGCCACAAGGTACCCTCTATGCTAGTAAGAAATCCTCTACGCTCAATATTGAGACCCTGTGGCCCCAAGGCCATAGGATATCCTCTATGGTAGGGAAAAGAACCCTCTATGCTCTATGTTTGCAAACAATTAAAAATCTAGACAATAATATAGAGTATCATATGGCCCTAAGACCATAAGATGTCATCTATTGCACCTATAGTTCCATTTGGTATTTTATTTAACTATACAAAGTTAAATGAGGCACTTACATAAATAAACTATCATGATTCTAACTTTGAATCTGTTACTTAACATAGAATTACAATATAAAAACTCTTAATATAAGTTTGTGCCAAAGAATCTATCTTAAGATGAAGATTTTTTACATCAAGTACATGCTTTAAAATTTCATTCAAATGTTTTAAAGATGGTGTCTCAAAAAAAGGAGGTGTTTAAAAACACCATTTGATGTGAATAATAAGAAGCATATACATTTGATATGTCAAAATAGTATAAAGTATAGACACAAAGATTACCACCAACAACTAGACAATTTCATAAAAATGATGGTCTTCATCACATGTACAACAAAGTACTGACTAGAAAGAGTATGATATTTCCAAGATTGAGGGTGTTCAATTTTGTAACACTACCAAATGTCAAGAACATTTTGATTGTTTGCATCACTTAATAAAGACAATTACTAAGAAGAAAAAGTTAACAATACCATAGAAGCATCAAACAATGAAACCAAAAAATTTGAATGAAAGAAGTCTCCTCACAATAGGATGCACTTCATAATTAAAAAAAAAAGATTTTTTAAGCTATTCCACAACTTTCCATAAAGTGTAAAATTTGAAAAGTACACATTGCCAAATACTTGGTAGATGCTATTTAGAATACTTAACCAGTACACTTAAGGTGGCCTCCTTCTCTTGAGACTTTGAATCCTTTCAGACACATAACATTGCATTACATGGTGAGTCTCAAGATTTGAATGGACCATTACAAAATTTCTTATGGTATAGTCTCTCTTGTCTTTAGCATATAACCATCCACATAACCATGGAACAATTTCATCTTTCAAAAAACTTTGAAGCAATTGAGTAGGTTCGTTCCCAAAATTTGGAAAAATCATATAAGTTCTTTGCATATTCCACATCACTCAATATGGACTATCATCGAATATTATAGTGTTGCTCCCATCTAAATAATCAAATAGCTTCCATCTGGTTGAAAGATTTTTGTGATAGGCTCTTTTGTAACCGATCATGAAATTTGAATTCTGGCAGCACTTGTTATCCATAATCATCTTGAATTTGTGACTTTGTGTAGGAATACAGGTCTTGATTATGTGCTAAGCTTTTTGTAAATGATGGCAACTCCAAATCCAAACCTCAAAGAACTCAAAGCAAAAGATTAAGAAATACTCTGCATCTGGACACACTGCATACACCTCATTGTTATCTTCTACAATACACATGTACTTGGTCCACGTTGGCCTTGAGTGCAGCTCAAATGTTGCAATAAGCACACCCTCTAAATTCAAGATAAACATTTTTTTCTCCTGTTTGAAAGATGCTGGTAGATAATGAAACCATTGCGCTTGGTTTGAATGTGATATTTGATGTAATATAAGAGGGAGCTTCTCTATTTTGTGATCATATAATTTCAAAATATTTTTTCTTAGAAGCCCTGAAATGATTAAGAAAAAAAGTTGATATAGAGATTATGGAATATAGTGTTGAAGACCTTAGGGACATAGGGTGCTAATTTGTGGTTACACTTAGTAAGTCTTATGCAAGAACACATGCCAACCTATGACCCTATGGTCTTAAAGTCATAGGGTGTTGAGACCATAAAGTGAAAATTTCTTAAGGTCATAGAGCAAGATTTGACCTTATGACCAAGTAGATTGTCCTTGATGGCACAATGAGCTCAAATTTCAAAGCAAGAAACTATAAAACCTTTAAAAAAAAAAACGCATTTGGCACACAAAACTCAAAAGTTACTCATAGCATTGAAAGACAAATTAAAAAACTATTAATCATTTACATCTTCATTTATAAAACTATTAATCATTTACATCTTCATATATATTGAAACCCTAAGCACTCTAACAAAGTCTCTGAATAAAGATCTTTGTAAATGACAAAATGTTACAAAACATTGCTCCATGATTTCTTGATGTAGGGATATTTGAGATCATACTGAATTTTTAGAGCTTTATATAATTCTTGGCTTCATTTACTTTGATCATAGGCTCCTTGTATCCCAATTTTTGGGCAAGCATAATTGTTTCTCTACCTTTCAAGGCTGATAACAATTTGATATTCTTTAAGACCCTTACTTTTTCTCCATTGCGTGCTAAAAGTTTCTTGTCTTGACTTCGAGTAGACATTCCACTAGTGCTAGATGTTGCAACTTTCTCATCGTAAAGAGGACGAGAAACTTCTAGTAGCCTACTCGTGGAGTAGGTTTATCCTAGAAAAAATACATTTTTCTCCTCCCACTTTGCAACAACCTTGTGTATACGGTTATAAAGCTCATGACCTTGAACTATGAGTGCTTGTCCATATAAATGAGACCCTGTAATTGTGCAAATGTCATTAACATGATTGAGAGCTTTGACATATGGTAGTAGCTCCCCAAGGAGGATATTATCCTCCTCATAATTAACATTCAATGATGGTGGAAAAGTAAAATCTAATGTAGGATTCATGCATTCCTTTAATGATTCATCATCTACAAGAAGCAATCTTCTTGCATCAATCCCAAATTTTGATGATGCAATAGCCAACGGTTTGAAAAGTGCTTCTACTCCTGGATTATCTAAGCGAGTGATCCTTGATTCTATGCATGGTTGAAATTGGCTTTACCCCCACATCATAAAGAATGGAAATTTTCTTTAGCTTCCTTTTGCTTCCTTTTCTAAAATCTTGATGATGTCCACAACATGCATGTCATTTGCAACTGACCATATCTCTACATTGAAATTGCTAAGTAGAGCCTTTAAAAACTCAATGCATCCTGGCCGAAGAACAATATGCTCATGTCCAAAATTTAAGCTCTTCATTTTCTTGGACTTTTTCCAACATCTCCTCAAGAAAAATCCACACAAGCTCACTATTATAGTCATCATTGGTCTGTTGGTGGATGGAAGGTCCGACTCACCATGCACTTCGATTTCCAAATCGTGGGGGGCAAAAATCTTTTGTTGGATTCTCCTTCTGGAGTTCACATGTTTTGGAACTTGGAAAATAATTACGAAAATAACAAATTTACTAAATGACAACATATCTACAACAAATTTATTTTTATGCTCCTCCTTGTCTAGAGATTCCTAATCTTTATCTAGCTCCATTAGTTCTTTGTCCATGAGGGTGGTGTCTAGTACTATACTTGGAGAAAAATTTATGCCTTTAAGCTCTAGAACACAAGTCTCATTTTCTATTGCACTATCTTCTTGTGTTGGATGATTTCCTTGAAAAAATTCTACATAAGTATCTTATGGCCTTAAGGCCATAGGGTGCTCTTTGGAGATATCTCTTTGACTTTAAGATAATCCAAAATATGTCTATTTATGGACTCAAGGCCATAGGGTTAGGATTGTTAGCAAGTCTCAACATATAACTAGATCTATGGCTTCAAAGCCATATGGTACTTTATTTATGTGCCACCCTATGGCCCCAAGGCCATAGGTTGTCATAGAGCCACGAGATGCCCTCTATGAGCACTAGTAAGAACCCATCTATGCTCTCTATATTGGCACCCTATGACCCAAGGGCCACAAGGTGTGCCTCTTATGCTAGTAAGAAACCCTTTATGCTATATATTGTCACTCTATGGCCCTTGGGCCATAGGGTGCCCTCTGTGCTAGTAAGAAATCCTCTATGATCTATGTTTGCACCCTATGGACCTAGGGCCATAAGGTACATTCTATGATACTAAGAAATCCTCTATGCTCTATGTTTGAACCCTATGGACCTAGGGCCACAAGGTACCCTCTATGCTCTATGTTTGAACCCTATGGACCTAGGGCCACAAGGTACCCTCTATGCTAGTAAGAAATCTTGTATGCTCAATATGGAAACCCTATGGCCCCAAGGCCATAGGGTGTCCTCTATGGTAGTAAGAAAAACCCTCTATGCTCTATGTTGGTACCCTATGGAGACTTGAGGGCCACAAGGTACTTGTTATAATTCTAGTAAGAAACCTTGTATGCTCTACGTTGCGAGCACCAAATGGCCCCTAGGCCACAAGGTGCCCTCTATGCTAGAAAGAAAACCTCTACGCTCTACATTGGCAACCTATAACCCTTGGGCCATAGGGTGCATCAAATGGCTCCTAGGCCACAAGGTGCCCTCTATGCTAGAAAGAAAACCTTTGCACTCTACATTGGCACCTTACGGCCCCAGGGCCATATGGTGCCCCCTATGCCTAGTAAGAAACCATTGAAACTCTATATTAGCATCTAAGATTGTAGGCCACAAGGTGCACTCTATGCTAGTAAGAAACCATCTAAATTCTATGTTGGTAAGCTATGGTCCAAAGTCCATATGGTGTCCAAGGAGCCCTTTAGGAGAATTCCCCAAAAAGACCACCTTATGGCCCCAAGGTGATTTAGTGGCCTAGGTGCCCTTCTTAAGACTCTTCTATTTTGGTATCCTATGGCCCCAGGGAAACAAGATATCCTCTATGCTAGAGAAAAACCCTTTATGCTCTTTGTTGGAATTGGATGGCCCCAAGGCCATAGGGTGCTCTCTATGCTAGCAAGAAACCCTCCATGGTGTATGTTTGCACCCTATGGCACCAAGGACACAACGTGTCCTTGATAGTAATAGCCGTTTTTTGGCTCTCCATAATTGTCATAGTGAGTTAACTCACCCTACCGAAATCGCCTAAACACTGTGGTTATTCTTACATTTTTATTGTACTAGGCATGTGTGAGTTAGGGGACTTTTCCCATATCTTCTTAAAACCCTCAGCTAGCTAGTCACTGGGCTAGTTGAGCTAAAAAAATAAATAAAATCAAAAGAATAAAATATATTATGCCCAATTTGTGTGTAAATATTTCATTGTATATAGGGCCTAAATATAAAGAATTTTTATAATTATTTTGGTATTTATTTAAATATTTCTACCTAGGTGTGCATAATTTTTTTATGTATGCTATATACATTGACTCACCATTACCATAATCTTTCTTACCTATGTATTCCATATAGAAATATTTTCATGTAAGCTTCTCTTATTTTTGGGTGAGAATCCACTCCAAGAAAAAACCTTAAAAATACATTTCACCATCAGTCATTGCCTTTTACTAAATTCCTATTTCCTAGATGTATTTTTTTCTTATCTCTTGTAAATAAATATCTTTAATAAAAACAAATGAGGGTCCCCTCATTTGATTCCTTACATTTTCATGTATCTCTTTTTCCATTTTATATTTATATATAGCTGACACTATTCTAAATTCTATGAATAGTTTATATATACTATCCTGTTTTTTCCCCATCATATCCATGTATTAAATTTATGCATAATCCACAACCGTGCATATTTTCAAACCCCTAAGAATCAATTAGGTCATGCTCTCATGTAATGAGGGGCTCACCTTTGGAGCCATACGCAAATTCAACAAAAGGGGGGCCACTGAAGACCTTTTTGTGAAGAAACATAGGTACATTGGTGGGATTTTTATATCCCTCTCAAGTTTGAATTTGAAGTGGTGAACAAAAGAGAAAATGTGTACCAAGAGCTGACTAATCACCTAAAAAACTTTGGTGATTTTTGGAGCAACCACCGGTGAGCTATGATGTTTTGAGTGGACCCCAATCTGCCCACTTTTCTCACAAATAGTCCATAGTCTTCTCTCACCTCTTTCCCACACTTCTACACACACACACACACACACACACACACACACACACACACACACACACACACACACACACACACACACACACTCATTCCTCTCAATCTCTCACTCAAACCTGCACCTTCCATGATTTCTCTCACCTTCTTCACCATTAACCTCCCCTCTTATTTCCATAGCTCTCAAATGAACTCTACATGTACATACACCATCTCTATGGCTCTCTCTATTACTTCCAAAGTATAATTCCATTTTACTCCTTCTCAATATACATAAAATTGAGCATGTAAACCATGATTAAACTCTACAAATTGAGAAATTTCATCAACCAAATTGCCATTTTCATCGTGGTAATCAACCTTGATGGCGGTGGCATAAAGAAGAGAAGAAGAAGATGATGATCGATAGTCATTTTGGGAACCTACACAAGTAAGTACTTCTTCAAGCTTCACCATCACAAGGATTTTGTCACTTCATTCAACCATCTTACTTCAACCATCCACCTCATTCTACTTATTGTAAATATATCATTAACTTTCTAGTGATAACTAACACTAACCACTAACATACTAACACAAAATAGCCATTGACCTAACCATAAAAGACACCTCACCTCAAGACATGTGCATAGTAACTGTCTCTCTCTCCCATCCTTAAAACTCTACTTTCACTTTATCTACCATCAATAATGCTCTCTTTTGAGCCCACATCCATGACTCAAGCAGACAAAGAAGGCCCACAATGGTTTGATATTCATAAAAAATAATAATCCTGATTTGTTACTTGTTATTTAGGATTTCCAGATAATCTTAATTAGGGTCTCCAACCTATAAATAGGACCCTCTCCTTCTTGTAAAACAACCTCCAATATCTCACATAGCACCCCCAACACTCTATGTGTGAGGAGAGACTTAGGCGTAGCAACCACTTTGTGAGTTTCACTTTTGGTGTAAGAGAAGCTTTCAAGCTACACATTGCAAGTGAGAGAGTGTGAGTTTAAAAACTATCAAAACCACTATTGTATATGCTCCTCCATCATCAATAAATTTAGGTTTGGTGCATGAAAGGCGTGATTCGACGTTCAACTGTTTGTCCTTCCATTTGTGCAATACGGTTTAGTGAATTCAAGAATACTTGTGTATTTTGAGTTTTTATCATTTGATCTTACTTTAGAAAATGTTTTGTATGCTTTCATTGTCAATTTTGTGTCCATTGTAAGACGGTATTGTGGTGAGAGGTCTCCCACACTCTAAGACAATGTGTGTGTGTTCGCAATGTTTAGCATTCACTAAGCATTGAGTTAGTTTTGTACTAGCTCTACGATAGCATCATAACGAGCCATCTCCATGTGTAAGTCACAAATAAGGTATTACGCAAGATCCATTCCTCTCTCTCTTCCCTTTGCTCTAGCTCTCTGTGGTCCATTTGTGTGTGTGTCTTGGTGTGAGGTTGCTTGTGTGTGTTTTGTGGCGCATCTTCTTGGTTGTGAAAAAATCTCTCTTGCATCCTAGTTCGCATATCATAACTAGGTGGTGCCCCTATCTTGTTTGGGTTTGGCTGTGGGTTTGTTGTTGTGTTGTGCTTGTGGTTGCCCCAGCCTCAATTGAGCAGCACGGGAGCCTTGAGGGGTGTTTAGAGGTCGCCTCTCTTGTTGCCCACTCCGGACCGTCTCAATTTTGGTGGCTTGTGTATGTTGTTGTGAATACTCAATCTTTAGTGTAATCAAGTAGCTTGCATGAATCATGAAGATTTGTATGACCCGTCTGTTCCTATTGCAAGGCAAAAGGTGCATGTCATTGTAAGCACAAAATTACAATCTCAACGAGTAATTCGTAAAATTTTGGGCCCTTGTATGTTTGTTGAGATAAATGCTTCATTAAATCCTTTTATTTTGCCTCTCATTAGGTACGACCTTAGTTTGGACGTCTATATTTTTGTTTTGTTTTAAGCATTAGGTCATGTATAGACAATGGATAATGGCCCAGGAATAGAGGTTTTTCCCTTCCATTTCACTCCACACATTAGAATAAAAGTTGCAATTAGTAGAAAGATCCATTTTTAACAATGTATGGTGTTGCATGTTTGGTGCCCAAAGAGTAAGAGAAATTCTTGCATCACCAAACCCTATCATCCTGCCTCTTGTTGATTATCATAGATCATTTGATTTGCATATTTTTATTTTGTTGTAGAACAGATTGTCACTTAGAAAACATTATTGTGTAGATGTTTTTAAGAAGAAGAAAAAAAAACGTGCGTCACTTTGAAAATCAATGCAATGGAAAGCCAACACCAAATGTCCGAATATCCTCTTTTCTTTGGAGAGCCTGGAGAGGATGCATAATTATTTTTAGTGAATTTCAAAATGTCTTGCCGTATCAAGAGGATAGTAACTAATCAAGAACGTGTAGAAATGTTTGAGGTGGTCCTTAGGAAAGATGCTAGCACTTGGTTTGACTCTTTGCTTGAGGAAGTTAAAGGGAATTACACGAAAGTTGTGAATCATTTCAAGAGATACTTCTTTAATTGATCCTCAAAACACTCAAAAGCTATGGCAAGACATTGTTTCTCACAAACAAAAGGATTCCGATGACTGCTACATGTATAAACAAGAGTTTCTACATCTTTGGGCTGTATGGGTGAGAAATGTTGCTAACCCTGGTGATGGTGCAGAGTTCCTAAAGAAGGAGAGGTTCATGACCGATCTCTTTCCCACACTCAAGATAAAAGTTGAGGCGGATCACCTGCTACCTTTGATGCAACTGAAACTAGAGATGTTGAGAAGTATAGGAAACTCAAGTGTCTAAGAGGAGAGGTTCCAATAGAGGGTCCTAGACCTAAGGGAAAATTGCAAGCATCAAAATCCAGAGAGATTCCTGAGGTAACGTCTGAAGTGATTGAGAAGTTTTAAATGAATCTTTAAGCAACCTGTCAATTCACCTTGCACAAGCTGTAGGTCCAAAGGGACAAGCAAAGAAGTCTAAAGAGCGAGATCCACGACCTAGGAGAGTCTTGCAATGTTGGAATTGTGGAGAGTCTAGACATGGGATGTATAATTGTCCTTGGCCCCATGGGGAGCCAGGGAGACCTAACTTGAATTATCCAATGATGAATGCAGGTGAATGAACTACTCAACATCCACGGCTTCTGCAAAGACCAAATGAGACAAGACCACCTCCAAGAGGAGTGGAAGGAGTTCCACCTTTGCCAGATCCAAATGTGCATGTGGTAGAGGTGAAAAATTCAAAAGAGGTTGACATGGAAGCAAATCGCATTAAGCATGGTCGAGGAAAAGGTAAGGAGAAAGAAGAAGTCATGTCACAAAGTGATCATGGACGAGAAAAGAAGGAAAAGGAGACAAAGGAAACCAAGTGGACTTGACGTCGTATCAACGTCCAAGACTTCCCTCTTAGACATGGTATGGCTCCGTACAACTTGTTGGAAGACATGAGAGGTAAGGGTCCTGATATCTCATGACCTCAATTTCTTGCATTATGTCCACAAGTTAGGAGGGATTTAACAAGGGCAGTTAGCACTAGGAGAAAGGTAAAAGTGAGTGTGCCTGCTGTAAAAATTGCACAAGCTGAAATGAATGAGGACATTATACCTGTGCTAGATTGTTACATCAAAGGGAGATTGGTTAGGAAAGGTTTAGTGGATGGGGGTGCACAAATTTGCATCATGATAGAGGGACTCATGCAAAGACTAGGCATGCACATCCATGAGACACCTGAAATCAAAGTCAAGATGGCAAACAATAGCAAGGCTAGGTGTGTATGCATTTGTAAAAATGTCTTTGTAGAGGCCTTTGGCATTAAGAAGGCGGTGGATTTTTATGTTATGTCGACCAAGGGAAGTGGTTATCCATTTATCCTACGAAGACCATGGCTAATGAAAATGCGAGCTTTGTAAGATTGGGAGAGTGAAAATTATTTTGTAGGGATAACAATCATAAGAAGGTTGTCTTTGACATGAAGGAGCAACGCCAAGAGGAGCTCCACGAAGAATCATTTCAAAGTGAGATGGAAGAAGATTGGACCGATAACACTTCAGAATCATTTCAAAGTGAGATGGAAGAAGATTGGACCGATAACACTTCAGAAGAACAAAGTAGCGGCAGCATTACTGAAGAGGAGTCTTCCATCAAAGTCATGGGGTAAGGTTTAAGCCAACCAACCAAGAGACCTCTTGTCAAGGTTTGGAGGAGGTAGGTTTCCAAGAGAACCAAAATGTGGAAGATGAAGGAATGTTAGAAGGTATGTGGTCTACAATACTTACAAAGGATGAAAGAGAGGAGTTCAAAGGTGTGTGAAGGAAATTTCCTAAGCTTTTTGCTAAAGACTACACCGACGTGCGTGGAGTAGATGATGCTCAACACAAGATCGAGCTAAAGCTAGAGGCCAAACCTAAAGCTCAAAAGCTACAAAGGCTAGGAGTCATCAAAGAGCAGGCTCTACTCAAGGAGGTAAGAAATCTTCTAGCAGCAGGTTTCATTTATCCAGTGGAGAATTCAGAGTGGGTCTCTCCCATTGTTGTCACTCCCAAGAAAAATGGCAAGTGGAGGGTGTGTGTGGATTACCGTCCGCTCAATGAGGCAACAAAAAGAGACCACTTTGAGCAGGCTCTACTCAAGGAGGTAAGAAATCTTCTAGCAGCAGGCTTCATTTATCCAGTGGAGAATTCAGAGTGGGTCTCTCCCATTGTTGTCACTCCCAAGAAAAATGGCAAGTGGAGGGTGTGTGTGGATTACCGTCCGCTCAATGAGGCAACAAAAAGAGACCACTTTTTCCTCCCATTTCAAGATGAGATACTAAATGAGGTAGCTGTTCATGAGAAGTACAGTGTGTGTGATGGCTACTCAGGTTAGTTTCAAATAGGGATTGCATTGGAGGACCAATTGAAAACAACCTTCATCACTCCTTGGGGTTGTTATGCTTTTAGAGTTATGCCATTTGGCTTGACAAATGCTCTTGCAACTTTTCAATGTTTCATGAACATGGTGTTTCAAGCATTCCTTGGAAAGTCAATTAGGGTGTTCATTGATGATTTCTGCATTTATACCTCAAAATCGTTGCATCTACAAAAGATAGAAGAAGGTTTAAAAAAACTTTACGACATGGGAGGTCAACTCAACCCCGACAAGTGCCACATAGGTGAGGATGAAGTGATCTTGCTTGGTCACAAGGTTTCCTATAAAGGTATTGAGGTGGATCCTTCAAAGGCAAAGGCTCTTATTGAGTTACCATCACTGAAGAGTCTTAAGGAGGTCATCTCATTCATTCAAAAGGTGAGGTATATGTCACGCTTCATTCAGTTAGCCTCGGTGTTACTTCACCCTTTGCAAAAGTTGACACAATAAGTCGAGTTTGTTTGGTTTGATGAGCTTGAAGACTATTTTTGTAACATCAAAGTCATTCTGTCAGAGCTACCAACACTTATGCCTCCTTCTTGGGAGTACACATTCTTTGTTAGCTATAGTGTTGGGAAAGAAACAATTGGTGCTGTTTTGCTACAACAAGATCCCCACAGTACCAGGATGCCACCCATCTATTTTGCTAGTAGGGTCATGAATGCCTTAGAGAGAGTCTACACTGAGGTATAACTCATGATGCGTTCTCTCATGTTTGCGGTGAGAAAGTTTAGATCCTACTTGCTACCAAAACTTTTTGTAATTCTCACTGCAGAAAATTTGTTCCCTTGGGTGTCATCTCAAATGAATCTTAGTACTGGGATCTCTAAGTGGATTATAGAGTTGCAAGAGTTCCAATACTCTTTCAAGGTAGAAGATAGTGTGCATGCACAATTGGCAGGGATTCTCACTTATAAGGTATATATGAGAAGGATATTAAGGTGCCTAAGTAAAAACCCTACCGTTGCCACCACTTAAAAGTATTTCTAATGCTTTTACCTTGTTCTTTGATGGAGCTTTTCGACGAGTCACGAGAAAAGTAGGGGGAGGGCTAGTGTTGTTCAACCCAAGTGGAGAGGTGGTCATGAAAGAGAAGGTCAATCTACCAGGTTCAACTAGCAACAATGAAGCTGAACATGACACACTACTTCATGGTTTAAAGATGTGCATTGGCCAAGATATACAACGTCTCATGGTAAAAGGGCGAGCCCACATTATGGCTCAAGCTAACAAAGAAGGCCCACAATGGTTTGATATTCATAAAAAATAATAATCTTGATTTGTTACTTGTTATTTAGGATTTCCAGATAATCTTAATGAGGGTCTCCAACCTATAAATAGGACCCTCTCCTTCTAGTAAAACAACCTCCAATATCTCACATAGCACCCCCAACACTCTATGCGTGAGGAGAGACTTAGGCGTAGCAACCACTTTGTGAGCTTCACTTTTGGTGTAAGAGAAGCTTTCAAGCTACACATTGCAAGTGAGAGAGTGTGAGTTCAAAAAATATCAAAACCACTATTGTATATGATCCTCCATCATCAATAAATTTAGGTTTGGTGCATGAAAGGCATGATTCGACGTTCAACTTTTTGTCCTTCCATTTGTGCAATACGGTTTAGTGAATTCAAGGATACTTGTGTATTTTGAGTTTCTATCATTTGATCTTACTTTAGAAAATGTTTAATGTGCTTTCATTGACAATTTTGTGTCCATTGTAAGAGGGTATTGTGCTGAGAGTTCTCCCACACTCTAAGACAGTGTGTGTGTGTTCGCAATGTTTAGCATTCACTAAGCATTGAGTTAGTTTTGTACTAGCTCTACGGTAGCATCATAACGAGCCATCTCCATGTGTAAGTCACAAATAAGGTATTACGCAAGATCCATTCCTCTCTCTCTTCCCTTTGCTCTAGCTCTGTGTGGTCCATTTGTGTGTGTCTTGGTGTGAGGTTTCTTGTGTGTGTTTTATGGCGCATCTTCTTGGTTGTGAAAAAATCTCTCTTGCATCCTAGTTCGCATATCATAACTAGGTGGTGCCACCTATCTTGTTTGGGTTTTGGCTGTGGGTTTGTTGTTGTGTTGTGCTTGTGGTTTCCCTAGCCCCAATTGAGCAGCACGGGAGCCTAGAGGGGTGTTTAGAGGTGGCCTCTCTTGTTGCCCGCCCCGGACCGCCTCAATAGTAAGAAACCGTCTATGGTCTATGTTTGCACCCCATGGGACTATGTTGACACCCTATGGCCCCAGGGCGTAGGGTGCTCTCTATGCTCTTTGTTGGAATTCTATGGTCCTAGGGCCATAGGGTGTCCTCTATGCTAACAAACCCTCTATGCCTAATGATGGCACCCTATAAACCTAGCGTCGCAAGGAAGCCCTCCATGCTGTATATATGCACCCAATGGCCCTAGGGCCATAGGGTCCCTCTATGCTAATAAGAACCTCAATATGATTTATGATGGCACCCTATGGCCCTAGGGTCACAAGATGCCCTCAAGGCTAATACAAACCAATAATGTTTCATGTTTGCACCCTATGATGCTAGTACCACAAGGTGTTGTCTATGCTAGGAAGAAACCTTGTGTACTCTATGTTCACACCCTGTGGCCCTAGGGTGCCCTATATGCTAGTAAGAAACACCATATGCTCTATGTTGGAACCCTAGGGCCATAGGGTGCTATCATAAGAAACCATCTATTGTCTATGTTGAGACCCTATGGCCTTAGGGCCATAGGGTGTCCAAGGTTTCCTTGAAGAGTATTCCTGACTATATACATATAGAATAATTTATGGCCCCAAGAACATTGAGTGACCTAAGTGCCCCTTTAGAGACTCTACATTTGTACCCTATGGACATTGAGTGACTTACATGCCTCTTTAGAGACTCTATGTTACAGACATATGGCCCTAGGGTCATAGAGTTCTCTCTATGCTAGTAAGAGACCCTATGTGGTCTTTGCTAGCACTCTTGGGGCCATAGGGTGCCTTCCATTTATTAAGAAATTTTATATGCTTTATGTTGGCACCCTATGGCCTTAGGGCCACAAGGTGTCCTCTATGCTAGCTAAAAGCTATATATGATTTATGTTGGCACCCTATGGCCCTAGGGACACAAGGTGCCCTCTATGCTAGCAAGAAACTCTACATCCTTTATGTTGGCACCCTATGGGCCCAAGGCCACAATGCGCCCTCTATTATTTATGTTGGCACCCTACGACCTCAGGGCCACAAGGTGCCCTCTATGCTAGAAGGAGATCCTCCATGCTCTAATTTGGCCTATGATCCAAGGGCCAAAGGGTGTCTTCAATGCTAGTAAGCAACACTATATGCTCTAAGTTTGTATCCTATGGCCCAAGGGACATAGGGTGGCCAAGGTACATAGGTACATTCACAAACGGATTTTGATTACGATGTCATTAAAGTACATATAATTCTTTCTAACTTTAGTAATTTCAATAAAAAAGTCAAGTTCTTTTAGTGATCTTAAATACCATATATAGATGATATACTTTTTGACATAATTCTCAAGGATGAATACACATTATTAAAAGTTTTCATAATAAAATAGTCATGAAAAAATCCAAGTGTTAACTTTTTTTATAAAATCTCAATGTATTTATGATCTTATTAAAAGGTGTAAGTTAATACGGCGGTAAATATGCAATCCAATATACAAAATTGAATCATTATCATACATCATACAACTGTTGCTTTGCCACACAATTGAAGGGGTCTTTGCCTGCAAATGTCGACATAATAGTCAAACATTTAAATCAAATTTGCAAATATTTTAATTCACAAATGCATTGATCTGTTGGTGGATGGAAAGTCCGGCTCACCATGCACTTTGATTTCCAAATCCTAGGGGGAAAAAATATTTGTGTTTGATTCTCCTTCTGGCACTGCACATGTTCTCGAACTTGCATTGCCTTCTTCTTCCATTGTATTGCCATGCAATCCAATTCCCAATTCTTGGGCTACTAAAATATTTTTATTGGATTCTTCTTCTTTCCTTGCACATGTTTTGGAACTTTCACTGTCTTCTTCCATTGGATTACTCTTTAAATTTATCTCCAATCATTGTAGTGGTTGACCTTCAAAAAATTGTAGATTCTTGTCATCTTCTTCAGAAACTCTTTGGTTGACATGAAGATTGATAGAATCTTTGTCAGTAGGGTCAATGGCATGAGCATCCTCTATACCAACAATCTCGAGTAAAACTTTGTCAGGCACAATACCTTGTTGAAGGACTGCAAGTTTAAAGAACACCTAATTTTAGATTCCAAAGTATCTACAATTTTGATAAATCTTTTTTGTCACACTCTTAGAAAAAAATAACTATGCAAATAACAGATTTACTAAATGACAACATATCTACAATGAATTTATTTTTATGCTCCTCCTTGTCTAGAGGTTTCTAATCTTTCTCTAGCTCCATTAGTTCTTTGTCCATGAGGGTGGTGTCTAGTACTATACTTGGAGAAAAATTTATGCCTTTAAGATCTAGAATACAAATCTCATTTTCTATTGCACTATATTCTTCTTGCATTGGATGATTTCCTTGAAAAACTTCTACATAAATATCTTATGGCCTTGAGGCCATAGGGTTCTCTTTGTCTCTTTGACTTTAAGATAGTCCAAAGTACGTCTATTTATGGCCTCAAGGCCATAGGGTTAGGACTGCTAGCAGATCTCAACATATAAATAGATCTATGTCTTCAAAGCTATATGGTACTTTATTTATGTGCCACCATATGGTCCTAAGGACATACATTGTAAGAGGCCACAAGATGGCCTCTATGAGCACTAGTAAGAAACCATCTATGCTCTATGTTGGCACCCTATGGCCCCAGGTCCACAAGCTCTACATTGACACCTAGACCACCTTCTATTCCTAGTTCCATAGGGTGCCCTCTTGTTAGCAGTAAGCTAACACGAATACCATTTTTTGGAGTTCTCTTTGTAAAACATTTATTATTTTGATAAATCGAGAATATTGTAACTCCTATTTTCTTGAATAAAATCAGTAATTAATGAGCCGGGGCTACAAGCTTCCAGATTGTATCAGCAAGTCATTTCCCAGCTTTGGTAGAACTCCAGATTATTAGTTTTGACCACCCAAAAACCTTGGCTAAGGTATAAAAGCCAATTTTTATAAGTTTTTGGATAAGAAAAACACAGCGTGAGCTAACGACGCTCACTCCTCTCCTTCTCGCACTTCCTACTCCTTCCCCGGTTGTCACATTGCAGTCACGTTTGTTGCATTGCAACCGCAGGTAAGAGCTCTACGCATTGACATAAATAGTTCACATTAGTTCGTAGCTTTTGGCGTCGCCAACCTACGGCCTAATTTCATCATAACTATGAATTCACACTTTCAAATCAAAAACTAAGCATAGGCGGGGTATTGGGGCATCATTGCTAAGCATTTAAATGCATTCTGGGTCGAAACGACTAGGTCAAAAAATCCAATGCTGTTAATAATCGCGATTTTGGAACTTGACCTAAAGTGGTGTTTGAGACCATAAGCATGTATGCTTAGGTCTTATAAACTTGTTCTAGAAGTTTTGTTACGTTTGGATGTCATTTGATGCTGTAACAGATGTGATTTGTTTGTTGATGAGCGATTGGCTTTTGGTGATTTCAGTCATTGAGTGTAGCTTGAGTTAGATGCG
The DNA here is from genome assembly GCF_014529385.1 of Adiantum capillus-veneris. Lineage (NCBI taxonomy): Eukaryota > Viridiplantae > Streptophyta > Polypodiopsida > Polypodiales > Pteridaceae > Adiantum > Adiantum capillus-veneris. The sequence continues at coordinate 141,876,907 of NC_140948.1, forward strand.
AGTTCTTAGTTGTTTTCCGAGAGATTGAAAACCTCTTGTAGCCTCTATGCACTAGTCGAGTCAGCTTCGTCCCATGGATTGACAATTTAATCGTGGTTCTCGCTAATACTGCAATAAGATAGGATGGTGAGGTTAGACATGCGTCCCACATTTGGCGCCATTTTTGGGGATCGAAGAGACCTAAACTAGGGAAAAACATGAGCATTTTGTGAAGTTATCCTTTAACTCCCTCTATGTTCACCTAGAGTTCAAAACTTTCTTTTAGAAACCGCATAGCTTAAAATTGTCATCTTTTGCTGTGTAGAGGTAGCTTGGAAGTAATCGTACTTGCTGAGTGCCTTTAGGATCGTAGGATTGTAGAAATAGATTAGGATTTTGAGAATGATTGATAGATGAGACAAGTCTTAAGATTAGTGCTCAGGAAAACATAAAAGACAAGAAAACGAGTGTTTGTGGACACTTTCCACAACCCCATTGCATGACAATCTAGGAGTAGAAAGTAGGATCCAAGGTGGATTTCAGAACATTTCTCTCTCTGAAAGAATCAAGTGTGATTTGTTATTGGAAGTTGCATAGTTTTAGGTCTACGGCTAGAAATAGTTCGAAAAGACTCGAAACCACTCAATCCGACTGGAGAGTAAGCTTAAGAGTTGTCTGAACCAGTTGGTAAGCTCAAAGACACTTCGAGGTAGAAATTTCAAGAGTTGGCCAAAACTCAGATTATTTACTTTTTCTTGACATTTTATGCCAAATTAATTTTTGACTTGATTCATAAGCTTAAACTAGCTCATATAAAGACTGTCTTTGAAAAATTGCAAAAAAGTGTTAATTTCAACCTTGAAGTTAATAATCGTGATTATTAACTTTCTGCTCCGAATTGACCAAGGTTCATACCATTGACTCATTGCATGTATACAAACAACTTTTGTAAAGGCCCAGGAGATTTGGATCGCCAAACTGACAAAAAATGGGTAAAAACTAAAGTTTGTACTGACTTTTTAGATCTTGAGTGTAAATTTGAAAAACATTTGTCCAAACTTGTTGAAAATTGATTCATAGGCTTATATTGATGTGATAAACATGTGTCAACATGCTCAGTTGACCAAAAAGATGCAAAAACTTGTCAGTTATAAATAATCGCAATTATTTACATCTATCCCATTTTTCAACTTTTTTGACCAAGTCAGCATACCACTAGTTTTAACTTGTTATAATAAGTCCACAAACCAAATTTGGTAAGATTTGGATCACTAGATTGAAAATTGTGGCCAAATTTGCAAAGTTAGTAAGCAGACAGATAATTGATGACCATTTGACCAAAAATTGTCCAAACTTGATGAAACTTGGCTAGTGACCTTAACTTAAGGTGCTTAACAGATCTGTGTCAAAGTTGGGGCAGAAAGTTATAAAAATATAGCTGGAGTAAATAATCGTGATTATTTACATCTGCTTCAAAACATGAGAAATTTGCAAATTTGAGTATACCACAAGGTCAAGCATACCAAGTGGACTTCACAAATCAATTTTGGTGAAATTTCGATCATAAAAGTGAGACTTAAGCCAGATTCTCAAAATCTGAGTCTACGGACACAAAACAATTGATAAACTTGATCAGATTTTGTCCAAACTTGTTGAAACTAGTCCAGGGACTTTAACAAGTTGTATACTTGCCAAATCAATCCAAAAAGTGTAAAAAATTTGACAAAAGTAAATAATCGCGATAGCCAGTACACATCCAAAGCTCACACAAAAAATTTGTGGAGACGGGGATGTGAGAAAGCATATCGAAGTGTTTGAACAAATATGTGATTCTCTAGGAGAACACAATGACCTGCATAAGAGTAATGCTTTAAGCCTAACCTTAAGTGGAAAGGCAGGGGATTGGTATAGAACCCTAAGGGTGGAAGAAAAAACGATTTACCCTACTCTTAGGAGACTGTTCTTGAAAGAATACATACGAGAGGGAGTGCTTTGGGGTGTAGCCTCTTAGCTCCAAAAAGCCCAACGAGAGGAAGGAGAGTCAGTGAGAGACTTTATTAGTCGCATGAAGCATTTGAATTCTCGTTGTAATCCAAATGAGCGCTTCAACAATAATCAATTGCTCGATAGATTCATTCGGGGATTACGACATGAGGATATCTACAATGGCCTAGTCATTAGAGGTATCACCACTTGGGAAGCAGTCACCACCAATGCGATCCAATTGGAGGATAATTTAATGATTCAAGGAGAAAGAGTGTCTGTTGAACCTAAATCTATTAGCTCGCAAGCATCAGGGCATCAGCCAATGACCCTAAAGCCAATTGCTAAAGAGCCAAAGATATCTGAGATGACTTTAGCAGATCTCACCAAGGCTATTCAAGAGAGTCTTAGAGACAATCGTGCTCCGCAAAACAATCATATGTATCCAAGAAGGGAGCAACAATGGTGCTCAGTATGCTATGGACCGCATAGTACCAGTGAATGCCCTACTTTTAGAGTAAAATTCAATGGGAACTGCAATGCATGTGGGACGTATGGTCATCAAGCTAAGGATTGCATAGTATTTAAGCACGCGATGGCCAATAGACCAACAACCTTAGCATGGACAGACACACCTCGAGTGTCTGCATTGATGCCGGCCCCACCTCTTGAACAAACAACACAACACATGGTCCCTAGGGCCCAAAATGTTGTCCAAACAACACCCTTACCACCTATAGTGCTAGGACCACAACCACCACATTCGAGAATCACTTCTGTGAATCAAGTGGATTGTGAGTCATCTATTGCTTGTTTGGAAGGCTGTGAGGAAAGTATAGATCCTAATATTTCCTATGGGATGGATGTGCTTGAAGAAAGTCCACAATAATACGTGGAGGACTATTAGGGACAAGTCAAACCTGTATACCAAGTAGCTGCTCTTGCGGCAGGAGGTCAAAATATCAATTACACTGCTAAGAGACCACCTCTTCAATTCTATGAGTGTGGAGGTCCGCATCATGTAGCCGAGTGTCCTATTAGGCTACAAAAGAACGCCACACTAATGCAAACCAATCAAGCAAGCACGTCTACAATGCCAATACTCATGTGTAATCGATGTGGCATAGATCATTTGATTGCCCAATGTCCAAATAATCCAAATGCATCGAAGATCACGCCATTAAACTTGATTGAAGTTACTGAGGAGCCATCACAAAGTAAACCTGTGGTACCAGTAAACATACTCACACGATCGATGCTCCAAAAACAAAATTATATTCTTAAGGAAAGAGACACGGCATCAATTGCCCAAACTCAGAAAAAGAAGAAAACACGAAGGAAGAGATCGCAAAAAGCAGCGAAGTTAGACCCCAGTTCAAAGACCAACATAGGGATTGGTGACAAACCCGTATATATGAACGACGCTGAAGAAGATTTTGATTCAAGTGAAACCATGGATACCAAAACAACCACTAAGATAGAAACCCACAAGGAAGATCTTCATGAGCCACAATGGCCAGGATCCAAAAAGAAGATAGGAACTTACCCAAACCCTACAGAGGAGATTGAGCGAGTCAAGCAATTAAGGAGTTTGGTAGAAGATACCCAAAGGGATCTAGAACCAGCACCTAGGAAGATCCAGATTACAGACACCGTGTTCCCTACGCAACAACAACCTCACCAAGACCATAGACCCTTAGCCATACCTAGTGTCATTCAAGAAGAGAGTGACTTAAAGTCATGGGAAAGTGGGCGTACTCACTTCTTGATGGAAAGAATGTTTACAGAGGGACTACTTGATCCTATCGAAGAAATGGAGATCCCAGCTTCCCCACGTCAAGGGACTGAAGTCCAAAAGGTGCCATTAAACATTGCCAAATTGATGGATTTCATGTCTTCAGAAGTTAGAACCACCATCATGTCCAAACTATATAAAGATCTGAGCTAGTCTCAGCCCTTTGAGCCTTCCTCAATGGAGAACTGAAGTGTGGGCTACCACAATTTGCACAGATGGATGGAGCTGGGGAGATGCCAATAGAGGAGGAACACTTAGATCCACAACCCAACCTAGATGAGAACCTTGTTATAGAAATACATGTTAACAAGTTGGGACAATACTTTGAGGATGATGAATCCAATGCGACCATACCAATCACTACTAAGGGATTAACTGTGAAGGGAATCCTTGATGGTGGCACTGGAGTTAGCATTGTGACTAAAAATTGCTGGGAAACTATGGGAAGACCTCACCTTGTGACCACAACCATTGTAGTGAAGATGGCCAATGGGTCTATTGTTAAACCTATTGGGATGCTAGAAGATCTCAAGATCAAGGTCTTTGGACATAAAATAAGGATTACCTTCATTGCTATGGATTTCTCCAAGCACACTATGGCATAGGAGATGATCTTAGGACGTCCTTTCATGATCGAAGCAAAAATGGTGCATGACTAGTCTAAAAACCATGTCTACTTGCAGTTCCAAGATTCTGTCATTCGAGTGGATCTTGTAACTGGTCAAGCACATCCCCTAGGAAATAGGTTTATAATTGATCATAGATCTGATACCACAGTTCACTTGGCCCCATTGCAGTATTGTTACACATGTAAAGCGGACACTGATGTTGGGGAAGATTCTCTTTATATGGATGTACTACCTGGGATGAATGTGGATATGGTCCACCTAGCAGCAACCATAGACACTTGGGGGAACAGGGGACGACATGGGTAACACCTATGGGGGATGAAATGCCACCACTTGTACCCTTAAATATGCTAGAAGCAATGCATATAGCTTCTGATAACCTACAAGATGAAGGTTTGACTGGCATTGGAACCAGTAGCGCCTCACAAGACTATAGCCCACATGATTTGGGGTCAGAATCATCAATTGAAATTGACTCTGAGCACGAAGAATTTGAGTTAAATCTTAGTGCAAATGTGGGGACAAACCATTTAGGGCCCAGTGATACCCTAGATGACAATCTATCCAGGGGAGCAGAAGACACAAGTAGTGATTCATCTAGTGACTCTTCACTAGAGATCTTTTGTAATTGAAAATTAAACAAGACGAGTAAGAGATATAAGAGGTGACGATATCGAGAAAATGTGCGTGCTAGAATAAATGAAAAGAAATCTACCACAGAATGGCTTAATTATATAGGGGCATGTGATGCTCATCGGAAGTTGGTAGATAACTGGGGTGAATACCTTCAAAGAGTTATGTGGTGTAGTCCACAACCCATTGAAATCGCAAAACTAGAGGCTACAGAGAAGCCAAAGTTGAGCCGTACCGTAAGGAGACGACAAAATTGAGAGTTAGCTCAACAACAAAAGGAATCAGAAGTTAAATCAAAGTCCACATAACAACATGACCCCACAGACTTACACCCTGCACCTGAACATTTCAAATCCTATACCATAGAAGAACGTAAGGTTATGTATACAAAGGCTCCAGGAAAACCTATTGATGGGAGCAATGAAGTCTATGACGGTCCAACGATAGTTAAGGAAATAGAGTTAGTAGACCTAGGAGAAGAGTCTAAACCTGTTTTCATTGCCCAAGATTTGACAGAGATTGAGGAGCGTGTACTTAAAGAACTTCTCAAGGAATTCAGGGATATATTTGCCTGGACATATCATGATAGGAAAGGTGTTCCACCTTTCGTGGTGCAACACACAATCCCCATGAATAGCATAGCTAAACCAGTTCAACAACGACCCTACCCAATGAATCCTAAATATGCAAAAATCGTTCAAGAAGAGATTGAAAAGCTTGTGGAATGCGGATTCATATACCCTAAGCACTCAGAATGGGTGTCGCCAATAGTGATTGTGCCAAAGAAGAATGGAAAACTCAGAGTGTGTGTGGATCTCAAGAAGGTCAATGCCGCCACTAGGAGGGACCATTACCCCTTGCCATATTCAGAACATGTGCTTGAAAGAGTTGCAGGGAAGGAAGCTTATAGCTTCTTAGATGGGTACTTTGGATACAATAAAATCACAATTGCGTTGGAGGAACAAGCTAAAACAGCTTTTATAACCGAATTTGGAGTGTTCACATTTCGTGTTATGGCTTTTGGCTTAACCAATGCCCCTGCTACCTTTCAAAGATGAATAAAAACTGCTTTTAGAGAATATTTGAGGGAGTTTTGTGAAGCTTTCTTAGATGACCTTTGTATTTATTCCTCTTGGAAAGAACACCTATCATGCTTACGAAAAGTGTTTGAGAAGTGTAGATTGTATCACATCTCCTTAAACCCTTTCAAATGCCAATTTTGGGTTAAACATGGAGTCATTTTAGGGCATATAGTGTCCAAAAATGGGATTTCCACATATGAGAGCAAAATTAAAGCCATTGCTGAATTGCCACCACCTACAAACTATAAAGGAGTTCAAATGTTCATGGGCCATGCTGGTTATTACCGACGGTTTATTTTAAACTTTGCCGAGATAGCTCGTCCTTTGTACAAGCTTCTTATTGAGTTCCAATGGACTGCGGAGTGTGACCATGCTTATGAGTCATTGAAAAAGACCTTGACTAGCGCTCCTATTCTATGAGTGCCCGATTGAAATGTAATTTTCCATGTGCATATTGATGCATCAAACTTTTCTATTGGGTGTGTTCTAGATCAACCAGGAGAACATAGACTGGACTAACCCATTAGCTTTGCAAGTCGTCAATTGAATGATGCCAAAAGAAACTACACCACTAATGAGCGAGAAGGTTTAGGTACGATTTATGCAATGAAGAAATTTCGCTACTACCTTCTGGCCAACAAGTTTGTGTTCTATGTTGATCATCAAGCCTTGTTGTATCTAGTAAATAAACCTTGTTCCACGGGAAGAATTACACGATGGTTGTTAATTCTCCTTGAGTTTTATTTTACCGTTGTGGTGAGACCTGGTAAAAGACATGTCATGGCGGATCATTTGTCTCGCATACCCAATGGTGAAGCCCCTACTGGAGTTGATGATGAGTTGCCCGATACTTCTCTATTCCTAGTCGAAACCATACTTGAATGGACTGAGAAGATTGTGAACTTTCTAGTTAATGGTTTTCCATCCAAAGAGTTTCATAAAGACATAGCTCGAAAACTGTTAAAAGAATGTGAACCTTACTCTCTCATTGCAGGAACTCTCTACAGGCTAGGGAAGGATGATATTCTTAGACGTTGTGCCCGTGAGGATGAAATTATACATACTGCAAACCCACATGGGTATAGCCGGAGGACATTTCTCAGGGGAACTAAAAACTAGAAAGGTGTTGCAATCAGGTTATTGGTGGCCAACCTTATTTAAGGATGCATCACTTTTTGCAAAAGGATGTGATGAATGCCAACGTTACAAGATCACACAACGAAAGGATAGGATGCCCTTACATCTTGTTAAAGTGACTCAACCATTTGAAAAATGGGGTTTGGACTTTGTAGGCCCAATTAGTCCGGCAGCTCGCAACATTCAATCTCGATATATTATCGTTGCCACTGACTATGTGACAAAGTGGGCAGAAGCCAGGGCAACACGCAAGGCTGATGCGAGGTCAACTGCCAAGTTTATCTTTGAGAACATTATTACAAGATTTGGTTGTCCCTTTGAGATTGTGAGTGACAATGGTACTCCTTTTATAAATGGAGTAATAAAAGAACTCACTACCAACTTTATGATAGCTCACCATAAGTCCACACCTTATTATCCACAAGAAAATGGCCAAGCTGAGAGCACCAACAAGACCTTAATCTCTATCTTGACCAAAATGGTGGAAGCTCATCGCACAGATTGGGATTTAAAGCTTACATCAGCTCTATGGGCTTATCGTACTGCATACAAAGTTGCCATTAACTACACACCATTCAAGATGGTGTATGGCCAAGAAGCGGTTATGCCATGGGAGTTTGTTGTTCCTAGTCTTCGAGTAGCTTCTCAAGAAGTTTGGGATGGTAACCCCTTAGTTGAGCGATTATATATCCTTGAAAGGCTAGATGAAGAGAGGCAATTAGCTGTGCAAAATGCACTTGTGGAGAAAGATAGGAGGAAGAAATGGTTTGACCGTCATCTAAAGAACAAAGATATCAATGTTGGTGATAAAGCCCTTCTGTATGGAGTGCGTAACGAAAAGAAAAAGTTGAAATATGCGGGAAAAGGACCATATAGAGTATGTGAGATCACCCCACAAGGAACCATTCGTGTGGAGACTCTTGATGGAGTTGAAACCATTGGATTCCTCAATGGGAGAAAATTTAAAAGATACTATGATCCTTTAAGCCAAGAGGAGCTACATGCCATCCATATGAAAAAGGTAGCCAAGGCACAAACAAAACTGAAGAAGATACAAGCTCAAGCTGACGCTAAGGAGCGACAACAACGCATAAGACGAAAATGAGAGGCTAACCTTGGAGTCACACATGCATTCCACATTGAAACCGATGAGGATTGGTTGGACTCTGACACACCTCTACGATACTCTATTGAGCTAAACAACACCTATGGAAAAGTGCTATATAACGCCTTATTGGACAGGGGTGCTAAATATAATCTGCTATCATATGGGGTGTGGTGTCAGTTAGAGAAGCCACCTCTATCTGAGATTATTATCCAAGTCAAGGGTGTCAACAAGAAAAAAACTTTGGTTTTTGGAATATGGCACACTTCTGCTAGTTATGAATGGGGTTGTAGCTCAAGACTTTTTGGTCATGCCTGTTGGAACTATGGAGGGTAATATAAATCTAGGACGCACGTGGATGATAGCCACCAAATGCACTATTGATTGGGGGACAGGGGGTGTCACAACACAGAAACCAAGTCTTAGCCCTGCCACTCAAGCCACACTCCCTGAGATATTGCCTCTTAAGGAAATAAAACCCAAAACATTGCATGCCCAAGAGGTTGAACCATATGTCCCCATAGCCCAAGTCTCTAGAGCTTCAACTAATGTAGTTGAAATAAAGCTTGAGACACACAAAACTCATCCCAATATAACAAAGAAAACATACAAGTGGGTCCCTAAAGCTTCTTTAGCAAAAAAAGCCAGTGCTAAAAGACAAGAGCCTGGTAAGAGACGTCCCATTCATCCCAAGAAATGTAAAGAAACGTTTCGTTGGATTCCTAAAAAACTATTGGAAGCCCAAGGCTACTATGAAGGAAATGATCAAATCTGGGTGCCAAAACGTAAATTGTGCGCTTACTTGTCACCGGGCCCATGTGAGCTCAATCCCGTACCTCCAAAACAAATCGACAATCGCGGAAAGAAAAAAATCACAGTATGCTACACACCCAGCTAGTTTGGGTACCGAAGAAAGAACGATTTGTTCCACCTAGCTCAGGAAGGGGGGAGTCCCATGAAGATTCTAGCTCCTCATATAATGCATCCATAGAGGTAAAAGCTTCTCCACATCCTCCACCTACAATAGTGGACCTCCATGAAGCTACAAAGAAATCCACACCTCCCAATGTTCAAGAATCACCTGATGAACGACTTCAAGTTCGATCATGGGAGAGTACCTTACCACCCTTGCAACTCGACGAGGCACCTAAGGTAATAGAAAACTAATGGCAAAAATCCTCACCTATTACCAACTGGAACAATTGGTTTCAAAGGGTGATGAGCACATTTCAAACAGTATGATCTACCCAAGTAAGGGGGGAGTGTTTGCTGACAATCATCATTCACTCACTCCCCTCTCAACCTTCCTCCGTGACCTCTCAATCACCAATCTTATGGAATGTATATATAAAGCCTTAATATACTCATAAAAAGAAAAAATAATAAAGAGCAAGAGCAATTAGCAAACGAATATGCACAATAAAAGTCAAAACATTGACCCAGACCTACACATTCACATCCGGTACACTAAAACAAAGACCTATGTCATTAATCACCTTTGATCCTCATCACTCGAGTGATGGAGGGTAGGTAGGATTAGTACGAAAGGAGTGTTTCTATTTTAAAGTTTGGTTATTAACAAAGTTCTTTCTTCCCATTGATGTGCCTCCTAGAGGTATTCTTTGTGTTTCATAGTGTGTACAGGAACGTGTTGTTGTGGTTAGGATTTGGACCTTTATGGAATCTTTCTCTCGTTCACACTTCAAATCAAGCGCGACCATCAACACAAACAGGTGTTTCTTGTCCATTAGCATTGCCCCTTATCTTTTTTGCATCCATGTTTGTCTGCTTTAATTGTGATTGGTAGCATAATATTCAACGCATTTGCTTAGTATCAAATGTTAAATTCAATGTAATTTTTTGTCATAATCACTTGTCTAGGTTTAAAAATCAAACAGTCCGACTAAGCTAGTTTGACCAAGCTAGGTGTTAGAGATCTTCTCTTAATATAATGGGGAATGCCTTCCTAATAAACAATGGTTACTTAGGTTCTTAATCCAATTTAGGCAGCATTGTGTGAAATGTACTAGGGATTTCTAGTGGGATTAGTCCCTATTGACCTTTAGCTTAAGTATTATAAAGGGAGTTTACTAGTGTGATGAGCCTGGGGAGGGTAACAGTGTTATATGACCCCCCAAAGTTACAAAATTAAAATGCGAACACGAACAAACAAAAAAAATCAAAGTGCCACAATGTAAAATCTTAAGCTGGAAGAGAAATCTCAGCTTGATTTGGTACTCACTCACATGTATCACTATGGTACTAGAGCCCTAGAGGTTCCAAGTGTAGGCGCTTTTCCTTGAAAAGCAAAAAACCCAAGGCATACAAAATAAGCACACACATGAAAAGTAAATCAATGAGAAAAGACTTTGGGGGGTTAAAGAAAAGGTAATCAGTCAGGCGATGATTTCATGAGAAATTCCTTTTATTGTAGCTTAACTACATGGTCTTCTAGGTATAGCCTCTAGTCAGCCCTCGGACATGAAATACTTAGCTCTCGCGATTAAACAACTTAATTGACCAAAGAAAATTGAGAATCTTACTCATGGTATTAATAGTCGATCTTTAAGTGCCTTTTGACCGTTGAATTAGCAACCTTGAACTTGTTTAGTTTTTTACCTTCCCAACTGTTTATGCGTTTGATTATATTGGAATTTAATATTTATTGCTGACAAAAGGTTTACAATTATGCTACCAATCAATTTGTCTACCTACAACTGCATATACTTTTTAATTGTATATGAGAATGCAATTACTGTGCCAATGTTGTTTGATTTTGCAGTGAATGAAGACGGCCAAGGACATTCATCTCAAATGCTCTTCCACCTCGGCGAATGAGCTTCAACTCAATAGCTTCCGAGGATGGAATCTACATCAGGAAGGGGGGCATGTTAACCCTCACGGCTCACGGACACCCTATCACCTACGACGGATGTTGTATTATTTACTTGGTAGAGTCAGGTACCGGGCTTGTCGGTCCAATAGAAAAAGGGTAAGAGTGATCGCCGATGAGAGGCGCACTCTAACTGGAACATTCAAGGGATTAGTTGGCTAAGCATGGTTGCCCAAGTGTGAATGGGGCAAGCTCATATAAAAGTCAACTAAACCTAAAATTCACTCATTCTCTCATTTGTGCAATTGAAGAGTGCTCTTGCTCCATCTCCATCTTCTTCTTCTTCATCTCCTTGTGCGTGTGTATGTGTGTGTGTGTGTGTGTGTGTGTGTGTGTGTGTGTGTGTGTGTGTGTGTGTGTGTGTGTGTGTGTGTGTGTGTGTGTGTGTGTGAGAGAGAGAGAGAGAGAGAGAGAGAGAGAGAGAGAGAGAGAGAGAGAGAGAGTGCGATCGAGCATTGCTGCGGCATGACGGCGGCGAGCCGGTTGAGCGCAGTGTAGCGGCATCTCCCTCTTCTTCACGGCGAGTAATCCTCCACGACAGGAAGCATAGAGCGGTGAGTGACACACAAATGCCATCTTTGAGCTTGCTAGTTTAGGCTTGTTGTGTGCTTGGAGCCATTTGTAGCTCGCACGCAGTGTATCGGCAAGTTCCTTGCAATGACACGTGAAACATATGCACACATAGACCAACAACTGTCAAGGGGGTACAAGCCTTCATGGGGCATTGTGGATATTACCGACGGTTCATCTACATGTATGCTATAATTGCAAAACCCATGTATAGCTTGATTACACACTTTGAATGGACCGAGGCATGTGAAGAATCCTTCATGAAGCTTAAGGAAGCTCTCACCTCAGATCCAATATTGAAAGCACCAGATTGGAATAAGGTATTCCACGTACATGTAGATGCTTCCAATTTTGCTATCGGTTATATACTAGCTCAACAAGGAGATGGGAAAATTGACTTTCCTATTTCTTATGCTAGCCGACAATTGAACATGGAGGAAAAGAATTACACCACCACCAAAAGGGAAGGATAAGGAATGATCTATGCCGTTAAAAAGTATAGACATTACCTATTAGCCAACAAGTTTGTGTTCTTTGTGGACCACCAAGCTTTGTTGTATTTGGTCAACAAGCCATGCAGCACAAGGAGAATAGTGAGATGGTTCATCATTCTTCTGGAATTTGATTTCATTGTGGTTGTAAAAAAATGCACTACACATCAACGAGCAGATCATTTGTCAAGTATTGTTTCAGGAGAACCACCTAAAGGCGTAGATGATGATCTACTAGATGCCTATTTGTTCTCTGTGGAAATGATACCTCCATGGTCAGAAAACATTGTATCATTGATGACAATAGCTCAAGTGGATTCACAAATACCACTTTCTATCACAATCGGATTAATCGAGAAATCGACTATGTATCAATTACTAGCTGGTAGGCTATACAAAAGAAATCGAGACGGTATATTGCTTTTATGCATTAATCCTAAAGAAAAAGAACAGTACCTAAGTCAAGAACATGTTACCATAGTAGGAATTCACTTTGCGAAAGACCAAACTATGCAATGAATCTTGAGACTTAGAGTATTTTGGCCGACTATGAGGAGAGATGTTCGATCTTTTGTAAAGGATTGCCCTCAATCTAAAAAATAAACACCCATACCTCATGTAACATTGTTTCAAATGTCACTTGTTCTTAAGTGGAGTAACTATCTAATTACTTACTTATCGAGCCGAACATTTCCTGAGGATATGAGTAAACGCCATCAAAGAGAAATTGAAACTGAAGCAAGAGACTATGCTCTTATTAGGGACCAATTGTATCGGAGAGGTAAAGATCAACATTTGGGTCTTTGTGCAAATGAAAACGAGTATATTCTGATTATAGAACAAGCACATGCTAGATTAGCTGGAGGTCACTTTTCTAGTGAGACCACCGCAAGAGAAATCTTGATGGCAGGCATACGGTGGCCAACACTTTTTGCAGATGCCAAAGAATATGTTCAAAGATGTGATGCTTGTCAACGAGCAAAAATGCCAACACGAGTAGATAGCATGCCCTTAAGACCAATGATGGGGGCTAGAGCTTTCGCAAAATGGGGTATAGATTTTGTTGGACCAATACATTCACCTGCTTATAGAACCCAAGATCAATATATCATTGTAGCTACGGACTATTTAATGAAGTGGGCCGAGGCTAAAGCAACTCAAAAGAATGATGCCAGAACCATTGCTGCATTCTTATATGAGTATGTATTTACGAGATATGGACTACCAATAGAAATTGTCAGTGATCAGGGAACTCATTTCCTCAAAGAGGTAATTGAGTATTTGCTTAATGAGTTTATGGTTATCCATAACAAATCAGCTCGCTATCACCCATAAGCAAACGGACAAGCTGAACATACAAATAAAATTCTTAGCTCGATGCTGACTAAAGTGTTTAGTTCAGGAAGGACGGGCTGGAAAATGAATCTCCATGCTACTCTATGGGCTTATCAAGTTTCATTCAAAACAGCTTTAAATGCTACACCCTTTAACCTTGTTTATGGTCTTGATGCCATACTTCCAATAGAATTTCTATTGCCGACATTAAGGGTAACAGAGAATCATGAATGGACTGGACATGAATTGTCAGAAAGACTTGAAGATTTGGAAAAGCTAAATGAGCGAAGTCTAACTGCTGTAGCACAAAATCAAAAACAAAAACAGTTTTTTGATTCCCACTTAATCACAAAAATCTTCAAGAAAGGTGACTTAGTTTTAATCTATTCCCTTAAGCAACACATTCCCAAGTTTAAGAAGAAGGGAAACGGACCATTTATCATTGAAGATGTATCTCCAAGTGGAGCAGTAAAATTGTCCACCCTAGATGGTGAGCCAATGGCTAATTGGATTAGTGGATGTCGTTTAAAGAAATACAATTTGCCACTAACCAATGAATTGCTAGAAAGAATGCATGCAACCAAGCAAAGGAAGATTAAACGATAGCAGGTTATTGATAAAGCCCAAGAGGAAGCTTGGCTGTGGGTACTCAAGCGAAAAGATGCTCTCAAGAATCAATAGATATCGATTCCCATCAACACTCTGGAAATAGATGACCGACAATGGGAATTATCTAAAGATGCGGTTTCAACAGATGATGACTGGTTAGACGGAATGGACCTGTGCATCAAAGTACAACTCAAAAATCATAGCACCAATGCTTTGGTTGACACAAGAGCTAGAGTAAATGCAGTAAGTTATTCCACGTACAAGAAGGCAACAAGTCAAGCATTGACAGCATGAATAACGACAATCAAAGGATGCAACAAGAACCCAACTCCAACATTGGGAGTAGTCAACTTGAACGTGATAGTACATGGATGTTCATGTCCTCATCAATTTGTATGCTTACCAAATGAACACATGAATGAGACGATGATTCTTGGAATTCCCTGGATGCAAACATACAAAGCAGTACCAGATTGGGGTACAAATCAGCTAAAGATATCACCTAAAGGAGGGCAACTCATTGTTCCAACTGCACCAAGCAAGGAGGAATGGAAAAGAAGCAATCAGTAGACCAAACCATGAAGTAGTCAATCTTATCCATCCCCTCGACAATCAAATGCTACAAGTAACATGCAAGGAGTCAGGAAAATTTGGGTACCAAAAGTACAGCTTAAGGATAAACCGATTCAGATCTAGGTGCCTTAAACTTCACCCACAAAACAACAGAAGGTTCCAAGGGTTAAAAAAAAGAGAAAAGCATCTCCAAACAAGGAACCTAACATGAAATTGGTTTGGAAAAAAAAAGAGTACTTATCTTCTCCACCAACCGTAAAACCAATCAAGCAGTGGCGAGTTAAGTCTCAAAAAACTCCACCACACCATACAGCACCAGGCACCAAGCTACCAATGGCGAGAAAAAGATCGACAACAGTCAAAAGTGCTACCAATAGCTCAAGCAATCAGTGTGCTAAAGCATCCTGATGGTACAATTAAACAGAGAGCACACAAGATACAAGATTTGCTCTTTGGAAGACATCAGCAACAAACCTCGACATCAGAAACCCTTGAGTTAATTACTCAAGACCCAGCTCTTGCACATCATATTGGTTTGAATTGCATTGATCTTTATAGCATGGTAAAGCCAACCACGGCTATGTATAGACACAATTGTTCAACCCATGCACACAGTCGTCCCGGAGTACGCCAGCTAGGAGGGGTGGAAGGGCACAAAGTATTAAGTAATTAAGGGCAATGTTTGAAGAGAGAGATAAAAGTTCGATGTTAATGTATTTTTTTACAAAAGTACCTAATAATGCCCTTATAATTTATCATCAAGGAAAATTCATTGATAATATCTTCCCGATGAGTGTAAATACTATAAAAAAATCATTAAAAATAGTCCCTTTTTTGGGTATTTTTCATCATTTTTATTGATAATGAGGCTTAAAAATAAAAAAATCCAATAAAAAACAATAAAGATGTGTTTTTCAATGGATTCTCTTAATTATTGGATTTTCACTTTACTCTTTTAGAGCATTTTGCTATTTTCTTTGATTTTTTGTTAATAAACAGGTCAAAAATTAATAATAAATAGCAAGGAAGCTCAGATGGAAAAACGAAAGACACGATGGTGATCACAAAGACAAGGCGGACGAGCAAAAAACATTTCAATGAAATCAAAAGATGGAAGCGGGAAGCCTAAATTAGGTGGCCAAGCCTACTTTTGCAAAATTCTTGCAGAATGAGCTACAGGAATCCGATGAGGGAAATTTTTGCGTCTAACATAGATTCCATGGCCTAGTAGGACTAACAAGGGAATCTGGGAAAAATTGGTTCAAAAAGTCCGGATATAGATATCCAAGGTAAGCTAAAACCACCTCATTTCCACTTGCAGCCTTTGCAAAGAGAGATTTCGACCTCTTTCACGGGGATTTTTCGGTGTCCACAGTTGACCGTTTTCAGTGCCGTCTCACACAAGACATGAGGGATAAGTTCTTTACTTATCAATGATACATTTTGTATGGCCGGTAGCTAGTCTAAATCCCTATGAAAAACCCTAGAAACCGAGTAGTGCACGAAGACCTACGACCAAAAACTGCAGACCATAGTAGCCTGGCAGCTCAACCAAATCAGATGGGATTTGAACCTTAGCATGCACTAACATAATAGAACCTTTCTATATCATCAGTTGACCATTCGACAGGGGTCAAGGGGGTCCCTAGTAGAAAAGCTAGGTTTTTGGAAAATGCCAGAATTTTGATCTGACTCCATAGATAGCTTGCCTACAAGGTTCATATACAATGTATATGAGTGGTTTGGTGTAATCGATCAAGCAGAGCCCTCAAAAAGCAAAAAACAGCTCAAAGGTTACAAAGCGTTAAATTCGACATACGGAGTCAAATTGACTCCAAATGAGCCAGAATTGGACAAGTTGCTTCACGACTATGTTGCGGACAAGTCCAAAGCCTCAAAGTTGACCGACCAACCCAACAGGCAGTGTAGTCACAAAAAACGGTGATTTCAGAGTCAACAAAGCACAAATTGATGCTGACATGACCAAACTTGACCAAAATTCATTCTAGGACTTGTTTT
Organism: Adiantum capillus-veneris; assembly: GCF_014529385.1. Lineage (NCBI taxonomy): Eukaryota > Viridiplantae > Streptophyta > Polypodiopsida > Polypodiales > Pteridaceae > Adiantum > Adiantum capillus-veneris. Next base: position 141,893,740 of record NC_140948.1, read on the forward strand.
AGGTGTATGGAATATATCTAGGTCAAAATTTGTAAGTTTTGCAAAGAATTTGTCATTGTTGTAAATAATCGCGATTATTTACTTTTGCATCATTTTTTCTTGGAAATTGTCACCTCACCTCAACTGTCATGCCAAAAATCAAGTATGAGCCAAAATGACCACCCATTACTTTGAAAATTATCAAAAAACGCAAAGAAGTCTTTGCAAGCCAATTTTTGGGTTATGGACAACATTTCTTGATCAAAATCACCTCATATCTTATACAGAGAGTCTATATAATGCCTAGGAACCAATTTGTATAAAAAAATGTTAATTTTCGTAGAAAACTTAATAATCACGATTATTTACTTTCTAGCCAAAATTGGGGAGTTTTGATATTTTGCCATCATACATCCAAAGTACATCATGTGTTAAGGCCATTAGCCAATTTTGAACCAATTTGGAGCTCAAAATCTCAAATTTCCTTTAAATCTAATGTTTCAAAGACCTAAAGCCAAAATCTGGTACCATTTTCACCCTATGCATCCAAATGAGCCCATATTTCACTCAGAGTATGTATCTGGTATATACTTCAAGCTATGAAGCCAAGTTTGCAAAAAGTTAAAAAAATTTCTCAGCTGTAAATAATCGTGATTATTTACTTTGGTTGCAATTTTTTTTTTTGACTTTACAGTTTTGTTCCTTGCATGTTTTTATGCATCTATGCTTGTTCAGAAATTGATTTGAAGCAAATTGGACCAAAATTGTCAGTATATCAGACTAAAGGACATTTCACAGAAAATTCTGACAAATCTGCTAACTTTGCACTCTATTCACTGAACAGGAGTCATGCAAGCAGCAGAGAGGGCCAAGAAGAAGCTCAACCAAAAGGAGAAGCTGCAGGAACTGCCCACTTATCAACTAGACCCTAATTCAGTCAAAGCAGCCAAGGCAGCATACCTCTCCAGAGAACAGGTAGAAGAGCATCACACTATAGTCTTCACCGGAAGATTCAATAGTGAAGAGGGGCATCAGAAGGAGTTTCAACTCCTACCTAAAGAAATTTATGATGTTGCCGTGAAGCCCGAAACCAAAGAAGCCAACCGCAGGCTTGGACTCATAGACTTCTACGAACAAGAGCCTTATGGAGTGGATTTTCAGAAAGCTTATGAGCTTCTATTCACAATTAAAGAAGATGGAATCGCACAGATATCTGACACTCAGGGAAACAAGGTCAAAGTGGTCATAACTAAAGATCTAGTGGCAAAAGCACTCAGACTGCCTACAGAGGGGATGACCATGAGAGCAAGGGACAAGAAAATAGCAGGGACTTTTACCAAAGAGATTGCCATGGATTCCTTTGCAGATTTGATTCACAAACAGGTGGGAGAGCTAGCCATATTATACCATCAGCACTTCCATTTTTTGGCAAAAAGTCCACCAAGGTACACTACGCCAAATCACGCGGCTGCCACCACATTTACCCAAGTTCTAAAGTCAACAACCAGGAAACCAGTGGACCACGCTTAGTATGTCTTGACCACCTTGAAGGGCACCAAGAAAGAAGGCAAGATCACTTACTTGGGTGCAACAGAAGTCTTGACGAGGATAGCATACCATGCCATCGGCATGGCCGACAATTTACCACCTGTCCCTGACCAAAATACATGGATATTGGCTGCACAAGCATCTCCAAGAGCTACAAGGTCAGGAAAGAGACCTTATAAATTTGATGAAGAATCAGCTGACAGCTTGCTAGAAAGACACAAGAGCAAGAGCTCTGATAATGAGGAGAAGAGAGCGAGAAGAGAAGAAATGAACAGAAAAGATGTGGCCGCCCACCAAGAAGAGCCCTTGCAAAAACAAACTCGTTTTAAAAGAGAAAAACACGCCTACCAGTGTAGCCGACAAGCACAAGGGAAGGGCCCAGAGAAATGAATGCCGAGCAGACTTAAAGGCCCAAGAATGAAGCATCACACAAGAAAAGAGGCTGAAGACCCCACAGAGACTTTGGAGAAAATGTACCAAGAAGCCGAAGCCCTCAAGCTAAAAGAAGATGAAGAAGCGGCTAGAAAATCCAAAGAGACAGAGGAATAGAGACAAGCTGAAGAAACGGCAAGGGAAGAAGACCAAGAACAAGGCTACGAGTCTCCCAGACCCACCCCACCGACTACAGAACAACTGGACCATCCCATGCCAAGCCCACCACCATCACTTGAAGAAGAGAAAGCCAAAGAATTTGATTCCACCAAAGAAACAGAATCTGCACAAGAGGCTGACTAGCAAGAGAAACAAAAGGATAAAGAAATAGAGCCAGAACAAGAGGCTACCAGTGCACAAGAGGCTACTGCTACACAAGAGCAGCAACAACATAAAGAACCTGAGCTAGAGAAGGAAGTGAGCCCTGCACCTGAACATAGTCTGGGCTAGCACACTCCCTTTCCGCACAACAAGAAACAGCCGAGGCATCCAAAAGTCTTCAGGATGACAAAGAAAAAGACTAACCCTCTACCTCCACGCAAGAAGAACTAGCAGCTACGATGTTGTAGAAAGACACACATGAGGCTGCAGGCTCATCCACTCAGCTGGTAAGACAAGAGGATTGGTAGTCAAATGACGAGGTCGTATTGCAAGTAAACGAATATGCAAGGCAGATGCAAGATATGACAGAGAGACTCCGATCAGCAACACTTAGCCATAGTACCAAGGCTAAAGAGCTTGAGATGGTGATTGACGCTCTCCAAGGAGAGGTAGAAGATAGGATGACTGTCATCACTGATCTTCAAATGCAAGTGTGTGTATGAGATGGAAGCAAAAGTTGAACAGCATCAGCTAGCTAGAGATAGACAGCAGAAAGAATGGAGGAGTTAGGTGATCTTCTCACCAACTTATCCGATACTTGCAAAGTGAAAGACGAGCAGCTGATAGAAGTTACAAATGAACTTCTTACGACATCCCTGTCAGCTCAATAAATTCAAGTGCAATTGGATGTTGCAAATGCCTCTTTTACAATACTCTGAACAGTGAATCAATGATTAGGCAATCTTCTTACGGAAAATAAGAGAAAAGCTAGAGCAATCATAGCGCAGGGACCTGGCTTTGATGCTGAGCTCAAGAGAGTAACCAGCTCTTGAGGGAAGGAAGGCCGGATATGCAGGAAGAGGCAAGCACTTCAGATCTGCCACAGATAGACGTACCCTCGATCTCATTTGATGAGTTGGAAACAGAGTCCACGACAGAGCCGAGTGGTGAAGAGGATTTTTAGATTAACATCATAGATGCAGACACAGTGCCTATGGTCCAGTTATCAAAAGCTGAGGAGGACGCACTGAAAGAGAAGATCACCCAAGAGGTGGATGAGCAGTGAAAATCCACAATGGATTGGGAGTTGAGAGTTCTACACTCTGTTAATGTCACTCAACTCACTCCCAATCATATCAATGCGCAATGGCATCATCAATCCCCACTATACCCTCTCATAAAAGTGGAGCTATTGCAGGTAAAGGAGAGGCTCTACAAAGACATGCAAGAAGATGGCGCAGATAAAGACCACACCGAAACTGGAGGTTGAGCTGGTTGAACAAGAATCCAAGATATCTGATTCTGTTCACAAGAGCACCTACAGCCCTGCAAAGAGATCCCACATTTTGTCATGTACCCAGAGTAAGGACACAGCAAGAGCATGAGGCATTGACAAAGAAGTGGCCAACCTGGCTGAACTACCCCAGACTGCTAGCTCCAGAGAGAGGACAAGCAACAGAGGAATACATGGTGAAAACCCTAACGGGTGCCATGTATTTCTTCAAGAGTATATCCGATCTCTCCTGCACAATGCTATTTAAAATCTGCAGAATGTTGCTTAAACGCATCCAAGTTTTTAATGAGCTTGAGCAAGCAGGAGCCTCATGGATGTCATTTTTAGAAGGTAACAAAGGCTTGTGCTATGATTTGGGTGGGGAACCTTCAGAAGAAGTCCTTTATGGCTTCTATGCCAGATGTATGTTTTTACCATCAAGCAATATGTTGGCATTTGAGAAAGCTTTCTACATGGGATTCTTCACTTGGCGAACGAAGATCTTTGCACCAATGATTAGCAAACTCACATCCAGATTTGTGGCCTACTCAGCACTAGAGCTGAAGAACAGAGTGACCATGCAGTTTCTGCAAGTGCCAGATAAAGAAAGAAAAATCAGATACCGAAAGGCTCTGAATGCGCTTAAAGACCGCCTCGCCAGCATCAACCCGAAGACTATTTCAGCCCATAAAGTTGTGTCAACGGACGACATAGGCAAGGAGGGGGGAATGTTAGCAGTAAGCTAACACGGACACCATTTTTTGGAGTTCTCTTTGTAAAACATTTGTTATTTTGATAAATCGAGAATATTGTAAGTCCTATTTTCTCGGATAAACTCTGTAATTAATGAGCCGGGGCTACAAGCTTCTAAATTGTATCAGCCAGTCATTTCCCAGCTTTGATAGAACTCCAGATTATTAGTTTTGAGCACCCAAAAACCTTGGCTAAGGTATAAAAGCCAATTTTTGTAAATTTTTAATAAGTTTTTGGATAAGAAATACACAGCATGAGCTAATGGCACTCACTCCTCTCCTTCTCACGCTTCGTACTCCCTCCTCGGTTGTCACATTGCAGTCGCGTTTGTTGCATTGCAACTACAGGTAAGAGCTCTACACATTGACGTAAGCAGTTCACAGTATTTTGTAGCTTTTGGCATCGTTGACCCGCAGCCTAATTTCATGATCACTAGGAATTTACAATTTCAAATAAAAAACTAAGCATAGCTGGGGTATTGGGGCATCATTGCTAAGCATTTAGATGCATTCTGGGTCAAAAACGACTAGGTCCATAATCCACTGTTGTTAATAATTGCAATTGTGGAACTTGACCTAAAGTGATGTTTGAGACCATAAGCATGTGTGCTTAGGTATTATAAACTTGTCCTAAAAGTTTCATTATGTTTGTATGTCATTTGATGCTGTAACGGATGTGATTCATTTGTCAATGAGCCATTGGCTTTTGGTGATTTCAGTCACTTGAGTTTTGCTTGAGTTAGATGCGAGTTGTTAGTTGTTTTCCGAGAGATTGACAACCTCTTGTAGCCTCTATGCACTAGTCGAGTCAACTTCATCCCACGGATTGACAATTTAATTGTGGTTCTTGTTAATACTGCAATAAGATAGGATGGTGAGGTTAGACATGCGTTCCATACCTCTATCCAAATCAGTGATCATATGGACCTAGGGCCATAGGTTGCCAATGTATAAACTCAAGGGCCAATGTAATGAGAGATCATTTTCCCCTAGAGAGATAGGGCTCAAGTGCTTTAGGTTTCCCTCATTTAAAAAGAGAAATCATATGGCCCTAGGGCCATAGTGTGCCAATACATAATCTAAAGTGCCATAGGCTTCCCTTTGTTCCACTGAAAGATCCTATGACCCTAGGGCCATAGGGCTACCATGGTGCCCATGTAGGTGCCTTTGAATGAATTAAATGCTCTTAGAGAGCTGTTAAATTGATATCCTATATTTTTTGGGACACATGATGTTAATCATGGGTTTCTCTAAGAGTTAGGAAAAGCCTATAATACACCTTTTCATGGACTTATGGCTATATGGATATGATTTTTATAGAATAGAGAGAACTCTATAACCTCAACATTGTAGGGTAACTTTTTCTTGTAGCACAATATGGACATAGGGCCATAAGGTGGTATTTGCATGTACCATTGTATGGCTCTATGTCCATAGAGAATTTATAAAGTACTTTATACATAAAGAGAAATAATATATAGCATTTGGGACAAATTATATACTTTAATGAAACAACTCCTTTGCAAATTTACTTAGCATTATGTAGATCCTAAAGACAAAGGTGCCCTCTATGTTCGTTAGAAACTTATTTCCCTAAGTCCATAGGACAATGTTCTCTTTGTGCTAGTTATAAACCCTATGGTCCTAACACCACAGGGTGAGTTTTCTTAATACCTAAAAACCCTCTAGTCCTAAGCCCACAGGGTGCTCTTTGTGTAAGGTAGAAACCCTATGGCTTTAAGGCCATAAGGTGCTCTTTGTGATGGTTAGAGACCCTATGGCCCTAAGGCCACATAGAGCTCTTTGTTTAAGCTAGAATCCATATGGCCCTAATGCCACATGGTGATCTTTGTGATGGCTATAAACTCTATGGCCCTTAGGCCACAATGTTCTCTTTGTGTATGTTAGAAACCCTATGTCCCAAAGGCCACATGGTGCACTTTGTGTATGTTAGAAACCCTATGTCCCAAAGGACACATGGTACACTTTGTGATGGCTACAAACCCTATGGCCCTAAGGCCACAGGGTGCTCTTTTTGTTAGCTAGAAACACTATGGCCATAAGGCCACAAGATTCTCTTTGTGTTAGCTAGAAACCCTATGGTCTTAACACCACCACAGGATGATTTTTTAAATAGATAAAAACCCTCTGGTCCTAAGGCCATAGGGTGCTCTTTATGATGGATAGAAATCCTATGGCCTTAGGGCCATAGGGTGCTCTTTGTGATGGCTAGAGACCCTATGGTGTTAAGTATGGAGCCTGATTTACCATTGTAATTTTCAGTGGTAAAAGCGCACATTTGTAAGGCCCCCATTATGAGGAGAAGCCATCGTGCGTGAAGGAAAATCACTCACCGGAAACCAAAATTTTCACGGACAAGAATCAGGGGCAACTTTAGAGGCCTCGGGGACGGAGGATCTCGAGACTTTTTTTTTCACCGGAATATTATGGCCGGACGGCGGCCGGAAAGTGGTCGGAAAACAACCGGTCGGTTGCCCAGTGGCCAGTAGTCAATGGCCGGTGGCCGGAAGTCAATGGCCAATGGCCGAATTCAAAAGCGGACTTGTCTTCTCAAGGGCGGCCACACATGGGTGGATTGGAGGGTCCGATTTGGACTTATTCGCACAAGGGCGGCTACACATGGCTGTCTCTCATAAGAGAGGGCAGACCTTTTGGCCTATAAAAGGAGGCCATTTCTACACACATTTCATAGTGTGAAGTTGATGCAACAAGGTGAGTGTGAGGTGGTGAGAGTGAAGCAAGGCGGGAGCTCTATTAAGGGTTTAATCCCTTTGTAAACTACTTCTTCTTTTGAAGTGCTAAAGCCATTGAGTGGTTGCTTTTCCGTGGACGTAGCCCACATTGGGTGAACCACGTATATCGTGTGTAATCTCTCTCTCTCTCTCTCTCTCTACTCTATAATCTCTTGTGTGTGAAATCTATATCTCTCCATTAAGTAATCTACTCAAATATCTATTTAGCTACGTCTTATTTCCTAACAACTGGTATCAAAGCAAGGTTTGCTCGTAGCTAAATTATCTCAAGGAAATGATTCCTTGAATTGAGTGGGAGTTATGGCGGAAGAAGGGAAGCTCAAGATTGAGAAGTTCAACGGAAAAAACTACCAACATTGGAAGATGCAGATTGAAGACTATCTCTACCAGAAGGACCTCTATTTGCCACTAGGCGGTCTTGCGAAGAAGCCTGCAACAATGGCAGATGAAGCATGGATTGTCCTTGATCGAAAGGCACTGGGAACAATTCGGTTAAGCTTAGCGTCAACAGTGGCCTTCAATGTTTTGGAGATGAAGACCACGGAGGACTTGATGAAGTCACTCACTTGAGGACTTCTACGAGAAACCATCGGCATCCAATAAGGTATTTCTTATGAAGCGCTTGTTCAATCTAAAGATGGCACAGAATGGTTCAGTTGCAGAACACCTAAATGACTTTAACACAAACATAAGTCAACTTCGATCGGTGAAAATCAATTTCGATGACGAAGTGCGAGCTCTCCTTATAGTGTCATCTCTACCGGATAGTTGGGACAGCCTTGTGATGGCTGTAAGTAATTCTATTTATGACACAAATACTCTTAAGTTTGATGATGTTGTGGGTGTTCTCCTAAGCGAGGAAATGCGAAGGAGAAGCACAGGAGAATCATCAAGTGCTGCATTGTCAGTAGAAACAAGAGGAAGGCCTAAGGAGAGGGTCAAAAACCAAAAGGGTCGTGATCGCTCAAGACGGAGCAAGTCACGCACAAAGTCAGTTCTTGAATGTTGGAATTGCGGCAAGAAGGGCCACGTCAAGAAGGATTGCTGGTCCAAGAAGAAGAAGGAGACAGAGTCTCAAGACAACAAGCCAACATCGGAGGCCAATGTGGCAGGTAAAGTAGAGCAAGATGCTCTAATTCTCTCATTAGACAATGTGTCTAATTCCTGGATAGTAGATTCCGGGGCTTCATTCCATGCGACACCACACAAGCAACATTTCCAAGACTACACCAAAGGTAATTTTGGGTATGTATACTTGGGAGATGATGAAGCTTGTGAGATTGTCGGCAAAGGTACAGTTTCTGTCAAAACTGCTAACGGAAATGAATGGAAGCTTAAAGATGTTAGGCATGTTCCTTCTCTTCGCAAAAAATTAATCTTTACAGGACAATTGGACGATGAAGGTCACAACATTGCATTCGGAAAAAAACGGTGCAAGATCTCAAAGGGATCTTTGGTTGTTGCCAAGGGAGAAAAGGACGGTACACTTTACTTGTGTACTATTAGCACGCAACCTTCAGCTTGTGCAGCAACTACAGAATTTGATAGTGCAGTGTGGCACTATCGACTTGGGCATATGAGTGCCAAATGAATGCAAATCCTTCAAACAAAGAAGCTTCTACCAGGTTTGAAAGAAGTGGACTAGAGTTCTGTGAAGATTGTGTTTATGGTAAACAAAAGAGGGTAACATTTCAAAAATCAGGAAATGAAAGAAAAAATAAAAAACTTGAGTTGGTTCATTCTGATGTTTGGGGTCCTGCAATTAAGTACACCATCACTTGGTGGCTCATTGTACTATGTAACATTCGTAGACGATGCACTAGAAAAACATGGGTTTATGTCATGAAGAATAAATCCGATGTATTTTCCATATTTCAAAGGTGGAAAGCCTTTGTGGAGAATGAAATAGGTACCAAGGTTAAATACCTCAGATCTGACAATGGAGGCGAATATTGCAGCCAAGCTTTTGAAAGCTTTTGTGCTAGCAATGGCATTCGGAGGCAAAGGACAACCCCAAGGACAGCTCAACAAAATGGGATTTTTGAAAGGATGAACAGGACAATCATGGAACGAGCACGAAGCATGCGGCTACATGCAGCCCTACCGCTTGAGCTTTGGGCGGAAGCTGTAAGTACGTCTGTGTACTTAATCAATCGGTCACCCTCAACGGCATTGGATGGGGGAGTTCCAGAAGAGGCATGGACAGGTAAACCGGTGAATTATGCATTTCTCAAAGTGTTTGGGTGTGACGCTTTCATGCACATAGATAGAAGCCTAAGATCAAAGCTAGATGCAAAGTCCAAAAAGTGTTTCTTCATTGGCTATGGAGACGGAGACTTTGGGTATCGCCTATGGAATCTGGAAGATGGTAAAATCTTAAGGAGTAGGGATGTAATTTTTAACGAACAAAATATGTACAAAGATTACTTGGAAAGAAAACAAACAAAAGAAACACGTGATGAGTACATGGAGCTTGAGGACGGTGAAGACTCAAGGACTGCAAACGGTGACAATGTGCAACAACGTCAACCAAATGAGGAGCCTCAACCTATTCCCCAAAGATCTACAAGAGCAAGTAGACCTCCAGAAAGGTTTGTTCCTTCCTTCAACCATCTCTTGATCTCAGATTCTAGACAGCCGGAATCATACGAAGAAGCTATGCAACATGAATCCAAAGAAGAATGGACGAAGAGCATGCAAGTGGAGATGGACACACTACATCGCAACCAAACATGGGAGTTGGTTGAGTTGCCTAAAGGTAAGCGGGCACTTCAAAACAAATGGGTGTACAAGCTGAAGGAAGAAGAAGGTGGGAAGAAAAGGTACAAGTCTAGGCTTGTGGTAAAAGGGTTTTCTCAAAAGAAAGGTATTGACTTCAATGAAATATTTTCTCATGTTGTAAAAATGAACTCAATTAGGCTTGTCTTAAGCCTTGTGGCTGCTCATGATCTAAATCTCGAGCAAATGGATGTAAATACGGCATTCCCTCACGGTGACATAGAGGAGGAAATTTACATGCTTCAACCAAAGGGGTATGAAGTAAAAGGTAAGGAGAAAATGGTTTGCAGATTAAAGAAGATCTTGTATGGTTTAAAGCAAGCATCAAGACAATGGTACTTGAAGTTTGATCGATGGATGTTGGATCATGGATTCACAAGATGCAACTCGGATCACTGCGTCTACACGAAGAATTTGGGAGATGGGAAATTCATCATCCTAATGTTGTATGTTGATGACATGTTGATTGCAAGTGCTAACATGCAGGACATCAAAGACCTAAAAGAGGAGCTGTCCAAATATTTTTCAATGAAAGATTTAGGTGCTGCAAAGAGGATACTTGGTATGAAAATATCAAGGGACAGGACGAAGAAGACAATAAAGCTATCTCAAGAAGATTACATCAAGAAGGTACTAGAAAGGTTTGCAATGCAAAATGAAAAACCAGTTTGTACACCTTTGGCTGGTCATTTTAAACTAACGAAGGATATGTGTCCAAAGACACAAGAGGAGATAGCCTATATGTCTAAAGTTCCATATGCTGTAGCGGTAGGTTCTCTAATGTATGCTATGGTCTGGACAAGGCCAGACATTGCACATGCAGTGGGAGTTGTGAGTAGGTTCATGGACAACCCAGGTAAAGAGCATTGGCAAGCTGTGAAGTGGATACTTAGGTATCTAAAAGGGACAACAACAAATGCTTTGTATTTTGGAGGAACTGATATTTTTCTAGAAGGGTATGCTGATGCAGATATGGCAGGTGACAAAGATACTCGAAGGAGCAATACTGGCTATGTGTTCACGGTTGGAGGCATAGCAGTAAGCTGGGCTTCAAAGCTGCAGAAAGTGGTTTCACTTTCTACCACGGAAGCAGAGTATGTAGCAATGACGGAGGCAAGCAAAGAAATTTTGTGGCTTCACAGATTCTTAGAAGAGCTTGGATTCAAACAAGACAATTGTGTCTTGTACAGTGATAGACAAAGCACTATCCATCTTGCAAAGAGCTCAGCCTTTCATTCAAGGACAAAGCACATTGAGGTGAGATATCACTTCATACGCACTCTTTTGGAAGAGGGACAGCTAAAGCTAGGAAAGGTGCATACAAGTGAAAATCCTGCAGACATGTTTACAAAGGTGGTCAACAAGAAGAAGTTGAGCTTTTGCTCATCTTCAATTGGCATTCAAGGATAAGAAGCCAGAATGGAAAGCAGTCACAGGTTTGGTTTGGAGATCAGTCTCCAAGTGGGAGATTGTTAAGTATGGAGCCTGATTTACCCTTGTAATTTTCAGTGGTAAAAGCGCACATTTGTAAGGCCCCCATTATGAGGAGAAGCCATCGTGCGTGAAGGAAAATCACTCACCGGAAAATAAAATTTTCACGGAGAAGAATCAGGGGCAACTTTAGAGGCCTCGGGGGCGGAGGATCCCGAGACTTTTTTTTCGCCGGAATATTATGGCCGGACGGCGGTCGGAAAGTGGTCGGAAAACAACCGGTCGGTTGTCCGGTGGCCGGTAGTCAATGGCCGGTGGCCGAATTCAAAAGCGGACTTGCCTTCTCAAGGGCGGCCACACGTGGGTGGATTGGACGGTCCGATTTGGACTTATGCGCACAAGGGCAGCTACACATGGCTGTCTCTCATAAGAGAGGGCAGCCCTTTTGGCCTATAAAAGGAGGCCATTTCTACACACATTTCATAGTGTGAAGTTGATGCAACAAGGTGAGTGTGAGGTGGTGAGAGTGAAGCAAGGCGGGAGCTCTATTAAGGGTTTAATCCCTTTGTAAACTACTTCTTCTTTTGAAGTGCTAAAGCCATTGAGTGGTTGCTTTTCCATGGACGTAGCCCACATTAGGTGAACCACGTATATTGTGTGTAATCTCTCTCTCTCTCTCTCTACTCTATAATCTCTTGTGTGTGAAATCTATATCTCTCCATTAAGTAATCTACTCAAATATCTATTTAGCTACGTCTTATTTCCTAACAACTGGTATCAAAGCAACGTTTGCTCGTAGCTAAATTATCTCAAGGAAAGGATTCCTTGAATTGAGTGGGAGTTATGGCGGAGGAAGGGAAGCTCAAGATTGAGAAGTTCAACGGCAAATACTACCAACATTGGAAGATGCAGATTGAAGACTATCTCTACCGGAAGGACTTCTATTTGCCACTAGGTGGTCTTGCGAAGAAGCCTGCAACAATGGCAGATGAAGCTTGGATTGTCCTTGATTGAAAGGCACTGGGAACAATTCGGTTAAGCTTGGCGTCAACAGTGGCCTTCAATGTCTCAGAGATGAAGACCACGGAGGACTTGATGAAGTCACTTGAGGACTTCTACGAGAAAGCATCGGCATCCAATAAGGTATTTCTTATGAAGCGCTTGTTCAATCTAAAGATGGCAGAGAATGGTTCAGTTGCAGAACACCTAAATGACTTTAACACAAACATTAGTCAACTTCGATCGGTGAAAATCAATTTCGATGACAAAGTGCGACATCTCCTTATAGTGTCATCTCTACCGGATAGTTGGGACAGCCTTGTGATGGCTGTAAGTAATTCTATTTCTGGCACAAATACTCTTAAGTTTGATGATTTTGTGGGTGTTCTCCTAAGCGAGGAAATGCGAAGGAGAAGCACAGGAGAATCATCAAGTGCTGCATTGTCAGTAGAAACAAGAGGAAGGCCAAAGGAGAGGTTCAAAAACCAAAAGGGTCGTGATCGCTCAAGATGGAGCAAGTCACGCACAAAGTCAGTTCTTGAATGTTGGAATTGCGTCAAGAAGGGCCACGTCAAGAAGGATTGCTGGTCCAAGAAGAAGAAGGAGACAGAGTCTCAAGACAACAAGCCAACATCGGAGGCCAATGTGGCAGGTAAAGTAGAGCAAGATGCTCTAATTCTCTCATTAGACAATGTGTCTAATTCTTGGATAGTAGATTCCGGGGCTTCATTCCATGCGACACCACACAAGCAACATTTCCAAGACTACACCAAAGGTAATTTCGGGTATGTATACTTGGGAGATGATGCAGCTTGTGAGATTGTCGGCAAAGGTACAGTTTCTATCAAAACTGCTAACGGAAATGAATGGAAGCTTAAAGATGTTAGGCATGTTCCTTCTCTTCACAAAAATTTAATCTCTACAGGACAATTGGACGATGAAGGTCACAACATTGCATTCGGAAACAATCGGTGGAAGATCTCAAAGGGATCTTTGGTGGTTGCCAAGGGAGAAAAGGACGGTACACTTTACTTGTGTACTATTAGCACGCAACCTTCAGCTTGTGCAGCAACTACAGAAGTTGATAGTGCAGTGTGGCACTATCGACTTGAGCATATGAGTGCCAAAGGAATGCAAATCCTTAAAACAAAGAAGCTTCTACCAGGTTTGAAAGAAGTGGACTTAGAGTTCAGTGAAGATTGTGTTTATGGTAAATAAAAGAGGGTAAAATTTCAAAAATCAGGAACTGAAAGAAAAAATAAAAAACTTGAGTTGGTTCATTCTGATGTTTGGGGTCCTGCAATTAAGTACACCATCACTTGGTGGCTCATTGTACTATGTAACATTCATAGACGATGCGACTAGAAAAACATGGGTTTATGTCATGAAGAATAAATCCGATGTATTTTCCATATTTCCAAGGTGGAAAGCCATTGTGGAGAATGAAATAGGTACCAAGGTTAAATGCCTCAGATGTGACAATGGAGGCGAATATTGCAGCCAAGCTTTTGAAAGATTTTGTGCTAGCAATGGCATTCGGAGGCAAAGGACAACCCCAAGGACACCTCAACAAAATGGGATTTTGGAAAGGATGAACAGGACAATCATGGAACGAGCACGAAGCATGCGGCTACATGCAGCCTACCGCTTGAGCTTTGGGCGAAAGCTGTAAGTACGTCTGTGTACTTAATCAATCGGTCACCCTCAATGGCATTGGATGGGGGAGTTCCAGAAGAGGCATGGACAGGTAAACCGGTGAATTATGCATTTCTCAAAGTGTTTGGGTGTGAGGCTTTCATGCACATAGATAGAAGCCTAAGATCAAAGCTAGATGCAAAGTCCAAAAAGTGTTTCTTCATTGGCTATGGAGAAGGAGACTTTGGGTATCGCCTATGGAATCCTGAAGATGGTAAAATCTTAAGGAGTAGGGATGTAATTTTTAACGAACAAAATATGTACAAAGATTACTTGGAAAGAAAACAAACAAAAGAAACACGTGATGAGTACATGGAGCTTGAGGACGGTGAAGACTCAAGGACTGCAAACGGTGACAATGTGCAACAACGTCAACCAAATGAGGAGCCTCAACCTATTCCCCGAAGATCTACAAGAGCAAGTAGACCTCCAGAAAGGTTTGTTCCTTCCTTCAACCATCTCTTGATCTCAGATTCTGGAGAGCCGGAATCATACGAAGAAGCTATGCAACATGAATCCAAAGAAGAATGGACGAAGAGCATGCAAGTGGAGATGGACTCACTACATCGCAACCAAACATGGGAGTTGGTTGAGTTGCCTAAAGGTAAGCGGGCACTTCAAAACAAATGGGTGTACAAGCTGAAGGAAGAAGAAGGTGGGAAGAAAAGGTACAAGTCTAGGCTTGTGGTAAAAGGGTTTTCTCAAAAGAAAGGTATTGACTTCAATGAAATATTTTCTCATGTTGTAAAAATGAACTCAATTAGGCTTGTCTTAAGCCTTGTGACTGCTCATGATCTAAATCTCGAGCAAATGGATGTAAATACAGCATTCCCTCATGGTGACTTAGAGGAGGAAATCTACATGCTTCAACCAAAGGGGTATGAAGTAAAAGGTAAGGAGAAAATGGTTTTCAGATTAAAGAAGAGCTTGTATGGTTTAAAGCAAGCATCAAGACAATGGTACTTGATGTTTGATCGATGGATGTTGGATCATGGATTCACAAGATGCAACTCGGATCACTGCGTCTACACGAAGAATTTGGGAGATGGGAAATTCATCATCCTAATGTTGTATGTTGATGACATGTTGATTGCAAGTGCTACATGCAGGACATCAAAGACCTAAAAGAGGAGCTGTCCAAATATTTTTCAATGAAAGATTTAGGTGCTGCAAAGAGGATACTTGGTATGAAAATATCAAGGGAGAGGACGAATAAGACAATAAAGCTATCTCAAGAAGATTACATCAAGAAGGTACTAGAAAGGTTTGAATTGCAAAATGCAAAACCAGTTTCTACACCTTTGGCTGGTCATTTTAAACTAACGAAGGATATGTGTCCAAAGACACAAGAGGAGATAGCCTATATGTCTAAAGTTCCATATGCTGTAGCGGTAGGTTCTCTAATGTATGCTATGGTCTGGACAAGGCCAGACATTGCACATGCAGTGGGAGTTGTGAGTAGGTTCATGGACAACCCAGGTAAAGAGCATTGGCAAGCTGTGAAGTGGATACTTAGGTATCTAAAAGGGACAACAACAAATGCTTTGTATTTTGGAGGAACTGATATTTTTCTAGAAGGGTATGCTGATGCAGATATGGCAGGTGACAAAGATACTCGAAGGAGCAATACTGGCTATGTGTTCACGGTTGGAGGCTTGCAGTAAGCTGGGCTTCAAAGCTGCACAAAGTGGTTTCTCTTTCTACCACGGAAGCAGAGTATGTAGCAATGACGGAGGCAAGCAAAGAAATTTTGTGGCTTCACAAATTCTTCGAAGAGCTTGGATTCAAACAAGACAATTGTGTCTTGGACAGTGATAGACAAAGCGCTATCCATCTTGCGAAGAACTCAGCCTTTCATTCAAGGACAAAGCACATTGAGGTGAGATATCACTTCATACGCACTCTTTTGGAAGAGGGACAGCTAAAGCTAGGAAAGGTGCATACAAGTGAAAATCCTACAGACATGTTTACAAAGGTGGTCAACAAGAAGAAGTTGAGTTTTTGCTCATCTTCAATAGGCATTCAAGGATAAGAAGCCAGAATGGAAAGCAGTCACAGGTTTGGTTTGGAGATCAGTCTCCAAGTGGGAGATTGTTAAGTATGGAGCCTGATTTACCCTTGTAATTTTCAGTGGTAAAAGTGCACATTTGTAAGGCCCCCATTATGAGGAGAAGCCATCGTGCGTGAAGGAAAATCACTCACCGGAAACCAAAATTTTCACGGACAAGAATCAGGGGGAACTTTAGAGGCCTCGAAGGCGGAGGCCCCCGAGACGTTTTTTTTCGCCGGAATATTATGGCCGGACGGCGGCCGGAAAGTGGTCGGAAAACAACCGGTCGGTTGGCTGGTGGCCGGAAGTCAATGGCCGGTGGCGGAACTCAAAAGCGGACTTGTCTTCTCAAGGGCGGCCACACATGGGCGGATTGGAGGGTCCAATTTGGACTTATTCGCACAAGGGCGGCTACACATGGCTGTCTCTCATAAGAGAGGGCAGCCCTTTTGGCCTATAAAAGGAGGCGATTTCTACACACATTTCATAGTGTGAAGTTGATGCAACAAGGTGAGTGTGAGGTGGTGAGAGTGAAGCAAGGTGGGAGCTCTATTAAGGGTTTAATCCCTTTGTAAACTACTTCTTCTTTTGAAGTGCTAAAGCCATTGAGTGGCTGCTTTCCCGTGGACGTAGCCCACATTGGGTGAACCACGTATATCGTGTGTACTCTCTCTCTCTCTCTCTACTCTATAATCTCTTGTGTGTGAAATCTATCTCTGTCCATTAAGTATTCTACTCAAATATCTATTTAGCTACGTCTTATTTCCTAACATATGGCCCTCAGGCCACAAGGTCCACTTTGTGAGGGCTAAGGCCATAGGGTTTCTAGCTTACACAAAGAGCTCACTATGGCCTTAGGTCTATAGGGTTACTAGCCATCACAAAGAGCACCATGTGGCCTTAGATCCATAGGATTTCTAGAAATCACAAAGAACACCATATGGCCCTAGAAACCCTATGGACCTAAGGCCATAGGGTGCTCCTTGTGATACCTAATAATTCTATGTCCCTAAGTCTACAAGATCACAGTGAGGTTACTAACCACCACAAAGAGCACACTATGGCCTTAACACCAAAGGATGCCCTAAGGCCAAAGGGTGCTCTTTATGGTCGTTAGTAACCTCTTTGTGCTATTGTGGCCTTAGAGCCTTAGGTTTTCTAGCCATCACAAAGAGAATCCTATGGCCCTAAGGCCATAGGGTGCTTTTTGAGACTTCTACAAATCATGTGGACCTAAAGCCACATGATGATCTTTGTGATGGCTGGTAACCCTATGGTCCTAAGTCCATAGGTATCTCTTTGTGTAAGCTAGAAACCGTATGTCCTTAAGGCCATAGGGATCTCTTTGTGTAAGCTAACAAACCCTATAGGCCATATGGTTTTCTTTTTCTTAGATACAAACACTATGGATTAAGGCCACATGGTGGTCTATTCGTTAGCTAGAAACCTTATGGCCCTAAGGTCACATGGTGTTTTGTTATCTAGAAACTCTATGACCCTAAGGCCAGAGGATTCTCATTGTGTAAGCTAGAAACCCTATGTCCCAAAGTCCACATGGTGCACTTTGTGATGGCTAGGAACCCTATGGCCCAAAGTCCACATGGTGCTCTTTTTGTTAGCTAGAAACACTATGGCCATAAGTCCACAAGGTTCTCTTTGTGCTAGCTAGAAATCCTATGGTCCTATCACCACAAGGTGAGTTATTTATACCTAAAACCCCTCTGGTCCTAAGGCCACAGGGTGCTCCTTGTGTAAGCTAGAAACCCTTTGGCCCTAAGGCCATAGGGTGCTCTTTGTCATGGCTAGAGACCCTATGGTCCTAAGGCCACATAAAGCTCTTTGTTTAAGCTAGAAGCACTATGGCCCTAATGCCACATGGTACTCTTTTTGATGGCTAGAAACTCTATGTCCCTTACACCACAATGTTCTCTTTGTGTAAGTTAGAAACCCTATGTCCCAAAGGCCACATGGTGCACTTTGTGATGGATAGAAACCCTATGGCCTGAAGACCACATGGTGCTCTTTTTGCTAGCTAGAAACACTAGGACCATAAGGCCACAAGGTGCTCTTTGTGTTAGCTAGAAACCCTATGGTCCTAACACCACCACATGGTGATTTTTTAATAGCTAGAAACCCTTTGGTACTAAGGCCATAGGGTGCTCTTTGTAAGGACTATAAATCCTATACCCCTAAGGCCATAGGGTGCTCTTTGTGATGGCTAGAGACACTATGGCCCAAAGGCCACAAGTTCCTCTTTGTGATGGCTAAGGACATAGGGGTTCTGGCTTACACAAAGAGCTCACTATGGCCTTAGGGCCATAGGGTTACTAGCCATCACAAAGAGCACCGTGTGGCTTTAGATCAAAAGAAGACCATATGGCCCTAGAAACCCTATGGACCTAAGGCCATAGGGTTCTCTTAGTGATACCTAATAACCTTATGTCCCTAAGTCCACAAGAGCAAAAAGAGGTTATAACCACCACAAAGAGCACCCTATGGCCTTAACGCCAAAGGATGCCCTAAGGCCATAGGATGCTCTTTGTGGTCGTTAGTAACCTCTTTGTGCTATTGTGGCCTTAGATACATAGGTTTTCTAGCCATCACAAAGAGAAACCTATGGCCCTAAGTCCATAGGGTGCTATTGTGACTTCTAGAAACCCTATGTCCCTAAAGCCACACGACGCTCTTTGTGATGGCTAGTAACCCTATGTATCTAAGGCCACAATAGCACAAAGAGCTCCCTATGACCCTAAGGCCATAGGGAGCTCTTTGTGTAAGCTAGAAACCCTGTGTCCTTAAGGCCATAGGGATATCTTTGTGTAAGCTAAAAACCCAATGGGCCACATGGTTTTCCTTTTCTTAGATACAAACACTATGGATTAAGGCCACATGGTGGTCTATTTTTTAGCTAGAAACCCTATGGCCCTAAGGCCACATGGTTCTCTTTTTGTTAGCCAGAAACTCTATGACCTTAAGGCCGTAGGGTTCTCTTTGTGTAAGTTAGAAACCCTATGTCCCAAAGTCCACATGGTGCACTTTGTGATGGCTAGAAATCCTATGGCCCTAAGGCCACATGGTACTGTTTTTGTTAGCTAGAAACACTATGGCCATAAGGCCGCAAGGCGCTCTTTGTGTTTGCTAGAAACCCTATGGTCCTAGCACCACAGGGTGAGTTTTTTTATACCTAAAAACCCTTTGGTCCTAAGGCCACAGGGTGCTCTTTGTGTAAGCTAGTAACCCTATGGCCATAGGGTGCTCTTTGTGATGGCTAGAGACCCTATGGCCCTAAGGGCCCTATGGCCCTAAGGCCAGAGGGTCCTCTTTGTGATGGCTAGAAACCCTAGCCATCACAAAGAGCACCATGTGGCATTAGATCCATAGGATTTCTAGCAATAACAAACAACACCATATGGCCCTAGACCCTATGATTCTAAGGCCATAGGGTGCTCTTTGTGATAGCTAGTAACCCTATGTCTCTAAGTCCACAAGAGCACAAAGAGGTTACTAACCACCACAAAGAGCACCCTATGGCCTTAAAGCCAAATGATGCTCTAGGGCCATAGGGTGGTCTTTGTGATTGTTAGTAACCTCTTTGTGCTCTTGTGGCCTTAGAGCCATAGTTTTCTATCCATCACAAAAAGAACCCTATGGACCTAAGTCCATAGGGTGCTCTTTGTGACTTCTAGAAACCCTATGGTCCTAAGGCCACATGATGCTCTTTGTGATAGCTACTAGTAACCCTATGTCCCTAAGGCCATAGGGATCTCTTGTGTAAGCTAGAAAACCTATGGCCTTAAGGCCATAGGGATCCCCTTGTGTAAGCTAAACACCCTATGGTCCACATGGTTATTTTTTTGTTAGATACAAACATTATGGATTAAGCCCACATGGTGGTCTATTTGTTAGCTAGAAACCCTATGGCCCTAAGGCCACATGGTTGTCTTTCTGCTAGCTAGATACTCTACGATCATAAGGCCACATGGTGCTCTTTTTGTTAGCTAGAAACACTATGTACATAAAGTCACATGGTGCTCTTTGTGCTAGCTAGAAACCCTATGGCCCTAAAGCCACATGGTGTTGTTTGTGTAAGCTAGAAACCTATGTCCATAAGGCCACAGGGTGCTCTTTGTGATGGCTAGAGCTCCTATGGCCCTAAGGCCACAGTGTGCTCTTTGTGATGGCTAGAGGCCCTAAGGCCACAGGGTGATCTTTGTGATGGATAGAGAACCCTAGCCATCACAAAGAGAACCATGTGTCCTTAGGTCCATAGGGTTTCTAAAAATCACAAAGAGCACCCTATGGCCCTAAGCTAAGGGGTGCTCTTTGTGATTTCTAGAAACCTTATGGCCATAAGGCCACATATGCTCTTTGTGATGGCTAGTAACCCTATGGCCCTAAGGCCATAGGGAGCTCTTCGTGTAAGCTATAAACCCTATGGCCCCAAGGACACATGGTGCTCTTTGTGGTGGTTAGAAACCCTATTGCCCTAAGACCATTGGGTGCTCTTTGTGATGGCTAGTAACCCTATGGTCCTAAAGCCTATTTTGGTGCTCTTTGGTTAAGATACAAATCCTATAGCCCTAAGGCCATAGGGTGCTCTTTTTTTTATTTAGAAACCCTATGAACCTAAGACCATAGGGTGCTCTTTGTGCTATCTATTACTTTCCTCCTAGTACGTTAGTATATGCATCACCTAGAGGACAGTCTCCCTTTGCTATTTTGGATAATGAAATATGGGACTCTTCCAAGGATGGTGACATTATCACACTAGGGGACTTGAATGCTAGGACTGCCCATCACCAGACAATATTTTATGATACTTCCAAGGAGATACTTAGGGAGCTGGACGTGACAGAGATGGGCCTATCCAGACTATCAGAAGATGAGGAGTACACTGAGAATGGCAGATACTTGATAGATATGGGAGTTGCACATAGATTGGCCATTTTGAATGGCCTACAAAGATTTTTGACAGCTGGAGGTTTTACTTGCTTTCCACACCGACATGGTGCTAGCATAGTGGATTATGTTATGGCCCGGCTAGGTCTCATTCCATTCTTTCAGGATTTCATGGTGGGCACTAGGCCAGTTGGAGTAGTAGTTGATCATGCCATCTTGTCTTTCACCTTGACGTTTCAGTTTAGCACAGCTCCATTAGGAGAGGTCCCCACAAACACTCGGTATACCTCAGGAACTGGGATGGTCACTAGCTGAACTCACTCAGATACTGGCAGAGATGCCCCATGCTGCAACATCAAAGGCATACCCCCACAACCAGCCTACATGGAGACGATCTGGGAGCATGCCCCAGAACATTTTGGTATGATGAGGAGTGTAGAGAGACGAGGATCAAATTACACAAGGAAGTGCTCATGGGTATTACCACACATAGACAGTCACGAATTACCTTTCATCGCCTGGTGCAACAAAAGAAAAGGGCTTATCTATCTCAGCTAGAACGGGATCTGTATCAGCTATTTATGAGTCAAGACTCAAGCAAAACATGGAGGCTATTCTACGAGAATTCACCACCACCAGCGGTCACATCCACAGAGATATGGGGGGAATATGCCACATCTCTCTATACAGCATTAGGGAAACCACCTTTGCCGGACCCACTAGAGACATGCCCGAAGACATGTTCTTTCTTTACTACCAAGAGGGTAAGGAAAGCCATTGACATGATGAAGACAAGGAGAGCACATGATCATGATGGTCTAGTAGCAGAGCACTTTGTCCATGCTAGAGATATGCTTGCAGAGCTCCTTGCTATGATGTTTAATCAAGCCATGTATGAAGGCTTGGAGTATGTCTACGATTGTGCCTATTTTCAAGTCAGGAGATCCATGATTCTCGGGAATTATTGCACCATCATGGTTGGTCACACATTAGCAAGGATGTATGCATCCGTTCTTGAGCAGGAGCTGAGTAGATGGGCAGAGCAGGAGGGCATACGAGCACCAGGGCAAGCAGGATTTAGGAGAGGTTTCTCCATTTTTGCAAATTCTGACACTCAGAGCTATTATTGAGGAGGGTATACACCATGTCAAGAGGATCTATTGTAGCTTTGTGGATTTCTGCAAAGATTTTGACACAATGCCAAGAGCCAGACTTATACGTAGACTACATGACATGGGTGTCCCTACATAGCTGATCTGGGGTATTCTGGCTTTATATAGGACAGTGATGGGGCGGGTATGCACTACTAAGGGAATGTCTGACATGGTCCACTCCACTATTGGAGTAAAGCAGGGATGCCCCCTATCTCTGAATCTTTTTGGAATGTATGTGGATGAGTTGTTGGACTATGTAGAGCATCAGGGAGACAGAGGGGCTTAGCTAGCAGAGACATGAATTCCATTGTTACTATATGATGATGATATTGTCATGATTTCTAACTCTCTAGAGGGGATGCATTGTCATTTGGATGCTTTGCATACATTTGCTCATGATAGTGGATTGTCTGTCAACTTGGGGAAAACGAAGGTTATTGTGTTCAACACCACACCATAGTGGGTCAGTAGGTCAACACCCACATTTACATAAGGCCAGGAGATTGTGGAGTACACACATGCATATACTTATCTTTGGGGAGTCTTCGGTGGACCGGTGCTTTCATTGAGGAGAGCATCAGAGACTAGACTTTCGAGAGCATATGCAGCCTTGGGAGACTGGAGAGGATGTGTTTGCAGGTTCAATTTCAAGAACCACAAACAAAGCTCTAACTTTTTGACACTCTAGTGACTTCAACTATGCTCTATGGAGTTCACGTATGGGGACCCTCAGTAGAACACCATGGGAGATCTAGAAATATAGATGGATAGAGATGTATGGAGAGGCCTCTGGTCTCTATGATCGCTTGGATGATTCGGCTAAGGCATCAATACCGCATGAGATTATCAGAGCTGAGATAGCCATCCCCCCCCCCCCCCCCCCTTCCCCCCTTGTGGTGAAGGCATTGAATAGATTAGTATCCTTTATACGTGGTTTATGGGATCTCCCCAGGGACAGATACACTCGGCTTGCCCTGGAGTCATCTTGACAACTAGCGCTACAAGGCGATACAACATGTTGGTATGGACAGATGACAACATGGTTTCAGTCACATGATTTCAACCTGGATGGATTGCCTCCGTTTCAATACTCCCTAGATGCACCCTCCTTGTCTCTCACATGGACAGAGATCACCAGACTCATACGCCAAGGTTTGATTCAGCTAGATACTAGGAGCACATGGATACAACCGACACAGGAGTTGGGCACGAAGATTGCCTTCTACAGAGAGAATCTTCTCCAACTCACAGAGGACGGTTTTGTGTCTAGGCATGCATACATGGATACACACTTATCTCATGGGATACGATGCACTATTGGGCAGATACGCACATCCTCACATTAGCTCTAGATCAAGTCTGCCTGATTCCGAGGGGTGCCAGCAGGGGCCAGGATATGTCACATATGTAACTTAGAGCTAGAGACAGAGTTGCACTACACATTTCATTGCCCGGCATACTATGGGATACGCAGCTACTTCCACTGCCCAGAGAAGGTTTCAGACCATTTTCTACAGTCATGAGATACAAGGATCAGAGATGTCTTAAATTGTTCCTGCTAGAGCTGCGCAAACTTAGGGAGAGCTTGCTGAGGACACCAGGGGAAAGATAGTCTCAGAGACAAATCACAGATTTCTTTACACCAGACAGGGAAGAGCTAGAGGAGCAATCATCACAACAGATCTCAGAGCCCACCCACACTAGAGGTATGTTGCTTGACTGAGGCACTGATCTAGGCAGATCCAGACGCCCACGACCTCAAGGATTTCCCACCATCAACAAAGGTTGCAATAGAAGATACAGATCACTTTAGCTTGACATGCAAGACGGTAAAGCAGAGTACTGACCATGGAGGAGGTTGATGAGATTTGATAGCAACTGATGAGAGATTTCATTTGAACCCACCAACCTCCCCCCCCCCCCCCCCCCCCAATATCTCGTCTCAATTTTGAATCAGCTTCAAATTCATTTCCTTTTTTTCCTTAGTGCTAGTACTTTGTAATTTCCGTACTCAGACATGATAGCAGATTCATCAATTGTAACTTTTTGGTCTCACAGGTCATTTTGGTCTTTTGAAGACGTTAATATAACATTTCATTTCATTTCTCTCTCAAGTGCACGCGTGCACACACACACACACACACACACACACACACACACACACACACACACACACACACACACACACACACACACACACACACACACACACACACCACACACACACACAACACACACACACACCACACACACACACACACACACACACTCACACACACACATACGTGAGCACACAATGGAGAACCGAGATGGAGATAGGTCAAGAGCACTCTTATTTGGCATGCACCCTTCAGAATGAGGGATTTAGGTCACAATGGCCCTTTTATGAGGGTTTGGTCCATTCACACATGAGCGTCCACATTGGCCGATCAAAGTAAAATTAAAGTCAAATGAGAAATGTGGTGCACCTCTCATTTGATGATCACCCACGACTCAAAACAAACCGTTAGAGCCGATCCTTGAAGAAAGTATTTTTGATACTTCTTCAGAGAGATCTTACGATTATTTCACAAAAAACTTGGGACATTTAAAACTAAACAAAAGAGAAAACATGGCAGCAGGACCATCAAACCCTTCGGCCACAATGAAGCTAATGTTCATCAAGTATCAGTATGACAACAAGCAAGGTGCCAAGATCTACAAAGATGGTATGGACCGCTACTGTGTGAAAATAGAAGATAGACCAAGTGAGTTCAAGGACTTAGTGCCTGTGAGCTATAGCGGAGATAGGTACCTA
Organism: Adiantum capillus-veneris; assembly: GCF_014529385.1. NCBI lineage: Eukaryota > Viridiplantae > Streptophyta > Polypodiopsida > Polypodiales > Pteridaceae > Adiantum > Adiantum capillus-veneris. The sequence goes on from NC_140948.1 coordinate 141,918,622, forward strand.
GATGATGAAGATATCATGTACTTGGTAGTCCTGAATCCTAACATTGTGGACAAGTGGGGATTGATGGACGCGAAAGCCAAAGTAGATGAGGAACATGAGGAGAAAGCACCAACAATGAGCTTCCCTAATGCTAGGTTAAGGCGAGAAAATGAAACTTTGAGAGTCAACACAGACAACATCTACGTGGGGTTATACAAGTATAATAATGGAGAGGAAGATCTATATTATAGATGCGAGGAACCCTACGTCGGAGAGTTGACAGAGCGGAAAAGACTTTATGTCGTCACCTACACAGAGGGATCAGAAACAAAAATCATCGCATACAACAAATATGGAAGACGATATGCATCAATGATAAAAAGGAGTTGGAAGGATATACTTACTTTGGGGGACCACTCCACCATTATTATGTCACTCCAAGCCCACAAAGACCAGCACCTACAACTGTCATGCCAAACCCGATGGCAACAAGTGGAGAGAGGACTCATGTAGCTGATTTTTTCAGTCGACCTCAGTATTCTATGCCAAGCCCCATGGGAACATTACGTTCCAGAGAATCAATGGCTACAAATCGGGGTAGTGTGGATCCTATCTCTACACATACCATAGTAGGTCCGACATTTGCAGCCACACCATCACATTTGCCTCCTAGTAGTAGATTCGAGGTAGGGCAGCCACCGAGAGCAACCCACGATATCCATGATTTACGAGAACGATTAAGTCGAGACGCGGGAGCATTGAGATTGGTCGCAGACCATAGACTGATGAGGCCATCCTAGGTAGCGAAGTGCATGCCAAAAAAGTATAGCGGATCAGGGGATCCATATGCCCATGTGTCGCTCTTCAAGCAAGTCTTAAGAGCAGAGTAGATCATTGATTTCCATACTCAATATGAGGGATTCGGGCTGACCTTGGAAGAAACGGCCTTAACATGGTTTCAACCTTTGAACCCTAAAACTTGTCCGAATATTGAACATGTATTGCGGGAGTTCATGTAAGAATTCTCAAAACGGGGTATAAAGCATAATACTGTATCACAGATATATGCTTTTAAACAAAAGGAGAACGAAAAAGTGAAGGAAGCATCCTTGAGATTCAAGCAATACATGGAGAGGTGCCCAGGGAGAGAATTACCACAGGATGAGAGATTGTCTGTGCTCTTCATTGAAGGACTTAGAAACAAAACCTTGAAAAAGGACCTTCACTTGAAAGCCTGTAAGACATTTGAACAGGTTACAAGGGAAGCGTTATATCTTGTTGATAACTGCAAAACATATGGGGAAGTGTCAGAGGATACTGATTCAGTAACCAGTGGCTCTTCATCTATTAAGAGTGAACCCTCTACCAAGAAAGATGCTCAGGTTATTTTGATGCCGACAGTTGACCAAATGATAGAGGAAGTAATGAAGATAATGCAGCAGCATATGAGAGCAAATCCAATGATGAGACAATCTCAAATGAGGAAATGTGACATGTGTGGGGGGGATCACTCGACACCATGGTGCACACAACAGTCGAAAGCACCAGTTGCGAATGGACGTGTACTGAAATGGTGCACCATAGAGCAAAAATGGACAAACCATGGCATGGATGAGTGTTTTTACAACAAAAACCATGTGAGGGAAAGACCGTATGGACCTCCAGCAGGACCACCCCAGCCACCTCCTCCAAGATATCAAGTTGGGCCAAATTTGAATATGGTAGCAGAAGCAGATAGACCTCAACCTATGTTGGGGCAACAACCTCCTTTACCACAGGAAAATAGGGCCATGATTAGATATGCTCAACCTTACAAAGAATCACCAGGAACAAATAATACACCTCAAATTTTGTATTACGAGGAACCGAATGAGCCTTACATAACTAAACCACAGATGTACGCAAACGAAGCCTATCAAACATGGGGAAATAACAAGGGTTTAACATCACCAATGTATGTAGCACAACCTTTGAGGGATCAATATTTGGTGGACGAAAGAACACTAATGTTCATTGCGAACCAGAACTACAAACCAAGGGGATATCCTAATAGGGCGGGACAACCTATGGGACCACCTCCTCAAAATCAACCACCAGTTGAACCGTGCTATAACTGTGGAAGTTCAGATCATTGGGAGCGTAGTTGTCCTTTCAAAGGTGAAAGAGTGAAAATTTTTGGGTTTTGTGACGGGTGTGGTGTGAATCACATACTGCCAGATTGCCCAAGGAATCCGGACAACAAGGGAAAAGCAACTATGAATATTGTGGGGGTGTTACCAAGTGCAAACAGTGGATCAGGAACCGAACCCATGATCCAGATCAATGCGGTAACCAGGGCCCAAGCCAAGGACTTAGAGAAAAACAAGCCATTGGAAGAAAATGTCGAGTTGCCAATACCCACAGAAAATGAGAGTTTATCTATGAGAACACATCGGAAATCCTGGAAGGCGAAACGAGACATAATGAAAGCAAGAAGGATTAAAATCCAAATTGCCATGCAAAATGAATTACATGAAACGAAAGAGCAACTGAAATAAGAGAGAGATAGTAAAACTGCCGAGGACAACAACAAGCCAAGGAAAGCATCCTCAGGGGGATCAGTCTTGGTCGAGAAAGTGCTAGAGCCTTTAGATGCTCTACTACAAGCGTATGAAGCAAGGCTAAAAACAAACCAAACCTTAGAGCAGAGATGGTTGACTTATTCTCAACCAGAAGTGGAAACAAAGCGTTTGGAAATGTATAAACACCTCATTGAAACAACTCAGGCATTGATGGAACCTAATGCGATTAGAACCCCAAAACAAGAAGTGCTGATTCACAAAGAGAGAGAAAAACTGAAGATCAATGAATCAAAACATGTAAATGGACCCAATCCTGAAACTATATTGTCATTGGATCACCGAGTGGTGCCGAACACACCACTGATGATGTTAAGTTAATGATTATAATGCCAATTCCAGAAGTGGAAGAACCGTGGCCACAACACTTATGGGAAACCATTAGAAATAGAAAGAACGGAAGTGTGACGTTACAGTCTGCACTAGATCCTGAGGTTAATATGGACAATGAATTTTATCCAAGAGATATACAATCGCTGTATTGGAGATGTAGGAACAGAGGTTTCGATGGAAAGCAAAGCTCAATCCTTGAAAACCCTGCCTTCATTTATAGGTGAACACGAGGCACAATTGGAGATAAGATTAGTTCCATCCCAAATGAGAGGTGTTCCACAAATGAATGACTCAAAAAGTCTTCAAGAGATGCTGTCGACATCTGTAACATGCACAATCACACTGTCAGAACTCTTGAGAGTCAGACCACACTTATGGGAAGACATGGAGAAACATTTGGAGAACAAAGGAATAAAGATTCCTCTTCAGACAAACCCTACGGTAGAAGAAAACAAACGGGAAGGTCAACCCAAATCCCAACGTGTGCCCATAAACAAGGTCAGAGATTACTATGAACGTGAGGAAGGTAATACAACCTTACCTGTCGAATATCAGGATATAAAGATGATAGCTATCCTAGACAGTGGAGCGGGGGTTGTGATTGCTTCAAAGCAAATCTGGGCGAAATGGGGCCGTCCAACTCTCAGAAAGACGAGAATGAAACTGCAACTCACAGATGGGTATGTAGAGAGACCATTGGGAATCCTGGACCAAATAGTTGTAACTTCGTGTGGAATTAACTATGAGCACATCTTTGCTGCGGTAGATTTCGGAAAAATGAACAACTTTGACATTATTTTGGGGCGACCGTTTATGCGTCAACTCAAAATGATACAAGATTGGGGGTATGACCAAATTTACCTAAGGCATGAGGAGCTAATAACGAAAATCAACATGAGGGATCACAACTACAGAGACATTGCAAAAACACCAGTGCAAGAATTTGATTCAACAATAGTGAATGAAAAAAAAAATACCTGCGTGGTTACAAACAAAAGCACATGTCTGGATGTGTGGAGCATCTGATTGTGGAGACTTAATCAAAGAGGAATGTGTGTTGGAAAGGTCCGTAGAAGACGAGGCTTACCTCCCAGAACCTTTCCCTGAACATTTATTTGAGCCATTTGGGTGGACTCAAATATTTTCAACCTTGGGTATATGTGTTAACGAATGTACGCCTACAAAATTTTGTGACGATGAGGGATACGACCTAGTAACGTTGCAAATGGCTAGCGTCATCCCTGAGTCAGGATCAGAGAGCGAGGAACAAGAAGAACCACTACATGAGACTGAGTATAAAAGAATAGTTGATAAGATATCTGTAGTGGACGATAGGAATCGAACAGAGGAGGAATTCACTGATTCACTAAGCGGTGACCTTCCATCACTGGGTGATGAAATCCAAATGATAGATGCTGATGAAGAAAGATCAAGTGGATCAGAGAGAAATAGGAAGTATATATCGAGACTGGACAGGTTTTACGAGTTTCCTAACCAAAAACCTAGTCGACAAGAGCGATATAGATCAAAGAGAACAAGGAAATCAAGAGCGAATAAGCATAAACCCATGCCTCTTGTCAATGACAAAACAGGATATCTAAGGCTTGTAAAAGCTGACGATTGTGTCAAAGACAAGGTCACTCGCCGGTTTATCAAAACTAAACCATGGAAAAACGACTTGAAGAACAAGCACAAAAAGCAAACGACTGAGACACGTAAGGAGGGGGAAATAGGGTCTAGAATGACCAAAACAAAGAGGAAAACAACGTACAATAAGCTCAAATAGACCCTCAAAGACATATGGACAACTGAAATGGAAACAGATGAGGACACAAATTTTGACAAGATGGATGTGCCGTCCCATTATAAGAAGTATACCATACAAGATAGAAAAATCATAGTGCAACAACTGATGAGAGAATTGAGAGAACCTGGTACATCATACGACGGTCCTGAAAAAGCCAAACGAATAGATCTAGCGGAGCCAGGAGAAGATCCAAAACCTGCATATATTGCCACGGATCTTACTGAAGAAGAGGAAAAGCTTTTGATAGCTACTCTAAAACAATATAGAGATGTGTTTGCATGGTCATACAAAGATCTTAAGGGGGTGAATCCAAGTATCTATCAACACACAATACCCCTTAAGAATGACGCTAAACCAAGCAAACAACGTCCTTATACTTACAATGAGACGTTTGCAAGGAAGATCAAGGAGGAGATAGATAAGCTGAGAGAGGTAGAGTTTATTTACAAAATTGAGCACATTGACGAGAGCAATCAAACTGCAAGCTCTTCTATTCCATAAACAGCTAGGCTCGCCATCCAAAGCCACTAAAAAGTACATTCAGTCCCGGTATCTTACACAGCACTTTGTTTCCCAATGCATTGTCTCAAACATGAGGATAGGGCCACATTACACGACCGTGCATAGACACAGATTTCAAAACCCATGCACATGCACACAACCTTCATCCGGGATGACTCAGTTTAGGAAGGGGAGAGTAACTGGTGAATCTAGCAATAGTCAGGACCATTGAGGGGTCCAACGTGTATATATGTACATAATGCGTGTGTTTGTTGTTTTTTATTTTTTAGAGTTCAATTTCGAACAAATTTGATCAAAATCTGGCATTTTTTAGCGTTTTTATCATCCAACCAGCATAATAATGAGCTGTAATGACAAAATATGGAGCATTGGGATGCTTCTAGTGAAAATATATGCTTAGGGGTGAGTATAATAATTTTTGGCTAATTTTCGTTAATAATCTTCCAAAAATTAAAATACATCGCCCACAGTGTCGGAATCAAGTTCTGGAAGAAAAAATTGAAGTATCATGATAGGGTTATCAAGCATGAAAGATATGAAGCTAATCTGAAGATGTTGAATTTCAGCCTTAATGATCATGACCACATTTCACCAGAATCGCATCAAATGGTCTACGACGCCAGAATGACGAACGGTTCGACCCACAGATGGTATGCAGATTATATTGGGATCAAAGGTAATGAAAATAATACCTATGTCACGAAAACCTCGGAAAGATATGGGTCAGGTAGGCCAAATTCTAGCTCATTGTTTATTTTCACATTTTGAGAGAGAAGAAGAGAGCTTCTTGACCTAGAGCAAGCTGCCACATTTCTACCCCATATGGACGTTTGGAGCCAGTATTTCATACCAGATTTCACAGGTATGTTCCTTATCAAGTAAAGATCAAGTCTATTACGCATGCAAGCACGAATCATTGCACAAACGGGCGAATGGATCAAATCAAAGTCGGATTGAGTGAAATAGGTCAAGGGCCCTTAGAGACATCATGACAAAACTTTTTCAGGGACAGAACACATCAATGTGCTCCCCACAATGCCAGGAACCAGGCCATATGATCAAATCTCAGTTTGGTGGTGGTACAACGATCGCGATCGGTGTACTCCACTGACCAAAATTGACACAGAATTTGCAAAAAGCCTCCCCTCAACTTTGCCAACAATCTGCAGGTGTCAAAAATTAATTTGGGATCTATGGTACGATCGCGATCGGTGCCCCCAGTTGCAGGTTTTAGAAATTTTGACAGGGCCCAGGCTTAGAACTCGGTGAGGGATACACTCTCTTGGATTTTCATGAAAAATGCACAAATTTTGCTCATAGAATGGGCCAAATTTGTCAAACACACCCGAATCGGGAAATTTGACCTACAACTACCAAAATTCGACTCAAAATTATGATGGGTGGTTTGAAAGGCATACATGTTCGACTAGGAGTCAGCACGATAGTAGAAAACTTTGAATGGAGCTCAGAATCTCCTACCAGGACAGAGATTACCATTTTAGTCTCGAGTGATCACACAAGGGAAGAATTTGGTTGAACTAATGTCAAAAACTAAAAGGCGACTTAGAGATGCCCAATTATCCCATTGGTATCCAAAGAATGCCTGAAAAATACCCAAGTCTATAAAATCTCCAAAGACGGGGTAAAAAGTGCCTGATCAGGTCAGAATCAGACAACGGAGTAGGCTGATGATAACAACTCATCATGGAAGCAGTAAAAGCTCAAAAACTAACATCACCTAACTCTTGGATCCAACCAGAATTCATCAGGAAAACCCAATATGGTTAGACTTAGTAAAATAAGGTCAAACAGTGAAAAATTGCTCTAATTTGTTCATTTTAAGTCCAAACTTGAAAATAAATCATCAGTGGGCTAAGCAGGCATAGGGGACCAAAGCCATCCAGTTTTCACCCAAAAAAACCCAAGTACTACGATCGCGATCGGTGTACCTCAGCATCATATTTTGACCAAAACCTAACAGATCTCTTGTACACATCTTGTTCAAGTCACACATCAAGCTTCAAGCCAATTGGACATCAAAAACCCATGAAAAATCAAAATCTAGTCCAAAACTCCCTTGTAACCCAAAATTGGGACTTATAAACTCAAAAGTGGTTCAAATAAAAGACAAAGTGGACCAAAATGACCCTCTGGCTATCAGCAAACCACTCATGTGATCAAATGTTATTTTGGACTTTGTACTACGATCGCGATCAGTGTACCTTAGGCCCAGATTTGGCTCAGATTTCAATCAGTCATAGCTCTAGTCTTCCTAGTCCCACTGGTGAAATATGGACAAGAATGGATGAGATTTGTTCAAGTTATGATCAGTTTTAACTTTTGAATGGCTTTTTACTAAAAGTCTAAATGCTACTAGTTGAGAAAGGAAAATCCTGACAGCTTGTGATTCTAATGACACAGAATGCCTCGCCAAAACCAAGCAAGGCACTGGACAGCAGCACCATATGAAGTGGATGAGCTCTCTACAAACAAAAAAGCTCACATCTCGGGTGAAACACTAGCTCAGATCCCTGCTCACATTTTCATCGCGAAGTTTAGGAATGCTGATGGTGATATGGTAAAGACGACTATCATGCCATTGGGAAATATGGAATCTCCACCGAAGGTCGGAGGTCACAAAAGCCGTGCGAGCTGTGCATTTGGAGCAGTTTTTCAGATTGCAACCATGGGGAACAAACTACATGAGGGCCCACGAGCTCATGAGCTCGATACAGTATGATGGGCAAGCAATGCTCACCGACAAGGATGGTTCAAAGGTAAAAGTAAAGATCACAAAAGAAATCATCAATGAAGCTTTGCACTTCCTTCCAGGGCAACACGACTTTCTGGCAAAGACCAAGTCACTGGATAACGAGAAGGCATTTATCAAAGCAAAAGGAAACAAGTACAAGTACAATGACATGATATACGGTGAGGTGGAGTTACCAATGAGGTTGATCTCTCAACATTTTAGGGTACAAAAGCCTCCTCGCTACACCGAGCCGATCCTGCACATTGCAGTGGTCATGGCTCTAGCAACAGCTGAAAATAGAACCATCCGATGCGATTATGGTTCTTACATCTTGGAGAACTTGATCGAAGCAAATTTGAAAAGCTCGGCAAAGAACAAAAACTACATGAGTGCAAGGCCAATGCTAACAAGAATAGCATACCAAGCTTTGGGCATGATTGAAGACCTACCGGCGGTCAGTTCTCAAACGACCTTGATTCAAAAAGCAAAGATGGTTGCTCACTCAGTAAGGATGACCACTAGCGCAATTTCATCGCGCTCGGCCAAGGCATCCAACAAAAGCTCAAGCAATGAAGAAAAGGCGGAGACTGAAGACGAGGGAAACTCTCAAGGGTCAAAAGACAAAGGACCATCGAAATTTGAAGAAAGCAAGGAGGAAGACTCCACCACACCGATTGAGAGAAGAAAGAGAGAAAGAAGTACAGTGCCGCAGTCTGACCTTCAAAAAGCATATGCAGAGGCCCAACAAAGAATTGAGGAAAGAAGGACCAAGTTGCGGGCTGACAAAAAATCAAGAGCTGCTGTAACACAACAAATAGGAAAACGAAGGTTTGAGAAGGAAAGACAAGCAAGAATAGAAAATGCAGCTCGCATACGAGCTGAAAAAAAAAGGTTAGAAGCGGAACAAAATGCTGAAGAAGTGGAAATTTCTTCTCAGTCCAGTGAAGCAACAAAGGAGAAAGAAGGGGCTGAAGATATGAACCAAGCAGAGCAATTAAAGAAAACTCAAAGAGAGAGGAATGTGGAAGCACGACGGGCGGCGGATTTGACTCGCCAAAGAATAATAAATATTTTAAAGAAAAGAAAAGCGGACGCGTCTACTTCACAGCCAAGGGAAGATGCATCGAAAAAGAGGCATGTACAAGAAGTGGAGAAATCACCACCTCCTCCCTCGCCAAAATCTCCTCCTCCTCCTCCTTCTCCATTAACCAAAAAACCATCACCTCCTCCTCCTTCATCCTCACAAAAAGAGTCTCTGCCCTCTACTGAAGCAATAGGGTACCAAGAAGCCTATCAGTCTATGGCTGAATTTGACTATAGAAAAACCCTGCAAGATTTGGAAAAAAAATTCCAATGCCAGTACGTGGTGCTGAGAGAAAAAGAAAAGCAGTACAGGAGGCTCAACAAAAGCAAAAAATTGGGCAAGAGGAGTTAGAGAGCCTGCGGGCACAACTGGAGCTCACAACACAGGAAAGAGACACTGAGCGATATCAAGCTCAGTCTCTAATCAGAGACCCTTGTGGATGTCAGGACAGAGTTAACAGCCAAGGAAACGGAATGCCAAGCTTTGACAGTAAGGATAAAGAAAGCGATAGAGCAGCTTGATTACAAAAAGGCAAGGTTCCAGAGGGTTAACAACTCATACCTCACTGTCAAAAGCACTTTAACAACCTTGATGGCAAACCAAGAACCTGCTGGAGCATTGGTCTCCACATCAGACAATGCTGCAGCAGTGAACACCCTAGCGGCGTTGAAAGGGGAGCTAGAGCAAGAAAAACTTCAAAGACAGCTGCTCTTATTGGGAATGATGGCCCAGACGGCGGCCAACGAGCAAAAAGTGAAAGAGTTGGAGCAGCAACTCGCACAAGCAAGGGCCAAGTTAGAGACTTAGAAGCAGATCAGCGAGACACTGCTGAAAGAAAAAGAAGACCTGATTTCTCAATAGCAAATCCAGAATAGAGGAAGCCCAAGTGCAACCGCAACTGCTGCCAGGACAAGAAATGCCTGACTTGCCTGAAACATCACACCAAGGAGAACAAGAGCAAGGATCAGCAGAGAAAAATCTGGACATAAGAGATGATCTAACTCAGACCATCAAGGACATGCGAGAGGGACCAGCAAAAGATTACATGATATACGAAAAGAAGATAATGGAGTCAGCGGCCCTGGCGTTCTTACAACCAGAAGAGCAAGTGGAGGGGTTTGGCCATGAGTACCTACCTTTTCCCTTGATATGCCACAAAGCAATCCTATGAAAGGAGAAGATGCGGCCGACCCTGCCATGAAACAAAGAAGGAGATTACAAAGGTGTAGCATTGACAACTGAAGAAGCTCAGGCTCTCATCAAAGATCACCCTAAATGGAGGTAGAAGTGGCTGGACAAGCGGCCACAGGATCTAACCAACTACCACAACGCTCCTCAGCACATTCAAATAGATCCTACTTTCTGACCAGTCCCTAGAAGACGCACATGGAAGGAGTTTGCCACATGGAAAGGCTCAAGGCAACAAAAGTTGAACTACCCAGTCCTGACAGCGCAAAATACTCCTACAGTAGCCTATGTAGTCAACACTCTGAATTCGACAATCACCTTGCTGCGGGATGTCCCCGACGTGGCCTGTCAAATGCTGGTAAAGATAGCCCGGATGATCGTCACCTGCATCCAGGTGTTCAAATACACTGAAGGCGATGATCACCCGTGGAATCTGTTCCTAGAAGGGCATCGAGGAATTTGCTGGAATTTGCAAGATTCACCACTACGACATATCCTGATGGCAATGTACTCCAGACTCATGTACCTGCCGTCACATTACTTGCAGACATTCGAGGAGGCTTTCGTCACATGTTTTTTTGAAATCGACTCAAGGATCTTTCATCCTATGGCAAAGGACCTCAAGGCACGGTACGTAGCATACCAGCACACACTAAGTGAAAACCCTTTCAGACAGCATCAAGAAGCCCTAGAGGCTGTACTCCGCATGCGAAGCTTTTCAGCAACTCTTGCCTCCTTGGAGCCCCATCAACGACCAAAGCTCTGAACATGCACTAGGACGTGCAAGGATAAGGAAGGGGGGAGTGTTTAGCAGACAACGCTTTGGTTTCCAAAGAAGGAGTCACATTTTTGTGGAAAACCCTTGTAAAATTCTTTTGTAAGAGAGCATCTCTAAGCCGAGAACTTGTAAAAAAATTTATGATTATTTTTCTGGGAGCAATTGTATATTAGAGAGCCAGTTAGAAGTTTAGGAGCTTTTGGCCGGACAAGCCATTTGTAAAGACCTAAACTATAAAGGTCAATTTTTGTAAGTTTGAACATTATCTTCTTTTATCAAAAAACTGAGAAGACATCGTACGTTTGAGAGCTTCTTCTTGCTCCAACTTGTAATCTTTGCTACTGTGGCTACGGTAATCCGAATTCAGATTCGTTTATTGCATTGTGTTCCTCTTACTTTGCTCTTCCATTCAAGTGTAGTCATTTAAGATTCGGTGTAGGTTTTCAACTACGTGTTTGGAGCTATAAATTGCTGTTTTGAGTGCTTATATACATATTTTATGTTGTTTTGACCCTAGGAGAGGATTTAGGGACCCTAAAATGACCCTTTAGGATCACCTGTTCACTGTTTTTGCTGACTTTTGGACGAACGATTGCGATCTTTGTACCTCTCCAGAATGTGATTTGCATGGTAAACGGACGTGATGATTGTAGAGCTGTGTAGAAGGACATAGGCAGATTACTTGAGTTTAGTACGTATGATTTGCTTGCAGAGTTAGTAGTTGCATCTCATCGAGTTCACTTCATTAGGAATGAAACCCTAGTGAGTTTCCATGCCTCATCCTGGTCGCTTTTTTTGTATTGATATTTTATGTTGATGCGTGAGAGCTATGCAATGAACGTCCGTCGCGGCGACCCGCAAACAAAATACAAAGGAAACATGACCATACACAAGTATGGATTGGAGGTAGTACTGTCCTCGCCCATTTATATAATACGTAGGTATGTGCCTTTCCCGCATCATATGGATATGAGACATGATTCAATTATGATAGAAAAATGATATGAGTGAAATCCTGCCATACGCCAAAAGTCCATATTGTGTCCAAATGCTTGCAATCCCAACCTCTAGCCAATTTTAACCATACATAGCAGTCGTTTTTGGATTGCGCATATAAAGGATTGATTGCACGTCAAAACTACAGACTGGGCTGATCAACAACTGTGACCTCCTCATTACTTAGATTATAACACAACAATCTTTCGACTTCAGACCTTGTCACCAGTTTAACTCGCATGAAGGTATCCACCCATAGCAAACACAAAAATGATGTATAAATATGTGCATGTGTGTGTGTGTGTTTTTTTTTTTTTTTTTTTTTGAGAGAGAGAGAGAGAGAGAGAGAGAGAGAGAGAGACAATCTTGGACCATTTTTAAATGTCTCATGAACGGTCTTTCAAGTATGATGTCGTAGTTGTTCTTCTTGCCAAAATCAACAATGGCAAATGTATACTCATATTCATTTTTGCAAGAGGTGACAACTATTTTCTCAAGAAGTCCTAGGGATTTCTCCATATATCTATCTGCAAGTTGTAGCGTCATTCTTGAGAGAGAGAGAGAGAGAGAGAGAGAGAGAGAGAGAGAGAGAGAGAAATAAATGTCTTGAAGTTCTTATATAAGGCCATAGCTCCTCTAGGTGAAAGCATCTGGAGAAAGGCCTTTCCTTAGCATCTAGTTGAAATAGCCTAGACCTTCCTTGTAGAGCCATGTTGAGCATATCCTTTAATCAATGAGACATCTTGGAGAAAATGCCCATCAAGAACTATTCATCATGTTCATCATTTTGAAAGGCCCCACATTTGGCATACATACTGACCAAATCATTAGCGACCCAACAGCTTTGAAAGTCCACAAGCCTTCAAGGTGCAAGCCCTTGTTTCACATCTGGTGAAAATAGCAAAAGGCTTCCTTGCCACAGCCATGCTGAGCGAACATTTTGCATGAGACCACATACCTTCAAGGTGCAAGCCCTCCATTCGTGATGCCATTCCAGGCAGGAAGCGGCTTTCATGAGGATATTACATTTGATACACACTCAACAATGTACTCCCAAAATATGCATCTTTGTGAAGTAATTGATTGTTGTGGAGCTCACTGGTCACCTGCGTACACGGGGATGATCAGATTGCTTTTGAACACGTCTTTCCCCGGTCGTCTACATGCACTCCCTTTGCATTAGGAGAAAGGCCTTCCCTTCGCATCTATCTGAAACACCCTAGAGCTTCCTTGCAAGAGCAATATTGGACATATCCTTGGCAATCAATGAGATGACATCTTGGCAAGGATGACCATAAAGAATTGTTCATGATTCCAATAGGGCACCACATCTAGCATACATATTGACCAATGTTTAATTGAGCCAACATATTGCATAGGGCCACAAGCCTTCAAGGTGCAAGCCCTCCATTCTCCAGTGAAAACAACACAAGGCTTCCTTGCCACAGCCATGTTGGGTATACCCTACAATAAACGCATTCCAAGTGATGAAAGTTCGGGCACGAAGCAGCTTTCATGAGGGTAATACATTTGGTATACACACTCAAAACAATGTACTCCCTAAATATGCATCTTTTTGAAGTAACCAACTGTTGTGGAGCTTGTTGGTCATCCGTGTGAACGCGGATGATCAAGCTGCTTTTGAACACATGTGCAAGTCTTGATCTGCTGGTCATCAATGCGCACTCCCTTTGCATTTTAAAAAAGGCCTTCCCTTTGCAGCTAGCTAAAACAACCTAGAGCTTCCTTGCCAGACATATTCTACAATCACATCAAGAACTGTCCATGATTCTTGTAGGGCACCACATTTATCGATCAAAGCACAGGTGAGCCAACAACTTATATAAAGCCACGAGCCTTCAAGGTGCAAGCCATTCAAGAAATATTGCAGAGAGCTTCCTTGCCATAGCCATGTTTGGTGTATTCTGCAATGAACGGTTGCATGACAGGACCACATTTGACACGTCTTCCTGTATGGAGCTGCAACATCTCGAGCTCTTTCGACGCGAGATAATATCTATTCAACAGGGAAAGCTGAGCTCTGCGTAGTCGCAACAAAACTCTGCAAGGCCCTCCTGCAGCTTAAATGCGTCGCTGCTGCCATTTGAACTCGTTGGTCGTCCGCGCGCGCGGACGATCAGGATGCTCTTTAACACACTTTACATGTCTGTTTAACAGTAAAATGTTTGGCAGTGAGCTGATGCGTAGGCTTTTGAACTCGAACGAGATGACCAGAGCTCAAAACACACCTAGATTTAGTGTAATCCCACCTGAGAATTGAGTCCAAATATTAAATTTGAGGTCGTCGATCGCTGCTCTGTGCTCTTCGATGAGTGAGAAGTTTGCTTGTGTGATGATGCACACTTTTTTGTGCTCGAAGGAAATGACCTAGGTTTAGCGTAATCTCACTTGACGATTACATTTAAATTTTAAATTTTTAAGTGAGAAAACCTACAAAATATAGAGTGATTTAGTGTAAAAACCTTCAAATTTAGACCATTTACACTAAATTTAGAGTAATTTAATGCTTCAACTTTAGACAATTTACCTTTAAAAAATTTCATATGTAGGTTTGTCAAGTTTTGGAGAAAAGTTATTTTCAAGCACCGGAAGGTTTTCACAAAGAGGAATCAATAGCAATCGCTAGATGGTAGGAGAGAGAGTTGGGGTACCTGCAAGATGTTAAGTATGGAGCCTGATTTACCCTTCTAATTTTTTGTGGTAAAAGCACACATTTGTAAGGCCCCCATTATGAGGAGAAGCCATCGTGCGTGAAGGAAAATCACTCACCGAAAACAAAAATTTTCACGGACAAGAATTAGGGGCAACTTTAAAGGCCTCGGAGGTGGAGGCCTCCGAGAGTTTTTTTCGCCGGAATCTTATGGCCGGACGGCGGTCGGAAAGTGGTCGGAAACAACCGGTCGGTTGGCCGGTGGCCGGTAGTCAATGGCCGATGGTCGGTGGTCGGAAGTCAATGGCCGGTGGCCAAATTCAAAAGCGGACTTGTCTTCTCAAGGGCGGCCACACATGGGCGGATTGGAGGGTCCGATTTGGACTTATTCGCACAAGGGCGGCTACACATGGCTGTCTCTCATGAGAGAGGGCAGCCCTTTTGGCTTATAAAAGGAGGCCATTTCTACACACATTTCATAGTGTGAAGTTGATGCAACAAGGTGAGTGTGAGGTGGTGAGAGTGAAGCAAGGCGGGAGCTCCATTAAGGGTATAATCCCTTTGTAAACTACTTCTTGTTTTGAAGTACTAAAGCCATTGAGTGGCTGCTTTTCCGTGGACGTACCCCACATTAGGTGAACCACGTATATCGTGTGTACTCTCTCTCTCTCTCTACTCTATAATCTCGTGTATATAAATCTGTCTCTCTCCATTAAGTAATCTACTCAATTATCTATTTAGCTACGTCTTATTTCCTAACAACTGTTATCAGAGCAAGGTTTGCTCGTAGCTAAATTATCTCAAGGAAAGGATTCCTTGAATTGAGTGGGAGTTATGGCGGAGGAAGGGAAGCTCAAGATTGAGAAGTTCAACGGCAAAAACTACCAACATTGGAAGATGCAGATTGAAGACTATCTCTACCAGAAGGACCTCTATTTGCCACTAGGCGGTCTTGCGAAGAAGCCCGCAACAATGGCAGATGAAGCATGGATTGTCCTTGATCGAAAGGCATTGGGAACAATCCGGTTAAGGTTGGCGTCAACGGTGGCCTTCAATGTTTCGGAGATGAAGACCACGGAGGACTTGATGAAGTCACTTGACGACTTCTACGAGAAACCATCGGCATCCAATAAGGTATTTCTTATGAAGCGCTTGTTCAATCTAAAGACGGCAGAGAATGGTTCAGTTGCAGAACACCTAAATGACCTTAACACAAACATAAGTCAACTTCGATTAGTGAAAATCAATTTCGATGACGAAGTGCGAGCTCTCCTTATACTATCATCTCTACCGGATAGTTGGGACAGCCTTGTGATGGCTGTAAGTAATTCTATCTCTGGAACAAATACTCTTAAGTTTGATGATGTTGTGGGTGTTCTCCTAAGCGAGGAAATGCGAAGGAGAAGCACAGGAGAATCATCAAGTGCTGCACTATTAGTGGAAACAAGAGGAAGGCCTAAGGAGAGGTTCAAAAACCAAAAGGGTCGTGATCGCTCAAGGCGGAGCAAGTCACGCACAAAGTCAGTTCTTGAATGTTGGAACTGTGGCAAGAAGGGCCACGTCAAGAAAGATTGCTGGTCCAAGAAGAAGAAGGAGAAAGAGTTTCAAGACAACAAGCCAACATCGGAGGCCAATGTGGCAGGTAAAGTAGAGCAAGATGCTCTAATTCTCTCATTAGACAATGTGTCTAATTCCTGGATAGTAGATTCCGGGGCTTCATTTCATGCGACACCACACAAGCAAAATTTCCAAGACTACACCAAAGGTAATTTTGGGTATGTATACTTGGGAGATGATGAAGCTTGTGAGATTGTCGGCAAAGGTACAGTTTCTGTCAAAACTGCTAACGGAAATGAATGGAAGCTTAAAGATGTTAGGCATGTTCCTTCTCTTCGCAAAAATTTGATCTCTACAGGACAATTGGACGATGAAGGTCACAACATTGCATTTGGAAACAAACGGTGGAAGATCTCAAAGGGATCTTTGGTGGTTGCCAAGGGAGAAAAAGTCGGTACACTTTACTTGTGTACTGTTGGCACGCAACCTTCAGCTTGTGCAGCAACTACAGAAGTTGACAGTGCGGTGTGGCACTATCGACTTGGGCATATGAGTGCCAAAGGAATACAAATCCTTCAAACAAAGAAGCTTCTACCAGGTTTGAAAGAAGTGGACTTAGAGTTCTGTGAAGATTGTGTTTATGGTAAACAAAAGAGGGTAAAATTTCAAAAATCAGGAAATGAAAGAAAAAATAAAAAACTTGAGTTGGTTCATTCTGATGCTTGGGGTCCTGCAAGTACACCATCACTTGGTGGCTCATTGTACTATGTAACATTCATAGACGATGCGACTAGAAAAACATGGGTTTATGTCATGAAGAATAAATCCGATGTATTTTCCATATTTCCAAGGTGGAAAGCCTTTGTGGAGAATGAAACAGGTACCAAGGTTAAATGCCTTAGATCCGACAATGGAGGCGAATATTGCAGCCAAGCTTTTGAAAGCTTTTGTGCTAGCAATGGCATTCAGAGGCAAAGGACAACCCCAAGGACACCTCAACAAAATGGGATTTCAGAAAGGATGAACAGGACAATCATGGAACGAGCACGAAGCATGCGGCTACATGCAGGCCTACCGCTTGAGCTTTGGGCGGAAGCTGTAAGTACGTCTGTGTACTTAATCAATCGGTCACCCTCAACGGCATTGGATGGGGATGTTCCAGAAGAGGCATGGACAGGTAAACCGGTGAATTATGCTTTTATCAAAGTGTTTGGGTGTGAGGATTTCATGCACATAGATAGAAGCCTAAGATCAAAGTTAGACGCAAAGTCCAAAAAGTGTTTCTTCATTGGATATGGAGAAGGAGACTTTGGGTATCGCCTATGGAATCCTGACGATGGTAAAATCTTAAGGAGTAGGGATGTAATTTTTAACGAACAAAATATGTACAAATATTACTTGGAAAGAAAACAAACAAAAGAAACAAGTGATGAGTACATGGAGCTTGAGGACGGTGAAGACTCAAGGACTGCAAACGGTGACAATGTGCAACAACATCAACCAAATGAGGAGCCTCAACCTATTCCCCGAAGATCTACAAGAGCAAGTAGACCTCCAGAAAGGTTTGTTCCTTCCTTCAACCATCTCTTGATCTCAGATTCTGGAGAGCCGGAATCATACGAAGAAGCTATGAAAAATGAATCCAAAGAAAAATGGACGAAGAGCATGCAAGTGGAGATGGACTCACTACATCGCAACCAAACATGGGAGTTGGTTGAGTTGCCTAAAGGTAAGCGGGCACTTCAAAACAAATGGGTGTACAAGCTAAAGGAAGAAGAAGGTGGGAAGAAAAGGTACAAGTCTAGGCTTGTGGTAAAAGGTTTTTCTCAAAAGAAAGGTATTGACTTCAATGAAATATTTTCTCCTGTTGTAAAAATGAACTCAATTAGGCTTGTCTTAAGCCTTGTGGCTGCTCATGATCTAAATCTCAAGAAAATGGATGTAAATACGGCATTCCCTCACGGTGACTTAGAGGAGAAAATGGTTTGCAGATTAAAGAAGAGCTTGTATGGTTTAAAGCAAGCATCAATACAATGGTACTTGAAGTTTGATCGATGGATGTTGGATCATGGATTCACAAGATGCAACTCGGATCACTGCGTCTACACGGAGAATTTGGGAGATGGGAAATTCATCATCCTAATGTTGTTTGTTGATGACATGTTGATTGCAAGTGCTAACATGCAGGATATCAAAGACCTAAAAGAGGAGCTGTCCAAATCTTTTTCAATGAAAGATTTAGGTGCTGCAAAGAGGATACTTGGTATGAAAATATCAAGGGACAGGACGAAGAAGACAATAAAGCTATTTCAAGAAGATTACATCAAGAAGGTACTAGAAAGGTTTGCAATGCAAGATGCAAAACCAATTTCTACACCTTTGGCTGGTCATTTTAAACTAACGAAGGATATGTGTCCAAAGACACAAGCGGAGATAGCCTATATGTCTAAAGTTCCATATGCTGCAGCGGTAGGTTCTCCAATGTATGCTATGGTCTGGACAAGGCCAGACATTGCACATGCAGTGGGAGTTGTGAGTAGGTTCATGGACAGCCCAGGTAAAGAGCATTGGCAAGCTGTGAAGTGGATACTTAGGTATCTAAAAGGGACAACAACAAATGCTTTGTATTTTGGAGGAACTGATATTTTTCTAGAAGGGTATGCTGATGCAGATATGGCAGGTGACAAAGATACTCGAAGGAGCACTACTGGCTATGTGTTCACGGTTGGAAGCACAGCAGTAAGCTGGGCTTCAAAGCTGCAGAAAGTGGTTTCACTTTCTACCACGGAAGCAGAGTATGTAGCAATGACGGAGGCAAGCAAAGAAATTCTGTGGCTTCACAGATTCTTAGAAGAGCTTGGATTCAAACAAGACAATTGTGTCTTGTACAGTGATAGCCAAAGCGCTATCCATCTTGCGAAGAACTCAGCCTTTCATTCTGAAGTCGCGGAGCGGAGCGTGGGTCGACTCTCTCACACACACACACACAGTGAGCTTACACAGTACAGTACGCAGAGATCTGTTAGAAGGGTTATCTCCCAATTCTTTAGTATTCACAAAGAATATGTTAGTATATACAAAGAGTTAGAGGTAAGTGAGTTAGGCGGGCGGCCGGCCATATCCGCATAAGAGGCCACTTGGGCTTTAATCCCAACAACCTCCCACTTAAAGTCCAATGTGGCACTTTAAGTAACTGTAAATCTATGAACATAAACGTACAAAGATTTACATGGCTGCCATCTATCCAATGCCCAATAACTCACGACAATGCACAAAGCCCTCTCCTGGAAGTCCCTTTGTGAGTAGATCAGCAGGATTGTCCTTGGTGTGGATCTTCAGCAGTTGTATATGCTTGTCTTCAAGTACTTCCCTAATGAAGTGATATTTCACATCAATATGCTTAGTCTTCGAATGGAACACTGGATTCTTTGCCAATTGTATAGCACTTTGACTATCACAATATAACTCTGGCATATCTGCATTGATTGAAGTCAGTTGTAGGTCATGAGGGCAACAACTTCCCGGGAGGTCACCCATCCCAGTACTGTTCCGCGCATATGCGCTTAACTATGACGTTCCACAAATTGGTCTAGCCATCCAGACCCCAAAACCTTAAGGTGTTAGGGACCTCCGGTCTAACCGATTCCCAAGTCTGCAACCAATCTACCAAGCCAAATAGCTTCTTTGCATGCCTCATTTGCTGCAACATACTCAGCTTCTGTAGTAGACTGCGTAACACAATCTTGTAATCGAGATCGCCATGATATGGCACCTCCAGCCAATGTAAAGACATAGCCTGATGTAGATCTCCTCTTATCCAAGTCTCCTGCATAATCTGAGTCAGTGTATCCTCTGACACTCAAATCCTGACTACCATAGCATATGCGCATACTCTTTGTATGTTTTAAGTATCTCATGATACCTTTCACTGCCTCCCAATGTTTCTTGCCGGGATTTGACATATATCTGCTAACCACTCCCACTGCAAATGCAATATCCGGACGTGTAGCAATCATTGCATACATCAAACTACCCACTGCAGACGCATATGGAATCTTATCCATTTCAGCCTTTTCTTCCTCAGACACAGGACAATCTTGTTTGCTAAGTTTCACATATGGTGGCAATGGAACACTCAATGCCTTTCCCTTCTCCATATTGAAACGTTGCAAAACCTTGTCAATATACTCTGTTTGAGATAACCAAATCAACTTCTTTGATCTGTCTCTCTCAATGCGCATACCAAGTATATGACTTGCCTCACCCATGTCTTTCATGTCAAACGATTTTGCCATCTTTGACTTCAAAGCTGAAATTTCTTCCAAGTGTTTGCCGGCAATCAACATGTCATCCACATACAAAATAAGGATCAGCCAACTGCCATCCTTAGCCTTCTTTGTATATAGACAGTGATCGAACTCACTACGTTTGTAGCCTTGAGAAAGCATAAACTGGTGGAACTTATGGTACCATGCCCTCGGTGATTGTTTTAAGCCATAAAGACTCTTTAACAACTGGCATACCAAATGTTCCATGCCTTTCTCAACAAACCCTTCTGGCTGCTGCATGTAAATTTCCACATCTAAATCACCATGCAAGAACGCTGTCTTGACATCCATTTGGTGCAACACCAAATCCAATATAGCAACCAATGCAAGAAAGCATCTCAATGTAGTCATCTTGACCACTGGAGAGAAGACTTCATCAAAGTCAATGCCTTGTTCTTGCTTAAAGCCCTTGGCAACAAGCCTTGCTTTGTACTTTGGCTGACTATCATGAGCGGTGATCTTATACCTGTAAACCCATTTACAAGGTAGAGCCTTGGTGCCTTGGTTCAGTGCGGATTTGCGCAATTGCGCGCGCGCGCACTTTTCCGGCAGATTCTGGATCCGGAGTTTGAAAATTCACACTCGGCGTTCCGGGAGCGTTTCCACCAGGCGACCTGGGGTTTTACCCCCCTTTCGAAGCCGTTTATGCCCTCAGAATTTCGTTCTGAGCACTACAGCAGAAGATAGATTTCAGCCGCAAAGAAATCCGTCTTGTGTAGATTGGCAAGCAGGAGGTGCTCGACATCAATATCGACATCGACATACATCACTTATTCGTCTTCAGAGCATCATCTATAGACCAGGTACACATATATATCATCAGATATATATATTGCAGTCTGCATTGCTACTTCTTGTGCTTGCCAGGTTCCAGGGGAGGTGTGGCCATACGACGGCTTGACACCACTGGCATGTATTGCAGATTGATGTACTGTGATTGTGGGTCTGCTAGTTGTGAGTCACGCTAGCAGACAGACCGCCGCAGCGGTCATAGGACAGTGATTGGTCTATTATAGGATGTATGCTAGTTCTGGGCAGTTTGCTGAGCCATCTGAGAGGGTCGTGTGTGAGGTTTTTTGAAGCCAAGCACTGGGGGCTGGGTTACCCAGTGTGAGGTGGATTAGGTTGCTGGAGTTCCCCTCTACACGCATCCTCTTCGGCGACTTTTATCCCTTAGGATGTATGACTTTGTGTAGACACTGGATTGCATCTTATGCGTCAGGCCGTTGAGGCATTGTTCAGAGTTCAGTCTTGAGACAGATACAGGTTCTGTCATCGCCCAGAGAGGAGACAGTGTATGCTTACAGGACAGCATATTACAGGGATTTTTTAGATTTGTCACTGGTCAGCTATTTATGATTGTTTCTTGAGCTATCTTTTGGTTCCCAGAGCTCAGTTTACAGGGGAGACTCTGTCAAAAATTTTCAAAATACTGACAGTTCCTGAGGAGAGGTGTTCAGCTTGTTGATTATAGCTTGTTTACTGTGTACAGAGGCCAGTTTACAGGGGAAACTCTGCCGGATTTTTCTCAGGAGTAAACAGTATGGCAGATATGGCATCTTCTCACAGTGAGACTCTTTACAACATAAAGAAGCTGGATGGCACAAACTTTCCATTCTGGAAGAAGCAGATTTGGCAGGTTTTGGTGCAGAAAAAACAAGTGAAGCCATTGAAGCTCAAAGGGGAGAGACCAGAATTTATGGCTCAAGATGAGTGGGAAGAGCTTGACGAGTTAGCTTGTTCCACAATCATGCTGACACTGGCAGAAAATGTTTACTTCAACGTAGCAGAAGAGACTACAGCGTATGGCGTATGGCAAAAGCTATGTGATATGTACGAGAAACAAAGTGCTGCTTCTCAGATTTACTGGCTCAAGAAATTGGTGGATTTGAAGATGAAGGAAGGGACAGCCATGTCAAATCATCTGAATGAATTTCACTCAATTTTCAGCCAGTTAACAGCACAAGAGATAGTCTTTCCAGATTCAGTGAAGGCTATGTTTCTCTTAATCACTTTGCCAGACAGTTGGGATACTTTTCGTACAGCGTTAAGTAATTCTGTCGCGCCAGAAGGTCTTACGAGTGCCAATGTAGAAGGCAGCTTGCTCACAGAGGAAGTGAACAGGAAGAACATTGACAAAGGCAAAGGCAATAGTGCTTTGGTCGTTCGAGGGAGACAACAGTTTAAAGAGAAGAAGGGTAAGAAGGCACAAAACCGAAGTAAGTCTCGTGATTCGAAGTCAAAGGATGACATAGAATGCTACCATTGTGGCAAGAAGGGTCACATGAAGCGAGACTGTACGAAGTGGAAACAAGAAAAAGGCAAAACAAAGAGTTCTGAGCAAGATGAAAAGAAGAGTTCAGTGAAGATTGAAGAGGTGAATGTCACAGGGTCTGGTTCAGACAGTGATTCTGGTATAGCAGCTGGTGACATCTTCCTTACAAGCAATCTTGATTCTGTTTTCTTGACTGCAGAGGATGGACATGCTATGAGTGATTGGATTATCGACTCAGGGGCATCTTTACATGTTTCTCCGCACAAAGAGTGGTTTACATCATATGTGGCTACTAAAGACTATGTCAGACTTGGCAATGAGCAGGTTTGTGACATACTTGGAGTGGGAGATGTGCAGTTGAAGTTTCAGAATGGCTCTTCTTTATGGCTCAAGAATGTCAGACATGTTCCAGCAATCCGAAAGAGCTTGATTAGTACAGGGAAGTTGGATGATGCGGGTTATGTGACAGTTTTTGGGAACAGCGCTTGGAAGATCTCCAAAGGTTCGATGACTGTAGCACATGGCAGCAAGTCAGGAACTCTGTACACTTTACATGTTTCAGAGGTTAAAAACCATGTAATTAATGTGATTGAGCAGCCAAGTGTGTCACTGTGGCATCGTAGGTTGGGACATATGTCAAAAAGAGGAATGGAAATACTTTCTCATTATGGTTATTTGCCTGGATTTTCATTTCAAGATTTCGAGTTTTGTGAGCATTGTGTTTATGGTAAGCAAACACAGGAACCGCACAGATCAAAGTCGCGGAGCGGAGCGTGGGTCGACTCTCTCACACACACACACACAGTGAGCTTACACAGTACAGTACGCAGAGATCTGTTAGAAGGGTTATCTCCCAATTCTTTAGTATTCACAAAGAATATGTTAGTATATACAAAGAGTTAGAGGTAAGTGAGTTAGGCGGGCGGCCGGCCATATCCGCATAAGAGGCCACTTGGGCTTTAATCCCAACACATTCAAGGACAAAGCACATTGAGGTGAGATATCACTTCATACGCACTCTTTTGGAAGAGGGACAACTAAAGCTAGGAAAGGTGCATACAAGTGAAAATCTTGCAGACATGTTTACAAAGGTGGTCAACAAGGAGAAGTTGAGCTTTTGCTCATCTTCAATCGGCATTCAAGGATAAGAAGCCAGAATGGAAAGCAGTCACAGGTTTTGTTTGGAGATCAGTTTCCAAGTGGGAGATTGTTAAGTATGGAGCCTGATTTACCCTTGTAATTTTTTGTGGTAAAAGCGCACATTTGTAAGGCCCCCATTATGAGGAGAAGCCATTGTGCGTGAAGGAAAATCACTCACCGAAAACCAAAATTTTCAGGGACAAGAATCAGGGGCAACTTTAAAGGCCTCGGGGGCGGAGGCCCCCGAGAGTTTTTTTCGCCGGAATATTCCTTTTCGCCGGAATATTATGGCCGGACGGTGGTCGGAAAACAACCGGTCGGTTGGCCGGTGGCCGGTAGTCAATGGCCGATGGCCGGTGGTCGGAAGTCAATGGCCGGTGGCCGGTGGCCGAATTCAATGGCCGGTGGCCGAATTCAAAAGCGGACTTGTCTTCTCAAGGGCGGCCACACATGGGCGGATTGGAGGGTCCGATTTGGACTTATTCGCACAAGGGCGGCTACACATGGCTGTCTCTCGTGAGAGAGGGCAGCCCTTTTGGCCTATAAAAGGAGGCCATTTCTACACACATTTCATAGTGTGAAGTTGATGCAACAAGGTGAGTGTGAGGTGGTGAGAGTGAAGCAAGGCGGGAGCTCCATTAAGGGTATAATCCCTTTGTAAACTACTTCTTGTTTTGAAGTACTAAAGCCATTGAGTGGCTGCTTTCCCGTGGACGTAGCCCACATTGGGTGAACCACATATATCGTGTGTACTCTCTCTCTCTCTCTACTCTATAATCTCGTGTATATAAATCTGTCTCTCTCCATTAAGTAATCTACTCAATTATCTATTAGGTACGTCTTATTTCCTAACACAAGAAGCGAAGCCAACAGATACCGAAAGCATCACTACACAATATGGCATAAACACACCTAGCCAACTCCCCTATCACCTTTGGCTTCATCTGCATGGACCTCCCCTCTCATCTTCCATGCTTGTTGAGCCCTCATCATGAATTCCCTCGCCCTTACCATTTTGCCCACCTCCTAGCATTTGTCTCGTAATATATCACATGTAGTCCCTTGTGCGCAGACATGGAAAGGAGACTCCATTCGCTAATCTGCACACACACACACACACGCGCACACAAACTTTGCATGGAAAGGAGACTCCATGCACTCCCACGACTAGCAAAGGATAAGTGGAACGATAGCTACAAAACATTCTAGCAAATTGTAGGGGAGAGAGAGAGAGAGAGAGAGAGAGAGAGAGAGAGAGAGAGAGAGAGAGAGAGAGAGAGATCATCTTAGTAAGGTAAATAAAAAATGGAGTGGACCTCTCCTGCATTGACAAAAATGCCTCCAAGGTGAAGACCAAGACTTAGTAGCACCGCCATCAATGATGTCCAACTTTCAAAGTGGATCATAGGAAGCTAAGTTGAGCATTCAACAACCAAAACTAATAGAGCATCATGAGTAGGCACATTGATATCCTCCTCCCTTTCCAGCATGGTTCTATAGGTATCCACTATCATAGTATTACCATAATTGTAAACTTACAAACACTCTATCTTTGCACTTGCTAGTAATTAACTTCCAATTTATCTACAAAAAACTATTATGTAACTCACATCTATCATCAAAACATCTTCTCCTTGCAATATTTTGAGGCAAGAAAGCTATGAGAGAGAGAGAGAGAGAGAGAGAGAGAGAGAGAGAGAGAGAGAGAGAGAGAGAGAGAGAGAGAGAGAGGATGCAATTGAAGCTAGAGGACATGATGACAGTGAAGATAATGCTAATCATGGAGTGCATCTAATATAAGAAATTTCCAAAATAGGGAAGGGTTAGGAGCTTCTCAATATGTATACCCCTCCTAACCCTCCATAATAGATCCATACAATAGTAACCCTTTGCATAAAAATTCTCACAAAGCATTGATGATTCAAAATATGTATAAACCTTATAAGTGCACTAGTTCCTGAAGGGATGCATTGAACACTATCTAAGTCAAGCTTTTGAAGCATAGAAAAATCTAGAGAAACGATAAGTATATGTTCATGGATTTGTATAGTGTTCTTGTTGCCATAGGTGGCACGTCATCCAAGGCAGCATGAGTCCCACTCATGTATACTTTGGATAGTACAAAAAGTTCTTCTTATTTGGAATTTTGTCTCTTGGATTGCAATCACCTATGCTCGAGGAAATTCCTGTCCACAAAATTGTCTCTTGGAATCACTTCCTTATGGTTAATTTTTGCCATGGTGGAAGGTAAGCAGTTGAGAGGATTGCACAAAAGCAACTACTTTGTGTGGAAGTACATGCAGTCTTGAGAGAAACTAAAGGAAGAGTGTGAAGGAGAGATTGTGTTCCTACTTTTTGTAACTTAGGAATCTTGAAGAGTCCCACATTAGCTAAGTTTCTTTCCTTCACTACATGATCTCTTTGTCTTCTAGAATGGTTTGCCAAGACGTTAAGTTTAAGGTGATTGTTATCAATATTATGGACAATGATTGAATGGGTACATAAGCTCTATCTAGACATTTCATTTTGATGTTTCAATTTGCATGTTTTATGTACATGGTGACCACATGACTTGGACATGGCATTATGGTGTCCATGTGACTTGATTATGTGATTGGAGGTTTGCTATGTAGAATGATATGCATCATATTGCTACTTGAAATCTAGTTTAGTTTTAAGTTAATTCTTAAGTTGGCTTGCTAGGTTACTTTGAGATTATGGCATGTATGTTGTTTGGTATTCTTTATAATATAATGTTCAATAAAAAATAATTAGAAATGGTGATTTTTTTAAAGATACATTTCAGGCTAATAAGAGATGTGCATGATCATACATTCCCACAAGCAAATACATGCATGCATGTTACAGTTGATTGTTTGGATTGCACAATCTAATGTAGACTTTTTGCATGCCACACTAATATTTCAAGATATCGTTAGTGTAAGACGGGCATTGAAAAGTTTGAAACTAATGTTTCAATTCCAAAAGCTCGAAAACAAAAGCTCGCAAATATAATATCCCCCTCTAAGTCCACATGGTGCTCTTTTTGTTAGATTAAAACATTATGGCCCTAATGCCACATGGTTCTCTTTTTGTTAGCTAGAAAAGCTATGTCCCTAAGGCCACAAGGTGCCTTAGGTCCAAGGATGGTTAGAAACCTATGGCCCAAAAGCCACACGGTGCCTTAGGGCCATAGGGTGGTCATTGTCATGGATAGAAACTCTTTGTCCTTAAGTCCATAGGGTTTCTTAGGGCCATAGGGTGGTCATTGTGATGGCTAGAAACTCTATGGCCTTAAGGCAACAGGGTGCTCTTTGTGATGGATAAGATTTCTAACTAACAAAAAGAGCACCGTGTGGCCCTTAGGGCCATAGGATGCTCTTTGTGATGGCTAGAAACCCTATGTCCCTAAGGTTAGAGGGTGCTCTTTTAGTTAGCTAGAAACCTATGGCTATAAGGTCACAGGGCGCTTTTTATTTTAGCTAGAAACCCTATGTCCCTAAGGCCACATGATGCACTTTTTGTGTTAGCTAGAAACCATATGGCCTTAAGGCCATAGTGTGCTCTTTGTGTAATCTAAAAACCCTATGATAGTAAGAATCTCTCTATGCTCTATATTGACATCCTATGGCCCCAAAGCCACAAGGTGCGTTCTATGTTTAGAAGATACCCTTCATGATGGTCTTTTGAGAAACCTATGGGCCAAGGGCCATAGGGTCCCATCTATGCTAGTAAGAACCTCTATATGCTCTATATTGGCATCCTATGGCCCCAAGTCCACAAGGTGCCCTCTATGTATTGGAGAGACCCTTCATGATCTTTTTTTGGCAACCTAAATTATCACCCTCTAGCCTGAAGGCCATAGGGTCCCCTCTATGCTAGTTGGAAGGTCTTCTATATGCTCTATATTGGCACCTTGTGTCTTGAAGGCCATAGGGTCCCCTATATGCTACTAAGAATCTCTCTATGCTCTATATTGGCACCAAGGCCACAAGGTTCCCTCTATGCTTTGAAGAGACCCTTCATAATTGTTTTTTGGCAACCTATGGCCCATAGGCCATAGGGTGCTCTCTATGCCAGTAAAAAGCTAGTAAGAACCATTCATGATCGTTTTTTGGCAACATATGGGCTTCAGGCCTTGGGCTCCCCTCTATGCTGGTAAGAACCTCTCTATACTCTATAATGACACCCTGTGGCCTAAAGGCCATATGGTGCTCTCTATGCTAGTAAAAAGCACCATTTGCTCTATATTGGCACCCTATGGTCTGAAGGCCATACGGTCCCCTGTATGCTAGTAAGAACCTCTCTATGTTATACATTGGCATCCTATGGCCCCAAAGCCACAAGGTGGCCTCTATGTTTTGAAGAAACCCCTCATGATGGGTTTGTGACAACTTATGTCCCTAGGGCCATAGGGTGCTCTCTATGTTAGTAAAAAACACTATTTGTTCTATATTGAGGAGACCTTTTGGGCTGAAGGCCATAGGATCCCCTCTATGCTAGTGGGAACCTCTATTTACTTTATATTGGCACCCAATGGCCTGAAGACCATAGGGTTTCCTCTATGCTAGTAAGAAGCTCTCTATGCTCTATGCCCTATATTGACATCCTATGGCCCCAAGGCCATAAGGTGCCCTCATTGTTTCCAAAAAACACTCATTGTTCTGGCAACCTATGGCCCTAGGGCCATAGAGTGCTCTCTATGCCGGTACAAAGCACTATTTGCTCTATATTGGCACCCTAAGTCTTGAAGTCCATAGGGTCCCTTCTATGCTAGTAAGAACCTCTCTATGCTCTATATTGACATCCTATGGCCCCAAGGGCCATAAGGTGCCCAATATGTTTTCAATTTAAAGAAACCCTTCAAGATTAATTTTTGACAACCAATGGACCTAGGGCCATAAGATTGTCTATATGCCAGTAAAAAACACTGTTTACTCTATATTGGCACCATGTGGCCATATGGTCCTCTCTATTCTAGTAAGAACCTCTCCAAGCTCTATATTGGCACCATTTTGCCTAAAGGCCATAGGATTCGCTCTATACTAGTAAGAACCTCTCTATGCTCTATATGGTACCCTGTGGCCTGAAGGCCATAGGATCCCCTCTATGCTAGTAAGAACTTGTCTATGCTCTATATTGGCATACTATGGCCCCAAGGCCACAAGGTGCCCTCTATGTTTTGAAGAAACCCTTCAAGAGGGTTTTTTGGCAACCTATGGCCAAGGGTGCTCTCTTTATGGCAGTAGGGTTTGTTGTATACTAGGGAAAACTCTCCATGCTATATGTTTGCATGTTATGGCCGTTGTCCTCCATGCTAATAAGAAACCACCATTGCTCTGTGTTTGTCTCCTATTTCTTTACGGCAACAAGGTGTCATCCTCCATGCCAATTAAAAAAAAAACTAAATGCTCTACATTGACACCCTATGGCCCAGGCCCCGGGTGTCCTCTATGCTACTAAAAACCCCTCTATGCTCTATGTTGATACTTTAAGGCCCGAGGGATACAAGGTGGCCTCTCTCTCTCTCTCTCTCTCTCTCATATAAATTGTTTGTTTGACCTAATTACCTCTCTTCCTCTCCTCCCTCTCTCTCAGCATCCTTTCCTCTGTTTGTCTCTCTTCCTCTCCTTTCTCTCTCACTCTAAATAACTATTTTTCTCCCTCTTCTCATCTCTTCCCATTCATATAGCAGGCAGTCTTTTGTCAAATTTGGGCGTGAATATCTACCGGTTTACCTGCAGCAACGTATTCAAGCACCACCGACCACATCTCCTTTTTCTAGGCCTCTCTTACATCAACAAAAAAGCATACAATAGAAAGGTTAGTTCTTTATTGTTTTATTGTTTTACTATATTATTGTTTTATTGTTTTTTAATAGAGAGAGGTAAATAAATGTACAAAGAAAGATTGAGCTTACCTGCGAGCGGTGTCGTGAGGCACTGTTGTGTTTGAGAGAAAGGTGCAGGGAGGAAGAGAGAAGGCAGAAGGGGCGACACCGTAGGATGCTACGCATTTGAGAGAGAGGCTCAGAGAGGCGCTCGATGTCGTGAGGTGCTGCACGCTTGAGAGGAGGCGCACGGAGGGCGGCAAAGGGTAGATATTCATTCAGCAAAGGGCATCGTACGGTGCTGTTTGTTTTGGAGAGGAGGCACAGCAAGGGCGACACATGGGCGCTGTTTGTTTGAGAGAGGAGGCGCTTCGAGGAGTAGGGAGGGCACGTGGCAGAGAGGCGATGCAATGAGACGTTTGGGAGAGGCGTAGGGGCGTGCAAGGAGTGTTGTTTGAGAGAGCAGAGGAGGTGTAGAGAGGGCATTCGGGATAGGCGTAGAGAGTGCTATTCGAGAGAGCAAAGGAGGCACAAGAAGGACGCGCAACAAAGATAGCAGAGTAGGGTTTCAAAAAGAAAGAAAGAGAGATAGAGATAAAGTTAGTTAATTTTGTTAATTCAAAATTCATATTTTGAAATTTAAATTTTAAACTTAAACTTACCACTCTTCTTTATTTTGGATTTTGAAGGGTTTAGAATCGTTTTCTTAGGGGGAGAGTCATACTAGTGGATTGGAAAATGAAAGAGCTTTTCGCAAAAAACAGAAGAGTATGGAAATTTTTCAAAAAGTTGCCTGTGAGATTGTGTTAGTGTTTGTATCTTCTTGCTACGAGTGGAATGATACCCATGGTTGAAATCTCCGTCTCGGGATCAAAAATCGCATACTTAAAAATACACTAGAAAGCAATCAAAATTAGAAAATTTTCACTCAAAAAAAGTATGCTATTTTTTGGTGCAGTGTTGAGCAGGAGACTTGAAAACTCAGTTTAAAAAAATTGGGGTAAGCAAAAAAAAAAAGAAAACAAAAATTTTATCTTTTTTTCTGCACGTGCAGTTGCACACTAGATGCAAGGGTGTTTTGAAAGTGTGAGCATACATGCAACATACACATATTTATACAAATAGTATTTAAATGAGGAGGCCATATACTAGAATGGGTTGCAAAGGTGCTGCTGCGCATTTGTGAAAAGGGTTGTAAAGGTGCACATATGCAATTTGATCACACATTTGATCATGTGATACGTGCGTACCGCCGTTTTTTATGTCTCTTCAAAGACGTAAACATATTATATGGATGTACATCCACGGGACTACTTGAGACATGGTCTCTAGACATAATCAATGGTTCTGGATGCGCCACATGGCATGGGATCATTCGATGTGGATGCACCACGTGGCATATCTTGCGGCTCATGTGTACCCCCTTATGTGTTGGCGGGCTCGAGCTTTTTGAGATCACTATATATAGAACCCTATGGCCCAAAGACTATAGGATGCATATATAGCTCACCACAAAACATGAATAGATAGTACCGTGTGGTCATAAATCCAAAAGATCCATATATTCTTAGTTAGAAACATCAATGTATAACATTCAATGGCCTTTGGTCCATAGGATGTTCATATACGCATCATGAAACACCTATGTATAGGGCCCTATGGACCTAAGGCCATAGGATGTATATATATAATCATATCAAGACACCTATATATAGCATCCTATGGACCTAAGGCCATAGGATGTATACATAATCATCATGAGACACCTATCATTAATCAACTACATACATCTCCCTATGGCATTGAGGCCATAGAATGTATATTTACTATACACAAAACACCTGCATAAAACATCATATGGGCTAAAGGCCATAGGACGTATATATATTCAGCACAAGACACCTATATAAAGCATCCTACCGTCCTAAGGCCATAGGATGTTGTATACCCATCATGGAACAACTACTTATAATTCCCTATGGCCTTGAGGCCATAGAATATATATATATATATATATATATATATATATATATATATATATATATATATATATATATATATATATATATATATATATATATATATATATATATATATATATATATATATATCATGAAATAACTACACATAGTGCCCTATGGCCCTGAGGCTATAGGATGTATATATAATTGGCATGACACAACCCTTGTAGTGTAAGAAACATATTAAGACCATATGATGTATATATTCAACACAAAACACCTACATAAAGCATCATATGACCCTAAGTCCAAAGGATATATATATACTCATTATTAAACACCTACATGTTTCCTCATGAACCACCTACATATAGCATCCTATGGCCCTAAGTCCATAGGATGTATACAAACTCATCGTGAAACACCTACTTGTAATACCCTATGGCCTTAAGTCCATAGGGTGTATACATACTCATATAGGATCTTATGTCCCTAAGGACATAGGATGTCATACTCATCATGAACCACCTACACATACGCATTGTGAAACAACTACATACAGCCTTAGGGTCATAGGATGCTATATACCCATCATGAGACAATTACATATAGTGTTAAGGCCATAGGATGTATACATACGCATCATGAAACAACTACATATAGCAATTTATATATACTCAACACAAAACACCTACATAAAGCATCTTATGGCCCTAAGGCCATAGGATATATACATACTCATCGTGAACCACCTACATATAGAATTCTATGACCTTGGATGTGTGAATATGCATCATGAAACACCTACATATAGAATCCTATGGTCCTAAGGCCACATGATGTTATCTATAGCAATCATGAGACAACTACATATAGTGCCCTATGGCCCTCAGGCCATAGGATGTATATCTACTCAACACAAAACACTCATACGGACTAAAGACCATATGCTTTATATATGCTCAACACAAAACACCTACATGAAGAATCTTATGGACCTAAGGCCATAGGATGAATATATACTCATCATGAACCACCTACATATAGAATCCTATGGCCCTAAGTCCATAGGATTTTATATATCCATCATGAAACAACCACATATAGTGCCTTGTGAAAATATATTCATCATGAAACACCTACATATATACTCAAAAAATGAAATGACTTTGTGATGGTTTTTTTAACAAATATTTGTTGAAACCTTCTTGCTGGTATGGATTTTCATCAAGGTGATAGAGTATGCATGTTTGTAGCCACACAAAAGGTTGCCCTTGGGAGTGTATGTGAGACAAACCCAAACGCATATTTCTCAGCCATTCTTATTGGGGAAGGCAATGTATCGGTGTCAGTTGTTTTGTGTTTTCAGAAGAAAGCACTCATTCCATTCCTAAAAATGGATGCATCGAAGGTGGGAGATGCTTTTCATAGTATTTTGAAATGGAGTATTGGGTTGCTACAACTTATGAATGAGATACAATACGAAGGGGTTTCTATGTGTGAGACTCACAAAGGAATGGGAGCATGGCACAATCTGATGGAATGAGCTATAGAGAGTGACAACTATGGATGGAAAAGTGTTGCTAGAAATGAGGATTTACATGCTAGTGACACATTACAAGATACACGCATTGAATTAGCTTGTTTGGTAGAGCCTACTTCAAAAAAATGAAAATGTTGCTTGATAAATAGGAAGCCAAAAATGTCCGTGAAACCTTATAAGAGATCCAATCAAGCATCCATATCATCTGACCAGCTTGTTTCAACCATAGATTGTTGTTCTATGAGGTGTTGTCAATATGCCAATAGAGATAAGGTCATGGCTATGCACAATGAATTTTGGGGACAAAGTTTGCAAAATAGAACCAACTATGTATGATACAATGTTGACTGCTTGGCATGAGAACAAAATAACTACAAAGACTTGCTATGTGTTTTCATTTAATGGCAATGAGGTCTATAGTAGAGCTTGGTACAAAATTCAATGGCATTCCAAAAACTTCGTTTTCGGTCACAATACGTGAACAATTTGAAAATGGGGTTCAATGCTCAGTGCATGGTAATGATGGTGTCATAAGAAAAGGAAGAAACCATATAGAAATGGGAAGGGCCCATTGATGCGCTCTTTTGTAGATGAAAACTCAAAGAAAATAAGAGTAGAACTATGGAAGATGGTACCAGGGAAACCTTGCTTGCAATAACAAACACGTACAAGCAAATAGACATCTTACATGATGTCAATAAAACACTCAAAAGTATGAGTCTCAAGGCAACGTCTAGCACTAGATTCAATAGGATTTGGAATACAGACTTTGCTAATGTGATCTTGTAAAAAACAAGTGAGTTCTCCAAATGTGTTGTGTGTAGTCGGGTAAAGTCTCAACTAGAGTCAACAAAGGATGATGAGCTGATTTCACGTTTGAGAGATGAATGTAGAATTCACATGACGCAACAAAAAAGCTATAGAAATGTGTACTACACCTGGCATAAGTTCTTGCAAACGCAAAAAGATAAGTATTTATGCATTATACATGATAAAATGAACCAAAAAAAGACAACAATACCTAGATTGCAAGTGACCTCAAATGATTATGCGAATGCATATCAGTTGCAACTATCATTAACAGGTATGATAACACACGGGCATGGTCATGGGATGTATGGTCATTTCTTGTTGAATGGTCTATGGCCTTCAGATCCGAATGCTCCAATTGGTTCCCTTGCATATTATGCTTACAAAATTTGGAAAGAACAAAAAACCATGGACTAGGAGATTTATGCCATGATGGTATGCCACATAGCAATGTAACATTGTTCAATGCATTGAATTCAAGGACAGCTATAGACCACCAAAATAGAATGATGAAAGAGCGTGAGAGGAATGCATCAACAACAGTAACACCACCATTGGCTATTGAAGGATGTAATGAAGAGATTGCGGACTTGCAATCAACCTCCTCTCAATGTGTTGTGGATACCATGTCCATTCCCATGTTATGAAAATTGCCTAAGAATATTTTGCTACAGCTAGATAATTGTGCAGGAGAGAATAAGAATTCATATTTATTTGCATACTTATCCTTACTAGTAGCAAAAGGTGTTTTCAAAACCGTGCATTTGGTATTCTTAATGGTGGATCATACACATGAGGACATAGATGCAATGTTTAGTAGGTTCTTAGAGAGATTGCAAACAAGAATGACATACACTTTTCACATTTGATGCAACATTTTCAAAAATGTGAAAGCTCAGCTCCAGCACCATTTTTGATGACGCAAGTTCCTGAATTTAAGTCCTTTATTAAAGGGTACATGTGTGATGGACAAGATGCTCTTGTTGGACACTCTAAGCCACTTCAATTTTGTTTCTTTATGCAAGGTAAAATCCCAGTAATGCAGTGACCAAATTCACCCCGCATCACCTGATTGGATGCCGAGGGAGTCAGTAATTTAGTTGTGGAAAAAAGATGATCAAGGGAAACCAAAATTGTCAGTAGGCTATCCAGATGTGGTTCCTATAGCAGACTGTGTGAGGGATAGTCTGCTTGTTATTCAAGGGATTAAGACATATCTTGAATTCGAAAAAAGATGGACTCTACTAAAAGGGAAAGGAGAACGATTCTACAAAATACATGGAGCCAGTTATTATTTATTGGAAAAAAATAATTAGTGAGCTTGAACAACCAAACAATAGGTGAATATACATCATTTTGGCCAAAGACTACAGGGAGTCATCGAATGCAACAAATAGAGGAAGACATATGAAGAATTGAATGATCATTATGTTGGTCCTCAAAGTGCAAGGCCACAAGAATATTTTAGTCCTCAAATTGATGTAAGGAAAGGGGATTTTGTTCTTGTGAGACACGTAGATCCAGACTATCCGATATGGCTGGAGTTGCAGAGTCAGATGTTGATGTAGAGAGCTCATCTCCTAACTAAAAGAAAGTTTTCATTCAATACTCGGCACCAAAACATCGCAAAAAAAATCTCATAATCCAATAACAATATGAGGATTGTTGGAAAAAGAATTGGTGCTGCAATCTTGCTTATCCAAAGCGTTGAGAGTGTGTTGATGCAGTTGTGTAGTCATGGACTCCAAGGGGTGGAAGACTTGCAAAAGAAATTAAAATCCCATCCAATGTTGTGGAGAAAGCATAAGCTAGCTTAATAGGAGAAATTGAATAGTAATTCATTTTCATATATTGTTTTTCTTGTTATTTGTGTCTGTATGTTTTATAAAGTATCAATTAACACCAACATGAAAATGAAATTCTGGATGGGACAAAAGAAGGTGTTTCTCAACACCACCATTTTCTTGAGAATCTATCTCTTTGTCTAATGTAACACAAGTCCTCAACAAAAAACTTATCTATAACATTCTCAAAATAAATGAAATTTCCCCAAATCAAATGGGAAATAGGAATCCATAGGCATTGAAATCAGTCCCAAAGTTGTGGGATTTTCCCATTTCATCTAAAAGAGTGTTACATTTCATTGAAGAAAAACCAAGATCCCAATGGCAAGTTTAAGCTCAATAAAAATCATTAGTGATATTGAGAGCTCAAGAAGTCAGCATGCCAAAGCATCCTGACGGTATAATAAAGCAAAGAGCACACAAGCTACAAGATTTTCTCTTTGGGAGACAAACAAAAGAAAACCTCGACCTCAGAAACTCTTGAGTTAATTACTCAAGACCCAACTCTTGCACAACATAATGGTTTGAATAGCATAGATCTTCAAAGCATGGTAGAGACAACCAAGGCTATGCATAAACACGATTGTTCAACCCATGCACACAGTTGTCCCGGAGTACGCCATCTAGGAGGGGTGGAAGGGAACTAAGTAATTAAGTGCAATGTTTGAGGAGGGAGGAAAAAGTTTGATGTTAACGTGTGATTTTTTGCAAAATTACCTAATAATACCCTTAACAAGTCATCAACAGGAGAAATTTGACCGATAACATCTCCCCGATGAGTGTAAATAGTGTATATACTATAAGAAAATCATCAAAAAATGGTCTGTTTTGTTATTTGATATTTTTTTCTTGATATTGGGACTTAAAAATAGAGAAATCCACCAAAAATTAATGAAGCAGTGGTTCTTAATGGATTTTCTTAATTATTGAATTTTTACTTTGCTTTTTTAGTGCATTTTATTATTTTCTTTGATTTTTTAATAAACAGGTCAAATATAAATAATAAATAGCAAATGATCTCAGATGGAGAAACTAAAGATATGCTGATGATCAGAAGAATAAAGCAGTATGCACAAAAAATTTCAATCAAATTGACAGATGGAAGGGGGAAGCCTAGATTAGGCTCCCAAGGCCTAATTTTGCAAATTCTTGAGAATGAGCTAACAGAATCCGATTGAAGAAATTTTTGAGTCTACCATAGATTTCACAGCCTAAAAGGACTAACGAAGGAATTTGGGGAAAAATAGTTTGGGAAGTCCGAGTATAGATATCCAAGGTAGCCCAAAATCATCTCATTTTTACTAGTCACTCTTGGAGGAGAGTGCTTTTTGCCTTCTTCTCAAGCGATTTCCGGAGTCTACAGTCATCCATTTACAGCGAGGTTTCACACGAGACATGAGGGGTAATTTCTAAGCTCATCAATGAACAATTCTACATGGCCGGGAAGCAAGTTTAGGCTCAGGAAAAAACCCTAGAAACCCAGTAGTGCACGAAGTCCTACGACACAAAATTGACCATAGCGGCCTGTCACCTCAACCAAATTGGACGTGACTTGAACTGTAGCATGCCTTTATATAATAGAACACTTCTATATCACTAGATGACCATTTGGCAGGGGTCCCACATAGATAATCTAGGTTTTTTCCATATACCAGAATTGGATTCTAACTCCACAAACAGCTTATAGACTGGGTCTCTACACAATGACCTGGATGGTTTCATGAAAACAGTCAAGGCAAGCTCTTGAAAAGCAGAAAACAGTTCGAAGTCTACAAAGCGTCAAATTTGACATATGAAGTCAAAATGACTCCAAATGGGCCAAAACTGAATTGGTAGCATCAACACTATCTAGTGGACAAGTCCATAAATTCAGTGACTAACCAACTCTATAGGCCATCTTGTCACAAAAATTGGTGATTTCAGAGTCGACAAGAGCACAAAGTGATGCAACATGACCAAACTCTACCAAATTCATTTTAGGACTTGTTTTAGATGTATTGAATATGTTTAGGTCATCAAATTGTCAAGTATTGCAAAAAAAATGACTGTTGTAAATAATCACGACTATTTACTTTTGTGCTTGTTTGGCTTGAAATTGATCTTTTTAATTGACCTATCACTTGTACACATCTATTACATGTCACGTGTCAAGTATGAGCCAAAATGATAAAGAGAAACTCTGAATTT
Organism: Adiantum capillus-veneris; assembly: GCF_014529385.1. Taxonomy (NCBI): domain Eukaryota; kingdom Viridiplantae; phylum Streptophyta; class Polypodiopsida; order Polypodiales; family Pteridaceae; genus Adiantum; species Adiantum capillus-veneris. The sequence continues at coordinate 141,956,825 of NC_140948.1, forward strand.
GTCAAAACGCACCAAAGTCTTTTCAATCCAATTTTGAGTTAACTGTCACATTTTTTGATCCAAATCACCCCATATCTCACACACAGAATCTACATCATGCCTAGAACCAAGTTGCAACAAAAAATGTACATTTTGATGAAAAAGTTAAGAATCGTGATTATTTACTTTTTTGCCAAAATGGGGGTAAATTGCAACTTTGACCTTATGGGACCAAAGAACATAATGTTCCAAGTTCACTGATCAAGTTTGAGCAAGTTTGGATTTCTAAAACTCAAAATCTCATTATATCTATTGTTTCAGAGTCTGAAAGCCTAAATCTGGCACCATTTCGACCTAGTGCACTCAAATGAGCCCACACGTCACTCAGAGCACCTAAACGGGATATGTTTCAAGTCTATGATGTCAAAAATGCAAAAAGTTGGAAACAATACCTAGCTGTAAATAATCATGATTATTTACTTTTCTTGAAATTTTTACTCGAACTGTATGATTTTGATCTCTACATGTTTTTATGCATCTGCATGCTCCAAAATTGATTTGAAGCAAAATGGACATCATTTCTCAGCAATTCAGACTTAGGGCATTTCAGAGCGAAATTTGCAAAAATTTTCTAACTTTGACACTATATTCACTTAACATGAGCAATGCAAGCTACCAAGAAGGCAAAGAAAAGGTGTCCCAAAAAGAAAAGCTGCAAGACTTTCCACTTACCAATTAGATCCAAGTTGAGTGAAGACAGCAAAGGCAACTTACTTGTCATAAGAACAGCTTGAAGAAAACAACACAACTGTTTTCACTGGTAGATTCAAGAGCGAAGAAGGACACCAAGTAGGACTGCAAATGCTACAAAAGGAGATATATGATGTAGCTGCAAGGCCAAACACCAAAGAAGCTAGCAGAAGGCTAGGCCTAAGAGATTTCTACGACCAAGAACCATGCGGTGTTGATTTCTAGAAGGCATATGAATTACTATCCACGATCAAACAAGATGGGTCAGCCCAAATCACCGATCAACAAGGGAAAAAGGTAGAAGTGGTAATCATTAAAGAGATAGTGGCTAAGGCACTAAAGCTGCCAACTGAAGGTATGACAATGCGGACCAGAGATAGAAAGACAACATATAATTTTACCAAAGATAATGCTGCTGCCACCTTTTTTTAACTCATCCAAAGGCAAGTGGAGAAACTATCTCACCTATACCATCAACACTTCCACTTCTTATCAAAGAGACCGCCACGGTACACAATTCCAAACCATGCGGTTGCAACCACTTTCACTCAAGTATTGAAGTCGCCAACCAGGCAGGCAATTGATCATGCACAATATGTGCCTACAACACTAATAGGCACAAAGAAATAAGGCAAGATCACATATTTGAGCGCTCTAGAAGTGTTGACAAGAATAGCATATCATGCTATTGGAATGGCTGACAATTTGACGCCAGCCCCAGATCAGAACACCTAGATTGTGTCCGCTCAACCTTCTCCAAGAACCACTCGATCAACAAAGAGAGTGTACAAGCCAGACGAAGAATTTGTAAAAAGTTCCCATGAAGCTCATAGCAAAACAAGGCAAGATTTGAAAGAGAAAAATAGACATACAAAAGAAGCTACCAAGTTGCAGGTGAGGACCCTGAAAGATGGAGTCCGAGAGATATAAGGGGACCAAGAACCAAGAACCAAGAACCCTACAAGGAAAGGAACAGAGGATCCCAAGGATTTCCTTGAGTGAACGTATGTGAAAGAAGAAGCCTTAAAGCTGAAAGAAACTCAAGAAGCTCAAAGGAAAGAAGAGGAAGAAGTGATCGAGCAACAGAGACAAGCTGAAGCTACTGAACAAAGCGAGTTGCATCATGACCATGCAGATATGTCTCTAAGACCCACTTCAACCACTACCAAGCAAGAAGATCAACCCATGCCAAGTCCAAATCCTTCACGAACTGCTAAACCCAATTAAGGCGAGGAAGCAAAGGGAAAAGAGAAACAATAGGAAGAGGTCAGTTTTGAAAAGCCAAAGGGAATAGAAAACACTGAAGTTGGAACTTCTACAACAACACAACAAGAATCAGCCGAGGCATCCACAAAGCCTCAAAAGGCAGAAGCAGCCAAGGCATCCACAAAGCCTCAAGGAGGAGAAGTAGAACCAACTCCACGGTCACAAGCAGAAGCCACAACATAACCAAAGAGCCGCAAACTAAAACGGCTCAAACCTCTAAACAACCACAGTTAGAGCCTAAATATTGGGAAACAAATGACAAAGTCATCATGCAAGTGAATGAATACGCCAAGCAAATGTAGCTGATGATAGATGAGATGTGAAAAATAGCACTTAGCAGTAGTGCTAAGGCTAAGGAGCCTAACCTAGTCATTGATTCTCTACAAGGAGAGCTAGATGACATGATAAACATCTTTTTTGATCTTTAAAGGTAGATCAAAGAGCTGAAAAGTGAAGCAGAACAACAACAGGTTGCAAAGAAGAAGCAACAGAAAGAGATGGAAGAGCGAGGAGAGCTTCTAACTGAATTATCCGATGCCTGCAAAAGCAAAGATCAACAACTGACAGAAGTAACCAATGAACTTCTCACCGCTACTTTGTCAGTACAAAGGATCCAAGTGTAGCTCAATGTAGCTAATGTTTCTTTGCAGTACTTCGAGCAATGGATCAATGATCAAGCAGCATTTTTAAGACAGATAAGAGAAAACCATGTTGTTGCCTCAATCAAATGAATAGATGAAGTCTACAAGACTTTGGAAAATAGAAACAAGGACCTTGAGCTAGAGCTGAAGCTGGAACAATCGCAAAGATGAGACCTTGCATTGACGCGGGTCCAAAGAGAAGAGCAATTGCTCAAAGAGATAGCAGAATTAAAGAGAGTCAATCAGTAGTTGAGAGAGGGAAAACCAAAAACTCAGGATGAAGCAAGACCCTTTGAACAACCAACCATAGACATACCCTCAGTCTCTTTTGCAGAGATGGAAACACAGCCGTCAGAAGCACTAGCAAGAGAGTCTTACTTTCAAGTACCACTCAATGAAGCTGAGCAAGTGCCCATGGTCCAACTTTTTAAAACTGAGAAAGATGCACTAAAAGAGCAGATCTTCATAGAAACAAATGTTGAATGGAAAGCAACAATGGATTGGGAGTTAAGAGTTCTCCACTCAGTCAATGTAAATCAACCCACTCCCAACCAAATCAATGCTTAGTGGAATCAGCAGTCACTGCCATACCCATTGATCAAAGTGGAGCTACTACAGGTAAAGGAAAGACTATACGAGGATATCCAAGCAGAAGGCTCAGAGGATATCCACCCCAAGTGGAGAAAAAACTGGTTGAACAAGAATTCAAGATATTTAATTCTGTTCACAAGAGCACCTGCAGCCCTACAAAAAGACCCTACATTCTATCTTGTACCAAGAGTAAGGACATGGCAGGCATACGATGCATTGAAGAAAAAGAGGCCGACGTGGCTAAATTACCCACGACTACTAGCTCCAAGGATCATCAACGAAATAATACATGGTGAAAACCCTAACGGGTGCCATTACCTTCTTCAAGAGCCTTCCTGACCTCTCCTGTGCAATGCTGTGTAAGATTTGCAGAATGTTGCTCACCTGCATTCAAACTTTCATGAACCTGAGCAAGCAAGAGCACCATGGATGTCTTTTCTTGAAGGTAATAAAGGTCTATGTTATGAATTACGTGGACAACCTTCAGAATAAGTCCTTTACAATTTCTACGCTAGATGCATGTTTTTGCCCTCTAGCAATATGTTGGCATTTGAAGGGGCATTCTATACAGGTTTCTTCACATGGAGAACGAAGATATTTGGGCCAATGATAAGTAACCTTACATTAAGATTTATTGGCTACTCAGCCATTGAACTTAAAAACAGATTCACCATGCAGTTCTTACAAGTTCCTGACACAGAAAGACGACTCAAGTATGAAAAAGCACTACATGCGCTTAAGACCACCTCACCAGCCATCAACCCGAAGACTACTTTAGTCCATGAAGCTGTGTCAAGGGACGACATAGTCGAGGAGGGGGGAATATTAGCAGTAAGCTAACTCGGATAACATTTTTTGGAGCTTTTATTGTAAAAACACTTATTATTTTGATGAATTGGGAATGTTGTAACTCCTACTTTCCAGATAAATAGTGTAGTTGATGAGCCGGGGCTACAAACTTCCAGATTGTATCAACCTATCTTTAGTTAGAGATCCTAGATTATTAGTTTTGATTACAAAAACCTTGGCTAAGGTAAAAAAGCCAATTTTTGTAAGTATTTTTAAAAGTTTTGAATAATAGAAATACAAGGTGAGCTAACGACACTCACTTCTCTCCTTCTCACGCTTCCTACTCCCTTTCTGATTTTCATATTGCAGTGCCGTCTATTGCATTGCAATCGCATGTAAGATCTCTACGCATTGACGTAAGCATTTCATGGTAATCCAAAGTTTTTGGCATCACCGACCCACGGCCTAATTTCATCGTAAGTAGAAATTTAAGCTTCAAAATCATAAAATAAGTATAGGGGGGGTATTGGGGAATCATTGCTAAGCATTTAGATGCATTCTGGGTTGAAAATGACTAGGTTAAAAACTTTATTATTAATAATCGTTGCATGACCTAAAGTGAGATTTGAGACCATAATCCTGTGTGCCTATGTCTTATAAACATGTCCTAGAAGTTTCATAACATTTGGATGTCATTTGATGCTATAACGGTTATGATTTGTTTGTCGATTAGCAACTAGCTTTTGATGATTTCTGTCATTTGAGTGTAGCTTGAGATAGATGCAAGTTGTTTGTTGTTTTCTAAGAGATTGACAACCTCTTGTAGCCTCTATGAACTAGTTGAGTCAGCTTTTCCCCATGGATTGACAATCATATTTGTGGTTCTCGCTATGTCTGCAATAAGATAGGAGTGAGGCTAGACACCCGTTCCACAACAAATTTTGAATTCCCCTTACTCATTCTATCCTTTCTCTACACCTTTTTTTGCATCTTTCTCAATACCATATCCAACTCATCATCTTCCCCACATCCAAACTTTGACCATGAATCTTGCTAAGAGAGGTATCTATCATCTCCATGTTGAGTTGGAAGATGAATATTCCTCTTTTCCAAAAAGGAGTAGACTTTGTGAAACTCCTCCTTTTACCATAGAAGCATTGAGATTAGAGAAAAAGAAGTACATTGACCTATGGAAAAATGGTAGATTGCATCCCATAGACCCCATCCCCCAAATGCACCTCACCATTTTTCAAATGCTCTTCATTGATGAGATTTGTAGGAGATGGTATGAAAGGTCTATTAGGCTATACAAAAAACCTTGTAGTAGAGAGGAATATTCTTAAGTTGAAAAATCATTGTTGGGATTGCCTCAGATATAGAGTTCTATGGGAACACCGTCTCTCTCAATGACATGATGGCTATACACTTTCATGAAGCATACATGCTGAGGCGGTCCGGGGCGGGCGACAAGAGAGGCAACCTCTAAACACACCTCAAGGCTCCCGTGCTGCTCAGTTGTGGTTGGGGTTACCACAAGCACAACACAACAACAAACCCAAACAAGATAGGGACAGCACCTAGTTATGGGATGCGAACTAGGATGCAGGAGAGAGTTTTTCATAACCAAGAGGAGGTGCAACAAAACGCACACAAGAAATCTCACACAAAGACACACACCAAATGTGGTGCAAGAGAGAGTCAGAGAAAAGGAAGAAAAAAGAGAGAGGAGTGGAGTTTGTGCAAATACCTGAATGACAACTTGCAAGGTAAGACTGTATACTTATCATACATATTGTCTTAGGGTGTGGGAAACCTCTCATCACAAAACCCTCTTACAATGAACAAGAAACTTGGCAATGAAAACACATTAACCACTTTCTCAAACAAGCTCAAATGAGGGAACTTAAAAGATATGAGTCACCTTGCATTCACCAAACCATGCGGCACAAGTGAAGGATGATGATTCTAGAACCCAGACACGCCTTTGGAGCACCAAAACCTCAAATTGTTGAAAATGGAAGAGCATATACAATAATGGTTTTAGATAGGGTACTCACACTCTCTCACTTGCAATGTGTAGCATCAAAGCTTCTCTCGCACCAAGTGCCAGACTAACAAAGTGGTTGCTACACCTAAGTCTCTCCTCATGCATATAGTGTTGGGGTGCTATATGAAAGCTTAGAGATGGTTTTGCGAGGGGAAGAAGGTCCTATTTATATGTTGAGGAGCCCTCATTAAGATGATTGGAAATCCTAATTTACAAGCTAGCAAATTAGGTGTTGGGGTTCGACAACACATGAAGAAAAACAAGCTAAAAAGTCCTCATAAGGCTAAATACAAGAATCAGACTCAGCAACATCTGACTGACTAGAATCCGAGTGAACAACATCTGACTGACCAGAATTCGACTGACTAGCAAAACAGATCTGACTGACCACTAAATTGTCATACTGATGTGCCTGTCAACACATGGCATGTCCCGGTGGTGGATTTCTCAGAAATCCGACTCGCATCCACACATCCCTTGATCAGAGTCAAATGCCTTATCCCAAAATATCAGTGCTAATAGCCCTATATGATGCAAAGTGTAGTGCTTGGAACTTAATCCAAGATACACAACATACACCATACAAAACAACTAGACACCGCTCAATAATTCCCAAAAAACTTACATTGATATCCCAAAGTATTGCACAGTACTTCACTAGATCAAGTGAATTACTTGTGCACCAATATATAGCAACATGCCAATACTCCGACATCATCATATACAAACACATCCAATCCTCCTCATACAAGATAAACTTGTAAAACCAATAATCAAAAATCATACTGAATCTTCTTGAAAATAAATTCAGCTTCAAGAACATCTTCATCTTTGCAAATTCTGATATCTGCATCAAAAATTCAGAATTCTGATATTGCATCCAAAATATTGTATCCATCTGAAAATTTGCAATATCTGCTTCAAGAAATGCAAATAGACAAAAATCTTCCAGCATTGAGTTAGAATTGTCTCCAAATCTGAAATAAAGTCCTTCTCTTCAAAATCAAGAATTTCAGGTAAATCAGAGATAGAACAACTCCTTCCATAGGAATCAATCATTCCATTCAGAAAACTCTGTAATTTTGTCATGAAAAACATCCAAAATATCATATCCCTTTGATTTCCATGTGAATTTTGCAAAATCAAGGAAAAATTTATTTCTGCCTGATCATCAATCTGCAAAATCTGTTTTAAACAATATGAAATATGGATCATTGAGTCATCAACCTCAACATTGTGCATCTGCAAAATATGATTTGCAACTTCTGCATTGAGAACATCAGTAACATGTACTTCAAACATAGAAATCTGATCTTGAAAAACTCCACAAATTTGAATATCTGCAACTTTTGACTTTGAGAACAAGCTCAAATAGCTGAGATACATCTCCATAATCAACTTTAGCCACCAATTTGTAGCAAATAACACTTCCAACAAACCAAATTTCACTTCATGATGACCTGGAATTGGTTCAAGATGAAAAACCCTCTTTGCAACCATCAACAATGCGTCGTCAACATCTGCAACATCTTAGAACAATGATACTTTGCTTCAAAATCTGAGTCAGGCTCCAAAAACTAACTTTCTTGAATTTTCAAATTTAGAAAACAACCAATTTGATCTTCTTTTGCTTTAATCTGAATTGATTCAGAGCAATAAAACATAGTAGTAGCATCATCCTCACACAAATTTGGCAAACCTACAATAGTTTGCTCAAGTTCCTCCCCAAAAACATCATAAAAATCTGAGTTTGGCTACAAAACAAATAAATCAATAAACTGCTCCTCAATCTGAGCACTTTCATGAATACTTTCAGTTGCAAGGAACTCCATGAACACTTCAGAAAGTTCAAAATCAACGCTTTGCATTTCAACATGCTCTTGTTGGCATTTGGGAAAATATGTCTGATCTTCAATTTGAGAGAAGTAAGCTTCAGAATCAGTGAACATAACTTCATCTGGCTTACTATTTGGACCTTGCATTGCAAAATGAAGAAACCCTGGAGTTTGCTGCATCACATCAAAATTTGAATCAAGTTCTTCAGACATTGTTTTTGGGTCATCTTCAAGTTCTGGATATTCAGGGTGACTTTCTTGATCTGATTTTTGCTCATTTTCAGCCCTATCTTGGTGAGTTGAAGCATGCATTGAGTTTGTAATTTCATGTTTTCCCAATAGGTCAAAAAAACTTGCAAAAATAATGGCTTTTGCAACATCAGAGTGATCACTAAGAGTGCTTTGCGCTGAAATCTGATTTGATTTACAGGCTGAACTTTCAAAGTTGAGACCATCCAATGCAAAAACATTGCTTTCACACATGTTTTCATCATCATGTTGGTTGTTTGGATGTGTGTGGTGAAGAATTTTCCCATTTGGTGGTATCTATGATGTCAGCTTAGGGGTGTCTATGGGCTCTTGGTGGCTCCTTTGGCTCACTCCCCCCACTTGTACTCCCTTCCCCTGACTTGTTGACACTCCCATTGGGTATTCCCACTCATCATCCTCATCATCACTACTCTCATCAAACCCAAACTCCTCTTCAAACTTCTCTCTCAAATGCAAACATGCCTTTTGCAAACATCTAATTCCCTTCTTGGTAGAGCAAGATTTCAGTCTTCTACCCTTGTATTCATAAACATACTCCAATGCATCTTCAAGTAGACATTCCAAATCATCTAACTTCTCCTCAACTACCCAAAACTTCCCCCTTGATGATGCTTTATGACAGCGCTTGACAACTTGCAAGACCTTTGTGCACAAATCATCCATACAAAAATACTTGCAAGCATCTCCCTTTGAGCACTCATCAACCATGCATATACAACCATAAGTTTCATGGTCAATACTCTTGCAAAGCTCACATCGCTTCTTTTGCCCCATTGTAGCAAGATGGAGAACATTAAACAAAATTCAACATACCAATGGTGCAGGCATCCTCTCCGTCCAAGATTGCTTCAAATCTTAATAAACTGCTACCTCATATCGTGCTACGAAGACACATTTCACTTCAGCTGCAGCTACAAAGTTGAATTCTGAGATTTTGATTCATCTTCAACATTCAAGTACAGATTTGGATTTAGCAACTTCCACTTTTGATTCAACAATTTGTACTTCAGATGCAACAACTTTCACTTCAGGTTCATCCACTTCAAACTCAAAGGACCGCCTCCTCCTCACACTCTCAGGATCTCTCTTGAAGCAACACTCAACCCGGCTCATGATGGATAGGTTCTTTCATAGCATCATCGCTCAAGAAACATAAATAGAACATCAAACATAGTAGAAGGCACAATACAAATTAGGCATAACAGAGAGTATACATTAGGTAGAGCGAACATCAAGCTCAGTAGAGAAACAGGCTCAGCAAAGAAACAGTCTTAGCACAAAAACAGGCTCAACACAGAAACTGGTTCAGCAGGCCAGCAGAATCGCCAAATGTGTTGGGGTTCGACAACACATGAAGAAAAACAAGCTAAACAGTCCTCATAAGGCTAAATACAAGAATCAGACTCAGCAACATCTGACTGACCAGAATCCGACTGACTAGCAAAACGGATCTGACTGACCACTAAATTGTCATACTGATGTGCCTGTCAACATTAGGATTATGATTTTTTCTAAATATCAAAACATTGTGGGCCTTCTTTGGCTGATTGAGTCATGGATGTGGGTTCAAGAGAGTGCATTATAAGATGAAACTAAAGCTTCAAGGGAAGAGAGATAAAGAGAGAGTTTTATTATATGTACATGTCTTGAGATAAGGTGCTTTTTAGAGTTGGGTTAATGGGTGTTTGTGTTAGTAGGTTAGTAGTTAGTGTTACCAATTACTAGAAAACGTTAGTAATATATTTACAATGGGTAAAAGGACTTCAAGAATGAGAAAAGAGGGGTGAATGAGATGAGTGTACCCTTGAGATGGTGAATCCTTGAGTAATCTTGGACTCACCCGTGCGTAGATTGTCAAAAGTGACCCCCGTTCTTTCTCATCTTCTTTTCACACCACTGCCATAGTTGAATCACCACAAAGGCAATGAGGGTTTTATTGACAAAAGACCCCCATTTTGCAGAGATTAAGTATGGTTAGATTGCTAGTTTTTTATGCATTCTTGAAAGGGTAGAATAACATTGTAATATTGGAGTAATAAAGAGACATATGGAGATGGTGGATGTAGGTAGAGCTTCAAAAGAGAGCTATGGGTGTGAGAGGTAAGGCTAATGGTGAAGAGGGTGAGAGAAAACCATGGAAGTTCAGGTTTGAGTGAGTAATAGAGAGAAATGAGTTTGTGTGTTTGTGTGTGTGTGTGTGTATGTGTGTGTGTGTGTGTGTGTGTGTGTGTGTGTGTGTGTGTGTGTGTGTGTGTGTGTGTGTGGAAGTAGAAAAGGAGGTGAGAGAAGACTATGGGCTACTTGTGAGAAAAGTGGGCAGGCAGACTAGGGTCCACCAAAAAAATCCTATCTCACTGATGGTAGCTCCAAAAATTATTAAATTTTTTGAGGTGATTATTTAGGTCTTGATCCACATTTTGTTGTTCAACCACCACTTCAAATTGGGAGTGGACATGGATATAAATAATCCCACCAAAATGCCTATTTTGCTTCACAAAAAAGTCTTTAGTGGCCCCTCTTTTGTTGAATTTGCATAAGGCTCCAAAGGTAAGCCCATCCTTGCATGAGAGCATGACCTAATAGATTCGTAGGGGCTTGAAAATATTCATGGTTGTGAATTATGCATAAATATAATATATGGATATGATGAAAAAAAGCAAGCTAGTATATATAAACAATTCATGGAATTTAGAATAGTATGAGGTATATATATATAAAATAAATATATGAAAATATAGGAAATCAAATGAGGAGGATCTTCATTTGTTTTTATTGATGTATATTTATTTACAAGAGGTAAGAATAATACCTGTAGGAAATAGAAATTTAGTGAAAGGCAATGGCTAATGGTGAAAGGTATTTTTGAGGTTTTTCCTTGGAGTGGATTCACACCAAAAATAAGAGAAGCTTGCATGAAATGTTTTTTTATAGAATACATGGTAAGAAAGATCATGATAATGGTGAGTAAATGTACATAGTATACTTAGATAAATAACACATACCTAGACATATATATTTAAATAAATACAAAAAATAATTATAATAAAAAATCCCTATTATTAGGCTCTATACACAATGAAATACTTATAAACAAAAGGGACATAATATATTTTGGTTTTTTTTTTTGGGCTCAACTAGCCTAGTAACTGTCTTTAAGGAGATATAGGAAAATTCCGCTAACTCACACACGCCTATGTACCATGAAAGGGTGAAGATAGCCAAAGTGTTTGGGTGATTTTGGTAGGGTGAGGTATCTTAGTATGGCAATTATAGAGAGCTGAAAAATGGCTATCATTAGTCCTCCCCAAGATGATGGTACATTCATGTACCATCAAAAGGCATCTTTTCCAATGAGATTGTTTTTGAGTTCTTGACAAGATTTTTATTGTTTGGTCCCTTGACATTTTGGCTCGAGTTATACTCATGCTTCATGCAAAAAAAACTTACATGTGATAGTTGCCTTTTGAAAGATCTCTGGTAGATCCTTTGGTAGAAGTCGACTCAAATAGGGCTTTAGGCGATACCCATTTACCTTCCTCGAGTGCTCTGTGCCATTAAAGTCCATAAGATGATAGTAACTTGAATTGAAAGCCTTCTTGAGTATGTATGGCCCCTGCCATCTAGTTTCAAACTTGGCATTAAACTGATTGAGTCGATTGTCATACCTTAGCACAAGATCTCCTTCATTGATGCCTTTGTCCTTCAGTTTCTTGTCAAGCTTCTCCTTTGCTTGCAGAGAATTCCCCTTGTAGCACTCGTAAGTTGCTTCTCTTTTCACTCAAGCTCAACCAAGGTAAGAAGTTGATCCATCCATGCTTCTTGATTATCTTGTGCCCCTTTGCCGCCGTGAAGCCGCATTGTTGGAATGCTGATCTCAATTGGTTGCAAAGCCTCTTGATCATACACCAAGTGAAATGGTGTGCACTCTGTGGCCTCCTTGTATGCTGTTCGATATGCCCACAAGGCACCATCCAAGAATTCATCCCATAACTTTGTCTTGTTTTGCACCATCTTTCTAATGATACATGCATTGACACCATTACCTTTCTCCACAAAACCATTTGGTGATGTAGAATGTGAAGCTCTTTACAAACTTGTGTGAGTAAACCCTTCCTGAACCTTGGACCATTATCAAAAACAATCTCCAAGGGTGTGCCCCATCTACAATAACATTTGCAAGCACAATTTGTCTTGGAACATGAACCAATCTTCTATTTCTACTTACTTGACAATTGTGACAACTTTTACACCAATGTTGGACATCCACATGTAGGCTTGGCCAAAAATACCCCACGAGCAAAATATTCTTCACGGTTAACTCTTGGGCAAAATGACCACCACATGCCTCTTCATGCAAACCTTTTAGAATGGCTAGAATTTTTTTGATAGTTGGTACTCTTCCACACACTTCATCCTTCCATCTTTGATAGAGGTAGCCTTCTATGAAGAGATAGACACTTGCCTTCTTCATGAGTCTCCTCTTCTGAGATTTTGTGAAATCTTGTGGAAACTCGCCCTCCAAAATGTATGCAATAATGGGAGCCAATGACTCTCATCCCTAGTATCTCAGTTGCTTGACAACTGTTGCCACCATGATGACGTGCACTTCTTTCTCAACACATGTAACTGTTTGTTGTGCAAGTAAATTTGCATCTTCATTTTGTTTCCTAGGAATATGATATAATTGCACTTCTTCAAACTGATTAAACAACCTACGAATGGCATGAACTTTTTTCCTTAGGCTTTCATTCTTGCATGCCCAAATGCCTAAAATCTGCTTCACAATGAGAAGTGTATCCCCTTTTACCATGAGATGTTGTATACCTTCGCTCATGCACATCTTCAAACCATGAAGTAGTATGTCGTACTCTGCTTCATTGTTTCTAGTTGAACCTAGTAGATTGACCTTCTCTTTCATGACCACCTCTCCACTTGGGTTAAGAAACACTAGCCCTCCTCTTGCTTTTCCAGTGGCTCATTGAAAATATCCATCAAAGAGCAAGGTAAAAGCATTAGAAATACTTTTAGGTGGTTTCAATGGTAGGGTCTTTACTTGAGTCACCTTAATCTCCTTCTCATGTACCCTATAAGTGAGAATTCCTGCCAATTGTGCATGCACACTATCTTCTACCTTGAAAGAGTATTGGAACTCTTGTAACTCCATAATTCACTTTGAGATCCTAGTACTAAGATTCATTTGAGATGACACCCCAAGGGAACAAATTTTTTGCAGTGAGAATTACAAAAGGTTTTGGTATCAAGTAGGATCTAAACTTCCTCACTGTAAATATGAGAGAAAGCATCATGAGTTCTGCCTCCGTGTAGCCTCTCCAAAGCATTCATGACCCTACTAGAAAAGTAGATGGGTCACACCCTAGTACTGTGGGGATCTTAATGTAATAAAACTACACCAATTGTTTCCTTTCCAACACTAGAGCTAACAAAGAATGTGTACTCCAACCAAGGAGGCATCAGTGTTGGTAGCCAGACAAAATGAATTTAATGTTACAAAAGTACTCTTCAAGCTCATCATACCATGCAAATTCTACTTTTTGTGTCAACTTTTGCAAAAGGTGAAGTAACTCTAAGGCTAAGTGAATGAAGCATGACATATAATTCACCTTTTAGATGAATGAGATGACCTCCTTAAGACTCTTGGGTGATGGGAGCTTAAGAAAAGACTTTGCCTTTGAAGGATCTACCTCAATGCCTTTATAGGAAACCTTGTGACCGAGCAAGATCACTTCATCCTCACCTATGTGACATTTGTCAGGATTGAACTGACCTCCCATGTCATAGAGCTTCTTCAATCCTTCTTCTACCCTCTGTAGATGCAACAATTTTGAGCTATAAATGCAAAATCATCAATGAACACCCTACTATGACTTTCCAAAGAATGCTTGAAACACCATGTTCATGAAGCGTTGGAAAGTTGCAGGAGCATTTGTCAAGCCAAATGGCATGACTCTAAAAGCATAACAACCCCAAGGAGTGATGAAGGCTGTTTTCAATCGATCTTCTAACGCAATACCTATTTGAAAGTAGCTAGAGTAGCCATCACACAAAGTGTACTTCTCATGACCAGCTACCTCATTTAGTATCTCATCCAAAAATGGGAGGGGAAAGTGATCTCTTTTTTTTGCCTCATTTAGTGGACGGTAATCCACACACACCCTCCACTTGCCATTCTTCTTGGGAGTGAAAACAATGAGAGAGACCCACTCTGAATTCTGCACTAGATAAATGAAACCTGCTACGAGAAGCTTTCTTACGAGAAGCCTTCTTACCTCCTTGTAGTATAGCCTCAGGCTTTAACTCAATCTTGTGTTGAAAAACATCTATCCCACGCACATATGTGTAGTCTTTAGCAAAAAGCCTAGGAAACTTCCGTAACACACATTTGAACTCCTCTCTTTCTTACATTGTAAGTGTTGTTGATAGAACACCTTCTATCATTCCTTCATCTTCCACACCTTGGTTCTCATGAGGACCTACCTCTTCCAAGACTTGACAAGAGGTCTCTTGGTTGCTTGATTAAACCTAACCCCAATAACATTGATGGAAGACCCCTCTTCAGTAATGTTGCCACTACTTTCTCCTTCTGAAGTGCTATTGGTCCAATCTTCCTCCATCTCACTTTGAGATGATTCTTCATGGAGCTCCTCTTGGTGTTTCTCCTTCATGTCAAAGACAACCTTCTTATGATTGTCATTCTTCCAAATTAACTTTCCACTCTCCCAATCCTACAAAGCTTGCGTTTTCATTATCCATGGTCTTCCTAGGATAAATGGGTAACCATTTCCTTTGGTGGACATAACATAGAAATCCACTGCCTTTTTAATGCCAAAGGCCTCCACAATTTTTTTTTTACAATTCCTATGTATCTATCCTTGCTATTGTTTGCCATTTTCACTTTGATTTCACGTGTCTCATGGATGTGCATGCCTAATCTCTGAATGAGTCCCTCTGTCATGATTCAAATTTGTGCACCCCCATCCACTAGACCTTTCCTAACTAGCCTTCCTTTGATGTAACAGTATAGCACCAGTGTAGTGTCCTTGTTCATTTCAGCTTGTGCAACTTTCACCATAGGGACACTCTCTTTTACCTTTCTCCTAGTGCTAACTACCTTCATTAATTCCCTCCTAACTTATGGACATAATGCAAGAAATTGAGGCCATGAGATATCAGGACCCTTACCTCTCATGTATTCCAATAGGTTGTATGGAGACATACCATGTCCAAGAGGGAGGTCTTGGAGGTTGATACGATGTTGAATCCTCTTGGATTCCTTGGTCTCCTTTTCCTTCTTGCCTCATCCATAGTCACTTTGTGATGTGATTCCTTCTTTATCCTTACCTTTTCCACAGCCACGCTTAATGCCATTTTCTTCCATGTCAATCTCATTTGAATTTGTCACCTCTACCACATGCACATTTGGATTTGGAAAAGGTGAAACTCCTCCCACTCCTCACAGAGGTGGTCTTGCTCCATTTGGACTTTTTAGGGACCTTGGTTGTTGGCTAGTTCCTTCACCTGCATTCATCCACTGGGTAATTCAAGTTAGGTCTCCCTGGCTCCACACACGACCAAGGACAATTATGCATCCCATGTCCAGACTCTCAGCAATTCCAACATTGTAGTACTCGCCTGGGTCGTGGCTCTTGCTCCTCGACTTTATTTGTTTGTCGCTTGGGATCTATAACTTGTGAAAGGTGAATTGACAAGTTGCTCATGGACTCATTTAGCTTCTCAATCACCTCAGCTGCTACCTCGGGAATCTATCTAGATGTTGATGCTTGCAACTTTCCTTTGGGTCTATGACCCTCTTTTGGAACCTCTCCCCTTAGGTACTTGAGTTTTCTATACTTCTCAGCAGCCCTAGTTTCAGCTGCATCAAAGGTAGCAAGTACACCCGCCTCAACTTTTATCTTGAGTGTGGGAAATAGACCGGTTATGAATCTCTCCTTCTTTAGGAACTCTGCACCATCACTAGGGTTGGCAACTTTTCTCACCCATACAACCCAAAGACGTAGAAACTCCTGTTTATACATGTAGTAGTCATCTACGTCTTTTTGCTTGTGCAAAATGATGTCTTGCGCCTTTGAGTGTTTTGGGGGTCAAAGAAGTATCTCTTGAAATGATCAACAACTTCGTTATAGCTTCCCTTAACCTCCTGAGATAGAGAGTCAAACCGAGTATTAGCATCCTTCCTCAAAACTATCTCAAACATTTCTAAGCATTCCTAGTCTCCTATCAATTTTTTAATGTGGCAAGCCATTTTGAAATTTTCTAAAATAGCTCGGCATCCTTGCCAGACTCTCCAAAAAAGAGAGGATATCCTAACATTTGGCGTTGGGCCTCCATTGAATCAATTTCAAAGTGACAACATGTTTTTTGCTTTCTTAAAAAGATTTACACAATATTATTTTCTAAATTGCAATCTATCCTACAACAAAATAAAAATATGCACATCAAATGATCTATGATAGTCAACAAGAGGCAGGATGATAGGGTTTGGCGACACGAGAATTTATTCTACTCTTTGGGCACCAAACATGGACACCATACGTTGTTGAAAATGAATGTTTCTACTAATTGCAACATTTATTCTAATGTGTGGGGTGAAATGGAAGGAAAAAACCTCTATTCGAGGGCCGTTATCCATGGTCTATGCATGACCTAATGCTTAAAACAAACCAAAAATATAAACGTCCAAACTAAGATCGTACCTTCTGAGAGGCAAAAATAAAAGAATTTATCAAAGCGCCTATCTCAGCCAACCCAAGAGGGCCCAAAATTCTACGAATTACTCATTGAAATTGTAATTTTGTGCTTACAATGATATGCAGCTTTTTCCTTGCAATGGGAATGAAAGGATCATACAAATTCTCGTAATTCATGCAAACTACTCGATTACTCTAAAGCCTGAGTATTCACAAGAACATACACAAGCCCTTCTCTATGGGGGCACCAAAATTGAGGTGATCTGGGGTGGGCAACAAGAGAGGCGAACTCTAAACACCCTCAAGGTTCCCGAGTTGCTCAAATTGGGGTTGGGGCAACCACAAGCACAACACAACAACAAACCCTCAACCAAAACCCAAACAAGATAGGGGCACCACCTAGTTATGGGATGCAAACTAGGATGCAAGAGGGATTTTGTCACAACCAAGAGGAGGTTCAACAAAACACACACAAGAAATCTCACACAAAGACGCACACCAAATGGTGCAAGAAAGAGTCGGATCAAAGGGAAGAAAGAGAGAGAGGAGTGGAGTTTGTGCAAATACCAGATTGACAACCTGCAAGGTAAGGCTGTATACTTATCACACTATCATGGAGCTTGTATAAACTAAACCAACAATTAGTGAATGGTAAACATTGCTAGCACACACACATTGTCTTAGGGTGTGGAAAACCTCTCACCACAAAACCCTCTTACAATGAACAAGAAACTTGGCAATGAAAACACACTAACCACTTTCTCAAACAAACTTATGAGTCACCTTACATTCACCAAACCATGCGGCACAAGTGAAGGAAGACAATTATAGAACCAAGACATGCCTTTGAAGCACTAAAACCTTGAATTGTTGAAAATGAAAGAGCATATACAACAATGGTTTTAGATAGGGCACTCACACTCTCTCACATACAATGTGTAGCGTCAAAGCTTCTCTCACACCAAGTGCCAGACTCATAAAGTGCTTGTTACACCTAAGTCTCTCCTCACGTCTATAGTGTTAGGGCATTATGTGAAATTGTCAAGACTAGGGACTTGCTACGCGCCGTGTGCGAGCCACAAAGGCTCCTAGCACACAGTCATACAACAGACAAGCTCACAAGGAAGAATGGTGTGTCTCTCATCTTCCTGCGTAGTTGCGAATGAAGGATTCCCGCGCCACGAAGAAGAGGGAGACGCCGCTACGCTGCGCTCAACCGCCTCGCCGCCGTCGTGCCGCCATCATGCCGCCGCAACGCTCGATCACACACACACACTCTCACACTCTCTCTCTCTCTCACATACACACACACACACACACAAGGAGATGGTGAAGGAGAAGGTGGAGATGGAGCAAGAGCGGCTTCTAT